>NC_052641.1:20618000-21236000 GCF_016161935.1 Mauremys reevesii
CACCTGCATTACAACTGCACATTTTAGATGCAGTGCTATGTATCATACATCTAAAAAACTGAGGAGAAAAAAAAATTCCTTTTGTGCGGGGAGGCAGGAAAAGTATTTTCCTGACTAACAGAGTCCAAATCTCAATTGTTCATGCAGATTCTGAGCAGGATAAATAATTATTCCAGGCCAGTTTAATTTGTGAGTATGTGTAATAAAAGGTGTCTTGGAAATGAATTATAATAATGTTTAGCACAGGTTATTCTATAATGAATTGCAGTACGATGCTTCTAGAAGAATGTAATTACTTTAGTAATTTTGGAGTACTTTTTCCCCTGCCTTTTGGAGTTCTCCTTTTTGGTCAGATAAATCAAGAAAAAAAAATATATTTCACCATTGAAGTCAATGTGTTATTTTTAGTTGTATGAAAATTGCAGTTAAATTAACAGGACGACTGCCATAGGTTCCACTATGAATGACTGTGACATGGAAATATGGGTCTTTGCACAAATTCAGGGAAATTCTGCAGTGGTACCCCGACCCCACCCTGTGAGCTGTTCTTCAACTGGTCTTCTAATGGGAGTCACACATTCTACTCCCTTGCTCTGAATCTAATGGACAGTATATACCACTTTGTTTCTAAACAGCACAGAAAAGTAGTTAGGAGTTCATAAATCTTTACTTAAGAAACTAATCTCCAAATGGACAATTAAAGTTCAGCCCAAAGAAGGTATTAAAACCTCGAAGAATTTCCTACGACTTATAGAAAATAAAGTTTCAAGAAAAAAATGATCTCATGTCTGGCATAGTGGGGATATTTTGTTTAGTATAAAATGTCTTCATTTCTTTTTCAAAGAATTAGATGAAACCCTTGGTTGTGGGTTTTTTAATATTTATTCTTTAAGTTATTCTTGAAGCATTAGAAAATAATTGAGTAAAATAAAATCCACAAGGTTTAAAATTACCTCTAGCTTAATGTTTTATTTAAAAGCTTTTCTAACTGACATTGTGTTTAATGAATTAGGTCACACAGCTCTGAAGAGTGTTTTTTTTTTTTCTTCTCTTTACATTTAAATTTGGGACTGCTTTCCTCAGCCTTCGAAATTCAGACGTTGCTCTCGTGAACCATTGTACAGCATTACCGTCTCCATTTGCTTTGTCACTCCTTGTCTCCCGAGCTCAGAGAATCTCACTCTAATTATTCTAAATCACACTAGTGCAAATGAATATCCATGTTTGGAGGATTGAGACTGTGTTGTCATGGCAATCGCTGTAAGGTCATGAGAAACTCATTGATATTGTTCACTGCCTCTCTCAGGAGACTTCTGATACACTTGCAAAACTATGAATTTTGGTGTTTTGTGTAACTACTTTCAAGTAGTTTTGAGATAATTCTGCTCCAATGATTCTTTGATAAATAACATGCTTATCTCTTGAAATAATTTATGTCAAAATCAGTTCTAGTATCTGGGAATGCTCTTATAGCAGTGTCCCCAAAACAATTGCCATGTTTCAACAATCAGGTGTCCAGTTGTGTCTACTCAAGATTATGCAAATTGTGCTCTTTACTTCTTGGTAACTGAAGGGTCTACAAGTTCAGGTGAAATTAATTTTTGACTGGATATCGTATGTCATGTGCTGACTTGTGATCTTTGTTTGAAAAGTAGAACTGGCCAGAGGTTGATACAAGTAAATGTTTTAGACTTTGTATATTAGATGACCTTTTTTTTCCGAAGGTGGGCTGTTTATACATCACAAATACTACTGATTGTAACAGTTTGGTAAATGTTGGTATATTGTTGGCCTATAGGCCAGCTCTGTTTACTGTGGATTGTAAAAAGAATACACTGTGCTTTGGTTTGGTTGGGAGAGGCCTTGTTTAGGCACTTTGTTTTTTTTATGCAACTTTTTTAATGACACCAATCTATATATACCACTTTTTCATTAACTGCTTTTTGCCCAGTTTAAAAGAGCTTTAAAGGTGCTCCATGAACAGTAAGCTTTAAAATGACCTTTTAAAAAAAATTAGGTAGATAATGTGAGTGGGTGTTTGTAAAGGACTTTACTGGACTAGAGGTCCAATCCTGAATGTACTATGATTATCAGACCACTGTTGTTTTTAAATTACTTATAATTAAGCTGCTGGCAAATGCAAGGAAACTAAAGGCTAAAACTCCATGAGTTCACTCCCCTGACCCGAAGTTTACAATATTCCTAGATACCATTTGGAAATTCTTGAATTCCCAAACACAATAAGGTGAATTAAGGTTAAAGTTTCAGCTTTGAATCCCAATTTCCTCATTTTTGTGCCTTTAAGACACCTTCAAAGTTTGTTTGCATAAGAAATGACACTGTTGAATAATGTTGCCATTATAGGCTAATGCAAACAAGATTTTAGACAACATTAAGTACATTTTATTATCCTGGACTCCAATCATGCAGATGCTTCATACAGTTTTAACATGATGCCTCAGTGTAATAGTGGAGCTATTTAAACTTTTTTAATTGTGAAAGCTCAAAGTACAGAAATAAGTGGCAAGACAATTAAAAAATCCCTCACAATCAGTGGTTAGAGATCGTCCTTCTCGTTGAAATCAGAGGGTGGTGAAGCCACAAAATGTTTGATATTGAATCA
Source organism: Mauremys reevesii (assembly GCF_016161935.1). Lineage (NCBI taxonomy): Eukaryota > Metazoa > Chordata > Testudines > Geoemydidae > Mauremys > Mauremys reevesii. The sequence goes on from NC_052641.1 coordinate 20,620,624, forward strand.
TGTCCCAATAATAGAGCTAAAAGAGAAGAAAAATAGATGGAAGCAAAGAACAAGCAGGAATGCTGAACCAGGGTAAAAAGGAGGTTCTGGAGAAGTGTGTACCAGTCTCCAAATCTGGGTGGACTTTATTAGTATAGTAAGAAAGGCTAGAGTTCAAAATTTCTCCCATTTCAAAATTCATTTTAAAATATTTTTTTTAAAAATTGGTTGAGTCCAAGAAGATATTCAAAACAGGTTTACATTTTTATATACTCCACTAGTTATAAATCTATGCAAACTTTTCTGTAAGATTTCAAAATGCTAAGAGCAGTAATGACTTTTTAAAATGTCTTTATAGTTATAAGACCGGAAGAAGATACCATCTTAAACATACAAAATGAATTGCAGCAGGTTCTTACACTTTGTGAGCCATTCACCTAGCTCTGGCAGAAAAATGAGGATGCTGAAGAGGAGAAAGTTCTAGTAGTACAGATTGCTGGCTCTGTCTGCAGGTTAATGGACAAGAGTACCAGGATCCGAAGCTAAAAGTACCACTTCAGCATTTATTCTGTCAAGCTTGGAAGAGTGGAGGAAAGGTCAAGTTGAAAACTAAGCTTCCTTTCTCAACTGAACTTTTGACCTAAAAGGCTCTCTAATTTACTGCTGACCTTTGATACTGATACTAGACACAAACTCTGTGTTTTAAGGAGACCATGTCTGAAATAGCACAGGTGGCTGAAAGATGACTTCCCAAAGGGGAGGGTTCTTCATCCTGGAACATGATTTAGTTTTTGACTTCCGATGGCTACCCCCCCTCCCTTTGTTTGTGTGGGAGGTTTTTTAAATTGTAGATCTAAGTGCTCCTCCAAACCTTGGGAATAAGCTGCCTCTGACGTTGTTTTCCAGTGCAAAAAATTACTTTTATGCAGGCAGCTGATTCAGAGCTGCAGAATCTATTGGGATGACAGTGGCAGCCTAATCCTACAATACTGAAGAACTAGTTAACTGACCATGTTCCGCATAGGAACCTATCTGTGTCAGGACCTCTGGAAAGTGTGAGATCAGTCCCCCAGCTTGAGCTCTCCATAAGTTCACACCCATGTGTCCACTTATACTTCTAGGTCACTCAGCAAAAGTGCAGCATAGGCTCTTGAGGAGAGCTCCTAGCTGGAATGAATTCTGTGTCATAAACTTTATCCCCTTCTCCATTTGATCTTATTCCCCTTCTGATAGTGAAGTACTTTTATTTTTAAATGCAGAGGATGAGTTGCTATATTGTATAAGGAGATCATTGCCTCTTTCTAGGTAAGAGGAATAATGGAGCCCTTGGTCCTGGAAAAACAATTAATTGCATCTTCTGTAATGTCTGCATTTCTTTGTAAACCTCAAATTATTCCTTGCATTGTCTTTTGTTGATCATTTGATTGACTAATATGTTCCTTTCTGCTTTAGTGAAAATAACATGTGAGTAAGCAGAATGCCCAAATTTCTGAGCTATGCCTTGTGGTGATTTCCTAATTTCCTGAGTTGAGTGCAAGGTTCTTGGGGTTTTCAGTCCTGTGTCAGAAAGACTATTTGCTCATACAAAGTTCTTCATTGTAATGGGGAAAAATCAGTTTGATTACTTTCATGTCAGCATGCATGTCTAATGGCTTAGAAGTTATTGCAGCCATAAAATATACAGTATCGTTTCTCTCACTCTCTGAAATTTGACAGGATTAATATAGTCAGCATGAAATCTTAGTCATAAAGTTGACCATAAGTGATAGTAAAATTAGCTGCTGAAATCCTCTGCTTATGGAAAGCATCTTCTGTTTTTCCTTCTGGGAAAAAATATCAAGGGAATGGCATGAGAATTAGAATGGTAGTTTTCTGCATTTCAAACTCTAATATAAATATGTCTGTTTCATCTCCCTCTAGAAATGAGAAAGATAGCAAATGTTTTTAAGCTCTGTGATGTATAGAATAGCCTGGAGTACAATGGGTTTCTACAATAGTTCAGATTGTGTAGATTTTTCCAATGAAATGAACAGTGGTGATGGTGCTGGTCTAATTCCATTTTCATTGGCAGGCTGAAGTCTGTAATGTCAAGTGCAGTGATACTGTTAAGATCTTGATTCTCTTCTTCCCCCCTTGTAAATCATTCTAATGCTTCTCTGTAACAGCATAAGAGAGGTTGTCAGGCTAAATTGGAATGTATAAAAACATATCCCCCTTCAAAGGTAAACTGCATTTGGTATTAGAAAATGGGAGTCTACTGGCTGAAGCTCTGAAAAAATTCAGTGTACAGTAGCAATGATATTTTGCTGTATGGAGATCCTCTCCTGGAGTGAATGATTCTCCAATTTACCTTCTGGCATGCTGGTTCTTGTTTCTCAAAAGCAGTCTCTTTCCAAGCACCAGAGGGTGTGGTGATGAGGTTGCAAGGAGTTGAGATCCAAGTGAGTTGAGATGTGAAAAAACCCTCTTGAAAGGTAACTTAATTGCCATTTTCATGATGGTTTGTAGAAGTGTTGTTTTCCCTACTGTAAAGGGAAGCCTTCTGCTTTTGATTCAGCAGCTTGTTCTACCGTTCACTTCCACCTTTTTGGGACACATAATGACCAGATTTATCAGGCATGAAGATGCAGCAGAAAATTGGAGTAGAAAACAGTGTTCCTTTCAGCTGAGAAGCAGAAATTCTCTAAAGTTGAATTTCCTTCTGAATGGGTGCACTTAGTGCACTTACAAAAAGGTCACAGTGCCATGCTAAGTAGCTGGCCTTACAAGACAGTCCAGCTTCCTTTTGGTCCCCTTTCCATCAGACTCCATCAGACTTGTTCTGGGAAGCTAAGGTACGTTGCCCAGTTTGAACAGTTCTGAATCTGATTATACAAAGAGATGTGATCTTTTACCGTCTCAACTTTAAAACTCCTCACCAATGTTTTTGTTTAATAGTTTCTTATGTAATACCGAACATTTTCTATCAATTGTAACTAGTTTTTCCTCTGCATAGGTCTATTTCTGTAAATAATATAAATGTTTCTTGGAAACCAGTAAGAAACTAGGGTCTTTAACATCTCTGTTCTAAATCATAAAGTTAAAAGCAGCGAAGAGAGAGACTCTAGGTGACCTAGTATGTCCCCCTGCCCTGTAGTAAATTTTCCAATGCTCTGTCCTGTCTGTTAAATGCTGTAAGGTTTTCATCACTGTTGGAGACTATTCCACAATCAAATAGATCTTAACCTAAGGATGTTTTTCCTGAAATTCTTCTATTTCAGTGAATTAATGTACCCATATTACTCCTGTTCTGGGCTGAACTTTGGCATAGGAACATTATTTTTTTAAACGAAATTTCAAAATTCTATTACTTACAACAGGGATCGGCAACCTTTGGCACGTGGCTCGCCAGGGTAAGCACCCTGGCAGGCTGGGACAGTTTGTTTACCTGATGCGTCTGCAGATTCAGCTGATCACGGCTCCCACTGGCCATGGTTTGCCGTCCCAGGCCAATGGGGGCGGCGGGAAGCGGCGCGGGCTGAGGGATGTGCTGGCCGCTGCTTCCCGCCACCCCGTTGGCTGAGACAGCAAACCGCGGCCATTGGGAGCCGTGATTGGCCAAAGCTGCGGACACGGCAGGTAAACAAACCAGCCCAGCCCGCCAGGGTGCTTACCCTGGTGAGCCGCATGCCAAAGGTTGCCGATTCCTGACTTACAAGAATTGCCTTTTTAAATAGATTTGCATTGCATCCAAGCTGGTTGAGTGTTCTATTTTTCTTAAAGAAACATGTAGAGAAGTTAATCCATAATGTGCTCAGTTAGTGCTTTGTGTGTGAGAACTGCAGGATGGAGCCTTTAGTAGATTAAATGTGTAGCCTTATAACATTGCTATGGGTCCTTTAAGCAGTTCCTGATATTCACTGATGCAACTAAATTTTTTTTACATGTTTGTAAGATATGGATTTTTAACATACCCTCCAGAGGCTCCTTTAGATTCGTAACAAAAGATGAATACAAGGGAAAAATAAGCCAAACAATATGTCCGTGTTGTTTATTTCTATTACAGTGGCACCTAAGGACTCCAATTTGTAATGGTTGCCAGGAAAGGTCCCAAGATATCTTCCAATCTGGTCATTTCCAGGACTAGCCACTCAGTCAATCCAGAACCATCTTTCTGTTTGCGAGAAGATTTGACCATGGGAGAAAAACAGATGTGTTCAAATCTGAATCTTTTTAAAATCTTTTAAAAACGGGTTCTGCTAGCATCAATACCTTGGTTCCTTGTCCTCTTGTTCAGGGATTTTCCACTCTTCTGACCCCAGCCCTGCATGCAAAACTTGATTGAACTGGTTTCCCACCACGGGCAAAACTCCTTAGCATACCCATTGTTCAGTGGTCATAGTTCAGTCATTAACCTTGATGACTCTATTTTTCCTGGTCTGGGGAATGCAAGACACAACCTTGACAGCACATAGCTGATTTCACATATACTGAGGTATTCTGGGATACTTCAATTACATCAACCAGAATTTATAAGTTATGCATAGAGCGAGACAAGGTAGGTGAGGTAATACGTTATATTAGACCAGCTTCTGTTGCTAGAAGGTACAAGCCTTTGAGTTACTCAGAGCCCTTCTTCAGATCTGGGGAAAGAAGCAGAGTGTACCTTCCATCAACAGAAGTTGTTCCGATAAAAGATATTACCTCACCTACCTTGTCTTTTTCATAGTCTGGGACCAACACGGCTACAACAATACTGCAAATAAGTTGGACATAAGAATGACCATACTGGGAACTCCGACCAATTGTCCTTCTAGCCCAGTATCCTGTCTTCTGACAATGGCCAGTGCCAGAGGCTTCAGAGGGAATGAACATACCAGTCATCAAGTGATCCATCCCCTGTCATCCAGTCCCAGCTTCTGGCTAATAGCCATTGATGGACCTATCCTCCATGAATTTATCTACTTCTTTTTTGAATCCACTTATACTTTTGGCCTTCACAACATCCCCTGGGAGCGAGTTCCATAGGTTGACTGTGCTTTGTATGAGACATACTTTCTTATATTTTAAACCTGCTGCCTGTTAATTTCATTGTGTGACCCCTGGTTTTTGTGTTATGTGAAGAGATAAATAACTCTTCGCTGTTCACTTTCTCCACCCCATTCATGAGTTTATAGACCTCTATCATATCCTCCCTTAGTTGTCTTTTTTCTAAGCTGAACGGTCCAAGTCTTTTTAATTTCTCCCCATATGGAAACTGTTCCATACCCTAATAATTTTTGTTGCCCTTCTCTGTAGTTTTTCTAATTCTATATATCTCTTTGAGATGGGGTGACCAGAACTTTATGCAGTATTGATGGATATACCATGGGTTTATAGAGTGGCATTATGATATTTTCTGTCTTATTATCTATCCCTTTCCTAATGGTTCCTAACATTCTGTTCGCTCTTTTGACTGCCTCTGCACATCGAGCAGATGTTTTCAGAGAACTGTCCACAGTGACTCCAAGATCTTTCTTGAATGGTGATAGCTAATTTAGACTCCATCATTTTGTATGTACAGTTGTGATTGTTTTCCAATAGGCATAGACAGATTCCCAAGATTGTGACACTATTATAAAATGTATCAAAGTGATATTTCTGTATCTTTCAGATAATGTACTTGAATGCTATTTTATATATCTGACATAGAAATTTGGTACTACTTCTCCTATAACCTTTGAAGTGAACCCCTCTTCTATAGTTCTTTGACACCTGAAGTCTATTTCCCCAGATTTGTAAGTAGACTAACATACATCAGTGAACACCAGAGGCACGTGAGAGAGAGAGTGGTAGAGATTTCTGTGGCTCCATCTATACAGTAAGCAATGATGAGCATATCAATATGAAAAAGATGCCACTTGAACTGAGAAGTACTGCAGAGAAGAATAACAAAATGGGTTGAGGGTCTGGAAACCACTGACTTACAAAAAAGATTAAAGAACTGAATATATATATAACTTAGTGTCACACTGTTGGGGTGACATAACAATCTGTTAGTATTGGAAAGGTTCTTACACCAAGTAGGGCAAGAAATTCCTTGGGATGGTCCAAGGCAAATAAAGGAAGGAGTAACATGATAACATTTTCTAGCCTACATTTTTGATTTTGTTAAATAGGAAGAATTTCCAAATAATGAGGTCTGTTAGACTATGGAATGGTGCTTCCACTGCTACCTGTGGGAGACTATCGCTCAAGTTACTGAGTTTTTATATAATGTCTTATTTTGGAGGTTGTTGGTGGTTGAGTTTTTTTAAGTGGTGTCAGGCACCTAGTACTAGGGTGACCAGATGGACAGTCTTGATTTTATATGGACAGTCCTGATTTTGGGGGCTTTTTCTTAAATAGGCACCTATTTTCCCCCCCACCCCCATCCCAATTTTTTACATTTGCTATCTGGTCACCCTACCTAGTACCAGCATACCATGTTATTCTCTGAACAGGAAAAAGCACTAAAGAGCATGCTGTAGAGAGCAATCGCATTGGCCAGGATGCACAAAAATATGCAATGTCACTTCCTTTTCTGATTTCTGTCCTTTCAACTTAGTTGAGATACCAGAAAAATGAGTATCTTCACTGAAAGAATTCAAGGGTCTGATAGCTCTTAAAACAATGTGAGAAATACAAATTTGTAGCACTGTTGATTTTTCTGCTTCCTAATCTATGTTGGGAAATACATTTCCTTGAAATATCAGTCTGTGAACTGTATTGTGGCTACAAACTTCAGTTGAAACCAAGGCAATTTCTCTGTCCGGGTACTATGTAATAAACAGGTGGACATGACTCCTCACTGTATCTATCATAGAAATGGTGGTGTACTTGGAAAGAGTTAATTACAGAATTGTCAAAGAATAAGGTTTTCCAGAAGGATGTGTAGTATAGCTCTAGTAAATGGTTACTGTCTGTAGAATGTATAAAACCGGTGGTACCTCAGACTTCAGTCCTACAAATGTTCCCTTCCCTCTTAAAAGAAGAAAAATTGCTGTAGGACTCTTTTTGAAATGTGGCTGCTATAATTTTTAAATTTTAATAATAAATTACCATTAGTATGAGGTTTATATAATACACACCTCATTATTGCTTACTCAGAATAATTTCACAGCCTCCTTGGAACTTTATTTGCTGAGTATAAAATATGCAGAAATGCATGAATAGTTTTAAGACTTGGTACCCTAAACTAATACAGTGTGCTTTTTTTCCTAAACCATGATTGAAGTCAAATTAACATATTTACCTTCAGTGCTCCCAGGAGTAGCATTAAAAAATTCAAGAGGTGATTCAGAATAGTCTCCCATTTACTATATTTAAAGCTGGATTCATTTCTCAATTAACACCATGCAAACACTTGACTCCCTTTCAACTTAGCAGTCTGTTTTCTTCTTTTGTAATTCTTTGGATACTTGCAGCATTATTGGTAGCCTTATTATTATCCCCCAAGTTCCCAAAAGGTGATGTGTGTGGGTGGGAGGAGTGATTTAATGGAAATATTATTTGAAACCTTTATTATTAATGTATGTATTTACTTATTAACTCAGAATAAGGGAATGAGTGTCAGGGCCACCTGGGTTTCAGTCATGACTCTGATTCAGGGTGTGACCTTGGATAAATTACTTAACCACTTTCTGCCTCGATTTTATCCTTAGGTGGATACCTACTTCCCAGAGGGTTAGTGAGGCTTAATTATTGTTTCTAAACCACTTTGACATCCTCAAAAGAAAGGTGCTGCATAAATGAAACATAAGGGGGTGTAAGTTTATAACATTAAAACAAGTTTTACTTGTTTTACAACTAAATATGGAATCTAACAGTTCCATTATTCTTCCTAAACATTGCCCAGAAGACACTAGTTGTCATCTTGTTTTTGCTGTGACTTATTTAGAAAGCTACAGAGTCAAGTGCTACAAGAGTCAAGTTTAGTGGTGGAAGTTGACACATCTAAGGCAGAGTTTCCACGAAGAAGCCTTTAAGAAAGATGTTGGGGGAACGAGAGATGAAAAGGTCACCTGCACCAGCAAGACAATTCAACGTCCATGACCGAGAGTATAAAAATGCAGAGGGGACCAGGGAAATCATCAATGTCTCTTACCATTGCTGGAGAAGACTGTGAGGAGCTGACCTACATTTCAGACATATCCTTAACTGATGTAAATTAATGGAGCTATGCTGAAAGAAGCTATTGTGATGTACACCAGCTGAGGATCTTTCTCACCATATGCTAGAAATGCTGCTATTTCTTTTTTCCATTCCTTCTGCCAAGCTGACATGTCTCAGCTTTGGAACCTATTTCAGCAGACTTTCTTAAGAAGTGGGTTAATAATAAGTGGTAAGAATTGTGTGGCAAAAAAACTTATTTTTGTGGGTTGGTTTTTTTTTTTTTGGCTAATTGCCTTGTAAGTATTACACAGTGTTGCAGCAAACTTTCCTGGATTTCACAATTGCAATGGGTCTTGTTTAACTGGCCAGGAAGATTTAAAAAAATAAATAAAAGAGACAAATCACTCCTACTTCTGTTTTTTGCAGTGATAATGGTTTCTTTTGTGGTGAAAGGTTCCTTGCATCCAGGCTTTACCCTTCCTTCATTAACCCAATTAAAATTCTTTGCCTCTCAATCTAAGGATCTCAAAATGTGTCATCACCTTTAATAAATTAAAGCCAAGCAGCTCTCTGAGGTAGGTCACTATTTTAGAAATGGGTAAATTGAGGCACAGTGAAGTGATTTGCATAAGGTCACATAGGATGCACTCCAATGCTTGTTGAAGTCAGAGAGTCAGTGTCAGCAGGGGGTTGAACACAGGAGTCCTGACTCTTAGTCTCCGCTACAACCACTAGACTAGACTAGACTCCCTGGTACATTTATGAAATGATCAATGTTAAAATAGGCTGCCCTTGCATAAATGAAAGTGCCCATAAGAAAATCCCAGTATAGGAGTAATTGCATACTACTAGGAATACATATTCTTTTTTCTGACAGTTAAGAGAAAATGAGAACATCTTCATAAAGAAAAGCCCTGGTCATGTCACAGGAGAAGTTAAGATTAAAATGGATGTCATCTCAACCCTGGTTTAGAAGTTGTGCTCTTTCTAGGGATGCAAAATAATTTAGGCTATGTTTTTCTCATGAAGTGAATATTCAGAATCTGTCTGAACTTGTTCTAATTGTATTGAATTTTGTGCTGAGGACCATTTTGTACTAAAGAGTTAGAAGCAGCATCTGCTTAGCAGCTTCAAGTCTGATTCTAATCAGTCAGTCCAATGGCATGACCTATTCCAAATCAAAAGTACATTTGTCATTGTTCAGTCTCCCCCTTTCAGACTGTCCCATAATAAAAGACCAAAATGTACTCTAGGTTAATGGGCAGTAAATAAAAATCAAATTAAAGGAAATAAATGTTTTCATGCACAGGTAGTGTATCTGTGGAACTCACTGATGCAGGTAATCGGAGTCAGTGGTTGGACTGAGAAAGGAATAGAATTTTATGATCAATAATATTTGTGTAGCTATTCTTCCTACTATATAATAGGATAGTAAAATTGCATACCTTATAGCATACTCTGATCTCACAGATTTCAAAAGTAACTACACCTACTTCCAGTATACTACGTCCTAACAACTAGCCATAGCCATTAAGATTGCTTTTTCACCTTCTTTGGAAGCTTCAATGATTGATTGCTGTTGAACATAGGATTACTGGGCTTGGACAACCATTGGTCTGCTCCAGTAGGAAAATAGGATTTGTCATGTGCGCCAGCAATTTGACAAGCAAGGCATACATTCTAGCAAATAGGAAATAAGGCCTTTTTTGGTGTTAATAATATGGGCATGGTAAGATGTTACGGTGCTGAAATACAATAATTTGAGTATTGGCTACTAAAAGCTGTTGATTGGATGATGAATGAAAGATCTTTCAGTTTTTACTGAATACCTTTATACTCTCTGGCTTTGAAATGAGATATCAGTTTCATGCTTCTATCAAATTTAAGGCCATTATGGGGAGAAAAATGGGTTCAAGCAGCTGATGTTTGGCTTTTGGATTTTGTTCTTAGCAATCCCATTTGTCCATCACATAGTTCAGAGAAAGCACTTAGTTCTGAAGAACCCCACACACCGTTCCCTCTTACTTTTGAGGCTGGTTGTCCTATTAGCCTGAGGACCTAAAAATGTATGTTTGAGAGAGGGCAGGGGAGAGAGGGCTACCACTGTCTTGTGTTATCTGCTTGGATAATCTGTATTCCAAATAAACAGGATCATGGCTGGAAGATCAGCAAGCTAGAACAAAATTGCTTGTTTGTTCACTTGAGACACATGTTGGTCTAGCTGACCGGCACTGAATTCTTACTCCACTGTTTAAATTGCTCGTTAGATTCCATCTGAGAAGCAACATAAAATAGGAGTAAACGGACTTGGCTTCACAAGTTTAGTGGTTTAAATATTTTCCCAGGCAGGAAAAAACATTTGCTGTTCAAGCAAAACCTATAAATCTTGGAAAGGGTCCCAGAGTGACATGTTTACCTGTTTGGATTGGTGCGTTTTGTAGAGTAGAAAAACTCTTTAATCCCCTCTATAATTATTTTACTTTTTTAAAGGGAAGTTTAAACGAATGTAAGGGAGACCTAGTAAGTGACGGTTGGGGACGAACCACAGCGAAGAGGGATCCATGTGTAATGATGATTGCTTCATTTTGTATCATATTCATTTGAAAAACAGCCCCTTTCCTTATCCCCACAGTCCAGGGGAGCTAACCACAATTATAGCTTTTGCTGACACATGTAGCTGGTTACTAATCTCTCCTTAAAACTTACCAAAACTTACTATAGGTATTGCTCAGTTGATTTGATAGGATCTTTAAATATTTTAAAACTATGGCCATTGTGTTAAAATATATTTCTAAAGTCCCTGGTGCAAATGTTTATTGTAATTTACTTATCAGGGAGTTGCAGCCATCTTTATTTTATGAGAAACAGTAAGAAGGGATAACTCCATACTGAAGATTCCTTGAGGTAGATGTGGTTAAAGCTTTGAAATAGTGTCCTTGGAACTGCCACCCTGCTATAGTGTGTCATGGAATGCAAGACTCCTCTGTTGAGCTGAAGGACTAGAGCTCAGTTGACTTACTAGTAGGTAGATCCTGTAAAATCCAGTCAGATTGTAAGAGTGGTTGGGGACTCTGCCTTAAACAGAGGGAATGAGGGACTGGGATGGAGGAGGTCCTGGAGGAATTCCTTAGGAGCAGCCAAGCATCAGGAAAAGATTTAGTCTGGGGTTTGTTTTGTTTGGTTAAAAACAAGTAAAGCCAAACCCTGTAGGTGATAAGTTTGGACTTATTATGAGGTATACTGTGTTTGAAGCAGGATCAGAACTCACCTGACTTGCACATGTGCATTACAAACGGAAGCAACCATGTGACCTTACTACTATTACCCTCCTCTCTTGTCAAGATATGTCTTAAATTAGAGCAGAATCCTGGTCACTTACTCAACTAGTCAGTGGGTGTGTCTGCACTGCAATGTAAGCCCAGCCTTGAGCTTGGGCTCAAGACTAACCCACCTTACGTCTACACTGCAATTGTGCTAACCCAGGGCTTGGGCCCAGAGTCCCAGGACTCTGCGGAAGTGTAGGGTCTGAGCTCGAGTTAAGCTGGGACACAAGCTCCGAGCCCTATTGCTTTGCAGCATAGATGCAGCCTCACTAGACTCAGGTCCCAGGGGTCAGCAGGAAGTATCCTACAATTCCTTGGGAGAGCTTCCTTAGTCCTGTTTATTCCAATAATCTGCAATCTACTCTATTGAAAATGGAAGTCATGCCCGCCCTTTGCAAATGGCAGCAGCTCAGGTCAGCGTTAACTCATTCTCTTGTGATCATCAGTCTGCAAACACGCTGTCAGAGAGCCCCTTGGGTTTGCAATGGACAGCAAACCGATCAAGCCTTTTGCAAAGCAAGCTGCTTTCTGGTAATGTGCAGGGTGGGCAGCAAAGTTTTCCCACAGTGCACCATGGTCCTAGGGCTAGAGAGGCCATTTTTAGGGGGAACTTTGGGATATGGTTACTTTGACTCAGGTCTGCACACTGCAAGGTGAACACCAGAGCCCTAGGTTCAAGCATGGGTTAGGAAAAGTCTTAACATAGGGTTAAAATACAATGTAGATGCTCAAGCCCAGAGTTCCATAACACGGGCAACTGACTCGAGTCAAACTAATCCTGGGCTTATGTTGCAGAGTAGACATTCCCAGTGAGACTATTCACATGAATACGGCAAGAAGAATGTGGCCTACATAGACCACCTTTTCAAAAGGCAAAAGCGGGACACATGCAGGAGTCCTGCCCTTTGGCCAGGCTGGAAGCCAGAGCTGGGCCATGATAAAAGCTACTCAGGGAGCCCAGGCCGCTCCACCTGCCTTGTGCGGCCTCTGGCCCGCTCCCTGGGCAGCTCTTACTAGTGCCTGGCTCCGGCTTCTGGCCTGGCCAGGAGGCGAGATCTTGGGGGAGGGGGTCTTGTGGAAAGGTGGGGCTAAGGCCCACCTCAGCCTCCTCCCCCCCCCCACACACACCGGGAAGAGGCTTGCCACTGCTCCTGAGCCTTGGGCAGGTGCGGCCCGGTACCGCAGGGAGTCCGGGACAAATGCTGTCCTGGAGTCATTCAGCCTGGGACCGGGACGTGAACGCTGCATTTTGGGATCGCCCCACCCAGTTTGGGACGGGTGGGTCACCCTGGGCCTGTAAGTTAGTCTGAAAATCCTTTGGGGCAGAGACCATGTTTGAACACACATGGGGCTCTACATAGATATCATTAAGCTGTTTTGCAGCTGCTCCAAATGTTTCTGTGCCTCCTTGTGTATGTTTATATCCTACTAGAGTCACAAGGTTCAGTAGAACTGTTTTATTATACATATGAATACGATTTTGTCACGGTAAAATTAGGCAAAATTCACGGGGCAGTCATGGTAAAAACGTACAAAATCAGGGTATGGTCACGGCAGGGCTGAAGCCAGCCATGGAGATCTGTTAAAGTCATGGAATCTGTGACCTCCATGACCAAATCATATCCTTAATTAAACATATGCCAGCCCTGGCCAATTCTTGCTTAGAATGTAGTATAATGGTATTTAGACTGGTGTTCGTTTCTTATCACTGGACTTTCATGTGCTAGAGATTCAAAGGGTGTTTTTTTTAATAGAACTAATAGAATTATTTTTCTTAATGCAGTATCAAACTTACGTTAGTGACTAATAAAGTTTTATCTCTTACATAAAGATGTGAAGAAGAGCTCTGTGTAAGCTCGAAAGCTTGTCTCTCTCACCGACAGAAGTTAGTCCAATAAAAGATATTACCTCACCCACTTTGTATCTCTCATACCTTGGGACCAACACAGCTACAACAACACTGCGTAAATCCAAATGAGGGCATTTTGTAGAAATTGGGGTGGGGAGCACCAGGAACTAGCCTCTCTTGCAGATAAGTTCTTCAGATCATTTTTTTTCTCCACGTTCTTTTTACTGCATCCAGTCACAGCACGATGATGCAATGACACATCACTGTATGACATCTAGACTTGTCATAATAGCCACCATTGTGCACAGTTTTCCTTTTATATTTTACTATAACTACTGCTTGTGGATTAGTGTCTTCAGCTGACTGCGAGGCAAGTAGTGGCAGTGAACCAAGCCCCAACACTATGACTTAGACCCAGTAAGGAGGTGGCAGGTATTATGGTGTAGCTACTGGAAGAAACAAAAGAGGTTATTGGTACAACCCAGTATTCACTTAATGAATTGGTTAATGCAAGAGGTTCCATCAGACACGTGCCTGACTTAAAATCCTGGTTTTATGTACAAGTGAAATGAATTTAGTGGTCTCATTATTTGCCATGTGGGTAGAAAGTCAAAACAGAAGAATATTTGGTACAATTTTTTCATGTTTTCTCAGCACTGGAATAGCAAGGAATGCTGGAGTGGACTGTGCTGAGCAGTATGAGGGAAGCGGGTACAGAATGTTGTTGTGCCATTGCAGACTTTAACTAGTGCTTGTTGGGCTTTTATGAACAATTTTAACTTACATTTTGAAAGAAACTAGAAAATAAAAATACGTGGCAGTCTCCTGTGTGGAGGAAAATACTGCAATAACGATTTTAAAGCTTTTCTGTATGAGCCCATTCTGCATGTCTCACTGTCATTAACAATAACCATTCATGAACTATAGATATTTAGCTTATTTGTGTTCTCTTAACACCTTTCTGTTTCATAACAGTAATTACCTTTTACAGTTTTAGCTTAAAGGCATATTGAACTAAGCGGTGGTGTCTGCCATTATTCCTTGTAATCCTGTAGTGAATCAAAGCAACTTTTTACAAAACAAGATTCTCTCACTGTTGCAAAAGAGCTTTGGGGAAATCTGGTTTTTGTGGTTAAGGATCTTACTCTGATGCACAAGGAAAATTATGTGTAGCTTTTATTTGGCCCAAAGGATTCTTACAACATTATCCGTATTTCCTTTAATTTGTGGGATTTCTAGTAAATGGGCTTAAAAATAGGTCTGGGCAAAATGCCAGGGTACATATGAACAGCAAAAAAGCTTTGTACACTCTGAGCAGCTTGCTTTCACTTCTCTCTACATGCAGATTGTATTAACTGTGAAAAAAGGGGTAAATGGTCACCTTTTGGAGTGACTTGTGATTTCTCTTCTGCAACTCCTTTAAGATAGAAACTACTAAAAAGATGTTCTGACTCTGATAAAATCTGTACCATTTTTGACTATACTTCAGTTGAAATGGAAACAGAAGTTCCAAAAGGAGGCAGGAGGAGGTTACTAGTAATAATCATAACACAAGAACTTTGGGGGACTCAGTGGGATCAAAGTCGAACACCCCCACTATTGATGGGGTTCCTTGCCCTGGAAACAACATAAAATTAAGAAAATAGACGAAAAATGTAATGAGTTTTTTTTTCATCTGTTCATTCTCAGCAGTGTCTTCTGTCTTTTTTTCTAAGGGTTTGTCTACACAAGCATTTAGTTCATGGCAAGCTGGGGTGGTATGAATCTAGTCTGCCATGCATTAACTGTCAGTGTGAAGCCTGGTCACGTGCACTAACTGTGGTGTACTTTTATCTACTCCCGGTTCAAAGCAGGTAACACATTGACAAACTATTGTTGTGCATCGGCAGGGTCCACATGTATAGATAGCATTTGGCAGGCTAATGCAGAGTAGTTTTACACTCCAGCTTGCTGAGAACTAAATGTTTGTGTAGACAAGCCTTAAGACAGGGAAACATAGTGATGGTGATTATATTGCATAGATTCAATAGTAGTCTGACTTGAAAATCTGATTACCTTTCTCCCTTTGGTGATATTTAGCTTAGTCTTTGCTTAGAATCAGTTAGTTGAGTTCAGATGATTGAAAAATGCTTTCTTTCTTGAGGACAGACAAAAAGCCTAAAATAATGGCATGGTGCACCAGTGAGTGTCCCAGTGGTAAAATAGAGAAAAGTGAAAAAGTTACAAAGAATGTAGATAACAGAAAACCATCTTTCCTTCACCTTGATCTGTCATGTAGCTCACGCGTTCTGCTGTTTCCTAAAATTTGTCTTGCAGGAAGTTATTTTTGTCCTAGTTACTGAGATTTGGTTGATTTGATTTTTAACTGGAGCTTTGAACATAGCTCTGTAAAAACATATTTTACAGTGTGCGCCCTGGATGCTTTCCTCGCCTATAGCTACTTACTTTTGTGGACATTGACGAGGAAGGTTTTGAGCTTCTTCAGAGCAGAAATGTGCTATTAGAGTGGCTCCCTCAGAGGAGCATTATGTGCCCCTGCATAGTAGCAAAGATAAAAATGTCACTGTGGGGTCAGGTCTGTGGAGATAGGATTATGTCTTTGTTTTATGGGTCTCAGTTGCCAAGGAACTCTGCTTCTGGTGCTTTACATGGAGAAGAGTGGGCAAAAAGCGCAGATATTTGGGTCCCTGAGGTCACTGTTGTGCTAAAATCCATGCTTTTGTCGGTGATGGTCTTGGCCTTCCATAAAATCAAGACCCACTTGTGCCTGATAAAGGAGTAAGCTTTTAAAAAGAAATTATGTATGCCATTGACAGTAATGTAGTAATAATACTTTCTATCCAAGGATCTTGAATTGCTTTACGGATATTAAGCCTCACAGCATGCCTGTGAGGTAGGAAAGTATTGTTAGTTCTGTTTTACAGACAGGCAAATCACTTCACCTCTCTTAGGCTAAGTCTGCGCTACAAAGTTAAGTCAACTTAAGTTATGTCGATGTACAGCCACCGCTGTAATTAAACCACTGTTGCATGTCCACACTGTGCTGCTTGTAGCAGCTCCTACACAGAGAGCAGTGCACCCACTGTGCAACTGGCCACAGGGTGTTTTGGGAAGGGTTTGCAATGCCTTCTTTGGGAAAGGTTCAGCATCACATGATGCAGGTTTCTCAATCCCATCATTCCATAGGCATCCCTACTAGGTTTTAGCTGCTCTTCAACTGCCCTGGTAACCTGTGAGCCAGCCATCTCTGTCAGAAAGACACCTGGATCCTGCACTGCTCTTCAGTATTGTGCTGTGTGTTATGAACACGAGACTATTAGAGGAGTTCAATGCGGGGGTTATTCGGCTGAGGGAGGCCTTGAAGGAACATTTTAACACAGAGTCACAGTAATGTGTGTTGCTGTTGTGTGCTGAGCCTGGCATTGTTTGTTTGTACCATGCTCTGAACCTTGTAATGATTGCTGTGTGTGTCCAACTATAACAACGCAGAGGCATCTATTACTGTTGTCTTGATTGTTAGCAGCAGCCACCGTGTGATGGAGAATAATAAAGATAAATTAAGTTTCCATAAGTAGATTTTTATTCCACTTCCATGCAAACATAGCTATGTAATGCTGAGGTAAACGTCATACATGCAGAGGAAAATATCTTTAAAGGGTATGGAAGAGGGAATTCAAAAGCACATACACTAACGATGCTCTCGCAGCTGGGTGTATGTGCGGCTGTTGTGTTTAATCACCCATGGGATGGAGTTAGGGTTGCCAGGTGTCCGGTTTTCAACCGGAACGCCTGGTCGAAAAGGGACCCTGGAGGTTCCAGTCAACACTGCCAACCAGGCCGTTAAAAGTCTAGTCGATGGCGCAGCGTGGGCCCGGGGCTAAGGCAGGCTCCCTGCCTGCCGTAACTACATGTGGCTCCCGAAAATGGCTGCCAGGTCCTTGCAGCCCCTAGACACATGGCCAGCCAAGGAGGCTCTGCGTGCTGCCCCTACCCCAGTGCTGGCTCCGCAGCTCCCATTGGGTGTGAACCGCAACCAATGGGAGCTGTGGGGGCCGACCCTTTCCATTAAACAGCATACTTACCCAGTTAGATACTCATATTTAACTTGTCTTGAAAGACTTTGCCATGTCTTTTACCATTGGTGGGCACCTGCAACGTCCATTTGTGTTAACTGAGCTCTGCAGCTTCAGAACTCCATACAGGAGCACTGGATTGACCTGATCCCACATGAGTGAGAGCCTAGAGCACTAGTTGTATCCAGATCCCATCATCTCTATCCTGAATTCCCAGTCTTTCTTCCTGGCTCTGGACTAAATCACAGGAGCACATTCCTCCTCCTCAGTGACAAGAGAAAAAATTGAAATTAAATGTTTTGTGTAAAATACAGGAAAAAATAGAGATGAAAAATGGAATGTTGTATCTGCAGAGTCTCAGTAACTTAGTGGAAGCAGTGTTTTCCCTCTCACTCTTGCAGAGCTGAGAACCATAGAATCTAGCAATCTAGGATACCTGTTTTCCCCTGAATCTCTTGCCTCTTTTGGTTTCAGTGAACATGATTTAGCAGCTTCAAAGATCTTGGAGGTAGAAAATTCTTCCATTTCCAGGACTAATTTTTCAGTCAGGTGATTTCTTTCCACACAGTCCTGGCAACCTTCAAAGCTCTAAAGCTTTAGTTGAATCGCAAATTCTAGCTGTTCTTCAAATTTACCTCCCTCACTTAAGATATAGTTCCCAGCTGCCCTGAAGAAAAAGGCTCCTATTGTTTCATCCTAGCCCAAGGTTAAATTACCAACGGCAGCTCACTGTAGTAGTGATAATCAATTCAATTTTTTTTAATGGTTAGCATGATGATCTGCTTGCCCTGGTGTTGGCTGCTGGTAGATGCAGGAAATCCTTAACTGTTTTAACACCACTGAGTATGAACTGTTATAGCAGTGAAGGGCCATCCTAGGTGCATCTGGGGCTACTCTGCACTGGTTGAGATCTGTCTTGGAAGAGGGTACCACAGAGATGCCAGTTTGAAGCGAAACCCAGGCTCAAATGTTGTGGCATGCACAGACACCATTGTTCTCCCCCTCCAATCTCCCCCCCCCCCCCCGACCCTCAGAGTTCAGTGTGGACACGAATCCTCTCAGCAAAATCACAGAAAATCCTGGGTTGAAATTTCAGTGTTGTAGCTGGTTCTTGGCTGTATGTTTCCTGTCCTTTGGGCTCTGCTCTGTTGGACGCAATCTGGAAGCTGGCTAGATGCGTGAGTGGCTACTGTCAATTTACTGTGCTTCCCTAAATTTGCTCTCCTCAGCAAGCTACATCTTAGTTATCATCTTCTCACCTTAGTGGTCAGCAGGTGAGCACGTGAGTTAGCAATCTGTCTTTATTGGAGATGAGGAAGAGGTTGGCACAGATACCTTTTGGAACTGAGAAGAGAAATTTGTGGTTCTTTTATAATTAAACGTACTCAGTTTTACTTTCCAGCTAGCAGTGTCAGTGCAGTAAACCAGTGGTTTTCAAACTGCGGGTTGCGACCCATACTGAGTGGTGGAATGTAAGGCACTGGGTCGCGGCGGCTCTCATCAGCGCTGCTGACCGAGCTGTTAAAAGTCCCATCGGCGGTGCTGCCTGGCTAAGGCAGGCTAGTTCCTACCTCTTCTGACATCGCCCTGGAAGCGGCCAGCAGCAGGTCTGGCTCCTAGGCGGTGGGGTCACAGGGCTCCGTGTGCTGCTCCCCCCCCCCCCCCGAGCACCGGCTCCGCACTGGGGGGGGCTGTGCCTGCGAGCAAAAGCCGCTTGCACATCTCCGCCTAGGAGCCAGACCTGCTGCTGGCCACTTCCGCGGTGCCAAGACAGGCAAGGAAGCCTGCCTTAGCACCCCCGCTGCGCTGCTGACCGGGAGCCACCCAAGGTAAGCCTGTGCCCCAATCCCCAGCCCTGAGCCCCAGACTCGGAGCCCCCTCCTGCACCCAAACTCCTCCTCCTTGGCCCCACCCCAGAGCCTGCACCCCCAGCCCAGAGCCCTGCCCCCCTCCCGCACTCCTGCCCCAGCCCAGAGCGCCCCTCTCACACCATGAACCTCTCATTCACGGCCGCAGCCCGCACCCCAACCCTCATCCCCAGCTCCGTTGGGTCACGGGCATCAACAGTTTTCTTCAACTGGGTCACCAGAAAAAAAGTTTGAAAACCACTACTGTAAACGGATAAGGCCACGTTGGATGACGGGATAAGATGCAAGTAGCTAACACAGTGATTCTCAAACTTTTGTACTGGTGACCCCTTTCACATAGCAAGCCTCTTAGTGGACCCGTTTTATAAATTAAAAACACTTTTTTTATATATTTAACACCATTATAAATGCTCAAGGCAAAGCAGGGTTTGGGGTGACCCCCCATGTAATAACCTCATGACCCCCTGAGGGGTCCCGACCACCAGTTTGAGAATCCCTGAGCTAACAAATGGCACCAACAGTCTCCACTTTCCAATTCTCCTGTTTTTGGCAGACGATACAGATCATTGGGTCTTTCTCCTGCTTTGGTGACTATTGATGTGGAACATTGAGATAACCAGAGAAAATATCTAAAAAACAGAAAAGGGGAAACATCTTTTGTTTTTCCAAGTATACTGATGAAATTTGGCAAGGACACAGCAATATTGTTTACAGAAAAGAGTTCTGCAGTAGTACCTTAAATATGAACATAACTTCCTTTATTCTCCTCTTGCAAACAAACAGCCGATTAGCAGCAAGCATTCTAAATGGCAATAGCAAAGCTTGCTTGACAATGGAAGGTTTGGCACCTTGGTAACCTTCAGCCTGAAGAATTGACAGTAACTACTAGGTAATTGAGTCCAACTATGTAGTTGCACATCTTTTTCCTCTTCCTCCCAAGGTTATAGCGTGAACATGTTAACTGGCAACGTAAGGCAATACAATCCCTCATACACATACATAGAACCCTCTTTGAGTCTTCCTTTTACAGCGAATTGTTTTTTTAAAAAAAGACTTTAACTGCAAGACAGCAAATTTAATATTTTCAGTATCTTGGATGTGTTATGATTTACATTTGATTTTAGGCATAATTAGAAATGCAAGTAGAGCGCTTTGTGTTTTACCTCTGCTTCAACTATTTATGGCATGATATGCAAATTAACCAAGCTATGAATATTAAAGATTAGAGTATGTTACAAAGTATTGCTGCCTTTAATGAGTTCAGTAATGGGCACAGGGCTCTGCACACATTTTAATATGGGCGTATTTTATCTTTGTACTGTATTCTCTGCTCTGCAGCTATTCCTTCCATGTTTGGTTACATCCCAAGAGACCATGACCATTATTTAAAACATATCAAGCCCTGTATCAGCTGCAGTAGGTAGGTACTGTTTTCAAATGTGCCCGTGACAAACACTGCTGCAGCTATAAAAGAGTTTAGATAGATTATTTCATAGAGGCTGTTTCAGTTCTTGTATAGGTCAATCCGTTTCATCTACTGCAGTGTTGTAGATGGATCTCTGAGAATATAAAAGTGCTTGCTGACCTTTCAAGGTGCTTTGCAGTACTGGAAGGGAATCTTAAACATGTTTCAGCAAAAATGGAACTGCTTCATACAAAAATCACACTTACCAGAAAAAAAAATTAGCTGTTTTTCGCCAATCTGACTCATCTACATAAAATTCTTATGGTCTGATACACACACTATAGTAATTTGAGAGAAAGTCTTGTCTAGTGGTTAGTGTGGGACTGGGAGCCAGGACTCGTGGGGTTTAACTCTTGGTTTAACCATTTACTCACTAAATGGCCTTGGACAACTCAGTTAACATCTTTTTGTCTTGAAAAATGGGTATCATAGTTACACCAAAGGAGTTCTGTGAGGCTTCATTAATATCTCAGGGCTTTGAGATCCTCAGATGTACCGTGTTATGTAGATGAAAATTATTAACTGCAAACACAGGAAGTGCCCTTTGGAGAACAAATTTAGGAACATTTAAAGTCTCAACATTTTGGCCCTGATTCTGCAAGCTCTTTTGCTTTGACAGTCTGCTATGTGATGTGGTGTATCATTGATCCATGTGGGCACGAAGGTGCAGCCACACACAGCAGTTTGCAGGATTGGGTCCTTAATAAGGCAGGGCTAGGAAAACACTGAGATACTCAGAAAAGCTTAATTTTTCATGAAGAATGGGAGGGGGGAGTTAAGTATGCCACAGGGAGAGTGCTTTTCAAATTTAAGGTATTTAAATTACAAATTTGGTTGAGGAAGATTGTCAGCAGTTTTCAAAACAGCACTTCAATTCTTTTGAAATATTGTCGAGCAGCACTGGAGTAGTTAAGAAGTTTGGCACAGAAGGTTTTGGCCCAGAGGCAATTTACATTTTAAAAAAATCAATTCATCTGTATTTGAATAATCGCACATGTTTTGGGGGAAAAAACCCCACTAGGATTATACTGTTTTAAGATACTTCTGTGTTTAGGTAAAATTGGACCATAACATTTTTTATTTTTTTTTGGTTATTGACATTCAATTAATAGCTACTTAGCTTTTCCTACAAAAGTGTAATAGGAATTTATAGTGCTTTAACTTGCACCTGCTCTTAAAACAATAAAAACTTTATTTAGAACATTATGATGATCCATGTTCAATCATCTATAAAACAAACATGATTTTTTTAATAGGGGGTGAAATTAGTGCGTGAAGGTAATCTACTTACAATGTGAAATTGAAAGCCCAGAGATTTCCTTACCATTCTCCCTCCAATCTCCAGATTTTTCTCTGCTACTTAGGGATAAAAAATAAAAAGTGTACAAATCTGATTTCAAAAAAAGTAGGAAAATGTATCTCATGCTTTAAGTAAATCTGGGCGGTTGTAGGGCTTGCTCTGTCATTGTCTGTGTAGATTTTCTCCTTCCCCCTTTATAATATTCATTGGCACTTTCCATGGTGACAGGGCTTATGATCTTGGCATCTGTGGCACACCACGAAAAGTTCTCAGACTCTAGGATTACCTCCAAAATCCTGTAATTTCCCTGTGCCTCTTGGTAGTTACCCTGTGGACTGTAATTGTTGTTTCAGGGCTGCCTATGGGGTGCATTGCAGGTATGTGTCTTGAAAATTAGTGCACTGAAATTCTGAAGGAGCCATTATGTTGTGTTGGGTCAGTAGAATGTAGATAACAAAGAGCAATGCATATTCTAAACCTGTAATTGTTGTATACTCAAAACACAGAGGGTTGTAATATGAACAGAAAAGTCAGAAATTGAAAGTTAAAGGTGACTCTCCCACCCTAGTTGTTGCCACTTTTACCTTGATCTTGCAGCTCACGTGATTCAAAACCACACTGTGGTGATCCTTACAGTAACTAGACACAGTAAATGGCAATATTAATCTTACTTCTCCTAGCTTTTGTGTGTGGCATATATACATATGTACCTCTCTACCGGTCTTTAACAGAGGCAATGTTTGTTTGTTACCAGAGTATCAGGGCTCTTGGGTTCTGTTACTCATGTAACTGGCAAATGACCTAACTTCTCTTCACCCGTTTTGCCATCTAGAGGATGTAGATCATGTGAATGGCGCAATAATGTACAAAGGCTTTTTAAAACTCTTTGAGATCATCTGGCTAAATGCAGTACATGATCTGTGAGGTTTTTGGTTGGATCTCCACTCCCAAAAATCAGTATGTAGGGATCCAGGAGAGCTGAACTCCTGTACTGTAGCACCAATATTTCATCCCACATTCAGTTAAAAATACAATCCTCGGAGGCAAACATTTGGATGTGTATAAAAAAGGTGTTGTAATTAACACTGTTCTAATAAGCTTTTCATGTGGTGGTTTGCCAACTTTGTTGTAATTTTGTACACAAGGTGTGTCCTAAAAAAGCTTTCATAACCTGGGTGGAAAGCACTGTATGTTCATCAGGTGCTTAGTTCCTCACCTAAAATCTGGCACAGGTTTCACCATGTTTGCTATCAATTTAAATGCCTTTGATCAACAACCAGATGCACAAACAGTCTTTGAAATAGCTCTCATATGACCATGGATGCTAGATATGCAGTTAAATTCCTGTAGAATTTAACTTCCTTTATGTGAACCCTTAAAGGCAAGCCTATATTTCCATTAATGATCAAGCTCATATGCAGTTGTAGCTTCACTTTATAGAGCATATTAAAAGTTTAATGTATAAATGCCTTCATTGGCCAAAACTTTTTGGCAGTGATGTCTGCTTACACTGGAAATGGTACAGAAAGAGACAGTCTTAATAGCTTCAAAGAGATTTTTGTCCTTGAAGGGTTAATTATATTATGCATATTGTTTTTTTTTAAAGCACAAGAAAATAAACTGTAGCCAGAAGTAAGAAGTGATTAATTTCAGACACATATGTAAGCAAAGTTCCCTTCTTTTATGTAGTTTGGTAACAGTAGACTATGCAGTAACTGAAAAGTAAAGGCAATTGAATTACAGGCTCCTGTCCAAACGGAGTGTGCTTTTTTTTTATACAACCTCCATTGCATCAGAACTAGGCAGTATTCCTGATGTTCTCATGTGTGTTAATGCTGACTCACAGACTAACTTGCACAAGAAAAAATAACACACAGGCAGCTCCACCATACTAGGTAATGAGCTCAAGCAAGAAGCAGCGTCTGATGTTTTGTAAGCTCTCTTAATTGACCTTTTAAGACATACTTATTTTAAGGTTTTTTGTTCCGTATTGCCATGATGGTAGAACTGAGTCATGCAGGATATATACTGCTAGCAAATGCTGTTGTGTAGAAGGAGTGAGGGTAATAAAATTCAGCATGACACTTGTCTTTGATGTGTTATGGATATGAATTAATGTCTGTAATGGAATGCAGGAAAGGCACACTTGCAGAAAGCATGATAATAGTAGCCAGTGTTCTCTCTGGAGATGCTTATGTTTGTGAGTTAGCCTGGACTTCAGAAGCTTTTATTAGATTGTTACAATTAAATTTTGCAAAATAATTTTATTTATTTTATATCTATGCCTCACCCTCTCCCTTGTAGCAACCTGCAAAAATTAAATGTTTTGTTCTCCAGATTTGCTTGTCCTTGATTTGATAAGCTCTTAAAATCTGCAGTGAGTAAGAAAAAAAATAATTACAAAATAATTGAAATAGCATGCTTTGCCTTGGTGATATTACTGTACTTTTTGAGACAGAATCCAGTGTGACTGTATGACCTCAAGCACTAGTGTTTCATTGAGGCTGTGTAAGTGACTCACCTTGCAGTATGACAGATCTCTTCGTAAATCTAATGCCTGGGTGTCAGAGGCTGCTGCTGGAGGGCTTTGTAATTTCAGGAGGAAAGCTCCAAGTAACTGTTATGTTGGGCTCCTTTAATAAAGGATTTGTGCCCACTTTGTTAGGCTAGATTACCAGCATTAATTTAATTAACTTCATCTTTTCCCCTCTTCCCCTGAGGTATGTGAACATCTAATGCATTCCTTTCTGTGCTCGTTTTTTAAAATCATAAACCAAATATATCTGTCCTGTGTGTTGCATATCTGTTCTGCATGCGCTGTTTGCATGCTACTTATTAATATTTGCAAAATTAGTTTCCACTATCTTAATAAACCAGAATTAATCCTATTCAGCAATTGTCACTTGCTGCTACACTAAAAATAGGGTGGATTAGCATTGGTTACTGCTTCCAACTCAGCATTTCAAAATAAATCATTACTCCTTTTTAATGCTTTGAAGCTACAGAAACAAATGCAGCCAAAAAAAAAAAAAAAAGATTCTCAATATGACTGTCGGTTGATTACTGAAGATAACCTTGTTTTCCTTCTCCTGACAGGGGCTGGCATTAAATTATACTGGCATTTGCACAATTTCATGTTTGTGATTGAGTTCCTCGCTCCCTCTTTGCTGAAAAGACAGTGGCTTGTAATTCATGTTCTTTGGGGGAGACAGACAAACAACATGCAATGCTGTTTTATTTCCTTATTGTGGAGAGTGGTATCGCTGACCCTCTTGTGTATCCCTACTGCCCCCGTCTACACGATCTTTTCGATACTGGTATTCCCTTTTTGGTGGAGTTACAGTGAGTAGGCACTTAGAGACTATAATTCAGCCACCAAGTGTTGTAGTGAACTGTTGCATATTTTTCCTTAGTCCTGTATGGAAGGTGTATTTCCTCAGAAACGGTGGGGAGAAGGGTCTATGCTTCTGTTAACCATAAGTACCCCTCCAGTTCCTGTGTGGATTTCCTAAGGAATTTAGGAGTAAGGGAACTTTACACAGTTAATTGGTTGAGGATGAGCCAAAGGAGAACCATGTATTTTGGTGACCAAGTTTTAAAAGGGAATTAGGCATCCTGCTTCACTCCTGCACCGTTATGTTTTCAGCAGAGAAAATGCTGTTCATTTTTTCCTTCTGAAGCTGGTTCTATTGTTCCTTTCAAATGTGCCTCTTCCATGCTAGAAATCCCCTAGCAGCCTTAAATTGAAGGGTGTGATTTTCTTTCTCTCTCCTCATTTACAGAAGAAAGGGAAGTTTCTTTTGACCCACTGGGGCCTTCAAGGGCAGGACTTTTCAGCTATTTTCTTTTGATGAGAGTTTTGGCTGGGGATAGCTGTGAAAGCTTTTCTATCGAGTTTTGTTTACAGCCCTCAGAGGGTCACTGAATCTTTTATTTTTCTGACGTCCAGCTGCTTTTCAGTACACCTTACTTTTAAGAAAGCAATTATGACAGGGATCTTTCTTTTAAAATAAATAAGTTGTGCTTTGGTTGTCTCTGAGCTTTATATGTTGTCTAAGGAAAAGACCATTTAAATACATTATTTCATTACTTCTGCTTCCTAAAGGAGCTGTGATGGTAGCAGCTTGTTCTAGGTAGATAACTTTTTCCCTCAGGGAAAGTTAGTGTGGTCCAGACCACTTGGGCATTTCAACAAACAAGTCATTTAGAAGAAGCAAACCTCCAGCATCCAAAGTGCTGTGTAGCTTCAACAGAGCAGTATTGGGATATTCACAGAACTGTAACATGTCTTATGTCAAATAATGCCTAAACTTTTTAGGAATGTGTTAAGACTAGGGCTATGGCTTTCCTAAAAATATGTTTTAATGTAAATTTTGTTTTGATAGATGCCTAAAAGTTCCCAACAAGAGGTTTTCAGCCAGAAAAGAAAATTATCTTTTTTTCAGTTGACTTTCAATGCATCTTATTTCTTTATTTGAAAAAAAACATCAAATTTAGTTACATTTTTTCCCATTTGAGCTAAAGTGTTGTGCATAGGAGGTGGGGACACTTTCTTGGTCTGATTAAAAATTCTTAAAATAAAAGACAATTTAAAAGAGAACAAACTGACCACATGAAGAAGAACCTGTATTGCCCTATACAGTGACTAGGACTTGATTACACAGAAGTAGCTCCATTTGGTGCAGTATTGTGAACCAGTAATTTACACCTTTAACTTCTAAGTGCATTTTCCTTCTATTTCAGAACAGGGCACTCGCAAGGTTAATATAGTGAAAACCAAATTTTAAACAATTCAAAGGACTTATTGGTCCTCTTTTTCTGAACAAAGAGTTTGGAGAAAGACTAGCATTACTTTGGAAGGTCAAGACCTGTCAGGTATAAGACAATGTTACCATTATCAGAAACTCTCAGCAAGTTCTTCAGGAGTGTACAGTGACAAATAGCATTTGTGGTTTTTATTCAGTCTTCCAAGATTACTTTATGTTAGCTCTCTGTCCACCAGTTGGATTCACCATGGTAGAACATGGGCCATAAAAGGGTGGAAGAAAGATAGCCAAGGACCAGAAAACATTTTTCTGAACACTGGGCCAGGACTAGTGCTTTGAAAAGCTTACTGGTCCTAGGGTGACCAGATAACAAGGGTGAGAAATCGGGACGGGGGTAACTGGCACCTATATAAGACAAAGCCCCAAATATCGGGACTGTCCCTATAAAATCGGGACATCTGGTCACCTAACTAGTCCTGACAGCGTTTGCTTTAATTTTCTTATAGTGTTTCTAGACCTGGCAGGTTGTGAAATATCAGAAATTAAAATTTGTCATTTTAATTTGATTGAGGCAAGCTGGTAATCAGAATGATGCAATTTTTAAATTTGGATCCTTCATGAAACATCATAGCAACAGATGAATACTTTATATGGAATGCCCCTGGAAGTCCAGGTTCTTGTCTATATTGCCCCACAGTTTGGACAATGGAGGTGTGAATGTCTGTGCTCATCAAAGTGCTGCGCTGCAGTTCCCTCTCGTGGGCACTGCAGGTGCAAACGAAAACCTCCCACAGCATGTACACGAGAAAATTACAGCACAGCACTTTGGTGTGTACTGATTTCACAACCCCATAGTCTGAACTGCTAGGCAGTGTAGACATGCCTTAAAAACCGTTTCAAGCTCTGGCAATTCATGGTGGTTTAAGGGGAAGTCTTTTTTCTAGTGTTATTTTGGTACTACTTAAGGAGTGTATCCTGGACCATTGTGACCTTAATTTCTGGGGGTAACAATGTGGTATCTTCTTAGCACGACTTCTTTATTTTAAGGGAAAATACAAACGAAATCCTACTCCATCATAGCTAAACCCACCCAGCATTTCTAAGAGGTAACACATATATTTTGTATTAAAATGGGGAGCAGACAGTAGGTTGAAATCTTTAACAGGCTTGTCATAGAAGATGATATTCTAGAATTTCATTGGAAGAGTGCCGATTTTAACTTGGTCTATTTTGCACCACTAAAAGAAGTTACTTCTAGCTGATGTTATGGTAGATACAAAAGATGGGTAAGCAACTGGGAGAGGTTACAGATGAGGAAAGTTGCATGTAAATGTGAAGCTTTCAGTGCTATACTCCAAATCTGACTATATATATATATATTTTTAAGGAAACTCTGCTGTAAGTTTCCCCATAAGATGTTTTGGTGTGTTCATTCCATTTTCCATGCAAAATAATCTGTTTGTCTGATATCCCCATTGACTCCACTAATTGATTCATCTGTAGTGTTAAAGGAAAACCATGCTTATCTACTCCGTAGTACCTTTTCTTTGCTACTTCTGTTTGTGGCGTTCAGCCGTCTTTAGCTCTTTCCATTCATGTTGCATTGTCTAATTTTCAGAAGCAGGGGGATTGATTGAGTACCAAAAAAAAAAGGTACCATCTGGTACTTCCCTAATCTCTCATATATCTCTAAGGGAGCTCTTACCATAAGAAAAGAGAGATCATTCTTGACCCAGGATTGGCTTGCCATATAGCCGTGGCTTCCTTCATAGAAGGTTGAGTGGTAAACTTTTTTGCTGTTCGTTTCCCATTGCACGAGGACCCTGGGTTTGATACCATCCACTGGGATGCAGTTCTGCTGAGGTTTCTTCTAGCAAGTGGGAAACAACATCAAGAGCAGCTGTTTTGCTTCTCTGGGTTAAGGTTGCTGTATAGTAATGAAATTTCTTATGAGACCATGATCCCAAACGTTTCCTTTTCTCCTTGAGTCCAGCAGAGGTGATGACAAGAGAGACTCTGAAATACAATCAGAAATTTGGAGAGAGTGACTGGTGTGGGGAAAATCTCCATTTTTTCAAATAGGATTGTTTTATTTTTAAAGCGATGGACAATTCTTGGAAGAGGAGGTGGGAACAGTGTGGTTAGCCCATGAGACTAGGAGCCAGGAGATGTGGTGTCTGCTCCCAGCTCTGCACAGAATTGTTGTGTGACCTTGGGCACCACTCTGTGCCTTAGTTTCCTCATCCGCAAAATAGGGAAAACTTGGCTCATGGTGTGTTCGGATTAAATTGTTAATGTCTTCTCAATGCGCTCTGAGATCCTTGGTTGGAAGGATTAGAGGACTGCCAAGTATTGTTATGAGGTTGATAGTCCTGTAAATGTGTTAGTGTCTTTTGCTGGAATGAAAAGAAAAGCCAGGCTTGCTTCCAACCTCTGTAATCTCAAAAGTGGCAGTGTTTTGCTTTGATTCTGCAGAGTTGAATTTAATGCACCAAGTATACATATGAACAGTAAAAACCAGGCATGCACACACTAAATAAGAAGTGATTGGGGAGAGCCCCACATATTTGCATTATCTGTAGCTACTTTCTACTAAAGGTGGCCTGATTTAATCTTTATTTTTTTTAAGTTTTGAATTTTATCTGTGACACCATATGAGCAGAGGAATTGGAACCAACCACAGAGCATTAATTGAAATAAAAAAACGTTCTGTGCAGGAAACAAGTAAGAAACGCAAGACCCCACCCCCTTTCCCAGAAAAAGCACCAGCATGCTCAATAAATGTTAAGGTAATTTAAAATTTGAATCTGGGAGACAATGTGACTAGGATTTCATTACTTAAGCAAATGGATTTGCTTTTAGTGGATGCAGCCACAGACTGAGAAGCTTTCCCAAGGGGTAAACGTTTTCCTGTGTTTGAAAAGCTTTCTTGTGTGTTAAGGAAGGGGGAGGGGGGCCATGAATGTTGCTCCATATGCACTGAGGACTCTGGAGCATCTTTATTTAGTACTGATTTGGGCATCATTTTTAAATGCTTGTTGTAGGGAGATTCTTGTAGAGGTTTTAAACCTTTCATCTGTTGTCATGGGGCAGAGAGATCTGAGCCAGAGTGAAGGAATGAGAAGCCCCCTTAGTGGGATGGGTGGGTAGTGTGTTCTGGAGCAGATGTGCTTCCTTTGACTAATTTCTTCCTCACGCTGGAGGAGTTAAACAGCAGCAGTGCCAGCTCTGCAGACTGTTTGGAATAGTTTAAATGCTTTGACACTCTGGATGTACTAGATGGCAGAGGAGGCAGTTTACAGCGTAATTCATATGCAAAACTGCACTATAAATTTAAAACCTGTCTCAGTTGCCGTGGCACCACTAAGCATTTCATCAGCATACAGTACAGTATTTCTGCCATCTTTGTTTGCATTGCAGTGACTCATCAAAAGTCTGTCTTGTACCAACACTGAGAGCATTCCTCTGGCACTGATATTTCTCTGTTTTTAAAGCTTCGCTTTGAAACTGGCATTTACTTCAGGTCCCTAATCAAAGGGCTCTATTCATTGCAGAGAGCAGCCTGAATGTTAATCTGCATCCGGCCTATTCATTTAGATGCTATGCACTGCCGTCGAGATTTGACTTGGTAAAAGCTTGAGCTACAGCAGATACAAACGGAGGTTTTGATACTATTTTTTTCCCCCTGAACGATCTTCGTTGCTGCAGTTAGTGTAGCAGACGGAGGCGATAAAAAGGGACTTAAGAAATCCTTCACTGAGCAGCAGTACCTTGGATCATTCGTTGTTTAAGGTATGTTCGCATGGTATCATATGAGGGGGCATAGAAGTTCCTTGCTTTGAAGAAATCTCTTTTAAACCATGTAGATACAATTAAATTGGCTTTGAGCATGTTCTCTTTTCTTCCTGTTCCTCAGTGGCTTTCCAGATAGTACTTTTTTCCAGCAGTGTGAACAGAGAAGTTCTTTGTAGGTTATTTTTCTTTTCAGAGGAGATTTAAAAAAAAATAAAATTACCAGGTAAACTTCTTATGCCATCGTCATGAGGATTTGGTGCTAGTTAAACACAGTTTACTCAGTACCATCAAGTGCAAACATAATTTGAGATCTTCTGTTCTCTTAAGGGGGGGGTGTGATGGTGGGCAGGGGATTCTTGGGGTGTAGCCTTTATTTGGGCTAATAAGCACTGATTGGCTTTTCTGGAATTTTATGCACTAAAATGACCTAATTTAATCTTACTGCTCCTATAAGGCTTGTTTCAGAGCTTGCCTCTTTCTGTACTGAAAAGGAGAAATTATTTTCATCCTCACAAGGTGCCGATACCCTAAACCAGCACACTCTGTGCTGTTATTTGATGCAAAGTCGAAAGTCGGATAGGCTGAAGATATTTTTTTTTACCTGAGTTTGTTCTGAGGCATTCTTGATAGTCCTGTTTCTGATTTCAGAAGATGGGGTTGTTCCTATTACGGGGTGCGTGTCTCGCCTTGGATTGGACTTGCACTATGTCCCCTGCAGAATCCCTTTTTAATATGACCAGGAACAGAACATAGGGCACTGACCGGAGGGGGACGTATGTGGAGACACTCTTGCCCTCGTCTGTATTTAAAAGAAAAAACAAATGACTTGATGTTAAGTTTACTGCAGTACCTTGGTTTTGTTTGTTTGGGCTCAATTACCTGGCTTAATTTTGATACCCTTTCAATGAAATGGCGTTTATAATTCCACTTAGAAGCAGTTTAACTCTGAATATTTTCTTTTTTAAAACAAGTGTAGGGGAATCGTCTAGGATCGTGAAAATATGTTTTCATTGCAGTAACGGCTTAGACAGAATGCTATATTTATTTCAGACAAAATGGCACATTGTTTTGTAACTATTTTATCTCGAGTTTCAGCAGGTATTTTTTATCCATTTCCACAGGTCTGTTGACTATTAATAGGGCTACCTTACTATTCATTCTGACTCTGTTACCATCCATATTATCCTGTTTACTTTAAACTCCAGAGGAAAGAACCAATGATAAATTTAAAAAAAAATTGAGAATATTTGAATATTTAAATACATTGTTTTAAAAAGTTTGTTTAAAAACAGCAATAAGTAATTTTATAAATAGTTGGTGTTGTACATCAGCCCTTAGGTTTAGTTTTGAGTCTTCAGTTGTGTTAGGTTGTTTGTTTTTGTTTTTATTTGTTTGTTGCAGAGAACTGTCTAAAAATACTGTTTTTTTTCTCTCTGCCTTCTTCATTTTTCAGATGTGCCCTACTTTGGATACTTCTGCATTGCATGTCTAAGGAGCTCCAACTAATCCTGAGCCATGTCACAGATGCTGCACATAGAAATTCCCAACTTTGGGAACACCGTCTTGGGCTGCCTGAATGAGCAGAGGCTGCTGGGGCTTTACTGTGATGTCTCCATAGTTGTCAAAGGCCAAGCCTTCAAGGCACATCGTGCAGTGTTAGCAGCCAGCAGCCTGTACTTCAGAGACTTGTTTAGCGGGAACAGCAAAAGTGCATTTGAGCTCCCAGGTACGGTGCCACCAGCCTGCTTCCAGCAAATCCTTTCATTTTGTTACACTGGGAAACTCACAATGGCCGCGAGTGAACAGCTGGTAGTGATGTACACTGCAGGTTTCCTACAGATCCAACATATCATAGAAAAAGGGACAGACTTGATGTTCAAAGTGAGTTCTCCCCACTGTGACTCTCAAACCACCATGATAGAAGATCCTAGTTCGGAACCTCAGAGCCCTTGTAACCAATTGCAGTCTGCTTCTGTGCCCTACGTCATGTCCCCTTCCATGCCCATCCCGCTCCTCACCCGGGTGAAACACGAAAATCTTGAGCTGCAACCCACAGCAGTGGCAGGCCTTCCTGCCAAGCGACCCTTGGAAGCCAGCACTCGGGATAGTACAGGAGGGAGCGTTTCTAATGCTGCTCCACTAAAGTTGTCTCGTGTTTCATACTATGGAATGCCCAGTTTAGCTACTCTCATCCCAAACATACAGCAAGTGCAGTACTCCCAAGGGGAGCGGACGAGCCCAGGAGCCAGCAGCATTCCAACTACTGATAGTCCCACTTCCTACCACAATGAGGAGGATGAAGAAGATGATGAGGCTTATGATACCATGGTCGAAGAACAGTATGGTCAGATGTACATCAAATCCTCAGGAGGATATTCAGGTAATAAACCAAAACGTTCCATTTCCCTAACCCCTTTGTTTTTCTCTTCCTCTTTAAGTTGCCACTTGGTCCTTTTTTCCTTTGTCCAGAATATATTTTTTGGACTGTTCATCAGGTTTTTTTATATCCTGCTTGTTTACACATGAAGATTTGTGTTTGTGAATTTAATGCTGTTGAAAACTGCTGGCCTGACAGCCCAGGAAACTTGAATTCTCTATCCACAGAACCGGTACAGCATGGGCAGAGGACAATACAAACTTCACCACCACCACTCCACTAATGTGCCTCTTCTCAGAACTGGAGAGACCACATGTAGGGGTGAGAGTGTAGTGCAGTGGCCATAGTCTATTTAATTCTTAGCCTCCTCCTGTTGGCAGTCTCAGCCAGGGACTCCATTTGTTTTGTGCTTTTGTAACATGGACACCTATCCATTAACTGCTGAACTGAGAGTGCCAACTAATTTCACATACAGTAGGTCATCCAAGAGCTACCTCAACCACTACCCATCCTGGTTTGGATTAGAACCGGCAATCTGAAGGTGAAAGGCTTTATCTCCAATTGCAAATCACCTCATCCATTTATTTCCCCACTACTTCCTCCCTTTTTTACAAAAATCAATTACAATGTATGTCTTGCACTCTCCATCCAAATACCTCAAATAAATCAGATTTCTGGTATATCAGAAAGAATTTAAACAAACCTTTCTCCTCCTATCCCTAACCTATATATCCTAGCCAAGATTTTTATCTTGAATGCTGTCAGTTAAGTTCCCGTTTTCCCTTCAGAAATAATTGATAGGACTAGTGAAAAGTCTTCATTAACCTAACTCCTCACCTGGTAGTACTGCACTGTGAAAGCATTAGCTAAAGGAGAACACTGTCTCAGCAAGGAATGGCTAGACAAGGAACTACTGGGTTCTGCCACCAAGGACACACAGGTGTTTTGATTTTGCAGTATGAGTATATGGGGGACATTCTCTTTTCTGCTTCCCTCACAAGTGATAAACTTTTCTGAAAAACAACCGTATTGGCCTTGTTCATCTTCAAGATCTTGAACTGACATTTGGAAATGTCTCTGGTGCCTGTTTGGTTTGGCTTTTTTGGAGGGCTAGAGAGGAGGATAGAGGCTATGTGGTAGCAAACACGTGGGGAATCTAATCTCAACAGCTAGCATTTCTCTCTGAGGCATTTCAAAAGAACATATTGGGAGATGTATGTTCTTTCTGCATTCCAAAAAGAGGCTCCTGGATGAACACAGTGGACTCTTAATTGGTGCTGCAGGTGTTTGAGAATGCAGCTTTGATTTGTATTCAGTTCCTGGGTGGAAACATATTTCATGGTTTTCTTGAGATTTCTCAAGCTGGCAATGCAGAATTTTCTTTAGTCTGTGCTTAGTTTTCACTGTTACTATTTCCCGTTGTAATTGCTGGATCAAAAATGACTAATTTGAAAATATTAACTCTCTCACATATGCTGAAAAGTTGGCTTCCTTTCCTTGGAACCATTTTATTTTTAGAGATGGGTAGAAAATGTTGCATTAACAACCTCTGTTTGATCCAGTTATGTAATTCATGGTGGTGGTAATTCTCAGCACCAAGACACTCCCAAGTGTGGCTTTCCAACCCTCTCCATAAAAACAGACCCCCCAAACTTCCGTTTGAACAGTAATGTGCTTGCTGTACAAATCTGTAAGTGGATCGATGAGAAGAAATCATTGCCATGTGTTTTACTGGAGGGGTAGGAGAAACTGTATCTTGTTTAAACTGGCCATTCCAATTTCACAGCAAATACTGCTACTGGCAAATTTCAAGGTGGTTTGGTTTTGGGTTTTTTTTAAAATATTAGAACAGCCTCTAAAAAAGCCAATCTGCTTTTTCAGTTGCCGTTTCTGAGGAAAGAGTCCAAATTCCTTGTACAGACAGTAAACTTTCAGAAAGGAGTAGACTAAAGTATTCTAAGGAACGGTGTGTGCGCTGTATATTTACTGTAAAGTCCTCGGCTGGCTAGCTAGTTGGTGAGATGGAGGATGTTGGTGATGCATAGGATGTGTTTTAGAATTTCCATCTAACTGGACAGAGCTGAGGCTGTTTGCATGGATGTTTGTCCTATCCCCCTCCACCCCCCACCCCCCACTGCAGAGCATTATGACTGAGTAGTGTTTGTCTTCACAATGTTGAACATTTCTAACATTGTTCTTTAGAGAAACAGGATTATACCCTTGTATACAATATTTTGTTTCTCAGCCATGGGGCCTATTTATATAATAGCAGAACAGAACAAATTCAATAGAAAAACAGAAGACTATAGGATGGTACAGTATGTGACTACTAAGCCAGCAGGCTATTGCATATAACTCTTATTACTGTGTAACATTAAAACAGAGCTGCTCCACTCAGAAAATAGAAAACTTGAACAGCTGACTTGCTGGCTTTGATAATTTTTCACTTGTCCAGCCTTTAGGTTGGATCTGATGATCCAGAAGAGGAGTAATATTTTCTTTCTCCCTGTGCAGATTGTGAGTAGGCTTCTGAATTGCTGGGCGAGGCATAGCCTTGCGGGGAGGTACGGGGGAATGACAGAGGAGCTCACACCAAGTAGGAACTCGCATTGTCACCATTCTATCCAACTTGAAGGGCCAGCCAATGCGCCCTCCCCCAAGGTTATAATCGATACAATTCTAGCTAGAACATGTCTCTCCTGCACAAGCACATTGAAAAAGGGTTTTCTCTTTTAAGCACAGCCATAGTCCCAGGCTGCCCCGAAATCTGGGGATGAGAGAGGGAAAGATTTAAAAAAGGAAATGAAAATTCAGGCTATTCCATCCGATTATGGACTGGTGTAACTCTCACTGTGTTTTAATGACTCTGAATAAAACCTTCCTTCAAAAGACACAGAACAAAAAACCCTACAACATGGAAGAGCGAGGAAAAGCTAATCCTGCTCCCGGCACATAGATCTTGACAATCTCACAAAAGACAGGGGGAAACAGTGTAAAATAGTGATTGCCAAAGTTTCCAAGAGCCTTTTGAGTCTAAACAAAAACAAAGCCAAAAAAGGAGCACACAGCCAGATCATGCATTGAATCTCATGGGAAGCTTCCCACCGACCCACCCACCCCCTTTTTTTTTCTCTCTCCTTGTGCAGCTTAGTGTCATTCAGAATGGTGCCAGGTATCCATTGTTAGAGACATTTGTCTGCTTCATTGTAAAGGGACATTTAAAGCTGAAACTCAAGTTTTTGTTCAGTGTCCTCTGTCGTCTTTCATCTCCATGTCAGGGCCTGGTTCTGCAAGGTGCTGAATGCCAGCGAAGAATGCTCATAGGATGGTCCCGGCCATTGTTCATTAGGTCTGTTCTGAAAGCAGTTGGGTATTGTAGATTCTTGTTTATTTTCTCCTATGTAAAAGCCATTCTGAAAAAACAGACTGAATCTCTGAAATTCGGCACAAACCAAAGAAACAACATGCAAATTCATGACCTTGGCAAAAGGCTTTGATGGTAGAAAGTCAGAGTAAAGCTTAAGCGCCATTAAGTAGCTGACTTAGAAACAATGGCACGGTGTGGTGAACCATAAGGAATGCTGAAGTGCAAAAGAAACTGAAAATAAATCCAGGGGAAGGCTGACTCCCCTTCTAAAAAACATTGCAGATGTAAGAATTAAAGCTTAGCTGTCATGAAAGAAGTCCCTAATTTTCAGAGGGAAATATAGGAATTGCCATTCTGGATCAGACCAGACTTCAGAAACTGGCCATTCCTCACATCACATTCCAGTATAGAGTCAGAGGATGTTAGAATTGTGTGTGTGTGTTTGGCTTTGGATATTATTATTATCATCATCAGGATTTGCATAACTTGTGTGTGTGTATTAATAGCATTTCCATATGATGGCTCTTTATTCTGTAAATAGGTCTAGACTTGGAGAACATTTAGACCTTAAAGAAACTAGTTAGTCTTCATACAGGCTCTAGCATTTGATTTGAGACGTATGCAGCTAGGTAGGAGATTAAACAAAAGCAAAGTACTTATCACTTTAACTCTAGCACTGTGGGTCTGATCCTGAAAGGATTTCAATGGAACTTCAGATGCTTATCATCTTTCAATATCAAACCATATTCTTTTCAGTCACTTTACTGTTTAGCAGGTGTATTTGATTTTATTCGGTTTTAACAGGCACAAGTGAAATTGCACCAAGTGTCTTTAAATCCTCATGCAAAGAATTGCTAGCGTATAAAGGATGGACCTGAAAGTTATGAAATACCAAACTGGCACATGCATGTTTCATTGAAAATTCATCTAAAGTAGCTGTTAAAGGATAAAATTGCAGTAATTAGCTAAGAGAATAGTTTTCTCTCCTGGCTCTCTGATTTCTTGACAGTAAGTGAAAAGGGCAAGAAACAATCCAAAATCTTTAGTGAGAGGATACATAGCATAGTGTATGAAGATGAACCCAGACCAAGCTTAGAAAAGAAATGTTACAAGTTAAACCACAGCCAATAGAAATGATCCCGTGAACATCTTGAAACCAATAATTGGAATCTTTATAAAACTGCGTTTTAACTGCAGTCATGGTTCTTTGATTCAATTGCCTCCGATACAGATCAATGAGTAGTCTGACCCTTAGGATCAGGCAGGAGGCAGTCAACAGAAGCCAAGAATTAATATATTTTCCAGGAAATATAAAAGAACACCAAACTAGGTACAAACATAGAGGAGATGGAGAAAAATGGGTCTCTGAAACGAACAGGGCATCACACTCGTCAGACAGAGCTGGTCTTATCTGCTTCTTATTGTAAAAGTGGGAATACTCTAAGGGCTGTGAGGGAAAAAGGGGGAAGGTGTAATACCAACTAGAGGGTGTGGAAAATCTTTGGCTTCATTGGCAGCCGCCTGTCTAATCGATGTGAATTGTTCTCAACTTGTATCAACCAAATCACAGAAAACAACTTGAAGGCAAGACATTCTCCCTCTTATTAAGGACTCAGCAGCCTGAGGAAACTTAAGATCCACATGAGTGTCATTCTGCATCAGACCTTTTTTGGCATTAAACTTCTAGTCCCTGTTTCTTCACAGTAAAACACAGATATTTAATTTTAGACTGGCAGATGTTTCATTCCTGTCTGAGATCTGAAACAAAGGCAAGATATGGGCATTTATAAGCCAATAATATTGTTCCTGTTCTTCCAGATTAACTCTGTGTATAAATAGGACATACACCATATCTCTACATTTGAGTATACTGCTGCAAAAGGCACTATTAGTAAATGATGTATAGTTCTATAGTGGACTATATTATCATTTTTTCTTCTTGTGTGCATGTATTTATCTAGAAACATACATGCCGCTTGCCAGTAAATCTTCTAAGAATCTGTGAAAATAGGTGCAGTTGGCTACTGTTTTCATGTCCGCTACCTAGCAAGAGTGACTTAGGGATTCTTGTAAACTCTTTGTTTGAAAGGAAACTTCTGACTCTGTGGGGAAAGGAGGGCAGCTAGGTGTGTGCTTCAAAATTCCAGTCACACATGATAGGTGAGAAGAAGATGATTTTGTAGACGCGGCAGTGGACTAGGAGCCAAGACTTCTGGGTTCACATTTCCTGTGTGACCAGGCTCGAGTAACTTCAGCTGCTCTCTCTGTTCTCTGTCTGTAAAATAGGAACAATAATACTTCCCTACCCTGAAGAAAAGTCAATGAGAAGAATAAGAAGAGAATCCAGACGAAACCCTCTGGAGTTGTGAACCTCCAAGGGGGAACTGGTATTGCTGCTCCTTGAGTTGGCAAGAGCCACGACGATATTAAAGTAACTGGTCTTTAGGGAGTACAGTCAATAGTTTCAAATTTGGATGCCTGAAATTAGACATCAAAATCTCGGCACTGATATTCAGAGGTGCCGGGCACTTGCAATGCTCATTAAAGTCAGTCAGAGACATGGGTGCTGAGCACCTCTGAAATGAGGTCACCTATTTAGGTACCCAAGTAGGCGCCTAACTACATGATTTGGGCATCCCAGTGTGAAAATGTTGGACACTGACATATTTTACTGTCATTCTTTCTGAACAGAACCATGTCCACTAGGCCCATTAACAGCCTATCAAGAGAAATTTGAGGCCGTGGTACATTATGTTTGCTGGGGCCGCAGCCCCTCCCATTTCACCCAGTTACAGATATGGGGAGGGGGCTGAGCTCGGAGTTCAGGTACAATTGTCCCCCTTTTACCTTTCTCGTCAGCCCTGCCAGTTAACCTGTTCTTCATTGGCTAGGTCATCAGAATTTCATTTTTGCTTATAACTTCTACTTTTAAAAAAGTTTTTATATGTACAGTAATTTGTATTAGCTTTTTTAACATCACATGAATAATATTTACAAATGTATAGCCAGTTGGATTATTGCTTCTTACAACTGTGTAATAAAAGGTAATAATAAAATACTTCTAAAGATCTAATGGTTTGTAACAGCCCGTTGTCAACTAAAACAGTGATGATTAGAAATGGAAGACCTTACGTAACAGACCTCTGCGAAGAAGAGTGCAACTTAAGGGCCTGTGGAACAAAGGCACTCAGCACCACCAAGGAGGTGCTGGAAGGGACCAACGCCGCAAGTTGTTGAGTGCTAGTAATTCCTATTAATTTCAGCACTTCCTGGCATTTGGCACAAACAGTAAAGTGACTGAAAAGAATATGGTTTGATATTGAAAGATGATGAGCATCTGAAGTTCTATTGAAATCCTTTCAGGATCAGGCCCACAGTGCTAGAGTTTTGAGTTTCTATACTGAAATCCTGGCTGTATCCTCTTGTAGTTCAGTGCCGCATGTTATGAAACCCTTCCAAGTTTCAGACCCAAATATATATTTGTGTAAATAAAATATATTGGTGCTACTTCATAGCTACCACTACCTTTTTAATTATTTCTTGTTTTCTTCTGCATTAGCTGGTAAGCTGCTTTCTTAGTCTAGTACAAAACTATATTAGACAATACTTCACATTGTTTGCCATTTCATTCAGAGGAAGAGGAGCAGCTGCCCTCCGAAGATACAAATTAATTAGACACGAATACTATCCTGTTCTGTAGAGCATAAAGGCCAAACAGACTTGCTTTCTTTGACAACATGGGATCAAAGTGTTTTGTACCCTGCTTTTTTATGCTACAGTTCTGTGTGCAGTGATTAATATATGTTGAATTGAAGTACAGTAGCATTAAAAAAACCCTAAATCTT
This sequence comes from Mauremys reevesii, assembly GCF_016161935.1. Taxonomy (NCBI): domain Eukaryota; kingdom Metazoa; phylum Chordata; order Testudines; family Geoemydidae; genus Mauremys; species Mauremys reevesii. Next base: position 20,660,743 of record NC_052641.1, read on the forward strand.
TGGTAAAGTTTGTTTAATTTTGTTTGAGTTGTACTAATTCTTTAACCAAAACAAAATCCACAAATGAGGTAAGTGTCTATATATAAATGAGATTTTTTTATAGACAGAGGCAATAAGCAAGAGAAACAGTATTGAATTATATTAGAATGGATTAATCTGGATTGCACCGTGTGGGGTTTTTTTCTAGCACAAATTTTGGCTGAGGTCTCGTGACGTTTAGCTTCAGAAAAGAGAATGTTAAGTCACCTATGGCCCTGTTGTTGGTTCTTATGTTTAAACACACGGGGCACTTATAAATAAATCAGAAGAATATTTTTTTCTGCCAAAATGTCACTGACATTTCCCAATATTGTGTGTGTGTGTATCTCCAAAAACACAATATGGGCAGGTCAGTGTTGTCTGTACTATTAGTTAAAGTTGTTTTTCAGACCAAGTAGCTGGATTTCAGGAAATGAGACTGACACCAGCTTCAGCTGGAATTAGTTACTCTAGGAAGTTAACAAATACCGGGGCAGTACAGTCTCTTGACTGTGTTATGTTGCTTTCTTTGCATTATTTATTATTGCAGTATCAAGACTGGCTGGCCCAAAAATTGATGTACCTTCAGAGTCACTCTGTGTGACATGCACAGAAACTTACAATCCACTGTCTGTCATCTGATGCAGTTTGTTTGCTGGTCTGAATGTTGTGTATATTGTTTAATTTCCTACAATTACAACAATTAGTTTGAAAAAGAAATGCATAAAGAGTTGGAGAAAAAGGGCCTGGGTTCTATTCCCGGACTACTTGTATGGCTTTAGGAAAGTCACTTAACCATCGTGTGCCTCAGTTTTCCATGTTACCAACCTTTGTAAAGTGCTTTGAAATATATGGATGGAAAGCATTCTATACATGCAAATAATTATTGTTGTTTCTTAATTCATTGATGGGGGGAATCATGTTTTAGCTCTGCCTACTTTTAAAGCTGTTAACAAACTTTATCTAGCAAGATAAATTAAAATCACATCTGTGTGGTTATGGAAAGTAGTAACTAACCAAAATCTCAGTCTAAATGTTTTTGTTTAAAATATATAAGTATGATAGTTACAAACCGCAGGGTCTGCCTTCTGTTGTGAAATGTTTGGATTTTTGCTCTGTTGGCTGCAACTGTTCAAGGATATTTTCTCTGCAATTACTGCTGCTCTTTAACCAGACTTTAATTTTATTTTTTATAAAGACACTAACATGGAACCATTTTAACAGCCCTTGTGAAAATTAATGTCACTATGTTCTTACCCTTTTAACAGCTTATGTTCTGCCAGTTTTTAAAGTGGCAATAAATAGTTTTTGCATTTTTCACCCAAAGCCATTAATTAAAATAATAATTGCAGCTTTAAACAAATAGTGCAGGGAGTTTTGTTTTTGTGTGTGTGGTACTTTATGCCTTTACTCAGCAGTATAAACCATGACTGTGTAGAAAGAATTGACAAGCTGCTGGAACACTTTCTCTGGCAAGCTTGCCCACAATTAACACAAGCAATATGAAATAATATGGCCTAATCTTTATCCCTTGCTGTGGCTCTTGCATTTAAAAAGCATTGTGGCATCACTAAAAAAAACTGCTGCCCGATTTTGATATCTGTTGACTCCTAAACATATGCTATCCTTTTCCTGAATAGCATCTATTAAGCACATCAGACATCTAACCTAAATGACCCACGTATCCCCTAATGTTGTGTGTGGTATTTGTGCTATACCTGAATACTTCCCTGTCATAGGGAGTCATGCAGAGGTGTACAGTATATAGTGTTCTTTCATTAGCTCTAAATAGGAGAGAAGAACTGGACCCTTCTGCAAGCAGTGTCCCCAAACCTGTCCCCAGGATATATTTTTGCAGTGGCGGATGTGCTATTGGTATGTGCTTATATGAGCAATTTTGGCAAAACCAAAGGGACTGTAAGGAGACTAGAGTAGCTTTTGTCTGAATATTAGTGCTGGATAAAATGCTCTCCAAGTCTTGATTTATTTAAATTAAATACTTCTAATATTTTTCAGTTAATATCCTTCCTTTCTCAATGTCCAAAAGCACCAGCAAGATACCAGCCCCTTTAGATACTTCCACCACAAGAACCAGCAATTTCATTCTAAAATAGTGCATCTGAATATTTGGAAATTCTCCTTATAAGAGCTTTGAAACAGAAAATTATTTCTGTGGGTGAAAATTTTTTATGTAAGTGAGCTGCACATCAGCATTACAAAGTACTTCTACTTTGCATAGATAATCAGGCCGTAGTGGTAGGAGAAATTATGCTTTAAAATATCATCTGGATTGTTCTTCCACTTAGGGTGACCAGATGTCCCGATTTTATAGGGACAGTCCCGATTTTTGGGTCTTTTTCTTCTATAGGTACCTATTACCCACCACCCCCGTCCTGATTTTTCACACCCTACTTCCACTATTAGTTCCCCATTCATTCATGGTAATGCCAGGCTGTTGTTCTGGGTGTACTGGTACATTGAGATGATCTTTTTTAGGAGATACATGCTGATGCCATGATTCTTAAAACAAAACCACACACCTCATACAAAGAAAAACTTTCCATTTTAAATGGCTTGTCACATAAGAATAATATAGCCTTACATTTTGTTGGCTTTTACACCTTTTTGTCCTATAATGTGCTGTCACATAATAATAGAACACTGCAGGATATGTCCTAGTTTGAACACTAACTTCTTTGTAAAAAAGACCTTTCTGTTGTGGTAACTGTAACAACAACTACACAAAAGTCTCCAGATTTGCTATTCTACCTGAAGAATGGGAAACATCAAAATAATGAGAGTAAGATACATTTAAGAGGCTAAGTGATGGCATGCTTGATCCAATGCTTTTGTCTAACTATTTTTTTAAAGAATCATAAATCTATACCCAATTGTATTAAGGGTGTATTTATCCTTTTCAAGGAGCAGTCCTGATCATATGTATAGAGTTTGACATATGTTATCAAAACTTGTTGATCGAGGTGTAGATCATTATACAATTGGATGTATTTTTATAATTTATAAATGCTTAAAATATATTGTAGATGATGTAGTTAGCACCTATGCACATCCGTATGAGTCCTGTTTTGCTGTGATAGGTAATTTTAAGCATGATAATGGACTTCCATTATAAACACGTTTTGGGAAGCTAATCCTCTGTATGTTCACAAAACCTAGCATTGTGCAGAGTTTGTTCGTAGTAACTCGTTTGTTTTATCTTTTTAGTATTAACATCTGCTAAAAGGCAGTGGCAGGCCCCATCAATTGTATGTAACTAAATGTTTTAAGGGAAGTCACAGCAATATCCTAGTATGTCAGTGTAATTTTTTTTTAAAGCCAAAGCTTAATAAAACTTTGGTTTTTTTGGTGGTGATGAGATAAAATTTTAGACACTTGGAAGTGGGAATGGGAGTGGAAAGTAAACGTAGGAATCACGTTTTGCTTTAGGAAAGTGAGTGCTGATGGATAATATTGAGATGCTAAGATTAACTTTTGTTGGTTCAGTGTGTATATAACGTTTTTCAGCAGCAGAAGATTAAAGAAAAGTAGTTATTATAGGGAAGTAGCTACTAACCTGATTGGACAATTTGTGGCCTATTTGGGAAACCTCTAATACATTTGCATAACATTTTATTTTTGGTTACAGAGTAGCAGCCGTGTTAGTCTGTATCCGCAAAAAAAAACAGGAGTACTTGTGGCACCTTAAAGACTAACAAATTTATTTAAGCATGAGCTTTCGTGAGCTACATCCGAAGAAGTGAGCTGTAGCTCACGAAAGCTCATGCTTAAATAAATTTGTTAGTCTTTAAGGTGCCACAAGTACTCCTGTTTTATTTTTGGTTAGTTGCATACAGTAGTTTGTGTCTTCTCTTTAGAAAGCTGATTCTGTATACTTGTCCACATTTAGAGAGTGATCTCAGATGTTCAGAAATAGCAATTTTTCTAAATGATTAAAAAAAATAAATGAAAGCACAATTAGGTTACACTAATCCCTCTCTCAGAATCCATTCAAAACAAGGCTCCTACAGGAGCTATTCTTTCAGAAAGGGATCAGGAAAAAAGGAAGACCTTGGGTTTAAACTTAAGGACAAGAGAAGCTTCATTCTGAAGATCACAGATATTAGCCCTGGCTCCAGCATAATGGTGCCCATTGCCTCCACGTATAAAATGACCATTCTTGTTGAGTAGATAACTGTTTTCAAGAACAATGTTGTGAAAAAGATCTTGAATCATCAAAATCGAGCTGTGTTCATTTGGATCCTGCACCTTAAAAGCATTTAACGGTTCTCCCTGTTAATTCTTTTTCAAGTAGCTCAAGAGAAGCCAGAGCAGATCCCACTAGAGAGTCGTTCATGTGTCCTCATTCGACGTGATTTAGTTGCTCTTCCAGCAAGTCTTATCAGTCAAATTGGATATCGGTGCCACCCAAAACTCTACTCAGAGGGAGATCCCGGAGAAAAACTTGAACTTGTTGCAGGTAATAACTTTTTTTTTTTTTAACATTAGAATAATTGAAGATTAGACATCTTTCTTTTTAGAATTTACCCCTTATCTCCCTTGAACCTTAGTTGCAATCAGACATATTGTATGCAAATTTTCCCTTTTTGTGTATTACTATGAACAAATGTACCCATCACTAATCAGTGGGGAAAAAAAATAGAACATCTTAAATTTCCTTTAATTCACTGTTAGAAGAATGTGTCATTAGCAGGAGTTATTCAATTGAATTAATTTAGCATTTAATTGAATTCCCTAAGCTTGTATTCTTCCTGATTGATATGGGCTGCATCACAACTGTATTTTAATTTTGCTTCACAGATGAAAAAAAATTAGTCTTTTTTTTTACCTATCAAATGTTAAGATTTACAGAGCAGTGGAAGTGGGATTTATAGAAATGAACACACATTTAGACATTTTGGGTTTTAATTAAAACAACAAAAACTTTAATAGTGGGTAAAAGATTACAGTGTTGGGCTTGTGGGTTTCTCCCTAGACATGAATTGCAAGAATCGATCCCTAGGGACACATTTGGTGTATTTGTGGCAAGGATGAGGCTGTAATCTTCTGGCTAGTCACAGATGGAACTGGTCAATTTTGGCAACCAATTACCAGTAAGGCAATAGGACCCCAAGGCTGGAAACCAATTTAACATTCTAAGGACAGATACCCTGGGTAGTGTGGGATGTTCGAGAGGAGGCAAAGGTTTTTGAAGCATTTCCACCAGATTCTTCTCAGTCTTCTCTAGGTTCAGCCAAATCCAGCTACTGTTAATCCAGATGCACACTTTGGCTAGGCATTCAGAAAGCTGAGACGTGGTACTGTTTAGGTTTAATATACTGGAGTTGTAGAGCTGGATGCAGATATAAAATATGCAAGACTTAAAACTGTAGTCCTGTCCTTTGGTGGCCATTAGACATCCCATGGCACTGTTATGTAAGAGGGATGTGTTGACCTTGATGTCCAGACTAAATTCCAATTTGGGTAATTACAGTCTACCTCGCTAAATGCCCATTGCCGTTTCAGTTGGATGTGGTATTCTTTTCCACTTCCTGCCTCCACTGTTGTATAGTGTTATGAACTGCTGTCTTCTACCCCAGAAGTGACTCCAGTCAAGTGGTGTGATTCCTATGTAATAGCCCTTACTAACTTCACAGCTTGTTGTGAGGATTAATTAATACCTGTCAAGTGTTTTTAGTTCCTCTGATGGAAAACGCCACAGATGGGAAAAGTGAGTTAGTGCTATCGAGCCAAACCAGTTCTCATTTCTTTCTGACCATTTTATATCTTGGATACAATACTATGAGTAGCACACATTTATTTTCAGCCTGTTGTAGGAATGTTAATTAAAAAAATTAGCTAGACAGGTTTCTCACTGATCAAGGACATATATTTTCTTCAGTGGAAGGCAGTAATAAAACCCACCCACTGTACAATAGCATAAAACCCCGAGTATTTATTTTGTAGCTGGAATATTCAGTTTGTATCTGCTTGCATTTTATGTAAGACTTAAAGACATCAAGTGATGCAGGTTATTTTCACAGTGAGAACTTGCAAATTGGCTCAGGGCATCTTTGCTTGATTTACATTTTTCAATCTGGAAAAGAGTAGATTCATATCTCGGATAGTGTCTGCCTGGGTTATTTTTTATTTATTAAAGTGAAGTTACCCTTGGTAGCATCTGGCTTTCTCTCCGATGGCTTCTCTCTTAAAATACTGTAACGAATAAAGGCTCAGTGGCTAATTACAGTGTCAAACTTAGCAAAAACGGATGGGGGTGGCTCTGCCCAAAGTACATAAGAAAAATCTTTCATTGAAAGTTTAATAACCTCCATATACTAAATACTTTCTTCCATCTCAGATTTTTCTTGCCATAACTGATTCTGAAAACTTTGCCCGATTTCTCTAGAAATGATCATAGTAAAACTGATTGATAGAGCGTGCACTGAGCATGGTGAGAAGCTGCAAGGTTCAGAAATCCCACTGTGCCACTTGTTCGTCTCCCCTCCTTACCCTTCTATTCCAAAAACCGTGTGTAAGAGGAAAGGAGCTAACCATCACCTAGTAAGAGATCAAGCAGTCATCTTACCGCCTGCCCCAGGACAGCTCAGATGTTGTTTAGTTCTCCATTTCACCACAGAGGAAAAGGGGCAAATGCCGATCTTCTACATTGTAAATCGGGAGTTACTCTATTGAGCTCAATGCAGTTGCTCCAGATTTACTCAGAGTCTGTCCCACTAGTTTTTTTAAATATTCTTTTATTCTTAATTTTAAAGGTAAGTACAGAACTAATCGTGCATAGGCTTCCCTGGAAACACAAGAAGTAATTTTATTTCTCCTGTATATCTCAGCGTCTGCAAGAACTTAGTCTGTTCCAGCTGTAGATGTGACCTACTATTTAAGCTTTATTTAAAAAAATAACTTTTATATTGTAACTGGGTGCGTGAAAAGAAAATATGCACTTCCCCATCTTTGCGTAAGCAGGCAGATTTTGAGGCATACAGTAGGTTTGCTTTTGCAAGCTATGTGCTATATACAAGTGTTTGATAATGAAAGGGTAAGAGACCTACCATAAAACACTGACAGTCTATTTCCAAACCTCTGGACATGTAAAGCTTCCTTAGCAAGGTTGATTTCTCACCTACAAACATACTTTAAGCCAATATATTTGACACCCAGCAATTCCTGGGCACTAGAAACTATAATTCCCAGCTCACCAAAATTACCAGCGAGGGTTGTGCAGTGTTTCTTGGAAATAAATGGATTTGTAAAATAAATATATCTCTCTTCCATGCCAGCCTCCTTTTTTACTTTAAATGTGTATTCTACAGCTCTTTCCTTGACAGAAGGAAAGGCCGAATGGATGGTTGCTCTGGAAGGATGGTAGTAGTCTGCTATGGATCATTTTTAAAATGAAATAAATCATAGCACTGTGTGTCTTTTATGTAACTAGATCCTTTCACCAGACTGCAGTGGATCTTCTTTCTGTTTGGATAAAATCAGGGGATTATTATTATGGGCTGTAATTCTCACTAGACCCCAAGAGAGTGAGTGCCCAGATCCCATAGACCCCTGACTCATTCAGGCTTCTTTGAAAATCCCAACCATTGTTACTGTTATTTATATGCATTACAGCAGTCCCTTGAGAATGCAACTGAGATCATGGCCCTGTTGTGCTAGGCACTGTATAAGAACAGCCCTACTGGGTCAGACCAAAGGCCCATCTAGCCCAGTATCCTGTCTGCTGATAGTGGCCAATGCCAGGTGCCCCAGAGGGAATGAACAGAACAGGTAATCATCAAGTGATCCATCCCCTGTCACCCATTCCCAGCTTCTGGCAAACAGGCTAGGGACACCCAGGGCCGGCTCCAGGTTTTCTGCTGCCCCAAGAGGCAAAAAAAAAAAAAAAAGGAAAAGAAAAGAAAAAGAAAAAGCTGATCAGCAGCATCTCAATCGTGCCACTCTATTCTTCAGCAGCAGTTCGACGGCAGGTCCTTCACTCTCTTTCTTCCTCTTCGGCAGCACTTTGGCAGCAGCTCTCAAAGAGGAAGAGAGGGACTGAGGGACCCGCTGCTGAATTCCCACTGAAGACCCAGCCATGCCGCCCCAATAGCGGACAGAGTGCTGCCCCTTTCTATTGGCCGCCCCAAGCACTGCTTCCTTAGCTGGTGCCTATGGCCCTGGGGACTCCATCCCTGCCCATCCTGGCTAATAGCCATTGATGGACCTATCCTCCATGAATTTATCTAGTTCTTTTTTGAACCCTGTGATAGTCTTGGCCTTCACAACATCCTCTGGCAAGGAGTTCCACAGGTTGACTATGCATTGTGTTAAGAAATACTTTCTCTTGTTTGTTTTAAACCTGCTGCCTATTAATTTCATTTGGTGCCCCCTAGTTCTTGTGTTATGAGAAGGACTAAATAACACTTCCTTATCTACTTTCTCTACACCAGTCATGATTTTATAGACCTCTATCATATCCCCCCTGAGTCGTCTCTTTTCCAAGCTGAAAAGTCCCAGTTTTATTAATCTCTCCTCATAAAGAAGCTGTTCCATACTCCTAATAATTTTTGTTGGCCTTTTCTGAACCTTTTCCAATTCCAAAATATCTTTTTTGAGATGGGGTGACTATATCTGCACACAGTATTCAAGTTGTGGGCGTACCATGGATTTATATACAGGCAATATGGTATTTTCTGTCTTATTATTTATCCCTTTCTTAATGATGTCCAACATTCTGTTAGCTTTTTTGACTGCCGCTGCACATTGAGTGGATGTTTTCAGAGAACTACCCACAATGACTCCAAGATCTCTTTCCTGAGTGGTAACAGCTAATTTAGACCCCATCATTGTATACGTATAACTGAGATGATATTTCCCACTGTGCATTACTTTGCATTTATCAACATTGAATTTCATCTGCCATTTTGTTGCCCAGTCAAGTAGTTTTGTGAGATCCTTCTGTAGCTCTTCGCAGTCTGCCTGGGACTTAACTATCTGGAGTAGTTTTGTATCATCTGCAAATTTTGCTACCTCTCTGTTTACCCCTTTTTCCAGATCATTTATAAACACATAATAGGAGACCACCCCTCCCCTGAAGAGTTTGCAATCCAAGTAGGAAAACAGAAATATTTTGTGTTGCATTCTGTAGTGGGATTTAAACCTTTAGGGAAAATAAGGGTGTGGGTTTTAAACTCTGTACACTTTAACTCCTGCAGGCTCAGGTGTTTATATCACCCGGGGGCAGCTCATGAATTGTCATCTATGCGCAGGTGTCAAACATAAGGTTCTTCTGAGACGTCTTCTAGCCACTTTCTTTGACCGGTATGTTCCTTTTTGACCAAAAAAAAATTAATTGGAGCCTTTTTTCCCCATACTTGTTTTTGCTTTTCTTCTTTACAGTGGGTTAATCGGGAGCACGGGGCTGACTTTTGTTTTTGCCAGTGGGACCTTTTGAGGAGGGGTGTGTGTGTTTGGGGGGTGGGGGAAGACTCTGCTAGTTTTGGGGGTAAGGTTATTTTCAGCATATTTATACACTTCTTTCATATTCCAGTTATTGAATATGTGTGTATCATTGGTATCTTACCAATGTAATCATTATTAAAATAGTAATGAACTACTTAATTACATTATCATGAATTACAGTATATTAAAATCATTGCACTCACCTACAAGATGTCCTCACTAACATCCCAGTTTAAAGACATTACGTCTCACTGTAGCTTTTTGGACGGGAAAGTGTCAGCAACACTGGCTCATGGGTGCACAATACCGGGTTTACAATGGCGTTGTGGCACCAGACCCACACAGAGAAGGGGCCCCGGTGCCCGGATTGTGTCCCCCTCACCTGTGTTTCCCCCATGACCCCACCCGCTGCTTACTCCTCCCCACTCCCACTTCCCCCTTGCATGCGGGGGCCTCAGGGAGAAGAGCCAGGAGTGGTGCCAACAAAACATTAATCTGGCCCTGCGCATGCTAAGCACCTCCTGGTTTTTTTGGTGGGTGCTTGAGTCTCAGAGCAACCAAGGTGTCAGCGCCTATGGTCTGAAGTGTCAGCTTTTCTGATTCCTCAACTGAAAAATATACTGTTTGGTTGCTACCTGAAAGAGAATAAACTCAGTAAGACAGTATCTCTCTGCATCACTTTAAGCTTTCACTCTTACCTGAAATCCAGGGTATAAGATCTGCATTTCTCTCCCTTTCTTGCAGGAACACACTTGCCAATAGCTGTGGAACTGGAATTCGGTCCTCCACGAGTGATCCGAGCAGGAAGCCCCTGGACAGCAGGGTTCTTAATGCAGTGAAATGTAAGGGGGGGGAGATTTACTGCTGCCGTGTTAGAACAGTCTGGCAAAAACAAAAGCCTAGGAAAGAGCTGCAATTTAAACTGGGGAAGGCCTTTAAGAGTGTATAATAACTGTGACCATATACATTGAAATTGGTTATGTGAAAATTCAAATCTTTTCACTGTTTTTAAAAAATACTTTAAATTATTTGTCCAAAGTTAGTATTTTGTGTTGACAATATGACAGTGTGAAACTGAACATTATTGTTCACATTATCTTGAATTTTGTTTGGTATTTTTTTAAATCGCTAATTTTGCAGTACAATACTTTTATTAACAGATGAGATTTTTTTAAAATAGGGGTTATTTTTTCATGGGCTTACATGCTTGATAACTGAAACAGTCCGTTTCACAAAGTGTGAAATAACTTTACTAAACTAGGGCTCTGAGTCTGCAGCCAGATCCATGTAGGTGCAGGGATCCACCCATGCAGATCAGAGCCAAAGTCCCAAACCATATTTGAAGGAGAGATTTTCCATATAGGCCCTCGGTGCTTCTCTGTCTGCTCCTCCTTGATCCTGGCCATAGCTGTGTCTGAAAGTTGCAGTGCTTTATGGCAGTGGTTCTCCACCTTTCCAGACAACTGTACCCGTTTCAGGAGTCTGATTTGTCTTGAGTACCCCCAGTTCCACCTCACTTAAAAACTACTTGTTTACAAAATCAGACATAAAAATACAAAAGTGTCACAGCTCACTGTTACTGACAAATTGCTGTTTTCTCATTTTTACCATATAATTATAAAATAAATCCATTGGATAGAAGCATTGTACTTACATTTCAGTGTGATATTGAGGCTGTTTTTCACTTGTGAGCCTTGTTTGAAGCCCAAGACCTGCTGCCAGGACTGAAGCATGTAACTTAGTTTTGCAGGGGCCCCCTCTGGTGTGGGGCCCGGGGCAATTTCCCTACTTGCCACCTCTTAATGCCAGCCCTGCATTTGTGACCCCCTACACCTGTCCCAGAGGACCTGAGTACCCCCTGGGATACACGTACCCCTGGTTCAGAACCACTGCTTTATGGCACACAGTTTTTTGTTCTTAATGAGTAATTTGGCCACTGAGAATTAGAAAGTCTGCAGTCTGCATCAGAATTTGTTAGTGTGGATTAATCTATTTCATCATCTGGGTATAAGCATTTTGTGTTTCACAGTCTATTTCCCTGAAAATGCTTGTTTATAAATCTTTTTTGTTATTTTGTAAGTAAAAAAGGGAGTCTTTCTGCAAATAATTACCTTTTAAAAGGGATATACATAAACAATAATAGCTTTTTAAAAAAATCATTTTTTAAACTTGGAAACTGATCACGGTTCTGTATAATATCAAGCAGTTTATCCAGTCTGTACATAGAGGAACTAAAATCCATTTTAGAGCTGATAATGTAATAGGATTTGACTGTTTTAAAACCTGAAATTGTCCCAAAAGGCCATAAGGTAAGACTCTATGCATTTTAACTGATAAATAATGCTCTTTAACTTCAGTGATTCAATGTCTGAGATACTAAGAACTAATTCCTGTATTTGTGATATCTAAATGTGTAGCGCCAGCCAGTGGAACTATGCTGATTTATACTAGCTGAGGATCTGGCCCATTTTCTATGCTCTGAATATGGGAAAACTAATGATCACAGTACAGAAATCCTAAGAGAGTTGTCATCCTAAAAAAAAAGAATGTTTATACTTAAAAATATGTGCTACAAGGCACAAAACAAGTGGTTAAAAATGTGCCTATTACAGTAATTCTTTTGAATACAAGAAGCACATTAGTAGAGCAAATGGTGCTTGGGGTTGACTGCAAGTGAGGAACTCTGTGGTTTAGAAAAAGCTGGTCTCTTAGTACAGTGAAGCCCATTTAATATATGCTTGATGTACAGTGCAAGCCAGTGTCCTCTCGTGCTTTCCCCTCCGTGGAGTCTGTCTGGATAGTAAATCTTTATGTAAATATTTCACTACAAAATGAAAGTGGAGTGAATTTTTTTTTAGATTTGTTAAATAAATCTTTCCTCGCCCTAATTGTTGTTCTGCTGCAGAGCTCTGAGGGCCTTCTAGCCCCAGCTGCAGATCTGTAGGCCGTGGAGGGAGGCGAAGAGGTAGCAAAAGACATTGATTGATATGTAAAAGTCAGAAATATTGGACTGCATTAATTATTACCTGAGCCACAGATTGTTCGTGGTGCTTTACAAAGCAAAGCCCAAGTCCCTGGGAAGGAAGAGCTTTCCTACTAAAGGCTCAGTCTTGCAAGGTGCTGAGCACCTCCCAAGTAGCACTGGGCATCCTCCACTACTGCTGTAGGAGATGACAGCACTTTCCACGGGAATTTTGATAAATAGCCATGGATGCCCTGAAATGATAGTACAGGGCCAAATGGATTGCGGGCAATAGGGCAAGACCCTATGTCCAGAAAAATCCTGGGGTTTTAAATCTGTATGTTACCCATTTAATTACTGATAGTTAAATGAAGGAATGAGTTGAATACTCCAGATAGACAGTGAGATCTCAATGAAGTGACCACCAAGAACTACAGGAGTACTTGTGGCACCTTAGGCCTGGTCTACACGGGGGGGAATCGATCTAAGATACGCAACTTCAGCTATGAGAATAGCATAGCTGAAGTTGACGTATCTTAGATCGAATTAAAATTACTTACTTCGCTCCCTCGCAGCGCTGGATCAATGGCCACGGCTCCCCCATCGACTTTGCTTCCGCCTCTTGCCAAGCTGGAGTTCGGCAGTCGACGGGAGAGCGATCAGGGATCGATTTATCACGTCTACACTACACGCGATAAATGGATCCCCGATAGATCGAGTAGTGTAGACGTACCCTTAGAGACTAACAAATTTATTTGAGCATAAGCTTTTTGGGCTACAGCCCACTTCATCAGATGCATAGAATGAAACATACAGTAAGAAGATATATATACAGACAGAGAACATGAAAAGGTGGAAGTTGCCATACCAACTCTAAGAGGCTAATTAATTAAGATGAGCAATTATCAGCAGGAGAAAAAAACCTTTTGTAGTGATAATCAAGATGGCCCATTTCAGACAGTTGACAAAAAGGTGTGAGGATACTTAGCATGGGGAAATAGATTCAATTTGTGTAATGACCCAGCCACTCCCAGTCCTGATACAGACACGGATGGTGTGTACCTTTCCTGTCCTGATAACATCCCGTTCAGCACTGCTGCAGAACTGGCTCCTTCTCCCCACAGCAGGGTTAGTGATGATTTACCTCTAAATAAATGTCTAGTAAAATCCTACTAGAAAATTTGGGAGCAATTTAAGTCATGGACTTGCCTGTTGGATAGTAGTGATACCATCTGGAATACAGACTCCCATGTTTCATTGTGTAAGCCAGCTGGTAACTGCCTGGGTTTTAGCAATAAACTTCCCCTATGGATAAGTTGTCCCATAATTGTCCATAAAGGGATTTCTTGTACCTTCCTCTATAGCATCTGGTACAACTACTGGAAACAGTATATTGAATTAGATGAACCAGTGGTCTCATCTAGTATAACAGTTATGTTCTTGTGATAAAACTGTATGTTTTCTGTCAGAGATAACCATAGCTGCATGTTACTGATGTCTTGTGGTACAGTGCTGAGATGGGACAAAGGCTCTGATCACACAAACTTCTTTGTGTTGCTTATGTAGCGGTTCTCAGCGAAATGTATCCCTGTCTTTGCAGTGTATTGTCAGAATTTTGCCCCAAGCTTTAAGGAAAGCGAGATGAATGTTATTGCAGCCGATATGTGCACCAACGCCCGACGAGTCCGCAAGCGCTGGCTTCCGAAGATTAAGTCCATGTTGCCGGAAGGGATGGAGATGTACCGCACAGTCATGGGCTCCACAACAAACAGTGTCCCCCTGGATCCGGAATTCCAGCCCAGCACCGCTCAAGTCTTTGAGCAGCGAATCTATGCAGAAAGGAGGAGTGATTCGGGAACTATAGTAGCTTTGAGAACTAACACAGTAAATGTCGACCTAAGCAATGGATCCAACCAATCATTTGAACAGAGTGAGGATGCCGAAGGGGCTGGCTCTGTTATACAGGAGGCAGCTGGAACAGATGTCATGGCGTCAGATACCCAAAGCACTCCACAACCTTTCGAACAAGGTGCCGGCTCCACTAGCCGGCCAGAAACTCCAGTGAGAAGACAAGATGGCACTTATGGAGGGACTTTATAAAAGAGAGAAAACATTTTGTGACCTATAAGGGATCCGTAATACTAAAGCTGCTTGCATGCATTACTAATACAAAAAAATGTGATCAAGCCACTTACCTACTGAACTGCTACTGTTGCCTGAAAAAAATGTGATTTTTATTCTGCTTGTATTTAAAATTTATGAAGGAAATAATTGCATTCGTTACACTGTAAATGACGAGGTCTATGGCGACCTACTGAAAACAAATATTGGGCTCCCTTTTGATATTCCTGAGATTAGCCTATAAGATTGTAGCTTTTTTTTTTTTTTTTAAAAGAAGGGGAGGAAAAAAGCTTGACACTCCCCGCTGCTGCACCGCATCATCACCCCCCCATGCATTATTCAGCTCCGAAGTAAAGCCATCATTAACTCCTTCCTCTAGAGAAAGTTTTACCGTCACTTAACAGGAAAGAAAGATGTGTTAAAGTAGAAGTCATCTGACTTAGTCATTTTTGTCTGTACAATTGGCTCTAACAAGGCAGGGTGGGGTGGGGAATTGCTAAAAAAAAAAGTCTCTTGTTAAATGATCAGAGAACAGATCCTTAACATTAGTGTTACTAAGTGTGAGGCTGTAACCAAGGTCGGAGGGCTCTTTGGTGTCTGTCCGCTGATTTGTTGTTGGTTTTAGTTGCTATAGGATAGGGGTGGCCACAGCTTTTATTTTATATTTGTATGAGTCGGGAGGACTGCGTGGGAATTGCAGATTGAGACCCTGGCTGTGATATTCTCCTGCAGTATGACTGCTGTGTCTCTCTCCCGGAGCTGCTCCTCCTTTCCCCCCCTGGCCAGGACGTGGAGTAGCTTTATATCACTGACCTTCTTGATTGAATCAGCTTCTACAACCTCACCTCCTCCTGCCACCTCTTCCACCTTGTGGCAGTGATGAGAGCAAACAGTCACTCGACTGGCCCACTTGCCGGGCAACCCCTTGGCCACCTCTTTACTAGGCTAATACTCCTTAATATTTAATTTCAGTCCAATCGCTGAGACAGATTGTAACAGTTTCAGAGAGAAACTGAACTGCAGAAATAGGAAAACAGATCTAGATCTAGATAGATACATTGTTGTTTTTCCTTAAAAAAGGTATAGGCAAAGGTTGTGGGGGAATGAGGCTTGGAAGTAAGTGTAGCAGGCAGAGGGAGTGAGCCTCAGTGAGAATTCAGCTGTACCTGGTAATGGTTTGAATGAACTTAGTTTCCAGTGGTGTGCTTGTTACATGGCTTGGCGTGAGGGAGTGATCTGATTTAACTTGTTGGCATGCACTAATAACAGCTCTCCACAAATACAGGAATGCACCATTGAGCACACCCTCCCTCACACTGAGGTGCACATGATAGGGGAAAAGAAAATTAAGATTCCCCCAGCACCCACCCACCCATCACCCCTTTTAAAATGTAACTGGGCCCTGCAGGAGACAAAAGTCCTAGCTTTCAGGAAACTAGTTTTCTCCAAGCCACACGCCAGAATGTAGTTGTCAGCTTGTGGGGATGCATTCAGCCCCTCCAAAAGCAGTATTACTGGCAACTGGAACAGAAAGCCACCTCACTCGTTTTGCTCTAAACAACAGAAAACTTTGCTCCAAAGAGACCAGACTTGCTTGAAATAGCAACTCTTCCTCCAAAGATGTCTGGCAAAGTCGAACTGGCCTAGGTTGAAACACTTGGTTTCCTTGACAGCTGCCGCAGTCTGTAAGCTCCTAAAGAGGCCTGTAACCTGCCCTGTGTTTCTAACATTTAAAGTATATTAAATACAAAGGGAAAAATCAGATTTGTTTTCATAATTTTTGGTTCTGTCCTTCCATGAAGTACTTTTTCCTTCTACCCTCTCACTCCAAATACCTCTTCATGGAAGGAGACTCCAGGGGAAATATTTGATCACTTATAAAAGTAATCTTTTCGATGCCCTTCTGGGTACATTTTATGGCACTTTGCCTTCTTGGCCCTGTGTCTAACAAGACACTTAGGCATGCATTATTATGCAATAACACACACTGTGTTACAGCTGACTGTTAGAGGCGTGTGCTAAGTGAAAGGACATCTGGTACGTATACAGGTATATGCGCAAGTCATAATGCAAGTTTGTCCTCCAGAGCTATGGGTGGACGTGTGCTCTCTCTCTGTTGACTTCTTCTCAGTGCTTTCATTTTTGAAACCGAAGGTCAGACTAGATGAGAAAATCCCCAAAGTGACAGTAAACCTTTCTGGAATGTAACGACATCCCCAGAACTTCTGAAAACATACAGAGTGCAAAGCATGGCACGCAGTTCCCAGATTGCGCTTCTCATTACCGAGCTGCTTACGTGAGTTCCATTATTAAGTTTGTACTACTTGCAGAGGCGAGAGAGGATTGCAAGGTTACCTGGATGGGAGTCAGGGAGACTGTGAGTATGTGCTGAGAGCCAGCCTGGAGACAGTGGTGTATGTAGAAAAGGGAATACCAGGTGCTCGTCGGCATGAAGCTGGTGCTTGATAATGCCGAGTTTGGAATGCTTTTAAGATTCGGGGGGAGGGAGAGTGATATGAAAGCCAAATACGGCTTGTTTTTGTTTGTTTTCATTTGTTTTTACTGTGACTAAAATGCCTGCTTTAAAGTTATTTACAATTCCTTGTAAAAACAAAGTTTGAAACTATGAACAAGTGCAAAGTGCACAAATAGTCGTCTACAAAGGCTATTAGTTGTTTTTGGTAACTGAATTCACAGACAGCGCTTTGCTCAGGGGTTTACTCCTCTCGCTATGTAAAAGCAGGGAAAGGGGGTGACCCAGCCTTTGGCCATTTTTTTCTTCAATACTTGAAGCTGTGTTTGCATCTTACTAGCAAAGTTCTCCAACACTTAAGGTGTTCCAACCTCCTTCTCGATTTGCCCTGAATAAAATACACAGCCGGGTCTATTCTACCTTATATCTTGTGTAGCTCTCAATTTTGTATGATTTTGAATCTGGCTCTCTTGAGATGTAACTGAGCTGGTATTCTGCCCTCCCCAGTCACATGGATTGGTGCCCTTAAGACCTATGCAAAGTTGTGTCTGAGTGGGTATTGTTTGGGTGTATTAAAGAGTAGGGCATTTGTGGGCCATATTTTCACTTTGCCCACCTCTGCAAATGAAAATTTCCCTCTTGCTATGTTTGAAATGCCCGTTCTCTCCTACATGCGGTGCCCAGAGCTCGCCCTGTGCCCTGTTTGCATGGTGTATCCAAGTGGCTGGCAGAATATCACACAGAGTATGCACCTTCTGAGCTGCATAGTAGACTGGTGCTTATGTGCCACTTGTCAAGATATGGCCCTAGGAACAAATCTTATTAGGGACCATAGAACTAGACTTGCCCGAGGCTGCTTTTTTCAGGGAATTGACTGGTCCAGTTCTTTAGCCATTTCACTGTCACCGCAGATAAATGCTGGGAATCTGTCTCGAATAGACCAACCCAAACCTCATGGTAGCACGTCCCATATGAAATGAGGCTTGGTGGGTCAGCAGTGTTCGCAGTGAGCCTCCGTTCTCACTGCAAATCCTTCAGCTACTTGGCAGAGTTCATTGCAAGTCAGCAACTTTCCTAAGTCGAAGATTCAATGAGCTGGGAAATAGAGATACAAGATTTAAGTCTCTGCTTTACATACCTGCCCCTGGGGAGGTCAGTCCTATAATCAGAGTGACAGTTTAAGTACTGACTATCCCTTTATGGATTTTTTCAAAATGATACTAAAAATCCCGCCTTCTTTTGTGTGGCACTTTTAGTGTTTGGTAAATTTACTGAACCCTCCAACTGAGATTCACAGTTGGCTAAAGCTTCTCTGGACCAACCTAACTGCAAAATCAATGCACCTAATGCCCTGAACTGGGAGACGCTAGACTGAGTTAGCAGCAGAAGTACTTGAACGATATCGAATGGCTTAGGACAGAGAATCTGAAGGAGAGTCAAGTTGCACAGTGAAAAAATATATATTTTTATATCTAGCACAACTTCCTGTCATTTCTTTTATTTTTTATTTTTATTTTTTTTTAATTAGAAAGGCAAACTTTTAAAATGTGAAGGGTGGAGGTTTTTTTCCTTGTCTGGTAGATGAGGGCAAGCATTTTGCACTAATGTTTCCTGTGTGTGGAGGATTAATGATATGTTTGAAAATGTATATGGATGATGATTGTATTCTTTGGGGGGGGGGGAATAATCCCTTTAAAATACTGAATGTAAAGTGATAACAGAGCAGTCCATTGATTGTATGGGGCTTTCCTGAGTGCCTTAGAATTTTTTGATCATTTTTTCCCAGGAAAACAGATTAAGAAAATCAGATCATAACCAAATCCTCCCTCCTCTTTGGTTACGACACCCTTTTAAATCATTGAATTTGGGGCTGCTTTATAATGTGAATATGAAACTGCATTCATCTAGATCTGGTAGTACAAATCGAAGCATCAGTATTTATGGTATGTCTGCACCTTTATTCATATGCTTGACTATTAGCAATATTACATGTATATTATATATCTAAAGTTATATCAAGCACCTTTTGAAAAAACTGAATGGCATTTAAGCTTACAAGTTATATGCAGTTGCCATATGGTGTAGAACCCGGACTCTCTCCTCCTCGCTAGCTCAAATTAAAGAACAATGTCCTGATTACAGTTGCTGTGTAGAAGGGTAGCATGACCTTCTACTGTATCTCTAGCCATCCTGTGTTAATACTGTGCGATTCCAGTTTTAGCTAAGATTCGTAACGAAAATGTTCCCAACATAGGATGGGGTTTCGCAAACGGATAGGCACCTTACTGCAGGGTTGAATCAAAGCCAAGCCTTCCATTTATTGGACCTGATCTCCTCACATATGCCGGTGTAAATCAGTAGTAACTCCACTAAGGTCAGTGGAATTGCACTGGTGATAGTCCAGTGAAAGTGAGAAGAAAATCAGGCCAACTGTGTTTTCCTAAGAATGCTCCTCTTTACTTCCTGGAGGAGAGGGGGAAAAACTCATGAAGAAATTCACCTTAGATTCTCAAAAAGTGAAAAGTGGGTCCATTTTGCCATGTGTTGTGGACTGTTTGCTTTGACACTTCCTTAGCGAATGTAACCTTTTTGCAGTCTGTTCATACTGAAGACTCTCATAAGGGGGCTAGAATTATTGCTTTCTAAATTCCCAATGGATTCACACTCAATTGCATACACTTTAATCTTTCTCTTTCCTCTTATTCATTCTCTTGCATAATGCAATGCTTTAATATGGAAAGAGAAACAAAGGGTTAAGCTCATCTTATTACAATCTTTTCTTAACAGCAACACAAAACTGGAATTGTTCCCTATTTAACACATGTTTAAAGGACCATAGCATTCTAGACATGGTATTCTGCAAAGGACTGATGCATTTTCTCAGTCATTTTACTGCTAAGGTTTTGTTCAGATTGCTTATTTTTATGGAAATATCTTGCTGCAAGTGGAAAAGGGTGTATGGCCCATTAACCAACTGAAAACTTATAGACAACTCCTGTTTGCTTCTACTGGCAGTAAATTCTAAACAGAAAATTGAGAGTTCATAGCTGTCTTGGGCTTCAACTACTGTTTCAAAGTGTTTCTGCTGTATAAATTCGTCATTATGTCAACAAGCAAGCTCCAGACATGATTATTACCATGCCCAAGATATTCAGGGCTTGCTACGAGATGGTTATAAAAATGAGGGTTTTAAAAAAAAAAGTAAATCTAAAAAGAAATGTTGAAGTCTAAAGCACTCAAATTGGAAAACCTTCAAGTGTTCTGATCAGTTTCTTCCATTCTAAGCATTTTGCACAGGATTGTGATTTTTATGTCAAAATAAAAGCCAAAACTTGCAATACTATTTTTAGCAGACAAAAAAAAAAACAAAACAAAAAAAAACCTAAGTATAAATGTATAAATATTTTTGACTTGAACATTTGGATGGCACTTGATTCAAATAGAACATTAATCCTTTGGACAGAATGTTTGGAAAAAAGACAAAGTACAAGGTTGTTTTTAAAGAGTCTGTATAGGGTATTAAGTAGTACTGTAATTCATGACTGTTAAAAAAAACACAAAAAAAACCTTTCTGTGCTGTAAGAAAAATTTCACAGTACCACTGAGTTATGTTTCTCAGCTGTCTCAGCCACGAAAGGCGCTAGCTTTTTTAAATTGTGCATTATTCACTAGTATTTATGTGCTGTTACTCCGTAGAGTTAAGACTGTTATTTTGTAGCCATGGCTGACACAATATATCAGTAACTAAAAAAATAAACAAACCCCAAGAGTTCGGAGTGTGCTCATAGCTGTTTTCATATGATGAGAAATCCATTAAAAAAAAAACCCAGATGTGATCATTAATTGTAAAATTCACATTTACAAAATAATAAAGTAAATTAAATTAAAAGCTCTTGTGTGCCTTATTTCCACTGCCCCTTTTGGAATGTGGACCCCGAGGACGGTTCGTAATCATGAGTGGGCGGCTTGGCGATAGAGAGATGAGAAGTCTCTGGTGAGTGGACGAGGCGGCACGATGGTCTTTTGTGAATTTTGGCTTTGAAAAAAATGACAGATCTTGCGCTGAGAGGCAGGGAGGGGGGTTAGAGCTAATCAAGTACAAACATAGTGGAAGAGCAGCAAAATGACTGCCGGTTTTCTATGTCTGGGTATAAGTGTATGATGCAAATCCATTGAAGTCAATGGGAAGATTCCCATTGACTTTGTATCCATCCCATAAAACCTGCAGTAAGAAAAACAGTTCTACAGTCTAACCTCTGCCCGGTTCTTGTAATATGCCAGATACTCGTCTAAATGGTCCATTCTTAGAATTAAAAAACACAACAAAACTGTATGTCGCCTTCACAAAGGCTAATGGCATGAAGTTACAACAATCCCAAATGTCTACAATCTAGCATTGCTGTGGGCCCACGGGAATTTTATAGAGTTGTACATTTGAGAGAGTGTCTGAGACCTGCTTTGCACTATGCAGGCCTATGTGGATGGGTGTGTGTAGGCTTGTTTAACTGTTTGTTTGCCAAGAGGCAACTGGCCAACAAGAAGGGTGTCAGAAGTTTTGAGCAGAGATGCCTAACGTTGCTCCCTAAAGGCCTGCGACAGTGGTGTATATAGTGTTGGCTGCGTGTTTTATTTTTTAAAATGGACATTACGGTATCGAATTCAGCACAGCTGGTAGGTAAATAGGTTCTAATGGTATAGTACTAATAGAAAAAAACGTGCAGAAAAGTTCCATAGAGTATTACATGAATACTCTGAAATCCTAGCTAGACATTTCCAAAAGTAGCATGGTGTGAATCACATTTCTGGATACACTCCCGTGTTGTTAGTATTTATTATTTGTATTGTACAGTCTGGGAGCCCCAGTCTTGTAGCAGGACCCCACTGTGCTCAGCGCTGTACACACTCCGTTAAAAAGGGCAGTTCATGCCCCCAAAGAGATTACAAAGTATAGGACCAGATACAACAAATGGACACATGCAGGTGGGGGGGGGGAGAGTACAAGAAAACAATGAGAAAATATTGGTCAGCACAATTGAGCGTGCATGCAAGCCGTCTATGTGTCACGTATGAAGTAGGCAACACAGCAAAGGGGAGTTTTAAGGCGCGATTGAAGGTGAATGTAGAGGTGGCCTTCCTGACGTTTACGAGGAGCTCCTCCCGAACATGACGGGCAACGTGGGAGAAAGCACAAGGGCGCTTGTTTGTAACAAGTGTGCGATGGAGGCGAGGCTCGTGGGCTGATCTGCGTTCCCAGTCAGTTTATATGGAGAGATTATCAATAAAGGGTCAGTCTTTCCTTGCATATGCACAAAGGAGTCAGACAATTCAGGTGCTTTTGCTTCAGAGAGCCTCTGAGGCTTGTTTTTGTACTGCACAGACAGGTAAATGGATAACGTTAGCTGACCGCAAACCGTGCCCAGATCTTTCACCACTTCAGCAGCAGCTGAAGCTTCCATTGCCCCACGGGGTACAGGGCTCACATGAAGTGTAGAGCAGTGTACACACACCCTGCTTCCTCGTACCAGTAAATTGAACTCCATTGCACTTGTCCGATGTTAATTAAGGAAATTAATATAATCTAAAAAATCAAAAAGAGAAGTGCTCCAGGCTTTGGTATTGCCATTGGCTTTCCACGGAAGGTACCCGTATACCATGGTGATGGGCAGTAGGATAAAACTAAGATAAATGGGTAGGAGACAGCAATATGGGAAAGCTGAACAAAACAAATGAAAGCTTTTCCCCCCATACAGCTGAGCTTACATTGAAAGCAAAAAAGGTTTCATTTATTAAAGTACTGAGCAGGTAGTGGCACTCCAGGAGCGTCTCTTATCCGTAAGGACCCAAGATCTGGCATTTTATATGAGTAACAGAGCCTGGCAAATTTAGAAGGGGGCGTGTCTACCCCCTCTCCATGTGGCTGGGCTTATGGAGAGATTCAAAGATAGAAAATAACCAGCTGGGACTGTGGTCATGGGAGTCAATAATGCTGGAGAAATAGTGCTGTTTGGCAAGGAGGGTGGTGGAACTGGAGGAGGAGAGAACAAATTTGTCTTGGAGGAAGTCTGCATGGTCATGGGGCTTTTAGGCATTGAATGCCCTGCCCTCTGCCTCCAGCTGTATGAGAAGACGGTAAATCACATCTCAGGAGCTGCATTCTGCAGGGGCATGCGAGATCTGCCTCCTAGAACACACACTTTCATCTGGTTTCTTTCAGGACAGTGTGTAGCTTGGTAAGATCATCTTTATTCCCACCTGCTTTCAGAACCTGTCAGGGAAGAGGGGGCAGAGCCTGCCATGCACCTCACATTCTGGATGAAACTCACGTTTGCACAGAGCACCAATATAAGGTGTATGCACCACACCAGCCCTCAAAATAGGGCTTACATGGGTGAATTTCACCCACAGAGCACAAAACAAGAACACAGGAGAGAGCGTTTTCCTAGTCTGTCGCTTTGACCATGTCACCCCCTCTTTGAATCCCTCCACTGGCTCCCCCTTCTATGGCTCACGATCAAGCTGTTGATACTCTCCTCCGATCTCTTCTGAAAGTGAATGGGTTCCACCTTCAGTCCCCATAGAAGAGGGTATTTTCCAGTGAATCAAATGTGCTAGTGAGATGTTCCATTCAGCCTCTGAAAGTGAAGCATTAATGCTGTGTAACCTGGCAGCTGTCTCCCTTTGACCACCGTAGCAAACCCAAATTCTGCTACGTCTTACCCAACCAGCATCCAGCACAGACATGCTGATGGGCAGTTTACTACCCGACGCATGTTGGAGCAAATCTTATGGGTCCTGATATGGCAGAGCCTTTGCAGGGTGCATCTCGCATCATCCCGCTGGCCTGTTTGGGAGTGATGTACCGTCCGGTGGGAGGTGGCGAAAGGTTGCCATAGAGATGCATAGCTGTGAGGAGGGGCTTGGAAGGAGACGGAGAGCCATATCATTGGGCATTTGAACAGCTTAGACCAACACCAGGGAGGGCAGCTGAGGAATTTTGTTTCCTGGGGAAGAGTTTTCGGGACATTCTGGGGTCTCGCTAACTTCATTTTTCTTTCATGTTGCTCCCTGTGTCCTGCTCTCTGCTGCTTTCCCTCGGTTTCTTCCCAGCACTACTGGAGAAAAAATTGGTATTTTTCCTTATAGCTGCTCTCTGCCTCCCTCCCGAATATGCCACTGATTCAGTGTGTGCCTGTTAACCTCTGTGTGCCTCAGTTTACCCATCTGTAAGTGATGCTTCCTTTTTTGAGGTTTGTTTCTAAAGTACCTCTGATGGAAAGGAGTAGAAATGCAATATTGCGATAACTCACAACAGAAAGAGTGGCTTCTGGGTAACGCATCCTTGCTGAATTTGGTCAGTCTCTTTGCTGTCTGCTTCTGGAGTTGTTTGCCATGATTATCTGCACCACAAATGCCTTCTCTGTGGCAGCACAATGCAGCGGTGATTACAATATTGAACTTTAAATTGCACCACTGCTAGTAACTGCTGAGATTTTGTATTTTCCAGGGGGCACTTTTAGGATTCAGTATGTACATGTGCCCGCCTCCGGGAAATAGGTTTATAGATTCATTTACAGGAGTTACAAAGGCGAGTGTACTACATGGTGGGAACCGATAAATGTGTCGTGTTTGGTGGTTTTACATAGATTCCAGCCGTGAGAAACATCACCACAAAAATTAGCATTTGTCAGGTCAATGTTCCTTCAGACTTGGTTTTACTGAAGATTATCTCGAGCTGCCCTCCACATCACCATCTTTTTTTTATTTGCTGCAGCAGTTTCTATGGAAATAACTTAAGCATCAGAATATTTTCTTGTTTAAAAAAAATTGAAGTCACAACCTCCCCCCCAAACCCACTCTCTGGTTCTTTGTCAGATTCAAGTGCTGAGGTCAAAAAAGCTGCAGCATCAGCCAAAAAATGTGGCTTCTTTCCTTCACTGAGCACTTCCTGCACGAAAATGGGAAACATTTGACCTCAATTACCTTTGTTGGGGCAGGAGCAGCGTTTGGAGTCCCCTTAACGCCTCCATTGTCTCGGACACTGGATATATGTGCTGTGGAGGCGCTTACAGGATCAGCTACACGGGGTGGAGAACACAACAGAGCCAAATCCAGAAAATCTGGAAACAGAGGGTTCCCTCCTAGGTCCTTGCCTTGAATTCTGGCCCAGGTTGGTAGTGTCAGAAAGCCTTTCCTGGCCGATAGCTCAGTTTGCCCTGTGTGAAATGAATTTGCTGAGTCTCAGTCCAGTTGCCTAGTCTGTGCACCCCTGGGGGTACGCAGGGGTTTTCCAGGTGGTACATCAACTCATCTAGAGATCTGCCTAGTTTTACAACAGGCTACATAGAAAGCACTGGCAAAGTCAGTACAAACTAAAATTTCACACAATGACTTGTTTATACTGCTCTAGACACTGAAATGTAAGTATAATATTTATATTCCAATCTATTTATTTTATAATTATATGGTAAAAATGAGAGTCAGCCATTTGTCAGTAACAGTGCACTGTGACACTTTTGTATTTTTATGTCTGGTTTTGTAAGCAAGTTGCTTTTAAGTGAGGTGAAACTTGGGGGTACGCAAGACAAATCAGACTCCTGAAAGGGGTACAATCGTCTGGACAGGTTGAGAACCACTGGCCTAGTGCATAGGTAGTACACCCATTCATATCATGCCAGATTAAAATGCAGCAGGCTGTAGCAATTGTTATTAGCAAAGGGTGGCACAATGGAAATTCCTGCTATTGATGGCACCTGTGAATGCAACTCAGGCCCCCTCATACTGCCTTGGGCATGGGAACCAGAGGGCAGGGTACTGGATGCTGACACGAAGGATGTTATTGCTATGAAAGATTAGGAGTTGGGAGATCTAGGATATGTCCCCAGCTTTGCCATGGCCCATGTGTTTTCCTTAGGGTTTTCTACAGTATCTAGCTCCATGCCTCAGTTTCCCCATCTGTAAAATGGGGATAATAATAATCTGCTTCATGGATGTGGGTGCAGCTTAACTCTTTAATCATAGAGTCAGAGACTTTAAGGCCAGAAGGGACCACTAGATCATCTAGTCTGACCTCCTGTATATCACTGGCCACCGTTGTCAGTTGAATGTTCTTTTGATTGGCCACTCAGTTTGAATAGTCCCTCCAAGATGTGCTGGCTGGCTACCTTGTGAGTGTTATCCCAGGAGCAAACATTTGAAATCCAAGTCTAGAGCCAATACTTATAACTTCAGATACAAAAATGATACATGCAGACAGATAGCATAACCATAACCAGCAAATCATAACCTTTTCATAGACACCTCACTTGACAACCTTTGTACAAGATTTGCTGCAAATATATTACAGTGGTTGCAACAATGATCTATGTGGTCATGTTTTAATCAGATAATGTCACCCCTTGTATGGAATTTTTTGGAGTGGAACTGGCTGGCTGAGGGGATTGACGGGAGCGGAGACCATCACCTCTTGCTCATGGCTTTCAGGCTGGTGCTGCTCAGCAATTGGCATCTATCGGGTGGCCTATGTGCAATGTGTTGGCTCTCAGTCCTCTTCCTAACGGATATCTGCTCACACTGCTCATCCAACCTTGACACTTGCGGGCAGCCTCAGTAAAGAAGCAGAGACTAGAGATGGGTCACATGGAACAAACTCTTACAGGAACTGAGGGCCTCAAAACCTCACTGCTTCCACTCCAAGTGCAAGGAGCACATCCTCTGATCTGCCTTCTGTTGCTACAGACACAGAGCAGCATCCCCATTGAACAAAATTACCAGAACAAAACCCTGCACTGCACACACAATTCTCCGCCTGGGGAGAGGACGAGAGAAAGAACAAACCACGTGTCAAATGTTAGTCACATTGCTTAATGCACTGCTGGAATGTGCTCAGACATTACAGCGATCATGATGGTGGGAGAAAGAATAGAATAGAATGGAGACTGAACCAACCGAGAATCTTAATCATTGCATTAGCTTTCATGGTTTCATTTGTTTGTTTACTTTTTGCATTTCTCTCATCTATGACAATGAAAATCGAGGAAGTCAGTGTCACTTTTGTTTATAGTCAGTTGCATTTCCTGGTTCTGACTGTTGCAGACAATGCAGAAGGAAATATTCATTTGTTTACAAAAACATCTGTTGATGCTGGAATTGTGAAAAGCCATTCCAAAGTTTCCATTGATCTTAGGGTTTTGTACAAGTCTTTTTAAAAACAAAATATAAATTGAGAGCTAAATTTAGCAGTCTCTTTATGGATGGAGTTCTTATCAGACTAATACTTTGGTAGCCTCCTAGGAGGTTATTTTAATTCTGCTTTAATTAAATTTGCCATAGCAATGAAGCGCACAGCTACAGCAGTGCATGCAGTGCCCGGGTGATGTTTTACCTTGAAGGTCATGCAGTAAATATGTGTGAATTATGACAATTAGACTGTATCAAAAGTGTCTACAGAAATATTTTGGCCACCACTTTTGGTCTAAGCCCCTAATTCTGCAAATGTTCTGAGGCCTGAGAGCTGGAGAGACTGAGGCTAAGCTGGCCCTGATTACAGGACCAGCCACACCTGGGTGAATCGGGTGATTTTTTTTCCCCGTGTAAAAAGAGCAGGAAATTGCCATTAAAGGGGCAAAGCCCAGGAGACTGAGCTATGCTTGGAGACACTGCCGGGAGCGAGACACCTCCTGCAGGGCCCTGAGACAACGGGGGTGTAGCGGTGCCTCCTCCCGGCCCCTCCACAAACGCAGTCAAAGACCAACCGAGGTGCAGCACCCGTGTCCTTTTATTGTTTGTGTCCGTTCCCACCACCCATTATTTACAGATAGAGACCAGCACCCTGGGAGACTGCTAACTTCCCAGCCAGCTGGGACCTAGAGCCCACACTCCCCCCTGCTTCCTGTCTCTTAGCCAGCTTTACAGGGCAGCCTGGCTACCCAGGCCTGCAGGTGGATCCACTCTGGTAATTAGCCCCTCAGCCAGCCCAACTACTACCCTTCTTCCCCTGGGACAGGGCTAACAGGGGCCTGGCTTGTTTCTCCTAGCCAGCCCCCTGTTATGGGGGAAAGCTGAAGGAGGAGGAGGGAGTGGGAGAAAGCTCTCCAGGTAGGTAGGCCTGGGAGAGATGGTAAGGGTCAGATGGGCTGAAAAATGTGTGTTTGATTAGCCCAAAACAACATACAGCACAGAGAGAGAGAGACACCACTGAGTCTGGGACCTAGAGGGCTTGTATGCACCAGAGGACTCAATACCTTGGACCCCAACAGGGAACTGTTTGAACTATTGTTGATATGAGTGAGTTCTTAAAGGGCCCTGAAGAGGGGGAAAACTAGGGCTGCCAACTTTCTAATTGCACAAAACCGAAAACCCTTGCCCCGCCCCCTTCTCCAAGGTCCTGCCCCCACTCACTCCATCCCCCCTCCCACCATCTCTTGCTCTCCCCCACCCTCACTCACTCTCACTGGGCAGGGGTTGGGGTGCAGGCTCTGGGGTGGGGCCAGAAATGAGTGGTTCAGGGTGTGGGAGGGGGCTCTGGGCTGGGGCAGGCAGGCAGGGTGTGGGAGGTGGTGAGGGCTCTGGCTGGCGGGGGCTCTGGGGTGGGGCAGGGAATGAGAGGGCTCAGGGCTGGGGCAGGGGGTTGGGATGGGGGAAGGGTTATGGGGTGTGGGCTCTGGGAAGGAGTTTGCGTGCGGGAGGGGGTTCCGACCTGGGGCCGGGAGTTGGGGTACAGGAGAGGGATTGGGGGATGGGCTCCAGCTGGGCAACACTTACCTCAGGCAGCTCCAGGTTGGTGGCACAGTGGGGTTAAGGCAGGCTCCCTGCCCGCCCTGGCTCCATACGGCTACTGGAACCAGCTGGCATGTCCGGCTCCTAGGTGCAGGGGCAGCCAGGTGGCTCCATGCCCACAGGCATCATCCATGCAGCTCCCATTGGCCGTGATTCCTGGCCAATGGGAGCTGTGGAGCCGGCACTCCGGGCTGGGCAGCATGTGGAGCTTCCCTGATTATCCCTGCGCCTAGGGGCCGAAAGGACATGCTGGCCGCTTCCAGGAGCCACCCAGAGCCAGGACAAGCGGTGCTGACCGCAGCCACCAGGATCCCTTTTCGACCAGGCGTTCTGGTCGAAAACCGGCTGCCTGGCAGCCCTAGAAAAACAGAGGCAGGGTGCTGCAGGCCCATCTCCAGCCACGAGGGGGCACTTGGAAGAAAGTTGCCTGTGCTACACAACGATATAGTACTACCCACAGTGTGCAGTTACACAAAGGGGTAAGTCTTTGCAGGATTTGGGCCTCCGAGCGCGCACTAGTAACGGTGTGTAAAATACCATTGATCAGGGCAGGGATAATGTGGCATTAAAATCATAAGCAAGAGCAGGAAAAAATAGGCTCAACTGTCGGTCTCGCTCTTGAAAAATGATTCCTAAATCAAGAAAAGAGTGAGCAGGAGAGGCTGAGACACCTAGACTTCTGCTCTCTGTAAATTTTTCTTGTTTTCTCCTCTGTAGCCCAACTGGCCACAAAATCGTTGAAATGCTGCATTTCCTCTAGTTATAAAATATATATATATTAAAATTAAAACTCACCCAAACCAGTTAGCATTTGGGATTTCATTTAATCTCATCTCTGCGAAGGGAGAACACAAACTTGGATTCTTATGTACAACACGTCCCGCTGAGTTATATAAACCATTTCAAACTGATTTATTCTAAATGAGTTGTTATAATCAGAATTTTCCTTATGAGCAGCTTTCTTGCAAACGTCAGTATTTCAGAAAAACCATCATATGGCTGCTCCAGTATTTCAAACTGATTACTTATAAACACCATTTCTAAAATTAGGTCTTTGGTGTGCGCTTTTGTCAGAGTGGGTGTATTATGATCTGCAGAGTATAAAGAGATAAATGAGTTATTTAACAAAGTAAACGATGTCACTGGAGAAATGCGGAGAGGGAAAACGGGGGTGGGGGGGTGGCCTTTTTTAAACAGCCATATAATGTTTGTTTCATTATACTGTAGAAATTCTATACGCTTGAAATGGCTAGGCCAGCAATCCCTAGCCCACCCCAGACAAACTGGTGGAACCAGCTCACTGCAAATAGGAAAAAGGGTTCATCCATTTCGTAGCAGTATTAGGAAATGTCTGCCCTTCCTCTGCCTGGCCCAGGGAGACTGAAGAGCTGTGATTTATGTAGACTGCGTAAGATTGTCAATACCGGACCTAGCACCAGGGACGTAAAGTGAAAGGAGCAGATGGCAGGACTACAGGCAAATGGCCTCCCTCTCTCTCTTTTTTTTTTTTTATTTGCATTTCAGCAGCACCTGAAGGGTCCAGTCTAGATCAGAGCCCCATTGAACTAAGCCCTGTGCAGATACAGGCCCTGCCTTGAGGCGCTTACAGTCTACGTAGACAGAGACACAGTGGGAAGGCAACTTGTCCCAGGGCAAACAGCAGGTCAGTGGCAGAGCTGGGATTAGAACTCGGGTCTCCTGAGTGCCAGTCTAGTGCTTGTCTCCTGGACTTTGATCTCCCCAGGAGCCCTGGGAGCTGTATGAAACTCTTCCCCATATGTAGGGTTGCCAACTTTGTAATATTTAAAAACTGGACACTCCAGCAGGCATGTCAGAACCTCCCCTTCCCGCTGAGGACCTGCCACTGCCTCGCCCCTTCCCCCAGGCCTCACCCAGGCCCTACGTCTTCCCCCAAGGTCCCGCCCCAGCCCTTTCCCCCAGGCCTCACCCCTGTTCACTTTTCTTTCACCCTCCCGCCCTCGCTCACTGCTCTTCCCCTCTCCTCCCTCCCTGCATGGGTCAGGTGGGACTCACCTGCCAAGCCAGGGCTGGGAGCTGCAGCCGCCTGATGCAGGTGGAAGGTGGCCCTGGCTGAGTAGGGGCTGGCGTGGATGATGACTCGGTGCCTCCCCTCCTCCCCTGCCCGCAGTAACTGGCCTTTGGGTGGCTGGGCAGTAGATCTGACCCCACACCATCAGGTCCCCTTTTTCAACCAGACTTTCCAGTCAAAAACCGGACACTTGGCCACCCAGTTCATAGGACTTGGGGCAAACATTTTCAGTTTCCTTTTCCCCTGACTTGCCATCCCCTGAGCATTGGGAGGAACATGCCACCCACACCCGCAGTGTAAATTAAACTGAGCCTCCATCCATGTTAATTTAGCCCTATGGGACTGAGTGGAAGGATGATGCCAAAGGGAATATCTGCTGCCAAATCCCCTCCCCATCTGAAGACGTGATCCTTGCCGATCACCCACAGCAAGGATGTCCTGGAGTTGGAGGGGCTGAGGCTCTGCATTTGGGCTGGAAGGATTTTCCCAGGAAATGTGAGCTCCTGGCCTCATAATTCTGCAGAACACTGCAAATATTTTCTACTATCACAATCAATATCTGCATGAATATGTATGATGTCACATTTAAATGATTCCCATGAATAAATTAAGCACAGGCAGATGAGTTACGAGGGAGCCCGTCTTAAGGCTGTTCACTTGAAAATACTGTATTTCAGTCATTAGATGTTTTTGGCACGGATGCTAGAAAGAGCGGATAGTTTATAACTTGGCCTGTCCAAAAAATTTATCTCTGTGTCCATGCGGCCACAAGTTCATAATGTTCCATCCAGTGGGTTGGGTTTTCCATTTTCCTCATCAGAAGTTATTGCTCAGCGTTAAGACTCTGATACACTTGTTTTTCATGTTAAAAGTTGCTACAGGCAACAAAACGTCCTCCCCACAGGCTGAATCATGTTTTCATGTGGACACTTTCAAGTGCTAGTGCGGGCGGAAAAGGTCACGTAAAAGTGGCTGCCTCTTACTCAGCCGGGGTGCTCGTTCTGTGCAGTCGGAGTCATGTTCACTGACGTCAATGACCAAAATCAGTTTTTATTCCTATTAACCCTGCAGAGGCAAAATAGCTACTGGAGAGGGAGCTGGATTCTATTCTGGCTCCGGCAACATCATGACGAAACTGACTAAGTTCCAGATGCAGAATCTTTACCTTCAGACAGGGCCGGCTCCAGCTTTTCTGCCGCCCCAAGCAGCAAAAAAAAAAAGAAAAAGACGAGCGGCGGCACTTCGGCGGCAGCTCAATCTCGCCGCTTCTTCGGCAGCAGGCCCCACCTCTCTTCCTCTTCGGCAGTAATTCGGCGGCAGCTCAAAGAGGAAGAGAGGGAATGAGGGACCCGCTGCCGAATTGCCGCCAAAGACCCGATACCGTGCTGCCGCGATACCGGATGAGGGCCGCCCCTTGGTATTGGCTGCTCCAAGCACCTTCCTAAACTGGTGCCTGGAGCCAGCCCTGCCTTCAGATATGGAGCCACATAACTCCCCCTGTAATATACCTACACTCTTCTTTGCTGAATCAGTGAGAAGTCTTGTGTGTTGTGTGGATGGACCACCTGTGTGTCACGGGACTTCTCCCTGCCTCATCCCATTGACGTCTTCTCTAAACTTTTCTTGGTGACTTGATCAACTCTACTTCTGTTGCACGGCCCACTTGCTGTCACTGATGGGACTCTTTCCTAAAATTTCACTTTAAAACACCACCTCCCTTAGCACCAGGCCACTGCTGCTTTTCCTATCGACCAGCTTTTCAACCAAGATAAAAATGTTCAGGGTAACCCTTGTTTTGGTCAAAACATTTCTGATTTTTGAGAAAAAACCAAACCTTTTTGAGTAAACATTTTTGGCTTTTATTATTTTATTTATTTATTTATTGACATTGGAAACTTCTTACTTGAAAACTGTTTTTTTTTTCTTGTTGAAAAACATTATTTATCAGGTTTGGGTCTCATTTTTTGTGTTAAAAAAAACCATAAATTTGTTCAGGAAATTAAAAAATATAGTTTTCAAAATGTCCCAAGCAGAATCCTTGGTGTTTTTCAACCTGCTCTAACCCCAGCTTGCCTGGGTCAGGTTTGCGGGTGATGCCGCGTGACACTGAAAGGCAGACCTCAGTTTGCAATGCTCAGGCTGCTCACCGGGCTGGCCAGCAGAGAAAACATTGTCACTTGTAAGCTGAACACGTGTGATCATGACTCATTGACAGAGCCTCACAGTGCTCCACGTGGCTTTTCGGGTACTGCAGTTGATGGGCCTGATCCTGAGCAATATCAGGGCTGGATCCTCCACCCTGTGAGGGCTTGTCTATACAGGGAAATTCACCAGCATAACTGTTCTGGTATCATTATACCTCTGTATTATACCGGTGTCATCCCCTCTTCTTGCTTTTTCTAGTTTAGTTTATATCGCTTCCAAAGAGACCCGTGACGTGTTCAGTCCTGGCCGAGATCACCAGTTACAATGGAGCTTGTGCTCTGGGCTTTAGTTCCTAGTGGACATCAATCAACGATTGCCCGTTGTGGTACAGCTCAGTAGGATGGGTAACTTGCAGTGTCAGCTCCCCAGAAACCTAGGGCTACCGTAATAGACAGTAGTGCAGGTCAGCAGTGAAGCGCATTGGCGGAGCTGGGGTAGCTTCGCAGAACAGTGCTGCAGGTCAGGACTGCGGCCCATCAGCACAGCTGGGTTGGAGCTAAGGGGTAGAATGGCAGAAGGGTAGGTTACTGCATGCGTTCGGAGTGGTGGCTGGGGACGTTTGTGCAGCACCTGGCTCATGGCTATGCTAATATTACCCCTCACTTTCTGTAGAATCAGATTCTGCTATAGAGTTGAGGGAGGGGAGTCTTTTTTTTAAAGTGCTTTGCTGCAATCACAGTTGATTTACAGAAGGAAGGATCTGAAGGCAAAAGGGCCTACTTCAGCAAGTCTTCGGTTTCTTGAGAATCCTTCCTGAAGGAAACATGGTAGAGGAACTTTATTCACTAAAACTTTACAGTGTCAGTTAACTTAGTTCTTCCACCATATCACTTTAGGCTTTTAATCACTGGAATCGTTACAGATCTATTCCTGATGCTGTTCGGTGTCCCTCTTTTAATACATTCAATAATGATAATGTAGCATTACAGCCATGTCTGAAATTACCATGCGCTATGCTCCTGAGAGAACCCTGTAATTGACTAACAACTTGAGATGAAAGATGAGGAGAGAGAGACCTGACATTCTGGAGATAAATTAGAGAGCTAAAGATTCTTGAATTTCCAGGGGAAAAAAATCATATTCTCAAGGCTTGGCAATGACCAGTCATTTCCCCCCACCCCCAAAAGCAAAACTGATATGCAATTGTTCTAACCATTACAGCCTCCGCTGAATTGCAAAGATTCTGGGGGCCTCTTGCTTCTTTATTGATGGGTGCTCATCTTTTTGCCCAGCGAGGTGCAAAATCAGAGAGCAGTTTTGGTTTTGCAGAAGTGTTGGCTTTGCAAAAGCCCAGGCTGTCTGAGACCCAGATCCTTTTATGTCCTGAATGTCCGGCATTGGGAATAGTTCCGATAAATGGACCTATCCCTAACTCTCTTGATGGTTCAATCATCCAAAATATATATCCGCTTGCTGAGTAGACAGTTTCTTAAAGAAGCTGATTGGTTGAGTTCACACTGGGAAAATTGTTCCAGATCAGTTAATCCCCCTAAAGATCTGATCCCTTTCTACACTGCCCAGGTCTGTGATATCTAGGGTGACGTGTAAATGTATAGACATCCCTTGCAATCCCTCTTTGGGAGACGAGGTGGTGTAAAATGCAGGAAAGTTAGGCTGGGGAACTTCTAGCTGTTATAAGGATGCTGGCCAGTGAAGAAACTGCAATGGCTGCCTTGTGTCAGATGTCGTCTTCACTGCACCAACCTGCTCTCTCACACGCCACGGCGTACCTGGTGCAGCTGCCACCCACCAGATTTCACGTGCACACTCCAGTTACCCCAAAGTTCCCAAAAATCTTAGCTGAGAGGATGTCTGGTACCTTCATTTGTTTCTTTCTCCCACTTGTCTCAGGCTGTGACATCTCCATTTGACCCCGTTGTCTCTAAGTCTCCCCTCCATTACACAAATTCTTCTGCCTTTTTTTCCATTCTGAATTTTGCCAGTCACTCCCCTAACCCAATACATTCAGATCCCACTTTGTGTCACCTGTGAGTGATGGAGTCCGCATAGCTCATGAATATCAAACAGAAACTTATGCTGGAAGTGGCTGTGAATTCTCAGAGAGGCACCAGCAGGTCCTTTGTTACATTGTTACAGATACATTATTTATATAAATGTGATTATAGGCCTTACTTTTTTTTAATGCCCAACTGATATTTCATTAACATACTATAAATGTCTTATTTAATCTAAATTAAATCCTTGTTTGAGACACTTACTAGAAAGTGTGAATAAATTTGATTATATTTCAACTAACGTTTACTTTGCCCCCTCTCATTCTTGAGAACCAGATTTAAAATATAGGAGTGGCTAAACGAGCCCTGCCTGTTATATGCCCAGAGAGAAAATGGCCAAGCAGCCAGTCTGAAAAGAGACCAAAAACCCAGATCTTTTTTCTGATCACTGCCTGACAGCTTCCTGCAGATTCGACCTTTTGGAAAACACTGAGACTCTTTGCAGTTTAGTCTATGATATAAGCTCTGTTGTAATTATCTGGGGTTCCTGGTAGGGCTAAGGACCCCAGCTGTGGCCTCACTGTGCAGACCAGTAAAAGGCAGACAGTCCCCGCCCCAGGGAGTTCCCAATCTCGGTACTGCACAGGATCCGACAGGTGGATGAAACAGACAAACAGGATGAGGATGGGTAGAAGACAAGGTAATAAAACGGGTGGGCAAACTACAGCCTGGGGCCGCATCCGGCCCTTCAGACGTTTTAATCTGGCCCTTGAGCTCCTGCTGGGGAGCAGGGTCCGGGGCTTGGGGGCTTGCCCCGCTCTGTGCATGGTGTGGCTCCGCGTGGCTCCTGGAAGCAGCGGCATGTCCCCCCTCCAGCTGCTACACGTAGGGGCAGCCAGGGGGCTCCGCACGCTGCCCCTGCCCCAAGCGCCGCCCCCGCAGCTCCCATTGGCTGGGAACCGAGGCCAATGGGGGCTGTAGGGGCGGCGCCTGTGGGTGGGGCAGTGAGCAGAGCCGCCTGGCCGCGCCTCCACATTGGAGCCAGATCGGGGGACATGCTGCTGCTTCCAGGAGCTGCTTGAGGTAAGCGCCACCCGGAGCCTGTACCCCTGAGCCCCTCCCATGCCCCAACCCTCTGCCCCAGCCCTGATCCCCCTCCCGCCCTCCAAACCCCTCGGTCCCAGCCTGGAACACCCTCCTGCACCCCAAATCCCTCATCCCCAGCCCCACCCCAGAGCCCTCCCCCACACCTGCCTGCCTCAGCCTGGAGCCCCCTCTCACACCCTGAACTCCTCATTTCTGACCCCACTCCAGAGCCCGCACCCCCAGCCAGAGCCCTCACCCCCTCCAGCACCCCAACCCAATTTCGGGAGCATTCATGGCCTGCTATATAATTTCCATCCCCACGTGGCCCTCGGGCCAAAAAGTTTGCCCACCCCTGTAATAAAAGAAACAGCATTTAGCAGAAAAACAGGAGGCTCCGCCATTAGCTTGCTTAATCAATGCCAAGTGGGAGTGATTAGGAGGTATCTCAGTTCCAGGCCTGTTTTAAGGACGGATTTAGAAAAAGACGGGGTGATTGCTAGATTTGTAGAAACGCTGGTGTCTGTAACTCTCCTTCGTAAGGGTCTGATCCTAGTCCCATTTAATTCGACGGGAAAATCTGGATTAGGCCTCTTAGTAGCAATTAAAACTTTATTTTAAAAAAATGGCTTTTTGGTCCTTGGCAGATAGGAAGTGATAAGAACATTGCAGAAAAGGAAAAGTTATAAATAGCAACATGTTAGACATACTCTGAGCTCTGGCTCCTGTAACGTGCTGAGTATTTGTAACAATATATAACTAAATGCAGTTCTTCTGGTGTTACCTACAACTTTGCGGCATAAAAGATGCAGACTGTTTGAATGGCAAAAAGGGATCAGGGACCCGGGTGGTTTGGAGAAGCGACATAGGCTGCACCAGAACTGACTCTTTGTCTTTAGAAACCACGTGGTGGAAGGGGAGACACAGGCCCAGAGTATATCCCAGGAGGTCCACTGATGCTACAGTGCTGGGAGGTCACATGGGTAGTGGGCAGTTGCACCTTCCGGCAATGCCCTACAGAGGGCAGGCTTTGCTAGCCCAAGTAATTGCGGTTGGATTCTATTGCTTAGGGTTGGTTATTTTTTCCTCTCCTAATATTGTGATTGTTGGCTGCCCGTAGCTTTACTTAACAGTCCTGGTTCCATAGGTCTTGGCTCTAGATAGGGGAGATAAGAAGAAAAAAAAAGATGGCTAGTTAGTCAGACCCGTGGATGAATTTTGTTTATCGCGTTGAGGAAAGAATGAGTTTGTTCTAAGAATCACGGAATCAGAGAAATTTTGCAAGGTCCTATCTGGCTGTGGAAAGAGATTAAGGGCAGTTACCAATACAGAACAGAGTATTTGGTCCATATCCATGGCTGGTGTAAACCAGGTTAGCCATTGGAGCTGCAGGAACCTACACCGGCGGAGGCTCAGTCTCTTTAAAAACACAGCTGTACTAGCTGTTCCCAAGCCAGGCTGAGTGGCCCATCCCCTTCCAAGTGTGCGCGACCCCTGGAACAGTAGCTCTTTGTGGGGAAGATTGCAAGGTTGAGACTGATTCTTCTCACTTTGATCCTTGATGTACAGTCTGCAGCATAAACCTTTGTTGTCACAGGACTTTATCTGCCCATAAAAGGGGAGCCGTTCAGCACTCAAGGCGAGTTTCTTTTCTTTTCTACAATGCTGTGCATATTGATGAGAGACTAAATAGCTCTGGGTGGAGCCAAGCATGGTGCAGGCAGATATATGGGTCAGCTCTGCCAGGGCGCTTCAATCCTGACCAGCAACTCCTTGCTATTAGAATCCCAGATTTTCTCCTAGCTCTGCTGATGCCCCTCAGTCCTGACCTGCAGACCCCCAGCTGTTCCCATCCTTGGTATTCACACTGCTCTGCCAGTGCATCGTGCACTCCACCTCTCCCCCAATAATCTCAGTCCTTGGCCTCTCCTATGTAAATGCTAACGATTGTGCTCCATCATACATGTGATGTGCTTTGTTCCACAGAGGGGCACCTGTTACTGCCTCAGGTGAGATGCCAGCACACTTCCTAGTTCAATGAGGACCAAGGGATGTGAAGGCAGGTCCTTGCAAGTAAAGGGGTTATACACCAAACTATCTCCAGCCCTAACGCTCCATTCGTGAGCAGGACAGAGAGCAGCTTGGCCTCTTTGAGAACCTTTGGGAGACAGGACTGGAAAGTGCATTTGCAAATTGCAAATCTGCTACCCTCTGTTCAGTATTGATGGAAAGCAATATCAGCTTCTCATTTCCTCCTTTGTGCTGGAGCTCATCAAAGCATCCTAACTCCTGTCAAAACCAGGTCTGAGCTTTGAATGTTGCCCTATATAAGATGGTGGCTCCTTTTAACACTTCCCCAGTCTTTTTTTGTAGATGGGTTGGTTTCTTAATGTAGAATCCACGTTATGAGGAGCCAGAGAAGTTAAGTGTCTCCTACACATCTACATGCAGATCCTGATTGTTCAACCGGCATCATTAACAGAAACGAAAGTGGCTGTGTCTAGTGACACTTGGTTGTGAAATCTCACTCTCTCTCCACCCCATTATGGCCTTGCCAAAGGCAATCCTCAACCACCGTTCAAAATTGAGGGCAAGTTCATTTGGCACGTTTGATCCCATGTGGGGGCCCTTTTATGTGATACTCTGCATGTGTGCGTAGCTGGATTTGCCAGCCCAGGAGACTGATTTGGAACGAGAGCTCCCAGTGCTAGGGGTTTCCATGAGCTTCTCACGAAATGGCTGTTTCCTTGGGTTACAGTTTACAGCATGAGCTGGCCCGGGCAGGAGAGAACCATTCCCAGCTTTAGCATGGGAAATCCTTGGAGCTGTTGCCAGCACATTGTTATTAGTGATTCAAATAGCACATTACCAGCAATCAATCCTCTCCGGCATCTAGGCTCCAACTTGAGAAGAGCACAACCCGTCTCCCCCACAATAATGCCTGTCATTGTTCAGCGCTGTGCTGGGCGGAAGAATTCTTCCTCCCTCCTTGATTAGTTTGAGAGAGATGGTTGGAATTTTTTATTTGAAATTTTTTTTTAAACAAAAAATGGCTTTTGGGGTCTAAAATGGAAATTGCCAGTGGAGATGTCCCTGTTCAAGCAAGTTTTTTTTTTATTTGTTTGTTTTTTGGAGGGTTGGGAGGGGTTCATTGAAAAAATGAAAACCAAAACAATTTGGCTGAAAAGTAAAAATATGTCCATGTTTGGTTTTCTGCCACCATTTTTAAGTCACTGAAAACAGATTATTTTGGGTTTGCATTTTTTCAACAAAAATATGAAAACTTTATTTTTAACCCAAACAAAAAGTTGTAATTTTCACTACATTTTTTCAAAGGAACAGAAGACTTTTCCCAAACAACCCTACCTGGCTTATGCCCTGGTGTTATGAGAATCATTGGCCCTTTTCATTTTTCTGATCTTATGAGCCAGAACCTCAGATGGCATAAATGAGCATAGTTCCCTTGGCTTCAATGAAGCTACGCTGATTTGCATCAGCTGAGGATATGGCCCTAAAATTAAATGTTGTTCTTTTTTCATATGAATGTCTGTTCCTTTTCAAACATGTAATAAGCTATTTGCCTTCAGAATATCTTACAGCTGTGAGTTCCACAAGGTGATCTCACACAGATCAAAATAGTGTTTACTCTCAGCCATTTAAAATACTTTGCCTTTTAATTTCATCTCTTGACCCTTTGGCAAAGAGCAAATAGTGGCACGGAAAAGGATTTTCCATTTAGTTTTCATTAGACCTCCCTAATGTCTTGTCACTGTTCCATGGTTCATAAGCCTCTGTGACTTACAACATAAAGCATAAAACAGCTGCGACCAGTGGTGCTGGAAGTTGGGGTACTGGGGGTGCTGCTGCACCCCCTGGCCTGAAGCAGTAATAACAAACACCAAATACATGGTTTCCATCATCAGCACCCTCACTATGAAAATTGCTCCAGCCCCCCGGGCTGCAACTAGAGTAATATATTCCAAATAAAATACGTTAAAACACTGAAAACCTGATGGAGCTTTGGGGTTAAAAGGATATATTGGGGAAAAAAGGAAAATCCGTCTCTTTAAACTTCTTTGTGAACCTCATCAGTTTCCAGGTTAACAATTAGTTAATGAGGCAGATTGGCCCTGAACCTGCAAAGACATATCCATGTGTTTAACTTCAGTCACTGGAGCTACTCATGTGTGTAAAGTTAAGCACATGTCCAAGTCACTGCAGGATTGGGGCCCGGCTTTGGAACCTAGACTGACTGTAGAGGCATGTTCTGTTTTCTGAGAGTCTCTCTGTTTTCTGAGAGCTCAAATTGTGCCAACCCATTGGTGATGAGCTCAGCAACTTCACAGCTCCTGGCCTGAGCAAAACGAAAAAAGAGAGGAGATGACAGATTTGGAGTCTGACATCCCCAGAGATGGCCGAAGCTGCAATAAACCGGAGGGAGAGGGAACATTAATATTTGTATTGCTATTTATAATACAATATAATCCAAGTGCTGTACTATAAAAGTCTGATTGCAACAATTAGTCAAAGGTAAACCGCTAGATCAGTAAGACCACCCCAGCAAACATTCGGTCTGAAAGATAGTGCTGGCAATGGGCATGAGATCGTTGGAGAGTCTGGATCTTGGATGAGATCAGGCTTCTTATCACTATTGGTATCACAATAGCACCTAGATGCCTCAGCCAAGAGTTGGTGCCCGCTGTGCAAGGTGCTGTACAGATCCTGCCCCAAAGAGCTCAAAGTCTAATTAGACAAACAAAGGGGGAGGAGCCATGTTAGCTATGTGTTACAGCTGGGGAACTGAGGCTAAGCGACTTGCCCCAGGGCATGTTTTCCCCCTGTGGCTATTTGAGCCTCCAGTAGCAATGAGGAGTCCAAAAGAACCTCAGTGCTGCTGACCAACTTCACAGAGGCCAGATGCCCTTGAGAATGGGACATACCATAGACCAGGCCAGTGCTTTAAAGTGCTTCCTGGGGACAGGGGCGGCTCTAGACACCAGCGCGCCAAGCAGGCGCTTGGGGCGGCCGTTTCCCAGGGGGGCGGCATTTGGCTCCGGTTGAGCTCCCGCCGGCATGCCTGCGGCAGGTCCACCGGAGCCCGGAACGAGCGGACCTGCCGCAGGCATGACTGCGGCGGGTCCCGTCTTCCCGCGGCTCCGGTTGAGCTCCCGCAGGCATGACTGCGGCAGGTCCGCTCGTCCCAGGCTCCGGTGGACCTGCCGCAGTCATGCAG
This sequence comes from Mauremys reevesii, assembly GCF_016161935.1. Lineage (NCBI taxonomy): Eukaryota > Metazoa > Chordata > Testudines > Geoemydidae > Mauremys > Mauremys reevesii. The sequence continues at coordinate 20,702,080 of NC_052641.1, forward strand.
GAAGAGGGGAAGGGCGGTGCAGCGCTCCGCGTTGCTTGGGGCAGCCTACTTTCTAGAGCCGCCCCTGCCTGGGGACAACAACACTCAGCCACCTTTGTAAAGGGCTTTAAGATCCATGAAAGAAAAGCGTCATGTAAGTGCTAAGCATTGTGGGCCAGCCCTTCAGATGGTGTAAATCAACATTGATTCAGTGGAATCACACTGAGCGACACCAGCCATGCAGCTGTTCCTAGAATTATTCAGGGTTCGGTATTTCCGAGCTCTTTCTTTCTTCGGTTTCCTCCAGCAGAGCTTGTTTTCATGAGTATCCTTGTCAAACGAGACCCAGTCCTCCCTTGATATCTCGGCTAAGGGTGAACCCGGTACCAACACACACAGATATGATCCAGAGGCAGAAGCTTGTGTACCTTTGACACTAAATGCCCCCTAAGGGAGGATGCTCAACTGCAAATCATAGCCTCAGGATCTGGAGGTGTCTGCTTCTTGCTTTCCTTAGTTCTTTACATAGGAATGAATTGTGAGATTTATGTCAGAAAGGAACATTGCGCAGATGCCATAAATCACTGCAGAAGAACATTCACTGTATCAAAGGCGGGGGAACACTTCATGGAGTTCCTTATTTATATGCATCTTTTGCACCCGGCCATTTTCTAATAGACTGTGGAGCGGCACTCGAGCGCTAGGGATGGCTGATATATACCGCTCGTGACAGAAAATACAAATAAAGGGTGATGGGTAGGAGCTGCAGCATTTCCAAACACACACAATTATGCCAATATTGTTCTAAGGCTGTGACTTGGACCCGTCAAAGCATTAAATTAGGATTGGTACAGCTCCTTGTGCAGACAACACCTCTCCGAAGCTATTGTCGGGCAGTTTGTAATAATAATGCCATGTCTTTGGTCACAAACAGGCATGCACATCTCAGTGACCATGACACGTGCAAACCTACAGTCACAAGCCAGCAGGACTCATCAGGAGTAACCCTACAATAACAAATGGGATCTGCTGCTAATTATGAATCTGTCTGAGCAACCCTACAAAAACAAACCAGTGAATGCACATGCCACACAGACATTCTGGGAAGGGGAACAGAGATCAGCATCAATGGAATAATTGCAAAGAGCAAGCAAAACTGATCGTTTGATAAATTATAGAACGGTTCTTTACAATGTCTGTTTTTAACAGCTGTCGGACAAGTAGTTAATAAGCAACTTTGCCCTTTCTTCCTAGCAACTCTCTGAGATGCTGAATCTCACCATGTGAAGCTGCAGTGAGCACTGTCTCATTTCTACCTCTAGATCCAGAGCCCACTGCAACTGTTATAATCGAATAAAATCTGCAGACCCACACAAGCCATCCAAGCAACCCTGCCACCCTGACTTGTCTGATCCAGCGCGGGGAGCAAGAGGTTCCGATCTGGCACACTGTTAGATTAAGGGAAATCTGGAGAACGTGACTATCTGAGCGAGGTATGTGTTGTAAGTGTAGGGTGACCACAATAGGCAAAAGGAGGACACATGCAAGAGCCTTGCCCCCCTCTGTGGTCCTGCCCCTACCCATCCTCTTCCCGCCAAGGCCTCACCCCCTGGCCAGGCTGGAAGCCAGAGCCGGGCACTGGTAAGAGCTGCCCAGGGAGCCTGGGCTGCTGCGGGGAGTCCCAAACCCTCCACCTGCCCCGGGTGGTGCATGTAAAATAAAACCTTAATCGTTCATTCCCTCCCAAGCAGAGTGCAGCCTGCAGCGTCAATGCATGGGCTTTGGGAAAAAAAGAGGCAAGCAGGAAGCATGGGCATATACTAGGCCCTAGTGGCACATATAGGCCTGCCAGCCACCCCCGTGCTAAGACTGCCAGCTCTGTGGGGGGAGGACCTCTCTTGGTTATGCATGTGTACAGCCTTGACCCCTGATGGGGGCCTCTAGCTGCTTCCGCCTTACAAGTAATGAATGCTGGTAATTAACTATTGTCCTGCCCAGAATTCTGCAGACAGTTCGTGGCACCCCCACGGTGCATGGCTTTGCTGGGAAAGAGAAGTAAATTGACATGCTGAAACCATGACGCTCTTCATTAGAAATTCAAACACATTCGTTTTCAAAAGGAAACTAACCAGCAGTTTCAGCAGCTTGATTTAGAGGAGCGGTTTGAGTGGGAGTAGTAAGGTGCAAACACCATGAGGCTATAGACAGGCCCGTGTCCTCACCGGAGGGAGCAGGTTGTGGGTGCGAGGCAGGGTGTTCACACCACTCAAGCTTAATTAAACAAAGTAAAACAGGGGATGGGAGCGATTAAACCAGCATTGTTTGTTTCTATAAGGTGCCAGAGGATTCTTCGCTGTTTTCTTCATTGTTTGTTTGAAATTTCAGGTGCACATTTTTATGTTCGCGTTAAGTCATCAGAACGAGGAGAACAAACCAACTTTTCTAGGATCCCCTTTGGCTATTCCATTACTGCCACTCGGTGCTGGTAAGAGAGGCGGCTTCTGGGATCTAGTTAAAAAAATCAGTCTGTGGTTTGCTCCTGCCTTTCTCCAGCCAGGGATATTGATCCCCACCAGGAAGACAAAGCCAATAATGAGGGAGAGTTCCTCAGGAGAAGCCCCGGTAATGGCCGTGTCCTCAGGTAGATGCAAGAGCGGTGAAGCAGACAGTGGCGTGACAACAACTAACAAATTTATGAAGCAGGTCTGCAACCGGAATTAAGGTAATTAACTTGCGGTCTTTCTCTAAGTGTCTCACACGGAAGGACGCTTCACGGATGGGATTTTAAAAGACTGAGCCATGTAATTTCTGGCAGCACGTGACCTTTTCTCCTCTCAGGGCTTGATGGCAGCTTCCACCAGTGCTAGTGGGGGGGGGGGGGTTCGGTGGGTGGAGAGGGAACAAATGGACAGCTGCGCGCTCCCCCGGATCCTGAACCCACCAAAGCCCCTCGGCTCTGTTGCGCTCTGAGGTCAGACAGGTCGGGAGAGTGGCTAGGTGGGGGCAGATGGGTGCTACTGTCCTACCTCCATCTGCAAAGTTTCTGATCCTGTGTTATCCTAGGAAGCTTTCACCTCTGCACCATGAACCCTCCCTAAAGGTGGGACTTTGAGGGCAGTAGGTGGCTAGGAAGCCATGACACCTGGTTCTCGAGGGAAGTAGGCCTAGGGAACATTGTGGGGGCACCGGGGCCTCTGCACGAATGTCCCAGCCCTGCACAGCTGTTAGAAAAGTGCATGACCTTTCCCCTGGCTCTGAAGCTGTCTCCCAGCTTGAAGGGTCTAGCTCCCCAGGTGTGGAGGATGAGAAAGGAGACTCTCTTCTTCACCCCCCTGGAGCCATCAGCTGGAAGCTCTGCAAGGAGGACCTCGGTTTCCTGACATGGTGCATTTGCAGCAATTTCCACCATCAGAACAACAGTGGATGACAGTCAAGGAAAGCACATGGATATTGTGGAAACCTGGCTCTGCTAAGCCAGGCCTGAAAGGGGTCAGATGTCAGCTGACCCCCTGTGGTTCGCTTGCTGAAGCTGCAGCCACTGCATTTTGTAGCCTTGTCTGCAATATGGCTTCAGACCAAGGTAAATGGAATCCATGTGCTGATTAACGAGATGCAAAGGCACCTTTGAAATGTGGGGAAGGTTCTTTCTTTGCACTGTTACCAAGTCCTGCTCGGCTTTCCCAGCCCAGCAGCTCTCAGTGAGTTGGCGGCAGGTGCGAGACATCATCTACCTTTCTGCTGGTTTATAGACCGAGTTACTGAAGGCCAAATCCCCCTTCCTCTTTCAGCCTTCTTCCTCTTCTTGCCTCTTGCCTTCTAACTACTTAATAGTCTCCACCACCAGAGTATCTGAGAGCCTTTCAATCCGTACAGGATATTATCCTCACAATACTCCTGTGTGAGAAGGACGTATGCTCCCCGATTTACAGGTGGGAATTGTAGCAGGGGGTAGATTGAATGACTTGCTCAAGGTCACTCAGGAAACCTGTGGCAGATCCTAGGTCTCCCAAATCCCACTCTGGACCATCCTTCCTACACCCTTTTTCCTTCAACCTAACGAAGTCTGTGCTGCTGGTTTCTCTAAATTCTGGCCTGGCCTCTGAATTCAGGGAAGGGATTGCTGGTTGCCTTGCACAACCCAGCCAGTGACAATAAGACATTCTGCACAGAGGAAATAAAATGAGTCAATATACAGAAACAATTCAATTCTGCAAAAGGAAAGAGCGTTTTTGTGTCGAGGATAAGACTTCAGCTGTGGCTAAGGATAGGGGTTCTTCTGACCTGATTATGTCTAACTTCGCTGTGATAGCTGCCTACATCAGGCTTTCTCTAGCACATTTAGCATTCCAAACCCCAAATGAAGTTTGCTTCCATTTTGAAAAGAAATTAGATCAGTCTAATTCAATGCAATGGGGAAAAAAATGCCAAGCTGCAAATTAAGAAGACAGATAAATCCGGGAGGGGATGTGATCCTGTGGACCGATACAGAAGTTACAATACATAAATTATTGCGCCTAAAAGCTTCTATAATTTAACTTCTATTTGATTCACCATAAAGTACCACAATGCCCTCTGCATCTCATCGTTTGATTATACATTTGTGCCAAGACACAGCCTATGCTTAAAATAACATTACTGGAATAGAGATGGACAAGAGAATTCATTTGAACGGAAATCAATCTGATTAGAAAAGTAAATTATCCAGAGTATATGAGCAGCATGTTGCAGCTCTGAACTTTAAAAAAACTTTGCTGCCACTTTTTTTTTAAACATTTTTTAAAAGACTCACTTCCGGCAATGAATGATGGGTAATTGTCTCAAAATAAACGACCGGGTCTGATCTTCCACTCCTTGTCGCCAACACCTGTGCAACACGTGATCAGCTCAGAACGTATTCCTGCTGATGGGAGTGTTACACCTGCACTTTGCAGAGGTGTCAGTGTTTCCACAAGGTGCCAGGCAATGGAACAGCAGGCTCTAGATATGCCAAATGGCCAGATGCCTTCTGCAGACATGCACCGAAATGGAGCTGTTTGTTGACAGTGCTGCTCTAGTCCCCCAAATGACCCCTTGCTCACTGAGCAGATCTGCTCCCGGTGGGTACCAGAGCCAGAGCCGCTGCCCTTACTGACTAAAAGACACTTTTAGGGCTCGTTTCCCCAGGGGGGAGGGTTGCAGCAGCTCACTTTAAGGCTGCTACATGGAATTCACAGCCCTGAGTTAGGCACCCAGGCGCCCAGGTCGATGCATGGAGGGTGGCAGGCGCCTAAAGAAGGAATGAATGGAAGCCAGCATGCTAAGTAGGGAGCCGCCCAAGCTGGCCAGTAGGAAATGCTGGGGCCTAAGCCCCACCCCCCAACATAGCTAGGTGACTAACCCTGCGCTAGGCGCTGTACACACGCATACTGAGACACACCCCTTGTGCCCCCAAAAGCCTATGATCCAAAATACACAAGGGAAAGAACGGGTGGGGAAACAGAAACCCAGAGATCGTCGTCTTCCATCTGATGAAACACCTGCCTATCTCCAGTGATCTTAATGGAGCGTAACCCACTAGGGACTGCACTGTTCACTGTGCTTTGCCGTCACCTGCTCCAGCAGTCATATTGGCCTAGCTCTTGGAGTACTCTTTGCTAGTCAGCTAGCTAAGGTAGTGTCAGACCAGGGCACACTGTTTCATGTAGGTCCTGCTAATACGGTAGCTAATATTTTTACATTTTTCAATGAGCAGTTGTGGGTATTTTTTAAAGGGGCGGTTTAATGCAGAGAGAACGTTTTATAGTTATTGCTATAGCCAGTGTAAAATGGGATTCATTTCGGGTTCTTAACTAGCTGATCCTGTCTCCATAGCTAAGAGACCTGTGATATGAAAGCCCTCTTCCATCACAGTGCTAATGATGTTATACATTAACATGAAGGGGGTCCCTTCCTGCTTTCCAAGCAGGTGTTGGGCATGACGAGTGATGTATGATTGACATAATCGCCGAGGGCAACAGAACTGACACTTATTTGTGGTACAGGCAACAAGGGAAAGTTTAACTGCAGAAGTGGCCCAAGAACAAGGACTCACATGGAAGATCAAAATGAAATTCCCTGACAGGTCCAAACTCTGCCCTCTGCTTCACCCATGCAGCCAAATGGCTGAATATCAGATTAATCAGTGATTGTAAAATGTAAAAAGAACAGGAGTACTTGTGGCACCTTAAAGACTAACAAATTTATTGTAGCATGTAAAATGTAAGAGGCTTTGTCTACAGGCTCTAGTATATACTTCTAGGCAAATAAATAAATAAACAAGGAATCTTCCTTTCAATGTGGGACAGTCTCTCTAAGGAATCCCTGCTGGGAAGACACCCTGGGATGAGAATCAAGGTTCTCTTCAGCAGATGAAAACCTGCAGGTCTCTCAAACTTTAGCAGTCTTCAAACCATTAGATGCCTGCTGTCTCCCTTGAAGTCAATGGAGCTTGTCTGTCTACATCAGCTGAGGTCTGGTGTGTGTGTCCCTGATATTGCTCAGGGCGAGAGGAGGAGAGAAGCAGTAATGCATTGTCAGGATGAAATTGCTGGGAAGCAAACTGTAAAATGCAAAATAATCCAACACACTAAAGGAATAAGCTTGGAGTGGAGTTTTCCCTGTGCAGCAAAGCAAATTGTGCATGCCATGCCGGGAAATTGATGACTCTCTTAGAAGGAAGCATTTTCAACTCCTGCCCTATGCCAGTGACACTGCCATTTCACGGGCGTCTCTGGGACAGAGGAAATCCCCTCAAGCCAGTGGAAATACGTGGGTGCAGAACTGCTGCTTTATCTGGTGGGGCACCAGGATCAGGCTGAGACAGGCCTCACTGGAGGCCAGGTCAGGTCACACGTGGTTCTGTGTTGTACTGATTAGCTGTGGGATCGGAGAACTACCCTCCCTTGCCTGTCCGGGCTTGAAACGGTCTCTTTCTTCTGAGCTTCCAGGACTATCTCAAGCACTACCTGAGACTGTATGGATCCCCTCACATCTTCTGCCAGCTTTTTGCCTGACAAGGGATTTAACATGTAAGGCTAATCACAGGAATTACTGGTGTCTCTCTGTGAATCATGCTGCCAGTTTCCCTCAGCCCCGAGTGTCATTGATCTGCATTAAATCTGGGTTCGAATCCTGGTTCCAGATTTCTCTCGCTGCCTGAGCTGAGTGGGCTGAGGAAGGCAGCTTGTGAGGAGAGGGAGGCAGTGTCATCCCCTGCTCAATAGCGGCCCCTCTGGGCAGCCGAGGTGCAGCATCCTCAGCTAGGAAGATGGCAGTGGTGGGTGGCAAGGTGGCCCAGTGGGAGTGGTGGTCAGTCCGTGGGGCACTGATGCGCTCGGCTGGGCCTGCTGTCACTTTCATTGGTTCTCCTGGCCAGTGACTCCTTCACGTCTGCTAAGCACCAGTCTGGGATGTTGGGCTGGGCCCTGAAATCAGGGTAATTCCCACTTTTCAGTCACAACATGATTAACCTCAGTTGTAGGCAGAGTAGGCAAAGAGGGATAAATCAGACTTTGACAAGGATGCAGACGATGCCCCAGTGAGAAATGAACTCACACAGGCTTGAGAAACCAAGTCATGTGGATGCATGGTTGATGTATGTGCTTGAGCAGAAAGAGAACAGGGCTGAGACATCATGTGGAAGAGGGTGAGTTAAGAGGCCTGGGGCTGAACTTCCAGCATACGCCGCTATCCTATGAAAATTAACCTTGGGCTTGAATACAGGCTGTGTGTTACATCAATAGCAGCTGATTATTAAAAGTGTGTTTATTCCATGTCAGTTATCATATAATAAGATGGTCGAATTGCACGGTTTGCTGAGCTGCAATATATTTTATAAATGATCAATTGGTGTTTAAATCCCATGTGATAACTGTCTTATTAAATCTAAATTTAATGTGTATTTGGGAAACCCTAATTTAAAGTGTTTCTGCAGGCACCAGCTGGTGTGCTTTCTAAATACAAATGCAATAACATAATTCAGAATTACATCATAAAAGTAAGTTATAAGAGATTAAAATGCACAACTATGTTCTTCAGGCAAGGCAGCTTTTATGTTTTTTCTCCTTATCCAGACACAAATCAGAGCAGAAGCATCTTGTCCCTGATTAAGTGATTTTCCTGATACACTGGGCGGGATATTTTTAATGGCAAACAGGCATTCACTACAAGGAAGTTATAGCAGATCAAAAATAGGCAGTTGTTCCTTCTTTGATGTGCTGTGACAGACAAGTTAAAGCCTTAAAATATCCCTGGAATTATTTTTTGCACTCACTGAACTTTGATTGCATAGTGGTATTGTAAGTACTTGAATGAACTGGTTAGTGTATGGGCTCATCCCTGCTCCACCATGTGCCATAGGCACTATACTGCTAACAGTCGGTGCAGCTTCTCCTTAGCTCAGGTGGGAGGGGGTCTTGGCTTTTGGAGTAGCAGGAACTGCAGAATATAATAATATTATATAAGCCACAAATAAGAAGTTCCGGGGTGGCAATGGGATTGTTATAATGCTGTTCCAACCTCACGTCAGTTTGACTTTGTATTCACACTGGAATCCTCTTTTCTAAATTTACCTCAGAAAAACAGTCCTGCATTTAGGTCCCCTCCTTCCCTTGCTGCAGGATGCACAGTATTTCTGGACAACTCTGGGAGTTGGCTGCATTTCAGTGGTGGGTGGAGAGTGCCCAATAATATGACATGTTCGATCAGCTTCCATCCCAAAGCATTTTGAAACTACCAGTGTAAGTGTCGATATTGCGATTGCATCCGCATAGACAATCAAGTGAAGCATGTCAGTCTGACTCATTCGACAGCTGAGGGAAGGGCCTTGTGCAGGTCCATGCGGGAGCCAGGCTGCCCTCGCAAATGGGTGCAGCCAAGAGCCAGCAAATATGCCACCTACATCTTCCTACAGGCCACAGCAGCAAAGGGGAGTCAGGAGAGCCCCATTGACAGTCATTAGCCACACATCTGATCACGCCACAGCTGAAGCGATTGAGCTTTCCCCACAGATGGCGCGGAAGGTCAAATCCAGGGGGCTAGACTGTTGGAGCTGTCACAAGACAGGCACCGGTTATGTTCGAAGCTTGTTCTTGCCACCTCATTCGCCACCTGGAGCGTAAGTGGTTCTTTGTTAAGGAAAATCACTAGCCGAAATGTCGGTTCCACAGTCACTTACCCAGGGAGCCTATAGGCAAGCTGCTGTCCCATTATGGCCAGCTCAAAGCTAGGGAATTAGAGGAATAGGTGTGACAATGGTACGCACCGTACCAACTTTTCTTTAAAACCCACTCAAATATAAAATATACTTAAGTGCATCAATGGTCTTTTATAGCTGCAATAAATCTAATATCTTTACAAAGACCAGTATTTTCTCTCTACATTGAATGAAACATGAGATTCCTTAATAGAGAGGGAAATTAAAATCTAGTTTTATTGCAGTTCCTGTAACTGGTATCTAAGCTATTAATAATCAATCCATTCTTGCTTAAAAGCTAGCATTTATCATGCCAGCTAAGACGAGCTGATGGGCACTGGGGGGGAAGCACAATTGTCTGCAATTACACTTTGAAAAATGTGATCTGTGCTACTGACCACCTGGGATAAATGATGAGAGCGAGTTTGTTTTTTCAAGGGGGAGGTTTGGATTTTTTTTCTTTTCCTAGAGATCGTTTAGATGCCAAGCTAATCAATACAAACATTTGCCACAAAGGTGCTACCAAACAGTGGGTCTGTCCCCAGGAAAAAGATGGATGCCCATTTGAGCTGCGCTGCTGAATAGCGCTGAGTTTTATCTTCGGTAAACAGAAGTTAGGGTTGGGGGTTTTTTTAAGGAAAGTTGGAGCTCTTGGAAGCTGCCTCAGCTGGAGGTTACAATGAGTCCCTTCTCCTGAAAGGGACCCACAAAAAGCATGCTCAGAAGCCAGCATTTTCCACGCTTTAGATTCTATTCACAACATCAGATAAAAGCTCTCCAAGCAACCTGTCCAGCTCAGGAGATTCTGAGCGCTGAGTTTATAGGTTGTGTTAACTTGGCTGGCAAGCTATGTGCCTGGAGCGGGGTTTTTTTAACCGCTTGGCATAGTGCAGCAGGAGTCTACCCAGATGGGCTGCATTAGGGATTTTCCTTTTCTGTTCCCACGTGAGTTTGACGGTTGTGGATGTGGGGAACTAAGCTAGAGCTAGATGTTTCACAGCCAGATGCTCTGAAACCTTCCCCATGCAGCTCTACCAAAGAGTTTCACCCCTGGCTCCTGCTATTCCAGTCCTGGGCCCCCAAGCAGTTCTGCCAATGCTTTGCCCCAGGCCCAGCCTGCAGCACATCCTCCTATTCCTCTTCGGGAAACCAGGCAGCTCTGCCAAAACACCTCCAGCCTGACCTGCAACGGCCCATCCTTTGCTGGCTTTTAACCCCCGACGGGGCAGCTCTTCCAATGCACTTGGGTCTCACTGTGCCTGTGTAGCTCTGTCCTGATCCCCAGCAGCCCCTGACAGCTGATCTGAGTGCTGGGCCCTGCACACAGTTTTTCTAATGCACTTCATTCCTGACTTGCTGCAAGCATCCCTTTGCCAGGGCAGATTCTGTGACGTGGCCAGGACTCTATCATGGATCCATGACCACTGCACTCCTTTTCCCGTGTGAGCACAGGCTGGATTTGAGCGCTGGTTTCTGCTGGTGAAAAGCAACTCTACTAGAACCACTGCACGCTCTAAGGGCCACATGAGCTCCTACAGCAAGAAGGAAAGACACTCACTGATCTATAATAGTGTTAAATGGTCTCATGTACAACCCTTCTGTAAGGTCAGTATTATCAGCACTATTTAACAGACGGAGAAACTGAGGCAAAGAAAAGGGAAGTGACATGCTCAAATGCAACAGAGAGAGTCAGTGTCAGAGCCAGGATTGGAACTCAGGAGTCTCTGGTACATGATCTCTGGTCACTAGCCTGCATCCTTCACAGCTGTTGGCTTCAGAAATCACCATGTTGCATTTCACTAACGGCGCTGGCTCCTGGCTGCACACAGATATTAATGTGCATGAAAGTGTGGAATTAATTCTGCAGGCATCACTGCTGCACAGTGTAAGGTGAATGAGCTAACCATGGGAAATAGGTACTCAGAGGCCCTGAAATAGGCACACAAGTGTCCTGCCTAAGCAATAAATACCTTCTTGCAGGGCATAGATTGGGGGCACTTGATTTGTGCATCCCATGAGCACCCTCCAAAATGAGGCAGAATTCTCTCCCCTTCACCGCTTCATGCAAGCGAACCTGGGCACTGCTCACTTATGTTTCCAGCCATGGAGCTCTCAGCCGAAAGCTGTCTGCAGCACTCTGTAAACACCCACAGATCCGCGCAGCGTCAGCACTTTCTGCCAAGATCCTCTAATCCTTCGACAGCTTTCTTTGCAGCTTGGCAGGCGTGAGCTGCTGGAGCCGGACTAGCACCAACACGGGCTCCTGATTCTTCTGGCAGCGATGAACAGTGCAGAGATCAGGCTGGCTGGAAGAATGGGGTGGGGGTGTTTCCTGGGGAGACCAATCTCTCCCACCCACTCACGCCGTTCAAGAATCCTGTGCAAGGTCACGAATGCAGATGGGTTTGAAGTCCTGGTACTGGGTCACTTGCTAAGCTGGGCCAACCGGAAAGAAGCTGCATGTCCCAGGAATGAGCAAGGAGCCAGACTGCCCGCTGGGGAGTTCATTTGGCTTAAGGAGGAAGAAACACACAGAAGTCCCAGTGCATTGTGGCCCAGTGGAGTTAGTTCTCTGAGGGTCTGTAACTCTAGGCTGTGCAAGTCCCTGGCCTCCCAGTTCTTTGCTGCCTGTGCCGCTTACTCCCACAGCCAGCATCAAACCAGCAGGGCCAGGGCTAAGTGCTTCCCCTTCCACCTGTCCCTACTTCTATCCAACACTCCCGCTCAGCAGCCCACCCGTCTCTGCTCTGTCTTCTCCTCATTTCTGCCTGGGCAGGTCTACCAAGGAGATGCAGACGCCCTGTGTCGGGAGCAAGCTTTGGAACTGGACTGTCTGTGAGTGCCCATGAAATCCTTGTGCTAAGGCATAAGAACGACCAGACTGGGTCAGACCAAAGGTCCATCTAGCCCAGTATCCTGTCTTCCAACAGTGGCAAATGCCAGGTTCCCCAGAGGGAATGAACAGAACAGGTAATCACCAAGTGATCCATCCCCTGTCGCTCATTCCCAGCTTCTGGCAAACAGAGGCTAGGGACACCATCCCTGCCCATCCTGGCTAATAGCCATTGGTGGACCTATCCTCCATGAACTTATCTAGTTCTTTTTTGAACCCTGTTATAGCCTTGGCCTTCACAACATCCTCTGGCAAGGAGTTCCACAGGTTAACTGCATATTGTGTGAAGAAATACTTCTTTTTGTTTGTTTTAAACATTACATTTAATTTGATGACCCCTAGTTCTTGTGTTATGAGGAGGAGTAAACAACACTTCCCTATTTACTTTCCCCACACCAGTCATGATTTTAAAGACCTCTATCGTATCCCCCCTTAGTCATTTCTTTTCCAAGCTGAAAAGTCCCAGACTTATTAATATCTCCTCGTATGGCAGCCGTTCCGTACCCCTAATAATTTTTGTTGGCCTTTTCTGAACCTTTTCCAATTCCAATATATCTTTTTTGAGATTGGGCAACCACATCTGAATACCATGGATTTATATACAGGGAATATGATATTTTCTGTCTTATTCTTTATCCCTTTCTTAATGATTCTCAACATTCTGTTCACATTTTTGACTGCCGCTGCACACTGAATGGATGTTTTCAGAAAACTACCCACAATGACTCCATCTCTTTCTTGAGTGGGAACAGTTAATTTAGACCCCATCATTTTATATGTAGAGTTGAGATTATGTTTTCCAATGTGCATTACTTTGCATTTGTCAACATTGAATTTCATCTGCTATTTTGTTGCCCAATCACTCAGTTTTGAGAGGTCCTTCTGTGGCTCTTTGCAGTCTGCTTGGGACTTAACTATCTTGAGTAGTTTTGTATTAGCTGCAAATTTTGCCACCTCACTCTTTATCCCTTTTTCCAGATCATTTATGAATATGTTGACTAGGACTGGTCCCAGTACAGACCCTGGGGGACACCACTGTTTACCTCTCTCCATTCTGAAAACTGAGCATTTATTCCTACCTTTTCTTTCCTATCTTTTAACCAATCACCAATCCACGAGAGGACCTTCTCTCTTACCCCATGGCAGATTACTTTGCTTAAGAGCCTTTGGTGAGGGACCTTGCCAAAGGCTTTCTGAAAATCTAAGTACACTATATCCACTAGATCCCCCTTGTCCACATGCTTGTTGACCCCCTCAAAGAATTCTAGTAGATTGGTGAGGCATGATTTCCCTTTATGAAAAACATGTTGACTCTTCCCCAACAAATTATGTTCATCTATGTGTCTGACAATTTTGTGCTTTACTATAGTTTGAGCAAGTTTGCCCGGTACTGAAGTCAGGCTTAACGGCCTGTAATTGTCAGGATCACCTCTGGAGCCCTTTTTAAAAATTGGTGTCACATTAGCTAACCTCCGGTCATTTGGTACAGAAGCTGATTTAAATGATAGGTTACAAACTACAGTTAGTAGTTCTGCAATTTCACATTTGAGTTCCCTCAGAACTCTTGGATGAATGCCATCTGGTCCTGGTGGCTTATTACTGTTTAGTTTATCCGTTTGTTCCAAAATCCCCTCTAATGACACCTCAATTTGGGACAGTTCCTCAGATTTGTCACCCAAAAAGAATGGCTCAGATTTGGGAATCTCCCTCACATCCTCAGCCGTGAAGACAGATGCAAAGAATTCATTTAGTTTCTCCGCAATGGCCTTATCGTGCTTGAGTGCTTCTTGAGCATCTCGATCATCCAGTGGCCCCACTGGTTGTTTAGCAGGCTTCCTGCTTCTGGTGTACTTAAAAAAAAATGGATTTACATTTTGAGTCTTTGGCAGCAGCCCTTTCAGTGAGTCTCCCGAGGTGGTGGGTAGCTGTGCCTAAGATTGCCATTGGGTATCTTTCAAGGTGTTTGTATGTGGTGCCTGTGACTGGAGACAGAGTGTCAGAAGCTGCCAGCATGCCAGTGTCGGCTCTGTCTTACTCTTGAGTACTCAGTCCTGATGCCATTTATTGGCACCACAATTCTATTGCATGCAGCAGGCCAGATCCACCCTACTGACATGGGGAGCGGGGGCAGGGATTTGCACCTCTTGCTATCCACAGGGAATGCTGCATCAGCGAGAGCATCACCTTGAGGTTCCACACAGTTTAAAATTTGCTTCAAGCTCCATCAGCATCCTGCTGGTGGAGGCTGCCCTCTAAAACAGCTTGTCTCCAGCCTGGCCCCATCTTCTCCCAGGCCAGCCTGGGCCCATCCCTCCCAGGCCAGGTGGAAGTTGCCATACCAACTCTAAGAAGCTAATTAATTAAGATGAGCTATTATCAGCAGGAGAAAAGTTTTTTTAAATTAATTAGCCTCTTAGAGTTGGTACGGCAACTTCCACCTTTTCATGTTCTCTGTATGTATATATATCTTCTTACTGTATGTTCCATTCTATGCATCTGATGAAGTGGGCTGTAGTCCATGAAAGCTGATGCTCAGATAAATGTGTTAGTCTCTAAGGTGCCACAAGTCCTCCCACATAGTACAGTGGAGGTTAAGTCAGCACGTTAGATGGGCCACTGTGACTTGCCTTAATAGCACGTGTGCATTTTATTTAAGGGCACTTTTGAAAGCTCCCCTGTATGTGACGAATGCTCACTTGAATCCAGCTGAGGTTATAGCACCCCCTGCTGGAATGTTCCCATACAGCCTGGGGCAGCAGAGCAGCCACCCTGACGTGTATCGATCTATCAGACTCACTTCCAGGTACTAACCAGCTGAGAAGGGTGTCCATACTAGGACTGGAGGTCAGTCTATTTTATCTTTGGGGTTGTTCTTTCATTTGTCTGAGCAGAGCAGCTCCCCCAGGCTAGAGCTGACCATGCTGGGATTTTATTAGATCCATGTTGCACCATGCATTTGTTCAGTAAAACAATTAAAAACCTGCGGACATCATGCTGTTATCCTTAAAGATGCTAGAGTCAATGGGTGAAATCCTGCCCCTGTTGAACTCAATAGCACAACTCCCATTGACTTCAGAAGGGCCAGGATTTTACCCAGTACATCTCCACAGGAAAAGGTGGGACTGGTCCCTTCAGAACATTTCCAGGGCCTAGGTTTGAATAACTCCAGCAAGAGAGACTCTGCTTCTGCTTTGTGAGACTATCCTCGCAGAACGCCTGTATGATAAAACTTGGTTATTACAGGGCCTTTTTTCATCCAAAGTACGCAAAGCACTTTACAGAGGTAAGTCAGGATTATTATCTCCTCTTCACAGGTGTGGAAACTGAGGCACAGAGTGGCATGACTTGCCCAAGGACACATGGTAGGTTAGTGGCAGGGCTGGGACTAGATCCCAGCTCTCCTGACTCTCATTCCAGTGCCCCACCTACTGGACCCCGTGTTCAGTGGCAAGTCGTCTTTGCTCAAGTCCATCATGTTACCTTCTAGCTATTCCTTCTGAGCCCACAGTCTACAACTTGGTCTTACTCTTGAGTTGTGGACTGCTACCGTATCCACTCTTAGCTGTCACTTAGCCAGGCAATATACCGTATGTTTAGCCTTTCCTCAGCAGGTCTATATCTGCAAGCTCTTAACTATTGTTTTTTATCCTAGGTGGGCAGTTATTTAATATTACAATCAAAAATCAGAGTCATGAGCTCAGCTGG
Source organism: Mauremys reevesii (assembly GCF_016161935.1). Classification (NCBI taxonomy): domain Eukaryota; kingdom Metazoa; phylum Chordata; order Testudines; family Geoemydidae; genus Mauremys; species Mauremys reevesii. Next base: position 20,717,868 of record NC_052641.1, read on the forward strand.
CAAACCCAGAAAAGCCACCTGGACAAGAGACTGTAGGTAAGTGTCAGTCTTCCTTATATTGCACTGGCCTTGCTGAATTTGAAAATACCACATTGCTTTTCCTGCTGCATGGCACAAGGATGATGCACACATGATTAACATGATGCTGGTACTTAAATTCGTGTTTATTTTAAAAGCATCTACAGAATTTAAAAAAAATTAACCCTCTCCCCAAGTTCCTTTATCCGCTTATCACACTAAAACTAAACTAAGATACTATCATTCTTGAAAGGTCCCTATTGTATTTACCTGTTATGCGTTGATTAATGCGCTTCCAAGTCATTCAGTAATTTGATTGTACAGGTGTTAGAGTGCTTTGTTTATAGCTGACAAAGACAATCCAAAGCCAAAGTTTCTGGCTTTAGGTCTATTAGTTTTAATTCTGTATTTTACAGGGGGTAGGGAGGAGCAGGGGGTAGGAATTGATTTGCTTGATTTAGTGGTATTAATGGAGCCTCTGACCATAGATCTCTGGCAGTGATATTAAACTTGCTGTGATAATTCTCCAGACTCCAAACTTTTCAAATGAGTTTTTTGCCATTTAAAATTAATAATTGTTCTGTCTAGAACAAGGATAATTAAATGCCTGCTCATCCTCATTATCATCAGCCTTGTGATTTGTTGTTTTCTCTGTAATAAAATTAACCAGTTTAACTAATGGATGCCAAAACTTGATAATTAGAGCTGAGCAAATAATTTGCAACAACTCATTTACCCATTGGCTTTGGCTTTTTTTTTTTTTTACTTGCTTATTGTAAAATTTGCTGAATTGAGGCTTAGCCATAAGCCCCAGATAAAGGGCAGCGCATTGTTGTTCTGCTCCAGGACCAGACCAGGAACCAGATTGTGACTCCAAGAACTCAATGACAGGAGTGTGGATGCTGGTTCCAAAGACTCCATAGTGCAACATATGTCACATCACTACATGGCATGTCCCTCTTCGTGCCTGACCCAACTCCCACTGAAGCCAATAGACTTTAATAGATGTTGGACCTAGCCCCTAGATTGATGTCAGTTGCTCACATCTATTCTGTATACCACTGTCCATCTAGTGTTTTTTTTTTAACACAACACATAATTAACCTGTGGGTATTTTCCCCTCCTTCCAAAGAGGAAGTTTGTTAAACAAAGTTGCAGCCAGCTGGTTTTACTGTGGCGGGCTGATTGGATGTTGTGGGTAAACTGCAAGCACTGGCTCTAATCTAATGGAGGCAAGAGATAGAACAACTCATAATACTTCCACATCAATGCCAACATTTAGGAACAAAGTCATATTTCTTAACCACTGTGCTTGCATTTATGCTTGGAGAAGAGCCATTCAAAATCTGACAGTGACCTTGGATTGATATCTCACCTTTCATCCAAATAGATTTTCATCCAAAGTCCTTTACAGATGAGGGCCCCGATTCAGCAAAGCACTAAAGCACATGCTTAGCTTTAAGCTTAAAGTCAATGAGGTATAAGCACTTGCTGCTTAACTGCATTGCTGAGCAGGGGCCTGTTTCACAAACTTTTTGTGCTGGTGACCCCCTGTGGACTTACAAAAAAATTGTGACCTCCTTATATTAAGACTTGAAAAAATGTTGACCCCCGACCTTAAATATCATTAAGTAAATTAGGAATAATACTGGCCCATCAGCGTTAATAAACTAATATTTCAAACCTACGCAAATATAGTGCGTAATTTCAGTTCCGATACATTTTTATGTTAGCAGAGATTTCTTCCCCCTTAAATATTGTGTCATTAATAGTAGTAGTCTTCCTGCAACCATGTGACTTCCCGCAACCATGTGAGCTCACTGCTGCTTCCTGTCCAGACAATGTTGTTGTTTTTCACGGCTAGCAAATAGTGTATGCACATTTTTCTTCTTGCACAATGGATACATTTTTAGAGAGAGCTCAAGCAAGTACTTCACAGAATGAAGGAGTGGGGAAGGCAAAATGCAGCAAATATGACTGCTGCTATTTCATGGATGGCCTTACAACAATCGGAAATAAACCTCGTTGTGTTGTGTCCCGTGAAGTGCTAAGTGCCGAAAGCATGAAATCTTCAAAATTAATTCAGCATTTGGAAAGGAAACATCCGCAGTTAAAGAACAAGCCTCTTGAGTTCTTTAAGAGACATTTGAACAGCTTGAATAGCTGTCCAATACAAGTAATGTCAGTAAGAATGCTCTTGAAGCTTCAGATCTCGTGTTGCCCAAACATGTAAGGCACATACAATAGCTGATAATCTTAGACTTCCTGCGACACATGACATGGTTACAAGCATGCTTGGCCAGGAAGAGGTAAATAAGCTTCAATCTATTCCTTTATCAAATGATACAGTTTTGAGGCGTATGAATGGCTGATGACATTCGTGAGCAGCTGAAAGCAAAGCTACAAACGGTGTGAATTCCTAGCTGTTCAGTTGGAACTGGCTCACCGCAGTTTGTAGCTTTCATTCGATATAATTCAGATGCTCCAGTTGAGGAAAACATGCTCTTCTGTAAAGCGCGGCCTAGCCACATGACTGGTGAATGACTGGTTAACATGTTTGTTGAAGCTGCTGAATATTTTGAAATCGATTGGGGAAAATGCATTGCTACCTGCAGTGACTGTGCCAAAGCAAGGCGAGAACAGCGGGCTTGTTGCAAGATTAAAAACAATTACGCCGTATGCAATGTGGATCTATTGCTTCTTACATCGGCAAGAACTCGCTGCAAAAGGAATGCCTTCCGGGTTGCATCAGGTCTTTGATGAGTCTGTAGAATTTGTGAATGTCATAAAACGCAGCTTGCCTGTTTGCAGCTTTCTGTGATGAAATGGTGCACTTCATAAAAGTCTTGTCTTGCACACTGAAGTGAGGTGGCTCTCCCGGGGAAAAGTGTTAAGCAGACTTTTTCAATCGCAAGCTGAAATACTTACGTTCCTAAAGCATCAAGGGTCTCCTTTTGCTAAATTGTTCAGCGACCCATCGTGGCTCCTTCAGCTGGCTTACTTAGCAGATGTCTTCAGTCATCTGAATGAGTTGAATATGAGTTTTTTCAAGGACGACACAGAAACATAACAGTGTTGGGAGACAAAGTGAGAGCCTTTGGAAAGAAGCTTGGAGCCTGGTCCGCTCCGCTTAAGAGTGGAAACTTTGAGTCATTTCCTCTGAGTTGCACGTTCATGAAATTGATTGACAATAATGTGCCTTCACTTGTAATCCCCCCAAACCCATCCCATGACCCGCCAATACCCAGGTTGAGACACACTAGCCCTAATCCAAAACTCATTGAACAATGGAAAGATTCTTATGGACTTCAGTGATCTCTGGATCAGTCTGTATGGGTCAGTGGGACTCCATGTGGGGGTAAAGGTCTGCATGCATGTATCTACTATAGCATCATAGCTAAGTCTCTATCTACAGAGATTACTGCAGTGTTAACGAGCAGGCAATAAAGATGCGTCTCCTGCAAGTCTATTATTGTTCCTCATGATAGTGTGTTTCACATCTTCATGCCCACTCATCCTTGCATATTATTTGCTGCTGTTATCAACATGAATGAACTCTCGAGCCATCCCAGCTCTAATTAGCACGGTACATGCCAACAGGCCGTGTGTAATAGAATACGCCGCACTAGCTGGGGACTGCACAGCAATTACAGCGATGCAAAGCCCAGCACTTTCCGCTCACTGGGGGTTGTATTGTTTTCAGTTAATGTTTAAAAAGTGCTTTGCCGATGAAAAGTGCCCTCGGCCAGATCCTGATACCCTCACATGGAGAAGCATTTTAATCCCCAAATAGATCTGTTCACTTCCGTGAGACAACTGGTGAACTAAGGTTCTAATCACCAGGAGCAATGGTACAGTATCACAATCGACCCCTGTATAAGTGCTAATAATTATTATTATTTTAACCATTAATATCCAGATAGTCAAACTCAGCCTTGAGAGAGGAAGGACAGTCCAGTGGTTAGGGTGCTAGCCAGGGACTTGGGATACCCTGGTTTAATTCCCTGCTCTGCCACAGACTCTGTGTGACTGTGAGAAGCCACTTATACTCTCTGTGCCTCAGTTTCCCACCTGTAAACTGCAGATAATAGCACTGCCTACCACACAGCGGTGTTGTGAGGATAAATACATTCAAGCCTGAGCAGTGCTCAGATAGTCCAGTGATGGGGACCAGATAAATATCTAAGATAGACAGGTTTCATGGATGAATTCATCCTTGCTGTAACGCCATCAAATTCAACAGAGTTACAGCAGAGATGAATTTGGTGCCTTTGATCTAGAAAGTGTTTAAACTTGCTTAACTACCCCCTAGAGCAGAGGTAGGCAACCTATGGCACAGGTGCCCAAGGCAGCATGGGAGCTGGTTTTCAGTGGCACTCACACTGCCCGGGTCCTGGCCCCCGGTCTGGGGGGCTCTGCATTTTAATTTAATTTTAAATGAAGCTTCTTAAACATTTTAAAAACCTTATTTACTTTACATACAACAATAGGTTAGTTATCTATTATAGATTTATAGAAAGAGACCTTCTAAAAACATTAAAATGTATGACTGGCACGCGAAACCTTAAATCAGAGTGAATAAACGGAGACTCGGCACAGCACTTCTGAAAGGTTGCCGACCCCTGCCCTAGAGGGTAAACACCTCCACTGCACACTGCAGAGCCCTGTTGCATGGTCTCTGTGTGGTATTTTCATTGAGGTCAAGAGGGTCTCCTTGAGCGGCGTGAGCATGGAATATGCATTAGGAATCAGCACTGTGAACTGGAAAGGAGAAATGTGTCTGTAATGAAGATTTGAAAGTATAAAATCATGGAGTAAATTGTCCAAAGGGGAGGGTCACCCTTCAGCATTCTGTTTATCACACTAACATCCTCACACTGAGAACTGCACGGCAGATCTCCTGTGCACCAGGAGAGAGAAGCATTCTGCTGGATTTAAGAGTGCCTAGCTTTTCATAGCATGCAGCAATTAGAAGGAAGGAGAGATTAAATTAGCACTCCTGAATCACTCTCACTGGATATGATTGAACTAAATAAGATTAGTGAAATAATGCTACCCACATTAGGGTTCTGTGGTTACTCTTCGTTCATGCACAGTGTGCTAAAAACAGGAGACACGTTTTATACTTAACCACCAAAAATCCCTGGTGTAACTCACTGATTTCAGTGAAGTTACCTTGAGGATGAATTTGTCCCACTTATGACCTGGTATCAATCAGCATGGGCTTTCATAGGGCCAGCAAAAGACACCTCCTTAATCCGTGGACTGTCCCTCTGCCAACTCTCAGTGTCGTGCAAGCAATGAAGGTGCAAGTGCTCTTCAAAAAATTATCTGAAGGATTATTATGTTGTAAAGTGTAAGGCTTCTAAATACAGGGTCACTGCCATTCACCCCAGGTAGAACCTATATCCTCCTAGCATCACATCCTCCACAGAGATGAATAAGCAACATATTGTTAAACTTTGGTGTGTCTCAGTTACAGATGATGTTCTTGTGCTTAACAATTAGTTAGCTCTGATGATTCTCTGAGCAATCATTGCTGCTGTTCACTTCTCTTTCTTGATGATTTTTGCAAGCAGTCCTGCAACCAGCCAACCATTTGAATTGCATCATGAATTGTGCATTGCGTCTGACACTTCAGCCAGGACGGCTGACGTAAGGAAGGCAAACCTAGCCCACACTGATCAAAATGGCAGAAATTAACCAGAGGAGCAACATGCCCTCGGCACAGTCCCTGAACAGGACTGAGATGCCTACAGCACAGCAAGATGATGTTTTCCAGTAGCAAACTCCTGGGTAAGTAAAGAAAAACTTAGCAAGAGAACTTTTTTTAAAGGCCACAGGTAAGACACAATTGGTTCATGGAAACGATCTTGTAAGTTTCAAAGTTTTTTGAAATTTCACCTACTGGGCCTGACTTTTCCTGCAGTACCAGTGTGTAATCTGTACTTGACTTCATCAGAGTTAGTCCTGTTTTACGCCAGTTTAAATGAATCCATCACTGAATCCCTATGAATATGAAGCGAAGGCTGTAGATTTAGTTTTGTATCTTTCAAGAGTTACCGTATGGTATCTTGGATGAAGTGTTACCAGACGAGTAACCAAAGCTAGCAAGTCACTTCCTCACTTTTCTTGAGTCACTTAAATGTTAAAAATTTATAATTATATGTATTTAATTATTTTATATATAATTTCTAAGAAAAGAGAGTCCCTAAAAGGATTTTTTACACATGAGGAGCATGAGATCAGTTGCTCATCAGCTGACACTTTGTAGGGTTATCAATAGATTAGGAATGCTCACAAGAAGTGACAATTACTCTTAAATAAATTCCAAAAGACAATATGTAAATACTCTAAACTTGGAAAATATCTAGGGGAGAGGGACATTAAAATAATGAGCTAACAAAATAAATTTGGTCAGGCACAATCTTTTAACAGGAATGGACTTTAAAATTATGGTTATTAGCACTGTTTCATTGCATAAGCAGTTAAAGAATCTTCAGAAGGTGATGCAATTAATTTTTAAGTTTATATTACACATTAGAACACAAGGGGCCATTAACAAGGCAGTGATATTAAATTTAATGTACTTGGAAAATTGGACAGTGTCTCTCCCCCTACTGAGTATATTCCCAGGTGGCAGATAGGGGAACTACCGATAGAGGTATATCTCATCATGTCAAAGAGGAGTAATGGCCATTAGGCTACGTTTGAGGGACAGGCGAACATAACTTTGTAGGGAAGATATTAGTCATCCACGAACAGTAGGTGCACACATGGGAAATTGTTAAAATACCATCAGATGGATGAGAATTCCCAGGCACCATAAAAAATAGAAGGTGGAGCAATGGGCCAGTTGCATCATTGAACAACCATGCAAGAGAGGAAAGTAAGAGATACAAAGACATCCCACTGAAATATTGCACTCTCCTTGGGTGTGCCTTCACTAATGGGAAAAAAGGTGAGTTCTCACCTCCTGTTAACTAACACAAGGCAAAGCCCTAATAATGACAAGGCAGTTTGTAGCTTTCACAAGTGGAAGGAGGTGGGAGGTAAAGACTATCAGGGATTTGAAGCAGACAAGAACAAAAGATCCGTGGTTGTGAATGGGCTTGTTAGAATAGCAGGAGGATCAACAGGGAACAGAAGGATTGAGGTAATCTCCTGCAAGAAGACAGAAAGCAGAACATGGAGATGCAGAAGATCTCATGCTGAAATAATCCTGGTAGCTTTCTGACCGCTGCTACTTATTCTGGTGCCTGTGCTAGAAACCACTTCCCTTAAACAACCCCCCTGCTTTAAATACAGCACCGTAAAATGTTCTCTGAGCTCTCCAATGTTTGATCATTAAACACCAACTCAACCAGGCAACATATTTTTCTTCCCTAATCCCTTGTTTGAGTGATGGTTGCAGACAACTTTTGCTGCATTGAACAAGTAGGTTCATTGATTGGTTAGTTCAGCCCTGCATGGGATCAAGGGGAGGTGGGATGCAGGATCCAGTCAAATCGAGCAGTTGAGATGTGAAACCACCCATCCATGAGATGAAAGGTAACCTGGAAAGTCCTTTGAAATGCAGACCAGAAGGATGGTCTTGTGTAGACCAATGGCTGTGAGCAGAGTATCGGAGGAAGTGTAGCAGGATTATGGAAAAGACAATATTTAATGAGATGATATGACAGTGCAATGGTGAGAGATGTGGGGGAGAGATTGCTAAACACACCGCTATGCACGGCTCTTAGGGAAAAGATAAAGGAGGATGTCTGAAAGTAGAGCATCAATATAATTCAGACCCTCCTGAGGGAATATATAGTTACACAAAGAGAAAGCGGCTGGTAATGAGATAGTGCGGGTCTCCCTCCAGGAAAGTGACAGAACACAACCTGCTGAATGTTGATCCGCATCTGGAGTGGGGTAGCAGGGTTCAATGACTGTCAGTAGCAGGGATCTCAGTCTCAGGTCAGGTGTGGGGAAAGAGATGGAAGGTGTTGGCCATGCAAGCAGAAAGAAGAAGGCTGTAAAGGTGTCGTGGAAGGCCCCTGGATCAGGTGGGTGGTATGGCTCACATGTGGAGGGGATGGGCATGGCGAGCTGCTGTTCTCCATTCCAGATGTGGGTTCTTTCCCCTGGAACTGAATGCAAATATGGCCATAAGACTCTTCCTGTGCAGAGTGCTGGAGGAGAGGGCTCATCTGTCTATGGACAAGGTTTGGACGATCCAAACTCCCTGCACCCAGGGATTTGTGCAGGAGGCAAGGCATCCGTTAGCTGCTGTTCTCCATTCCAGTTGTGGGTTCTTTTCCCTGGAACTGAATACATACATGGCCATAAGAATCTTCCTCTGCAGACTCTTTGCGCAGAACTCCGGAGAACAATGGGAGCTGCAGAGTGTAGCCCCGGACTTGCTAGTCATTTTGTGATCATTGCAGAGGGGACATGTTGGCCAACTGCTCTACAAACATTTCTTGCACCAGTGCTTGCAAACCTGCAAGATGAGGTGGATTCTGTCAACCAAAGGGAAGGGGTGACTCCAATGCCTAGAGTACCATAGAGACAAGTGTAATCACACAGAACTGAAGTGGTGCGGGAGCCAATGCCCTGAAGTTTCCCACGAGTGCTTTTTTCAAGGGGATGAAAAATATCTCTTTGCCTCAGGCCACTTTGTAGTTCTCACACAGGTAGATGAAAGTGTTGAACTCAGGGATGGCCAGCCAAATTCTATGTTTGCTCACACTCGTGTAAATCCTGAGTAACTCTGTGGGGATCAACTGAGTTCTCCAGATTCGCAGAGGAGTGGGAATGACAACGGAATCTGGCCTTGAGACTCCACAGTTACGTGCCTCCCACTCTAGAAGGCCAACAGGTGACATTGTGTTCAGGGGAACAATGACAAGAGCCAAACTTCTCAGCCCCAAGTCTGCACCGCAGCAAACGAGATTCAGAGAGTCTGAAGTGTCTCCTACTATAACTTTAAATTAAAAAAGCAATGTACTGTTTATTGGTTCTTCCAAGTGTCTCTGGAGTGGCAGGCTCATAAAGATCATATTATAGTAGAAGCCATTATGCAAAGAGTTTACTATATATACATTTCTAAATGCTTCAGCAAACAGCAGCCTACTTACAAGCAGAGAAGGATAACTGGTTCGTTTGGGGTAATAAATGATCCTTGATTTGATTTTAAATGCAATGACAGCAAAATTTATTTCTTATTTAATCACTTTCCTGAGCTGTTGAGGATGCGATGGTATTAAACTGCACAATGCAGTATATGACTACTGAATCAGTTGAAATAGGCATAAGAATATATTATGTTTATAGGGTAGAAAAAGATTGTACAGCAATGCATATAACTAAAATGGGTATTTTTGTCATTTATACAGTAGCTTATATCATTATTTCTTCCTGCTTCCAATTTTTCGGTAATAAAAATACAGGGGATGTGATTCTCTTTGCATTACAGACAAACCATCTTGATTCTTTATTAAATATTTTTATTAATCTAAAGTACCACAAAGCTTTTGAACAGATAAATCAGGCTCTGAATAGTCATTTCCCCTCTGCTATGGCTCTATAAAGCGGATTCATTTATGAGTGCGCAATACCAGAAAAGAAGGCTTCCATATTCATGAATATGCTCCCCTATGTTCTTTTTTTTTTATATCCCTGTGTACTATGCAGAAGTGCTAGTGCTAACGAGATAGTTGTTCCCCGAAATAATATAGATCTTGGTAATCTGTTCCATAATCCCTCCCTGGTTTGTGTCCAGTTTAATTAGGAATTACTGTAGAGCTATCATTCAAACAGCCCTTACTTTGAGAATGAAGTTGCTTTTTATGGGCTTCCATGGCTGGAAATATTGCTCTGTCTTTCAATGCAGCAATCCCGATGGGAATGAAAAACCTTTCTCTTCTGACTGAACATCAGAGACAGTCTAATCGACATAGCCTTGTGCTGCAAAGGAGCCTCGGTAATGCTGGGCCATATCCTGCACCGATTTTCACCCCCTCGCTACTTCACTGGGGCAAAGAGGTAAGTAAGTCAGCACTGAAACGGCCCTTCAGGGACGTGTTAATGCTGGAGTCATTCCAGTAGGAGCTACAGCCACATTCAGCTCCACCGTGGGCTGTGTTGTACTCAGCTGTGTATATCGTAAGTAGAGAGGCGGCAAGTAAAGGGTTCCTCATCATCTGGAAGGATGTTTTCTTCCGGCCGCCGGTCCCAGTTCTATAGCCCAGCCCCATGGCGTGTGGCACGCAGGTATTTTATTAGAGATGATCCAAAGCATTTGTGCAGGATTCCGAGACGTTGACACAGAGTGGGTAAGTAGGTGCAGTGTGTTTCCACAGAATCATGTGCAGCGGAGATGGGAAACATTCATGGGCTCAGCTAATCCATCCTAGGCAGTACAGGATTGTTCCCTCTGTTGTTGATCGCCATATTTGGGGTCAGGAAGGAATTTTCCTCCAGGGAAGATTGGCAGAGGCCCTGGAGGTTTTTCGCCTTCCTCTGTAGGTGCGGCACGAGTCACTTGCTGGAGGATTCTCTGCACCTTGAGGTCTTTAAACCATGATTTGAGGACTTCAATAACTCAGGCATAGATTAGGGGTTTGTTACAGGAATGGGTGGGTGAGATTCTGTGGCCTGCGTTGTGCAGGTCATCAGACTAAATGATCATAATGGTCCCTTCTGACCTTGAGTCTATGAGTCTTCTTTCCTGCTGCATGCAGGTTGGACGGTGACTGCAGTAATTTGCAGATGGATTTATTTGCAGAGAAATCGCTTGTATCCTGATGTAGGGGCAACCTTCCCAAGGAATATTTTTTGAAAATATCTGCCTTGTGGTGCCATTTGGTACAATCCAAAGGCACAATGTTCAGAAACAGCCTCACAAAAGAGGTACAGGGGGTAAAAGATTTCTCTCTCTGGGAGGAATGGCTTAGCAGTATCCCGGAAGACGTGTGAATTCCATCTGAAGTAGGAAATTCACCCCCCCTCCCCCCGCAGCACTCTCCTCAGTTTGAACTCTAAGGGCTAAAACAAACTTCAGGTTAGGGTAACAGTGAATCTCAGAAAGGAATTTGCCTTTGAGCACAGCTTTAAATGACCCAAGCAATGGAACTTTCACCACTTTCATAGGTGTACAACTATTCAGCCTAATACCACTCAGCATTCGGACACTTCCTGGGATGCCCACCCTAAATTCTGCACGTATCACTACTAATTTCCTGCTAAGGGTATTGGACGTAGTTTTGGCTCTACGGGTCCCTCTAAGTACCATGCAGAAGGCAAACATTACTTAGCAGAAAAGAGACTGTGTCTTTTGGTGGAAGTTTTAGGCTCCACTGTCCTGATCTCATTTCCCTTTCACATTGCCCTCTGCCTTTGCTTGTTCTCACCAGCCACACCCGTGTCATAGGTTCACCGTATTTCCATGAGCTGCCTCCTAAGTTACAAGATTGCCCAGGGAGGAGAGCTGGGCAAAAATTTTTGGATGAATATTTTATGCATTGAAAAATGCTGTTGCAGGTCAACCAAAATGATTCGTGAATCTGGGTTGAATTTCACTGAAGAGTTTCCACTGAAAAAAATTGGGAAAAAGTATTTAAAATGTTTAAAAAACGTTTTGACTTTTCATTTTGAAATGACTTTTCATTTCAAAACGTAGCTAGATTTTCTTTTTTAAAAACCTCCCAGTGAAATAAAGGGTAAATAAACATCTGAAACAAACTGAAAAAATAGTTTTGGGTCAAATGAAACATTTTGTTTGACCCAAAATGAATTTTTTTTGGATTGGCTGCAGAATTGAAAAATCAGTGAAAATTCACTCAGCTCTACTAGGGAGTTCTTTCAATGAAAGTTTAACTCAGCAGCACTCAGCCTTTAACAGCTGCTGAGTCATTAGCATCAAAGAAAGCTGCAGAGAGTCACAAAGTAATGAAACCTATTTAAAATACAGCCAGGTGTGTAAACAAGTTTATTCTATTTTAACAGTTAATACCCAAATCAAATGGACCAAATGAAGGTTACAGTAGAAGCGGTGTTATTTAGGCTCCTTGGGAGACCTGGCATTTTGGAGTCTGGCTCAGTTAATGTTTACACAAACCACTAATCTGTCTGGTTTCTTTTCACTTGCTGTTTTTCCCCTGAGGCAGCTGCCATATTGACAGCCATGTCAGAAAGACGCAGAACTTATTGGTTTTGCTTCGTAACGGGTGCAATGCTCCTCGCTGCCTTGTGAAGGTTTCCATGATCTCTGCACCAAGGGGATTTGAGTTCAACTTACAATTTTAATGCAGCAGCTGACTAACACGTGTTTGCTTTTTAGAAACAAGAATTGCGGAGTTGGGCTAAAGACAGCATTCCTCAGGGAACTCTCGACTGCAGCTGGCGTGATGGCCGTCCCCTCTCATCGAGTGTGAAGCTCAGCCAGTCTAAGGCTTTGGCCACACTGGCACTTCGTCAGCAAAACTTTTGTCATTCAGGGGTGTTAAAAAAAACACACACACCCCAAACGACAAAAGTTTTACCAATGAAAAGTGCTGTTGTAAACAGCGCATGGTTGGCAGGAGAGCCGCTGCCACTCGGGGGTGGCATTTTTTTGTCGGCAGGAGAATGCCTTTTAGCGGCATGGCTGTAGCAGCATGGCTGTATCGCTAAAAGCCTCGTCGTGTACTATAGCTTAAGACCCCAAAGCTGCACCATGTTACTTATACTGCATGGGGCCTTTTGCAATGAACCTGAAATTACGCAACATAATGTAGTGTAACACAGATCAAACCTGGGACCTCTGGAGCTTAGTGCATGAGCTAAAAGCCAGCTGAGTATTAGCTAAGGCTGTAGAGGTCTCTCTGTCTGTCTGTCTCTCTCTGTCTGTCTGTCTCTTTTTCTCTCTCCCTCCCTCTCTCCCCCACCCCACTAGATGGGACAGAACATCAAACCCAGAAGGGGTGTGGGTTACATTAGCACCTAGAACTTCATGCTTCTCCATATAGAAGAGTGCTGGAAAATATACTTGTGTGGTGGATTTTGCCATATGACTCTCTTTCTGTTCACTGCACCTTTACATTTCTATTGTCTGCAGAAAGCCATTCGGTTTTTGTACAGCACCTAGCGTAATGGGGTCCCAGTCCATGACTGGTGCTTCTAGGTGCTCCCACAATACAAATTCATTATAATAATGTGTTCAGATGCCACCTACGACAGAGGAGTCACACATGGTGCAGTCTCTTACAGAGAACTCCTGTTCACTCTTAATTTGCTTTTCTCTTAACATAAAATAAAGGGGAATACAGAAAAGAAAGCATCTGGATGGCAAAACATAACAGGACGGCTCCACAGCTGATTTAAACTGGCATCTTTCCACTGATTTCGTTAGAGTTTTGCTGATCTCACACCAGCTGAGGCTCAAAACCAGCATCTTCCAGTTTCAACTAAAGGTGTGTAGAGGTGAAAAGATCTTGAACTGACTCCAGCTGGTTCAAGTTTGGTGAGAAAGCCCAAAACTAGATGTGCAGCCATATTCTGATAACAAAGTTGAGAAGCACCTTACTCCATGAAGGGGTCCATTGATTTCAGTCAGGAGGAAGGTACTAAGAGGCTACATATAGCACAAGATCAAGAACCACTGGTTGAAAATCACTGGGTTCGTTACAGAAAGGAAACAGTGCTATGCTATGGTGCATCTTCACGTGTGTTGTGGGATTCAGCACTGAGGAGATAACAGATAGGCCAGCAAATAAATACACATTCTGCAACCATAAAATCACAGCTGTCCCCGGACATGAATTTTTCTCTAGTTTTAGTGCTGGCATAAAGCTAAATTATGATGCTTGTCAGCATTAACACAAATGTTCATCTCCATCCTCCCCATCAAAAGCACATCAGCCAATGGTTTTCCTTATTGGCCGGTGAGACCTAAGAGAATAGAACATGAGGAGGAGAGTTGAATCAACCCAGAGGTTTTTGAAATCATGGGATTGTCGAATGCTACTTTGTCTCATATAGCCTGGTGTCTACTGGAAGCACTGATACCTGTATTTCTACCCGTAATGAATTCCCATCCATTGTATGGGAATAGGTGTGTCAGTTGGAGTAATGTGAGAATTGTTTATGCTGGATATTTTCCCAAGGCAACATTGTAACCATCCTTGAATGGATGAATGGAGCAGCATGTTTCTGTACCTCAGAGGTAAGCATGGCCACCTCCAGCCTAGAGATTCATTTACAGTCCCTTTAATTCCAAGCTTTCAAAGTGCTTTGAAAACATTAATCAATGGGAGATTCATCTCCCCATAGAAAGGTGAGTGAGTATCATTATCCCCATTTGACAGATGGGAAAACAGAGGCACAATGAAATTAAGCTCAGATTTTCTAAATTTCCCTCTAACTCAGATGTCTCAACTCTTGGGGTCCCATTTAGATACTGCGGGTCTGATTTGCACAGGTGCTGAACATGCACAGCTCTCACTGACTCAGCAAGAACTACAGGGGCTCATTCCCTGTTAGTATATAGACGTGTATGTTAGCTTGAGATAGAATTTTGGGTTTGATTTTTGATACATTTATATCCTTACTAATATGTGTGAACAAAGACACTGTGTGTTGCTTCTGCCTAACCAGATGGGCTTTATAGCACAGTGAGAAGAGATAAGGAAGAGAGTTAGTGTTGCTGGGTGTGATGGAAGTACAATATATGAGTGTGCACCTGAAGACTGCCCCAACTCCTATCTCAAGGCAAGGTTAAGCAACAAGTCGGGAAGCGCAAAGGGGGATGGAGGGGAGGCATAAGAAACACTAGAAAGCCAGAGAAAAGGTGACCCTGGTCAGTACATAACCTCACTCCTTACCCCTCTCAAAAGAGGTGGTACTGAAGAGGTGGTACTGAAGCCCCCAGGCTCACAACCCTCCAAAAGGGAACATGACCATACATTGTAAGGGGTGGCACCAGGGGCGTGCACTACAGGTATGATTCTGCCTGCTAAGAAAGAGGAGAGGGACAGGGAAAGCTCTGAAGCGTACTGAGCTATGGACATGCTTGCTTGATTAACCCCAATAGACATCACATTGCCTGCACTTCAGACTCTGGTCTTCTACTTTCTGCCTGCGTGACAAGAACCGAGGGAGGGCGAGGGGAAAGCCATAACATCCCCCCCCCCCGAAAGCAGCCCCTGGTTTTCTAAAACAGGTTACACTCCTGGGTTGCTGAAGTTGCGTGCACAAGGGAGGTGACAGCTGCTTTCAGATATAGCCCTTCCTTCAGCCCTCTCTCAGGGGCTGTAGGGACTCCTTGCTTCTGCTGGGATAGACCCAAGAAAGGATCTAGCCTGCAGCATGAAAGGCAACGGGAGATCTTTGGATGAAAGATGCTGTTGTTAGTGTAAAGTGCCCTCCATTCCCTTTTCAGGACAAAAAATGTTATTTAAACACCTGCATGGAAAGGACCAAAAGCATTTTCTACCTTTTCAAAATAACATTCAAGAAAATCAGCAGCTAGTGATTGTAATTGAGATGGATGAAAAGGCGTCTGACTTCCCCCAAAGCATTTCAAGCAACGTATTTGAGAAGAATATGAAGTGCTGCTGCTCTCTAAAGATCGCCACGCTGTGGCTAAATTATTAATGACTAGGAACGATTTCATATTTAATCTACAGACTATTAATTACACTGCAGAAGAGCAACACACCATCCCGAAAGCCCCTCTCACAAACTGAATAATTTAGCGATGGCTCATATTTTAACCTGATGTCAAGGAAGACAGTGACACACACCCCTTCCATGAATAAACTGATGGCATTTTGGACGGAGATTAATGTCCCAAAGGTAAATGGTTTTGAGGACTTTAAAACATTCTCAAGAGCTGGTGGTCCCCAGTTCCCAGGTGAGCTCTGGCTTCAAAACAGCTATTGTCTAACTGGCCTCTTGAAGTGGATCTCAGAGAAGTTCATCAAGAGGCTCTTGGGTTATCGAGTCATTTCCTCTTGGCCAGCACAGGAGAAGCTCTCCAGTGGCGGAGATTGGAGCAGCTTTGCTCATATCCGTGGTACCGGGTTAGTTTATGCCAGCTGGGAATTTAGCCAAGTCTGTTCCTGATGCTGTGTATGAGTCAAGTGATGGGCTAGGGAGACTGTTCTGCAGGTTGGTTTAGTGAAGGAAAAGACACAGTGGGCCCACACCAGGGAGGTTCTCCATGTCTCCCTTGCAAAGCCATGAATATCCTCAGTTCCCATTGAAGTCAATGGGGAATTGAGCCTGCTCAATATCTTGCAGGAGCTGTTCGGTGTCTAGCGGGGCTCAGGGCCATTGCTGGCTGGCAGTCAAGGGAGTGGAGCCCTGGGTGTGCACTGCCAAGTGGGAGATCTGGATTCAAGTGGCGGCCTTGTGGCTTTGCGCCCCAGACCAGCAGGTCTCTAAGTCAGCAGTTCTCATACCGCGGTCCCAGGACGTCTTGCTGGTGGTTTGCAGAGAGCTGGTCACATAGTGCTGGCTCTCTTCCTTGCTTCCAGCTCCTGAATTGTACTGATGGGCAGCTAAAAACATGCAAAATACTCCCCCAGCATCGCTTGTCCGCGAGAGCAATGGCTGCCGTCACTGGCATGCAGTCACCAGCGGGAGGGGCGGCGGCCTGAGCTATCAGTTCTACCAGCTTATCAAGCCGCTGACTCCTGCTTCCACTCTGCCGATGGCCCTCGTCTGTCTGGGGGTTTGGGTCGCCTGCTCGTCCGCTTCTCCCCTCAGCCTCTCTGTGCTCTCTCCCACGCTGCCCTTCCCCGCCCCTCCAAACCTGTTTTCGATGGTGTGCCCAAGGTCACTCCTGTCAGGCACCGGTGGCTCTTCTGTTCATTCTGGTGCTGTACCCACCCTGTCTGTCTGATTTGTCCCCCTGTCTGTCAGGTAGATGGGAGCACCCTGCAGCCAGGACTGTCTTCTTTGTTACATGACTCTGCAGCACCCTGATCCTACAGGGTTTCCTCCGTGCTCCCCCAAATAACAACCTATAGACTAGGCTGCCGAATAAAGACCCACTTGGCCCACGCATCATGTTTCCCTCATGGGTTTGACAGCTGCCTGTGACCGGCAGCCTGAGAAGAGACTGCAGCAGGGAGGTGGGGGAAGGGTGCTAAGTATCTCCGGTTGCTGTCAGCTAAAGAGAGAGAGAGAACAACCCCCTCAGTGATCTGCAGCAGGTCAACAGCTTGGCAAAGCACCAGCTGTACAGGGTGTTCCAGCTGAGCGGAGCTGTATTTATATGCAGAGAGGCTACTGGAGCAGTGGAGAGCCAGGGCTGCGTGTGCAGAAGGCACTCCCTCAAAACACAGGCTTTGCTCACCTCATCTCAGTAGCTGGCAGGGGGCTGCTCTTTGGGTAGCCTGAGACAGGCAAAGCCAGTCCAGATTCGTGGTGCATTTGCAATAAACAGTGAAACAGGGGGTGGGGGGTAGGGGCTCTGTATTGCTTTGATCTGTGCTGCCCCCAGAGCTGGGTCAAGCACCCGCTGGGCATTGCAAAGACCCGGCCTCGCTCTAGCTTACGTCGTAGGTCTCAGAACTACAGCCCAGTTCCTGAGGTCACAGAGTCAGAGAGTTTACGACCAGCTAGGCTGAGCTCCTGTATATCACAGGCCACCGCCCTCACCCAGCACCCTCACGCGAAACCCAACAACCAGAATGAGACCCAAGTATCAGCCCACAGGAGACTAGCCTATGATGTGCCACAGGCAGAGAAGAGGAGCCGAGAGGCACCAGGGAGCCTAAGACCCCAGCAATGGCAGGGAAATGGACTGGGCAAAGGGGAGTGTTATCTGAGCAGAGGCTTTGGTGTAATCTGATTGATCTCCTTGTCCAGGCTCTGTGTGTGCTGGGTAAATGGTACAGCTGGTTTTTTGTGGGTTTTTTTTTACAGATGTTTACTTGTTCGTCATTAGTGTTAAGCACGCTGATCACTATTACGGTGATTCTAGGGATGATCATTAAAACATGCAATGGGCTGTTTAATAATAATGCTTAGAGCGTGCAGTTAGCTTCACATTATGGGGAAGTTTAAGCATAAGCCCAATTAAGTCCCTGAATATGCCCAGTTGTGCAAACTATTAGGCAAACTACAGGCTCCCCTGGAGTCTGGCATTCTGCTAGCAAGCCACTTCTATCCCGAAGCCAAATTAAAATCCTATTGTGCTGCTGCTGTTCATATTTCATGCTCTTGTTTCCAACAATTAAATTGTGACATTTAGCCAAACTTTATGAGGAAACAAGACCACCTCCTTTACCAGCTGAGAGAATAATTCCGATAATCAACCTCCCTTGTGGCTCCTAGATACTATGGTGATGGTCACACTACAAACTGCAGTTGACTGGATTAGATAAAATGATGGAGAAGGGGGGTGGGGAGTCTACAGAACAATTGTAAGCTTTTTCTTTTTCGTTTCTTTTTTTTCCCCCAGATATAAATCATTGCACCAGCTCCTTAGCTGGTGGAAGTCAGCATAGTTCTACTGACGTCAATAGAGCTAAGCTCATTTACACCAGGTCAGAATCTAGCCCAAAATGTATTTTCTCCTGATCTTTAAAAGCAAAAATGTTAATACTAATGTAATTCTGACTTACATTACTGTACAAACACTGAGGACCTGGTTCTGCCACCCTTCCTCACCTTGAGAAGGTGCTTACTCCCTGAGTAGCTCATTGATTGCTAATTTGTCCTATCAGCCCCCACACCCCAAGATCCCGTGAGCTAGGGTTATTAATCCATTTGGGGGGGTTTCTTTCTCTTTCAGGTGAATTTGATGCTGGTGAAAAATAAGAAGAGTGGCAGTTCTGGAGTGAGAATTCCTCTGTAGCCAAACATAATGTACAGCCTAGGCAGCAGCAGTGCAAGCTATCCCGTGCCACCTTGCACTGCCTCAATCCTGGCCTGGATGGAGGAAACCCCTAAGTAGGTGAGAGGGGTGTCGTGTCTCTCTGACCCATTGAATCCGTGGCCTCTCTGCTGAGACAGTTGGGCTGGTGGAGCGTGGTGATGTGGATACATGTCTACAGACAGGTCTGAAAACCGCAAAGCCCATGTCACTAAGCAGCCACCAGACGGAAATAACTTTTGGTCCCAGCCATCCTGTACTGGATGGCAGCTGGCGAGATAGACGGGAAAGTGCCAGACACAGTCCCCTGTGCTATTCAGACTCCTTTCTAACCCTTGTGTTTCCACATGCAACAGTGGGTCTGGGGTGGAAAGACTGGAGTTCAAGCAACATCCTCCAGCACTTTGTATTCCCCCTTTCAAGCCTGAAATGTCTGGGGCCTGAATCTGATCTCACTTGCAAGGCAAGAGTAATCCATGGCAGTCAGCATGGTTCATACAGGCATAGAGTTTAAGGCCACAAGGGACTAACCGACCATTTAGTCTGACCTCCTGCGTTGCACACGCCCCTAACACCTGCACACTAAACCCAATTGTAATCAGGCAGCCCCATGCTTCTTCTGATCATTGAAGCAAGCCTCCTCCAAGCACCAAAAAAAAAAAAGCATTTAGGTGTGGCACATGGGGTGTCACAGAGGGCCCGGACTCCAAATCATAGGCTTGCAAAGGCTACCCGATTCCTCTTGCATGTTTTTAACTGGATCCCAGCTGTTCTTTAAACAATCTCTTCCTAAGGTACTAAGGCACATTGCTGAAAGGAGCTTCTCTCACGTGAGAAGGGCAGAAATTGATATAAAATAATCTGTGTTGCCTGGAATTCTGACTAGATAAACCCAGATGGGGGGAAGGGAGAAAACAAGCTTGTTTAAAAAAGAAATGACTATTTGGTCACTGCTTAAAAGTTGGTACTTAGAAATTCCATGAATTTTAAAATAAAGACATCATGAGATTTGAACATTCTCTGAATACACACAAACTGCGGTATCTAATACCTTCCTTGCCAATTAAAGAGCTGTGCTGGAAAGCAGAGCATGTTAAGTATTATACTGATAGAGTAGTTAAACAGGATAATAGGAACTGTGTTTGTAAGGGTTGGAATCAAGGTATAGAGACAATACATAAACAAGGTCATTACCAACCATGGTAAGCAGAGAGAGAAAATTTCATGAAAGGCTTTGTATATTTATAACAACCCTGCGAAATGGTTTGGAACACAGTCAGAGGGCTTTGAGAATGATTCTGGGAGTTAAATATCACTGCACAAATATGTTTTACATCACTACAGCCATAAAGCCAGCTTCTAGGGGCTCTGAGCCGAAGTGAGGCTGAAGCCTAGAGTTCTGCACCCCTTCACTGATTAACCAGAACGGGAGATGGCAAACGTTTTGGGGCAGAGCACAATGAAGGCAAATAAAAAAGGGTTTTGAGACAATGGGGTGTAAAAATAATTGTATAATCATCATGCTGATTCTTTATTTGCATTATGCTAGCACACACACGTCATTTGTGACCCCACTGCGCTGAGCACTACACAAAGTCATACAACTACAGCTGCTTGAAAATTTTCTCAAGGAATGTTTTTCCCTGGGAAAATGCTATTTCATCAAAACCAAATTTTTCCATGGGATTTTCAATGAAATTTCGTTTTGGAATAAAAAGTGTTTTGGTAAGATTGAAGCAGAACACTTTGACCTCAGTCTAATGGAATACTTATTTTCAAAGGACATTTGTTTGGAAATTATTTTTTTTTGTATTATTACTTATTAAGTTGTCTTAAAAAGTCCGAACTGGAAAAAAAAAGTTTTGATTTTGTTTACATGGAATGTCTTGATTGACCCAAAGTGAGATTTTTTTTCAAAGATCTTTTGTGAGATATTTTGATTTGGTTTTGGTTCTTGTTCCAGTTTGGAATGGAAACAAATTTTGAACCATTGGGATGTCCCAGGGGATAGAAATTCCACGTTTTGACCAACTCTAGTTACATCATCTGTAATGATATCTCAGATACATAGGAGCTAGATCCTCAGTGGAGGATTTATATAAGCTGAGGATCTGGGTCAGAAGAATCTCCCAGAAGGAACTATTCTGATCATCTGGTCCAACCTACTAAATTACACAGGCCAGAGAATCTCACCCAGTGGTTCCCTCATCAAGCCCCTAAGACTCTTGGTGGATTCTTTTCTGCCTGGGGGCTCCCTGCCTCCTCCATGTGCAAACAGAGTCACAGACTGAAATGAACATGGTTTTTGCGTGTGTGTGTAACTTTCAGTCTACTGTTCTCTGGCAGGTGGAGTAGAAAAACGGAGGCAGGAGGGGAGCAAGAAAGGATGGGCAGAGGAACTTATTCTTTAGCATGTATGGGAGCAGCAGACAGAGGGATGCAAATGTCAGGACCCTCCATGGCTGGAAATCACATAGAAGGAGTGAATTGGTGAGTCCCACCTCTTGATATTACCAAATAAAGATCAGCCGCTAGTGGAAACGTGCCCTGCTTCCCAAGCTGAGATGTAAAGTTAAGAGCAAATGAAATTCATGTCCCTTCCCCATGTCGTAGCTGATGAAGATGACAAAAAAGACAGACTTTTCCAGATGGTTTGAAATGTAAATAAAAAATGGAGAAATGAATCTGGGCACTTTCCACTCACCCATGTGTCTTTAACATACTAACCTCACAGCCAGATGAGAGGGCTCCTGCAAGCCTCAGGACAGACAGAGGGTATAAATAAAGTTCACAGCCAACCAATGGAGGCTGCTGATACTGAAGGCGGGTAGAATCTCCTTCATGATAGAGAGCAGACCGGACTCAGTGGTAATGAATATAGAGATTCCTTCTTGAGGCTGCTGGACCCAGGCAGATCCTGTGGTTCTCTCTGGTTCCTGTGTTACAACACAGGGTCTCTGAGAAGTCATATAAAAAACTGCTGACTACATGACAGCAGCGTACGAAGATGCTGCTCAGATCCAATGTACCAATGGTAATGCATATGATTCAAAACAGCATAGTCAGAGCAACTCTGCATGCCCTGAGGAGCCACCTCTGCAAGGAATTTCAGACTCTGTGTAAACTAATTGCAAGAGATCACCATCCAAAGCATATTTATTGCTTTAATTTCAATAAATATGTATTTTGTATTTACAAAAACTTTACTCTGCAACTGCTGCAAAATCTGAAACGAAGCGATACAGAAGCAGTTAGAGCACTATCCATAATAAAATGCTAATTACAATTCATAAATTATATTGGGCTGCACAGGACTATTGAGGAGCCCTGGATGAAATGTAGTGTTCAATTTATCCTATGCATGCTGCCAACTTTGCTGCCAGCCTCCTCCATGTCCCCCTGTGTTATTTTGTCATTTCTGTACTATCACCAATTCATCACAAAGGCAACTGAACCCTCTGATGTCCACCCCCGCAGGTGACTGTGTCCTCGCTACTCTATGACTTCTAAATTAAATTGTCAAAACATATTACGGAGAAAAATATTGTGAAGGGAAAGTTCTTTACCCCTTTATCCCATCCGAGGCGTGAATCTGTTTGATTGGAGGAAGACAAATTTGCTTCATTATCCTTTCCACTAGCATATTTCTTCACTCAAAGCTATCAGGAAAGATACTCAGTGCCAAAGTCTTGAAATAAATGATGATCTTCCTGCAGTAGGTGTGTATGCCACAGAGACCCTTGGAAATGGGTCCTCTGTTCTTTGGAAACAACTTTCACTTCAGACCTGCCAAACTCACTACACCAAACACACATCTTGCCGGGTATTTATCCATAAGGGATATCATGTGAGGTGTCTACAGAAAGCTCATAACTTGTCAAAACTCATAATCATACCAAGATGTATGTACGGGTAATATTTAAGGAACAGTGTGTGTATATTCAAGGGATGTTTTCTGGACTTGGAGTTGATGTTCATGGCCCAGTCATGCCACGGGGAGTTGTCACTCTGCCCTGTCTGGCCCATGATGCAATATAAGGTTCAATTGCTTAGCCTCTTGCAATACTAACACATTGAATGGGAAACCATCAGAGGCCACGACAAAGAGTCAAAACCACTTAAAGGTAAAATAGAAATACTGCAGCAAGACAGGATTCGCCCTGTCTGTGAATAGAAACAATAGACTGTTTCAGTATCACAGAGTGAGGGGAAGGATGTTCTGGATCCATTCACTGAGGAAACCCTCAGTGGGGAGCAGGGGTGAGAGGGGACATTCATGGATGCTTGGATCCTGAGTTGTCTGAAATCAGCCAGCTCTTCAAAAGACTGAACTTTCAGGGGAAAATCAGTTGTTTTGGATAGGAAAGGAACCACTGATAAGTGTAGACCCAGATTCACGTTCTGTGTTTTGTTTTGCATTGTGACCACTTGTTTCCACCATTCTCTCCTCTTTCTAGTTATTTCTTTATTCTTTCTTAAATACATCTACTTTTCCTTTACTGTAGGTGGTCACACAAGTGATGTGTGGTTCGCAGGAGTGGGGGCTTATGGTGAAACTGGTAAATTGGGGCACACTGCGCCTTTGGGGACAAAGGATCTGGAAGTTCTGTGAGTAGCCAGCGACAGGGGAGTGATTCAAAGAGATTCAGGGGTTGGGGTGCACCTGGCAGGGCGAGGGAAAGCCTGGCCTAGCCCAGAGGAGTGTGCTTGAGTGGCTAAAGGGCTGGCAGTGTCAGGGAGCCGCTGCTGAGCAAGCAACAAGCCACACTCCCTCTTGCTGGAGGTGGGCGGGGGTGAGAGGGCACGAGAAAGGAGCCAATTCTCACCCCTGCACAGACTCACTATAAGCCCCTTGATGGGAGTCCCCAGCTGGTTCCTACACTGCCTTTCTTGGGGCATCTGGAACAGAGGGTATGTCAGGAAAGGGAGCAGCCATAGCAAATGCATGCTAGGTATCCTCAGCCACTGTCTCATCTCTAGGGGACCAGAAACAGTCTGCAGATGTTAGAGCAGCCCTAACACTGCTCTGACTTGCACTTGGCACCATGAAGAGAATAAGGGAGGCATAACCGACTCCCTGACAGCTCCCCTTGTCTCTGTTGGGACCATCGTAAGGTAACATCAGAGAATCTGTCCCAAGTTGTGTAGCAATTATGGCCTGGATACCCACTCAGAAGCACATGGCATAGCTCAAGTGGAGGTTGCAAAGGTGGGTGGTCTTTGCACTCTGTACATGTCTGGTTCTTTGATGTGATTTAGAGCAGCCCCCAGGCCAAATCCGAGTCACATTAAATCAACAGGAGCTTTGCAACTTTCTTTGGTGAGACTAATATTTGGCCCAGTCTCTGAAATCAAGGAGATTCTTGCTGCTGGAAGCAATCACCTAAAATAATTGAGCCAGAGACATAAAATGGCAGATGTGAGTTCTCAAAGGAAAAAAGACTTTGGTTTCCACTTTTCGTCATTCAGACATTTGGTCTTTTAGATATGGCATATTGGTAATAAAAAGCAGGTAACAGACTGTGCACTGTTTGGCTTTGGATGATATTAACATAATAAACATATTATATAGTTATTCTGCTAAAGGGCAAATAAAGCAGGTAATGTCCCTCCTTTAAACAGACTATTTTTAAATGCTCATAGTTCTTTAGCCTTTATGATGCATTATCCACCAGTAGCCAAATTGCCCTGTATTTGCAACTTTATGAGCACATTTTCTCAAGCAAACGGGGGCTGCACTCAAAGCATGGAAATAAACCATTCAGCTTCAGGTTGGTATATAATGTTCATGTGCAAAACATGGCCAAAAAAAATCCTTTTCTCTGCTATAGTTCCACACTCCTCTCCAAACGCGCCTTAGCCCTTGTGGAGAAGGGGCTATGTTCACTTGAAGTTGTTTGATATGAGATGTTGTTCTAGGATAAATGTTGTTAAGCGAAATTGTATGATGGGGTATGTTGTTGGCTGAAACCTAGAAGAACATATGCTGCAGGGTGCTCGGAGACAGAGGCTCAGTGCAGGGGCGGCTCTAGGCATTTTGCCGCCCCAAGCACAGCAGGCAGGCTGCCCTCGGTGGCTTGCCTGCGGAGGGTCCACTGGTCCCGCGGATTCGGCGGCAGGCCTGCGGGAGGTCCGCCGAAGCCGCGGGACCAGTGGACCCTCTGCAGGCAAGCCGCCGAAGGCAGCCTGCCTGCCACCCTCGCAGCAACCGGCAGAGCGCCCCCAGTGGCTTGCCATCCCAAGCACGCGCTTGGCATGCTGATGCCTGGAGCCACCCCTGGCTCAGAGTCTGGGATGAAAGCTCCATCCCAGTTCTTGTTGGGAACTTTGGGGAGTTGCATTTGAAGGGTGATTGGCTGGCTCCTGAGCAGAGAGGGAGCAGGATCACAGAGCGGGTTAGGGAGCTAAACTGTGACCGGGAACCGGAACCACTGCCAGGCTTTTCTAAGCTTAGGCTTTCCCTTTAGGAGAAGGAAGTAGAAGGATCACTGCTCACTACTGTTATGTTTAATCTGGTTACATACAAGTTAGTCCCGTTATATAAGGCGTTGGTAAGACCTCATTTGGAGTATTGTGTGCAGTTTTGGTCTCCCATGTTTAAGAAGGATGAATTCAAACTGGAACGGGTACAAAGAAGGGCCACTAGAATGATCTGAGGAATGGAAAGCCTGTCGTATGAAAGGAGACTTGAGGAGCTCGGTTTGTTTTCCTTAACCAAAAGAAGGATAAGAGGAGATATGATTGCACTCTTTAAATATATCAGAGGGATAAATGCCAGGGAAGGAGAGGAATTATTTCAGCTCAGTGCTAATGTGGACACGAGGACAAACGGATATAAATTGTCAGTCAGGAAATTTAGGCTTGAAATTAGATGAAGGTTTCTAACCATCAGAGGAGTGCAATTCTGGAACAGCCTACCGAGGGAAACAGTGGGGGCGAAGGACCTCCATGACTTTAAGATTAAGCTAGATAAGTTTATAGAGGAGATAGTATGATAGGATAACAGGCTTAGTCAATAGTTCAATTAAGTGCCACACTGGTAATTAGTACAATGGGTCAATGATAGGATATTGTTAGCCTTTTTCCAGAGGGTATGGCTGGAGAGTCTTGCCCGCATGCTCGGGGTTCAGCTGACCGCCATATTTGGGGTCGGGAAGGAATTTTCCTCCAGGGTAGATTGGCAGTGGCCCTGGAGGTTTTTCGCCTTCCTCCGAAGCATGGGGCAGGGGTCGCTTGCTTAAGGAGTGGGTGGATCGGCTTATGTGGCCTGCATCTTGCAGGAGGTCAGACTAGATGATCATAATGGTCCCTTCTGATCTTGAATTCTATGATTCTATGATTAAGTTTAGTAGCTTTTAAACCCAGAAGACAGAGGCATAGTAAATCAGTGGGGTTTTGAAGAGAGCCATAAGAACAGCCATACTGGGTCAGACCAATGATCCATCTAGCCCGGTATCCTGTCTTCTGACAGTGGCCAATGCCAGGTGCTTCAGAGTGAATGAACAGAACAGGTCATCATCAAGTGATTCATGCCCCATTCCCAGCTTCGGGCCCTTGAAATACAGTTAGGAAAAGCAGCCAGAATCACTCGATAGCCACATGAAAGTATCCTGAGAGGAAGCTTAGAAGTGTAAACGACTGTACTGGTGACCCAGAGACACCGGTGTTGAAAAAAGTGTGTGCCAAGGAAGGGGTGGGTCATCACAGTCCAGCACCAAAGGTTGTGTCAAAGTCTACACAGCTTAGACTTGCGTAGAGCTCACTGCTGAATTTAGCCCATTGTGGAAATCGCCTGAGTGTTTCATTGTGTTTAAACATCTAACAAAATATACTGGTTCCTCCTGGCTTAGGTGAGAGGAGCTGCGAGGACCTCAGCTAGCTGCATTGTTCATTCAGAATCCAAATTTTCATCTTCTCCCAGGACTGTGGAACCCATACAAGTCCCATTGAAGAAATAATAATAGTAATGATAATAAAAGTATCACTGCTGGTTCCTTTCGGGAGGGAGATTGATTCTTTTGCTGGCAACCACAACAGGCCTGGCAAAGGCTGAGCCACAGCAGCAGCTGTGCACAGACGTATAATTGTGGGAATGCTTTAGTAGAAAGTAGGTGTGAAGGGTCCCAGCCTAACGGAAGAACATCAAGGTGCCTGGGAAGTCTTGGGAACCAAAGGGCTAATCTACCACCCATTGAAGTCAATGGGAAAACTGAGACTGACTTCAGTAGGAATTGGATCAAGGTGCAAATGTGCTGCGATGAGTAAACTGCTAAGGGCGGGGGAGTGGGGCATGTGTTTCAGCACCATGGAGAGGGGCAGTGAGACATACACAAAACTTCAAACTTCTCCTCCCCCACTCCCTGAAAAGAAAATATAAATGAGCTCCTTCTGCTAAGAGTTGCTCAGGTAAAAGCACCAGGCTGAACCACAAGCAAAACCACAAAGTGCTTTTGTACCTATTATTATTTGGTTATTTGACTTGTATCGATGAGCAGAGATAATCGCTAATGAGAGAGGATTTCTGGCACTGTCAGCCAAGGGTGAAGGGTGGTTAGCCTGGGTATGGGAAGGAGGGATATCATACTGCAATGTCACAGCCCTTTCTTTCTTTCTTTTGTTATTCCATTAATAATGGAGGGGATCCCTGTCAATAGATATGAAAGTAAAACCAGGCAGCATATTCAAATAGCTGATGGGGTAAAAAGTAATGGTCTTTTATGTGGGAAGACAATCTATTCATCAGCTGGAAGGCTCTTGCAGTCTCTCCCCAGAAAAAAGAACAGGAGTACTTGTGGCACCTTAGAGACTAACAAATTTATTTCAGCATGAGCTTTCATGAGCTACAGCTCACTTCTTCGGATGCATAGAATGGAACACACAGACAGGAGATATTTATGTATTCTCTGTATGTATGGTAGGTGGCAGGGGATCATCTAAGGGGAAATTTTCTCCCTCTTGTGGTCTGTTAAAGCTAAGATCTCAGAGGCTTTAGGATGGTGTGCAAGATGCAGTTGTTTAATTTGACTTTGTAACTAGGGCTAATAGCTGGGTGGGTATTTATTGGCTTGAGGGACATGACAGTATTGGGGAACAACTAGTTAATTTTGGTTGCCAATCAAGTTTGTTTTAATGGCTATAAATTTACCCACATATTTTCATTATGCATGTGATACAGAATACAGTAGAACCCCTATTTTATGAACTAATGGGGGACTGAGGAGTTCATAAAATTTAAAGTTCATAAAACTGAACATCTCCAAACTACAGCAGGTAGGGTATGTACATTGCACTATGATACACTACATTAGACACATCAATATTCTACCATGGAAAAAAGTACTATGTAAGTGCAGCATGTATTTTTTTTATAATTGTATTTATTTATGATGATGATCTTGAGATGGGAGTCAGGCGGAGTGAAGATGGAATAAAACAGTGTAAAGACTGCTTTGGCCATAATCTTTTCAAGACAAGACCATATCATCCTAAATATACACCAGTTGTTTAGCATTCTGATTTTTGCTACAATCACCTTCACCCTACTCTGTATATATTATGACTCTCAGGGACATGGTGGGGCATGATTGTAGCAAAATTGTCTTCAAAATAAATAAATAATAATAATAATTAATAATGAAATCCCTAGCTCTTAGTGCATTTCATCAGTCGAGCTGAAAGAACTGATACAGGTTTGGTGTGCAATCAGAAATGGGGTGCCCCACAGTCAGTAGCCATGTGCCTGCATACAATTGGGGAGATACAATGAGCCTTTCAGAATTATTGACTAGACCCTTTACCTTGAGAAATAAATGTTCAGTGCACAAACCCACCAAGCCACTAGGAGTGTTTGGATTTATTTTTTCCAGAAAGCTTCATCTGCCTGTCAGCCACACTTTATATTTCCAGTAATCCTGTCTTCCTTTTTAACAAATCCTAAATACAGTTTATTGTCTCCCCCAAATGGCCAAACTGAAAACTTCCTGTAAAGTCCCACAGCTACACAAAAATAATATCCATTATTGCACAGCTACTGTTTTCAGTCTTTTACCCATCTCTGGGAATATCATAGTGCAAATGTAAGGTATAATTAACAATAATTTCAAAAGGAAATAATTGACTGTACTTTTCTTATGTTTGTCTCATACTCCTCATCTTTTTATTTTTTCATTTAATAACCTACATGTGTTTCTAATTGTCTTTTCATCTTAAATTGTTCTGATGTCAATTGATTTAACGTAATTTTTTTTAGCTTTATGTATTTAGCCATGTATTTCCTTTGAACTGCTTAGATGTGTTTAGAGCATAATTTAGCATAATTTTTTTCCATCATCTGGAAAATGTTTTTTTGTTTATCTAATCCATCATCTATCTGCCTATCCAGGCATTTATATTGAGCTCATCACCATAGTATCTGATTACCTAAGGACAGGTTATTTTGTTCTGGGAGTCTGTAAGAACCAAAACTTCAGAAAATATATGGTAATTGAGTAATAAAAAGGAAGGGTGATGTTTGAACATTTATAACATCTAGCTGCTATACAGAATCCACAGATCACAACATCCTGCATCCTTCAGAAAGGAAGATAAGTGTCTACATAAGGTAAGTATCCAGCCCCCATTACTGTAATATCTTAGTGCCTCACATTTTTTTAAAGTGTTTCTGTCCTTACAACAGCCTGTGAGGCTTGGAAGTATTGTTTTATTTGCAGGTATGGACCAGAGGCACAGAGAGACTAAGTGAGCTGCCCGGATCACACACAAAGTACATGGTGGAGCAAGGAATTCAGCTGCACTCTCCAAAGTCTCAGGCTAGAGCCCTAGCCACTGAGCTACCCTGCCTCTCTGTCTGTCCAGTCTATAGATGGGGAAACAGAGGCACAAACAGGTGAAATTACTTATTCTGAAATTACAGAGACTCTTTTACCACCTTCATTACAAAACAGGGTCGAGTGGAATTCTCCTAAAATGACATAATCTCTTTTATTCATACATCAACAAGAGGAATCAAAGAATATCAGGGTTGGAAGGGACCTCAGGAGATCATCTGGTCAAAGCAGGACCAGTCCCCAGACAGATTTTTACCCCAGTTCCCTAAATGGCCCCCTCAGGGATTGAGCTCACAACCCTGGGTTTAGCAGGCTAATGTGCAAACCACTGGAAGGGCTGAGTGTTACGGTATCGCTGACACCTCAGTCCCAGCTTTGAACCCAGCCCATTAGTGGTAGGGTGGATGCCTGTGGGATGTTGTCTTGTAGGTTTTTTATGTTTTGTTTGTTTTATTGAAATGTACATAATAGTACATCAACTCCTGTTTCCATTGCAAGATGAGATCCAATACTAACAGACATACCAGCAACCACTATTTTCTGTCACCGCTGGAGTTTGTTTTTTAGGCTTTAGTTTGAAATATAAAATGACCATGGCAATGCTTGCATATGTAGCTATTACATAATTCCTTCTGCCTGTTATGGTGTAGGAATTGAAGTATTTCTGAATACCAGTGAACTTGTGCTGTGTTCCAGAGTCACGTCCTGCCATGGTTGCTGGTCCTGCTGCACGCTCTTGTAGTTGTGAGAGAGAAAAAGCTGAGAGAGGTAGAATAGACAGATTACAGTGGATTATTTCGTAACCAGGACTACAACTCCCATAATGCACTTGTGGGGTTTTTTTTCTAACAGAGACTACTACTCCAACAATGCACTTGGGCTTCATTTCCTGACTAAGACTACAATTCCCATAATGCATGTAGGGTTGTTTATTAAATAGGGCCTACTACTCCCATAATGCACTTGGCCCGTTTAATTTCCTGGCAGGGACTACAAATCCCACCATGCACTTGCACTTCACTTGGAAGTCCCTTGTATTCAGAGAGAGAGGATGTGCAATTTCCACAATGCACTTTGTTTGAGGTGAGTAAAACCCACACAATGCCCTGGGACTGCAACTGTTTACAATGCACCATGCCTTTTTCTGGGTGCGGGCCTCAACTCCCATCAGAAACCAGGAGGCTTCCCTCCTCCCTCCCCACCCCAAGTAAAAAACTACAGCTCCCAGAGTGCACTGGGCTCCCTTCTGGAATAAGGTTCCCAATTTTAATTGGACATATTCCTGGATATTTCATCACATGACATAATCGTTAATTAAAAGTAATTTTTAATTCCTGGAGGGTTGACAACTGGAGAGGGAGGTAAAGGGGGAACCTACAGCCCCCAACAGGCAGCTGGGCCGGCACTTCCGGAATGGTGTCAAACTCTGGCAGGCAGTGGAGGGCGGAGAAAACTACACGTCCCAGCATGCAATGCGTCTTCCACTTCCGGTGTTGTGCTAAACGCCTGCGGGCCGCTGAGGGCAGAGAAAACTACAAGTCCCAGCATGCAGTGCGGCACACCCTACTTCCGGCGCTGTGCGGCTTGGGGCGGCCTCGGCGGGGACAGGAGCTGCCGCTGGAGCCGAGGGCGTGTGTGAGGCGGGGGCCGCAGAGCGAGGAGCCGGGCCCGGGCCCTGCTCCCCTCCCCGCCCCGCCGGCCGGCCGCAGGGGCCGCGGGAGCAGCAGCCATGGCCGCGGGCTGGTGAGGGCGGCCGGGCGCGATGTTCGTGCAGGAGGAGAAGATCTTCGCCGGGCGGGTGCTGAGGCTCCATGTCTGCTCCATGGAGGGCGCGGAGTGGCTGGAGGAGGTGCCCGAGGACACGACGGTGGAGAAGCTCAAGGAGCGGTGCTTGAAGCACGTAAGGGACCCCACCTCCGGCCCGGCCCGGCCCGCCCCGGCCCGCTCTCCCCGCCCCTCCCCCCCCGTGGCAGGGGAGCCGGGCCCCCGGGGTATTTATAGCCCCTCTGCGGGGGGGGGGGGTCTGCAGCGCATTGGCAATAGGCCCCGAGTGTGCCCGGGGGGCGGGGAGCCTCAGTTGTACCATCCACCCCCACCCGCCCTGTCTGTAGCCAGCCGGGGGGCGGGGGGCGCACAGTGCCCTCTGCCTCTTTCCCCCACCACAAAAGAAAAGTTCCCTTCACTGTATGGGGGCGGGGGAGGGGGGTCCTGCATTAAATACCCTCTGACTGTAGTTAATTGTCGCGTGTCCTTGGTGGTGGTGCGGGGCTTGTACGTGCCTAGTGGGTGCCATTAAAATCTTGAGGCTTCATACACTATTTGACCTCTGAGCCTGCTGGCCCAGGTAAATGCTGCAGTTTGTAGTGAATATTTCAGATTTTGTACGTTCCTCCCCTTAATGTCCTGTATATAGAGAGCTGTTTTCTATTCCAGTTCGGGGGGCGGGGGGGAAATGAGGTTAATGTGGGAATTGCTGCACAACCTTTAACTACAGGAGTTAGGATTCATGGGACCCCTAGACTACATATTTCTAGCTCGTATACTCACACTATTGTATGGGTTGGCAGATACACCTTGTGAGAAGTTGCTGAAGTGGTTTTGGATGGTTTCCTACAAGCGACTGCAATATTTGTTTGTTCCTTGGTTTTCTGTATTTTCAGAACAAACATAAAGAATAGGGATAACAACTACAAGTTCTTTGAAGTTGACAGTGGGGTACTACTTTATCAGAAGATTACTACCTACTACATCATTACTGCTTAATTGGTTCAGTAATGTGGGTTTCATGTTCTCCTTGCCTTCAATCCATTAAGGCTTTCACATGCCTCGCAGTCCTTTGCCCTTTAGGAAACTGATTGCACTGAAGAGAGAATATGTAAAGATGCCATTGGATGAAATTTGGCTGAAACAGAGGGTTTCTTCATTCTGGTTTACTTATTTACCATGCATCTTGTTGGTGACAGGGTTTGGATCTGTTGTTCATCAAGAGAATGGGTCAGTTTGTTGGCGGGTCTGTTGGACTGAAATTCTAAGCTTGTAATGACTGTTCTATTTTTTCAGTAAATGTGACAAATACAGTAACGTATAGGTTTCAGTGATAGTCGTGTTAGTCTGTATCAGCAAAAACACCCGAGGAGTCCTTGTGGCACCTTAGAGACAAACTCAATTTGTTAGTCACTAAGGGTATGTACAGAGTACCGGCCGGATCGGCGGGTAGCGATCGATTTATCGGGGATCGATATATCGCGTCTTGTCTAGATGCGGTATATCGATCCCCGAACACGCTCCCGTGGACTCCGGAACTCCACCAGAGCGAGGGGCGGTAGCGGAGGCGACGGGGGAGCCACGACCGTCGATTCCACGCCGTGAGGATGGGAGGTAAGTCGAAATAAGATACGTCAAGTTCAGCTATCGTATTCCCGTAGCTGAAGTTGCGTATCTTACATCGACACCACCCCCACCCCCCCCACCCCCAGTGTAGACCAGGCCTAAGGTGCCACAAGGACTCCTCGTTTTTTGGTTTTTTTTACAGTAACCTATAGGATCTCAGTACATGAGACTGTTACCATGGTTTGCCCCAGAAGATGCAATTCCTGGGGCAAGACAGCATGTTCAAGTTGTCTGAGCCAGGAACTCCTGCGTTCTAATCTTGACTCTGAC
Source organism: Mauremys reevesii (assembly GCF_016161935.1). Lineage (NCBI taxonomy): Eukaryota > Metazoa > Chordata > Testudines > Geoemydidae > Mauremys > Mauremys reevesii. The sequence goes on from NC_052641.1 coordinate 20,751,222, forward strand.
ACTAAATGGCTGTGTCACTGAAAACGGGGCGGGGGACGTAAGTCCTTGCCTATTTCCCAGAGGAGTAAAGGATATTTTCTTGCAAAGCACTTCTCCTCTTCAAAACGTTACAGAAATGTGAAGCTTTGTGTCTCTTAGTAATAAAAGTGTGTGTATACATATATACACACACGATAGCTAGATATATACACACGATGTGAGAGCAAGCAGTTATACCAGAAACCTATAATTATGTTTACACTTTATATTGCTTACATAACTTTAAGTAAAGGGTTTTGTCTCTTAGATGTGTAGTGACTCCATTCGAGTAAGTGTGGTCAGTGAGCTAAATGTAGTAAACAGAAATTTTATAATGTGTCCCCTTGCTGTTTTATTTTAAAATATGGAACCCCTGGAAGCCACAGGTCTCAGCATGCAATATTCCAACTTGATGCAAAGGGTCATCTGCTCAGCTCATAGCATGCTAGGGCCTGTAGTCTCCACAGCCATATCTGTATTTGGAGAACAGCTTCATTTTATCCAGGGTGGGTGTGGTCCTTGGTAAGGTACCAGTGCAACCTTTGGTTGGGAAAATTAGGGTGCCTCTGCATTATAGAATAGGTGTGGGACTGCCACATCCTGCAGAGCTCATGGAGAATTATCATGTTGCTATCCTTATTCAGCCCAACTGAGTGATTAAGCACAAGAGTGGTGTGAGGATTGCCAAGCAGAGTAGCACAGTGATTGCATGCGTATCTGAAAGACCTTTTAATTTTCAGGAAGCCTAATTGAAAAAGTGCTTGTAGGTAATGTGAGTTGGGGCAGAAGACAATTGATAACTAGGCAGTGGTGTTTCATCTCATTCTGTCTGCTTCTTAGTGATAATGGTGTGGATTTGCATAACCATTATCGATAATATATAACCTTATGAAGAGGAAAAATGGAAATGGAAAAATCTTGTCTAGTGATCACAAGCATATTGTAATGAATCTTGGTAGCACCTTCAGATAACTGATGCAGCCACCTCTAATGTGATGCTAATTAATCTGTCCCCCAAAGCCCCTGCAGTCACTATTGCTGTGAGTAGTAGAAAGTAACATTCATTACATAGTCCTACTTTGGATAAGGAAAGAAGGCATTCCATTTCTCCCCCCTTTTCCTCTCCAGTAGCTTCCAAAAGGTCACTGAGCTCCAAAGTTGTCATTAAGTATCCTGATGTCTTTTCCTAACTAATTCTGCACTCAGCTCTTTATCCTTAATTATCTTTACTCTCGGAGGGGTTTCTGTCGCAAGCGTTTGTACCAACAAAAGAGAAGCATTTTCCCCCAGTTATCTGTGAGCCAAGGCCCCGCTCCTACGAGCTGCTCTGTGTGGGAAGATGCCTGCCCCTGTGAGGAGCCCCTCAACCTTTAGTGGGGGCTTGGTGCTATGGTCTACCTGCACATGACACCTGGCAAGTTCAGGACCCAAATTTTCCCAGTTCTGGTTTTGAAATTGGCAGTATTTAAAGAGAGTTTTTTTTGAAAAGTCTGTTCAACCACACACAAGTGGGCATAATTACATTGCACTTGAGCAGTTGGTAAGTTGGCAGTTCAGGAAATGACACTATAATTGGTGCAGACATTTTGGAATAATTCCTATGAGCAGATGTTAAGCAAAGAGTAGGGTACACGAGTCTAACATAGGGGATTTGTCACTTTGAAGAGGTGAACAATATCTTCATCATTGTGATGGATCCCAAAGGGTTGTAGCCTACTTGCAGGTCAGGCGTCTCCCAGATCAATCTCTAGCTAAATCCTTAAGGTGGTCTGGCTGGATGTTCAGTCTTTGTCCACCATATGTTCAGTGGTGTGATAGGAAGAGACAATGGCACGCTGCAACCAGATGGCCCTGGAGTCCGACTGTAGGTGTATAGTACAAATTTTAACAACCCACACAATGTTGCTGTAACTAGAAAAGCAAAACAGAATTTCAAACAAAAATTTATTGAAAGTAAAAAACACACAAACTCTCAGCAATATCTTCTTGTCTACCAAGGAAAGTAGCAATGCAAGCAAATATTAAGGTTGAGTACCCACAATTTTGCATACTATAAACAAAAAATTAAAGATTAACTGCAGGCCTTAGATTCCTAGCAAGATGCCAGTATGGTACCAATAGTTGCAAAGCTCTGTAGTTAACTCTAGGGGAGATAACTTAGATTTATCAGCCCCATGTTCTTTCACAGAAGAGTCTTAATCCAAGGATTTGTAAAATGTATGGTGTCCAGAGATCAAACAAACCACTGATGGTCTCTTCTCATGCATTTTGGGTACCTCGTTAGATCAATTTTAGGAGCTTCTGGTTGATCCTAGCTTCTAATGCAGTCTTTGGCTTTAGATCAGCAGTTAACATGCTGAAGGACTAGTTGTAAGTCACTGATACGCAAAGCAGAGCTAAAACAATCTCACTGCAGCCCTGTTGATGTGTTAGAGGTGTTCGGAAATAATTTAAATCAGGAGCTGAAGACTTGTGATAAAACTGGTGCATTTTGATGTATAAGAAGAACATAAGAACAGCCATATTGGGTCACACCAAAAGTCCATCCAGCCCAGTATCCTGTCTGCCAACAGTGGCCAATGCCAGGTGCCCCAGAGGGAGTGAACCTAACAGGTAATGATCAAGTGATCTCTCTCCTGCCATCCATCTCCACCCTCTGACAAACAGAGGCTAGGGACACCATTCCTTACCCATCCTGGCTAATAGCCATTAATTGACTTAACCTCCATGAATGTATATAGTTCTCTTTTAAACCCTGTTATAGTCCTAGCCTTCAGAACCTCCTCAGACAAGGAGTTCCACAGGTTGGCTGTGTGCTTTGTGAAGAAGAACTTCCTTTTATTTGTTTTTAAACCTGCTGCCCATTAATTTAATTTGGTGGCCCCTAATTCTTATATTATGGGAACAAGTAAATAACTTTTCCTTCACTTTTTCCACACCACTCATGATTTTATATACCTCTATCATATCCCACCTTAGTCTCCTCTTTTCCAAGCTGAAAAGTCCTAGCTTCTTCAATTTCTCCTCATATGGGACCTGTTCCAAACCCCTAATAATTTTAGTTGCCCTTCTCTGAACTTTTTCTAATGCCAGTATATCTTTTTTTGAGATGAGGAGACCATACCTGTACGCAGTATTCAAGATGTAGGTGTACCATGGATTTATATAAAGGCAATAAGATATTCTCCGTCTTATTCTCTATCCCTTTTTTAATGATTCCTAACATCCTGTTTTCTTTTTTGACTGCCGCTGCACACTGTGTGGACGGCTTCAGAGAACTATCCACGATGATGCCAAGATCTCTTTCCTGATTAGTTGTAGCTAAATTAGCCCCCATCATATTGTATGTATAGGAGAGTGATCAGTTAAGGTGAGCTGTTGTCAGCAGGAGAAAAAAATAACTGTTTGTAGTGGTAATGGTAGTGGTGGATGGGCCATTACACAAAGTAAAACTATTTCTCCATGCTTATCTCTCCCCTCACCCCCAGTTCCTTATATCTCTTTGTCAAGTGCTGGAAATGGGCTATTTTCATTACCACTACAAACAGTTATTTTTCTCTCCTGCTGACAACAGCTCACCTTAACTGATCAGTCTCCTTATAATGTGTATGGTAACACCCATTGTTTCATATTCATTGTGTGTGTATATATATCTTCCTTCTGTATTTTCTACTACATGCATCCGATGAAGTGAGCTGTAGCCCACGAAAGCTTATGCTACAATAAATGTTAGTCTCTAAGGTGCCACAAGTACTCCTATTCTTTGTGTGGATACAGACTAACACGGCTACTACTCTTAAACCTGTCATTAATACTAATGTTTACAAAGTACCAAAGAACCCACTGAAGTCAATGGTAAATACGTCTTAGAAGGGAAAGAGACTTGCAGAGAACAGAGTAAAAATACTTAGATAAAAATGTATATTGAAAAGAATCTCATTCAAAAAGCTCTGTTTTCATTTTTGTGAGCAACTGTGTAAGGTCTTGCTCAAGGTTGTGGTTATTAAGTGTTTTGCTTGGCCTCAATGAGCTGCCTGGGTGAGATGAGTAACTTTATCAATCTTGTGGCTTCGGTGATTTTAGTTTCTCCCTTTCCAACGTTTCAACTGTTACATTCCCTGTTTCCCCTGGAACAAATGAGAAGCCTCTAGATGCACTGATGTAATGTTATTCTGGGAGTCTATCACTTTGGGTCACTGAACCATTCTCGCGTGAAGATGAGCCAGTTCAAACTGTGGATGGATTCGTATTTTGTGTCGCAATGCTAAAATAGCCAAGCAGCGTAAAACGCCAAGCTCCTTTCTAAAGCTTCACTGGGCTACGTACGTTCAGAGGCTAGATGCTTACATTTGCTGAGCTTACCAAAAGCTTAATCCTGTGCAGTCTGTCTTTGATACCTGGACAAAAAGGGCCAGATCCTCAGCTGGTGTAGATCAGCAGAGCTCCATTGACTTCAGTGGATTTTGCCAATTTACACCTGCGGTGGGCCTGATGCACAATCTTAGCTTATACTGGGTGCTAGAGAACGGTTTTCCTTATTCTAATCAGATTTTTTTTCCGAGAAAGAGGAGAATCCCTGGTTTTGTGTCAGGCTTTGTAAGTATGCTGGCATTGCTGGGCACTGTTATAATCTAACTTCTGACAGCATTTCTATGGCAAGCCCAGGGGGTTTGAGTTCCCAATTTCGTAATGAGAATGCAGTGACGTATGCGGCAAAAATATCTTTAAATGATCCAGTTACTTCTGTTTTTAACGGTTGGTGCATTTCTAGACATAGAACACTAGGAGGAAAAACTAGACATACTGTGAATATTTCTCAGATCAAGAAGAAAAGCTACAGAAAACACTGTTCGGTCTAGTGGTTTACAGCCAAAAGGGAGTCTTGAGGCTAACTCTGGTATTGATTCCACTGAGGGACCTGGGGCAAGACACAGAAATTTCTTCTATATTTGTGTGTTCTTCTGTACAGCAAGGAGTTCTTGTGGTACTTAGTGTTTGCAAGTGCTGTGAGATCCTCTGACAGGTGCAATAGAAGTGCAAAGTATCACTACATATGATGGTGTGAGAGGAAGTAGTGATTGCTAGATTAGGCAGAAGGCTTGTGCATTTAACACTCCTTGTGAAGGAGACGTCTGCTAACAGCATTGCAGCCTTCAGTATTGCAAGAATGTTTTAAAAGCTCAGTGTTTGTTTTCTTCAGCCTTTTAACTTGAAGGCCTAATTGCTACTGTCTGAGCTGTCAGTCTTTCCCAAAAGTCTCCCTTTGTCTGTATATTGGCCCTAGTGCCCAGAGATTTCACCCCTGAGCAGTGTGATAGAATCAGCTCTTACACCAGTGTAAATCTAGTCGACGTGGTGTTATACTGATGTACCTGAGATCAGAAGCTGGCTCGCTGAATGCAGATCTTCATTAACTTCTACTGTCCTCACCTTCAGTTCTTCTGGAGGTAGCTACTCAAAAATGTCATCTACTAAAAGTGAAATTGTTGGTTCGGCTTTAAAGCAATTTTCTTAGCAAACCCTTTCTATCTGTGAAATTAGGAAATGTTTGCTTTTATTAGTGATTAGAAAATTGTAAACCATCTGCATCACCCCAACCCATAGAATCGTAGGACTGGAAGGGATCTCAAGAGGTCATCTAGTCCAGTCCCCTGCACTCATGGCAGGATTAAGTATTATCTAGACTATCCCTGACAGGTGTTTGTGTAACTTGCTCTTAAAAATCTCCAATGATGGAGATTCCACTACCTCCCTGGGCAATTTATTCCAGTGCTTAACCATTCTGACAGGCGGTTTTTACTAATTTCCAACCTAAACCTCCCTTGCTACAATTTAATCCCATTGCTTCTTGTCCTATCCTCAGAGGTTAAGGAGATCAATTTTTCTCCTTCTTCCTTGTAGCAACCTTTTACGTACTTGAAAACTGTTATGTCCCCCTCTGTTTTGTCCCCCTCTGTTTTCTCTTCTTCAGACTAAGCAAACCCAGTTTTTTCAATGTTCTCTCATAAGTCATGTTTTCTAGACCTTTATTTTTGTTGCTTGTCTCTGGACTTTCTCCAATTTGTCCACATCCTTCCTGAAATGTGGCACCCAGAATTGGACACAATACTCCAGTTGACCTACTCAGTGTGGAATAGAGCTGAAGAATTTTCAGTAGTAAAGTAACAGAGAAGTTTGCTCTCCAACCGTGACTGCTCCTGGGGTGCTCAGACTGAAATGAACATAGCACATTATTTACAGCTCAAACCTATATTTCTCAGCAGTACATATTTTTTTAAAAAATCCATAGAAGCTCTGAGTATGCACATTAGGAAGGCAGTGGCTGCTAACCAAATGCTAGCAATTCCAGTTGAGAAGCCTACCACTTTAAAGCAGTATTTCAGCATTGGCCTTATATTTTTCATATGAAAAGTCTTAAGGGTTTTTGGGCTAATTTGTCCCTTTTTAAACAGAGAGAAACAAAATTAATCCTCCTCTGATAATGTTAAATTAATGGTCTCTCATGTTTTCTGGATCACCAGATTAAATAAATTCTCATAATAAAATATTATATCTTGCCAAATATTTCTACCTGACATTTCTCTTTCATTTTTTTGAGGCCTGATCCTGTAGCTATTGCATGAGTAGCCTACTGACTTCCAAAGGACCATTGATACGTGAAAGGGCTGCAGGGTTTGGTCTTCAAAGTTAGCTGTTTGAAAAAATTGTTTAGAGCATCAGTCAGTCAGCAGAAACCTAGATATTGCTTTTTTCCAGCTTTTAATTTTAAAAGCATCACTATGATAGATCTGAAATCCTCCTTTTGGATGTTTTCCCCTCACTGCCAGGGCACTTGGCTATGTGGAAAGATATCCATTTGCTTGTTCACTACCACAGTGAGTACTGTGGTACACCATGACTCAAATTTCCATTTCTTTAGTGCACATTATACTCTGCATTAGCCTCTGGCATACTGTCCTATTACAGGGGTTCTCAAACTGGGGGTCGGGACTCCTCAGGGGGGCCGTGAGGTTATTACATGGTGTTTCGCTAGCTGTCAGCCTCCACCCCAGACTCTGCTTTTCCTCCAGCATTTATAATAGTGTTAAATATATAAAAATGTATTTTTAATGTATAAGGGGGGGTCACACTCAGAGGCTTGCTATGTGAAAGGGGTCACCAGGACAAAAGTTTGAGAACCACTGTCCTATTACTTAAGCTATTAAGAGACTGGTAAATGCTGGCACAGTTCAAATGTGGAAACTCCTTTCAATACGAGGTACAGTGATTCATGCAGTAGGCTTATTATTCCTGTCCTCTGATGCTTAGTATTTATCGTTTTCTCTAGTGTGTACCTGGGAGCTTAGAGGATCCAAAAAGCATAACACATCATAAATTGATCCATGCTACTTCAGAGAAGGTGCTGACAGATACAAAAACGGTCTTGGAGGAAAACATTCAAGATAAAGGTAGGAGAGCTCTATGATTAAACCTCATTGATGCGATCGTAGCCTGTAAGCCTAGTAACATGAGACTGTATTTAATTGTGAGGTGCATGCCAAGTTCTGACCTTAATGCCTATTCTGGATTCTGAGACAAGGGCACTGATAAAATGGCTAAAAGGTACAGGAAATAGAAAGTGTTTAGACTATCATATGTTTTTGCTGCTTGCTGCAACATTGGTTTTTTTAAAAGAAATAAAAACATGAATTATACACACCGTAGATGAGCCAGTAGGTTAAATTATTTTTTTATTTTGTAAATCTGTTTTAATACCAACAAAAAAGGAACTAGAGTTGTAATCCGATCAGCCTAATAGGTTCATACAGTGCACAGCTTTTCCCATTTGCAATTGTGTTTGAGGATGGTAAACACAAATTAGACCATTATGAATACCACCCCATGCATACTTTTATTTTGAATTGGCTTTTGGATATTTGGTAGGGCTGTAAAGGGATTAAAAAAAATAATTTTTGTTTGATTGCGCTGTTAAACAATAATAGAATACCAATTTTTAAAATATTTTTGGTTGTATTCTACATTTTCAAATATATTGATTTCAATTACAACACAGAATGCAAAGTGTACAGTGCTTGCTTTATATTTATTTTTGATTACAAGCATTTGCACTGTAAAAAAAAAATAGTATTTTTCAGTTCACCTAATACAAGTACTGTAGTGCAATCTCTTTATCATGAAAGTTGAACTTACAAATGTAGAATTATGTACAAAAGAACCTGCACTCAAAAATAAAACAGTGTAAAATTTTAGAGCCTGCGAGTCCACTCAGTCCTACTTCAGCCAATCACTCAGACAAACAAGTTTGTTTACATTTGCAAGAGATAATGCTGCCCACTTCTTGTTTACAATGTCACCTGAAAGTGAGAACAGGCATTCACATGGCACTGTTGTAGCTGGTATCACAAGATATTTACATGCTAGATGCGCTAAAGATTCATGTGTCCCTTCATGCTTCAACCACCATTCCAGGAGACATGCGTCCATGGTGATGATGGGTTCTACTGGATAACAATCCCAAGCAGTGCGGACCGACGCACATTCATTTTCATTATCTGATGCCCCGAGTAGAAGGTTGATTTTCTTTTTTGGTGGTTTAGGTTCTGTAGTTTCCGCGTCAGAATGTTGCTCTTTCAAAACTTCTGAAAGCATGCTCCACACCTCATCCCTCTCGGATTTTAGAAGGCACTTCAGATTCTTAAACCTTGGGCTGAGTGCTGTAGCTATGTTTAAAAATCTCACATTGGTACCTTCTTTGCGTTTTGTCAAATCTGCAGTGAAAGTGTTCTTAAAACGAACAACATGTGCTGGGTCGTCATCTTAGACTGCTATAACATGAAATATATGGCAGAATGCCGGTAAAACACAGTGCAGGGGACATACAATTTTCCCCCAACGTGTTCAGTCTCAAATTTAATTAACGCATTTTTCTTTTAATGAGTGTCATCAGCATGGAAGCATGTTCTCCGGAATGGTGGCTGAAGCATGAAGAGGCATACGAATGTTTAGCATATCTGGCACGCAAATACCTTGAAATGCTGGCTACAAAAGTGCCATGCAAATGCCTGTTCTCACTTTCTGGTGACATTGTAAATCAGAAGAGGGCAGTATTATATCCTGTAAATGTAAACAAACTTGTTTGTCTGAGCGATTGGTTGAAGAAGAAGTAGGACTGAGTGGACTTGTAAGCTCTGAAGTTTTACACTGTTTTGTTTTTGAGTGCAGTTAAGTAACAAAAAAAACTACATTTGTAAGTTGCACTTTCACAACAAAGAGATTGTACTACATCATTTGTATGAGTTGAATTGAAAAATACTATTTCTTTTGTTTATCGTTTTTACAGTGCAAATATTTGTAATAAAAAATAATATACACTTTGATTTCAGTTACAACCCAGAATACAATATATATGAAAATGTAGAAAAACATTCAAAATATTTAATAAATTTCAGTTGGTATTCTATCGTTTAACAGTGCCATTAAAACTGCGATTAATCGCGATTAACTCAAAACAATTAATCACGATTAAAAAAATTAACTGTGTGAGTTAACTGCGATTAATCGACAGCCCTAATATTTGGCTATAAGTGATTATTTTTATTTAATCTTAAAAAAAGAAAGAAACCACCTTTATCAGATCAGGTCTCCAAGTCAAATAGTGGGGTTATGTTGCTTTCTGAAGTTTTTTATTTCAGCGTCTCAGTTTTATGGCGCTGTAGGCTTACGGTGTGCTTTGCAGATGTAGATCAGAATGGATACCTAGTGTAACTCCACTGGTTATAGTGGAATTGCTCCAGGTGTGTATTTAGCCTGTAGAATTAAAATGCAAAAAGGCTTAATGTGAGACAAAGGCAGGTCTAAAGGTTTGAGTAGTCAGGTAGCTGGGTTCTGTTCATATTGGGCACATACATTTTCAGAAACTCCCATTAATTTAGGCCTCAACATGCTTGTCTCCCCATCCTCCCTTCCTGTAAATTGATATTAATGACCTACATCACAGGGGTACTGGAGACTTAATTAAGCCAATGGGTTTAAAGCGCTTTGAGACCCTTGGAAGAAAGGTTCTTTTTGTAAGTGCAAAATATTAGTATGAAAAGCCTAAAGGGAAAGCATGTGATGTAACCTGAGATCTTTCAGACTTACTTTTATCTGTCCAGAGATTTGCTCCAGTTATAGCCTTTGGTGGGCAATCACGAGTGCAGACACCTAGTCAGAGCAGTTCACTCTGCTTAAAGCTGTCATTTGCACCTCAGTGTCAAGTAGGGGTAATCTTCACCACTGCCGGTAGTGGCTTTGCATGCATATACTAGGGGTTTGCACTGGTGCAGCTATACAGGTGGCTGGCTACTGATGGCTATAATTAGGGCAAATCCCCAGAGCAGAGAACACTGTAGGTGGTTTGGCTCAAGGTTTTCTTTCTAGCCTCTGGTTTGGCAGGGAACTCATTGCTACTGGATTTTTGTGGTGGAGCAGTTGTCACTTTCGCAAACAGCACAATCCATTTTAGGGGACTTGGGGCCACAAGGAGCTCCTTTCCTGGGGCAGGGGGGAGGTTTAACATGTAGATGAAGTGTAACTAATGATGAACCATGTTCTCAATTCTATTAGAACTGTAAATCCAGGATAAAACCGTTGTTTAAATGATGTCAGAATTTGGCTGCAAAGGTCTGATTTTTTTTTTAAGTGCAATATTAAAATAAGCCATTTCCCAGCAATATCTCAGATGATTACAACTGAAAGGATTGTTCAAATCTAACTTTTCAGCATTTTATTTACTCTTTGCATGTCACTCCACCTGACCCATAGACCAGTCAGTTTAACTTTGTCCAATGATTTATTGTCAGTTTAATTTTTTTACTTTTATGCCCTAATATAGAGATGCAGCAGTTGGATTGCTTGCACTAGCATAATGCTGGAGTGCATGAGTTGCAAACAGAGAAGGGGAATGTTTCTATCCCAAACCGTTTAAATCTGGAAAATCCCTGAAACTGTGCAAAGAATGCAAACAAAACTCCATTTTTGTTAAAACCTTCATTTTACAATTTCTAATGTGACTGATGTTGCAACCACATGCAATCTCTCTGGGGACTATATTGTATTTATCACTGTGGGGCAGGGGTTGTATGCAACTCCAGTGGGGAGGGTTGTCACAGCTCCTCCAGGAACCAAACACAGTAAGGGGTGACTTAGGTGAAACACCTTTGAAGAGGTGCCACCCTCTGGGATGGCTGGTATATACTGGTGCAAAGTGGGTTTTCCAAAGACCAACAAAGAAAGGGTTTGGGGCATAAAAAAGCTGCATTTAAACTGACTTGGGCCTTCTTTCTGATCCAGCAAATGGACAGGACCTTCTGTCCAAGGGCCCCAACCCTCGTGGAAGGGTTGGGAAGATTTTGGCCCCATAAGACTGATGGGTGACCTCTAGTAAGCTTTTTGCATGCATATAGGAAATTTCATTGTTTTTTTTTTTTTTTGTTTACTCTGTAATGCTTTTACCTCAAGAATAAAGGTGCTAGCTCACAAAGATCTGAGCGGTACCTTGTAACTGCTGGCATTATGCTGTTCATGGTCTTCGCGGGGAGAGAGCAACGCACAGGGGCTGCTGGCAAAGTCTGTCAGGCAAACTGGCTTGCAAGGTCATCACAGTGGATGGTGGGGGGCTATGCAGCCTTAAAACCCCAGTTGGCAGGGAGAGAAATACAGGTCTCTGCTTAAGAGAGGTGCATCTGGGAGCTGGAAGCTCTCAGTGGGTATCCTCGAGGGATCCGTGCAGGGGGAATACAGGAGCAATTAGCCCAAAACTGACATCCTTCATCGTACAGTTTTTGTAAATTTTTCATTCTAAATTGCCTGTGGCCCATTGCATGTTACTTCCAACATATTCCAGTATCTTCTTTTTCTAGATGTCTTGTTGTTGGTAAAGAAGCGAGCTCCCCCTCCGCCTCCCAAAATGGCAGAAGTATCAGCAGAGGAAAAAGTAAGTTCAGAAGATTTGTAGGTTTTTCTGGTCTGCATTTTCCCCCTTTTATTAACAACTTGGAAAAGCGTAGCTGGGTGTTCACTGTTTATTTATGGAGGCAAATGCATCCATTTAATTAAAGATTAAATAAATTAATTTCAGGAGGATTCATGTTCCTTTGAAACTTCCCAGAGAACACCTTAAGCATTAGAACTGTAAATTAACAGTAACGTTTCTCTCAAACAGGACAGATACGCTCTGTGGAAATGCTGTAAGGTTGATCTTTGAATGTCTAATAACAGAATAAATCTATTTTAGGTTGTGCCATGTTGTACCTTCAGATAGATCTGCCCTTTAGAAAGTTGTGTCTAGCTGCTCTAATTTCTGTCTTTAGCTACACCTGGTCTCTGGCCCTGTAACCAGGTCTCTAGGAGTTTGTGTACACTGGAGCTGGGAGCGAGCCAAAATAGCTGTGGGGATGTTGCAGCACCAGCAGGGAGCTCAGATCCAGGGGGTAGAATCCACACAGCTGTTTTTAGAGCATTAGAGCAAGCACCACTAACACAAAAAGAACAGGAGTACTTGTGGCACCTTAAAGATAATAAAGGTAATAATTGGAGATATACCAATCTCCTAGAGCTGGAAGGGACCTTGAAAGGTCATCGAGTCCAGCCCCCTGCCTTCACTAGCAGGACCAGTTTTTGCCCCAGATCCCTAAGTGGCCTCCTCAAGGATTGAACTCACAACCCTGGGTTTAGCAGGCCAGTGCTCAAACCACTGAGCTATCCCTCCCTTAGAGACTAACAAATTTATTTCAGCATAAGTGTGTCAGCTGGAGCTGGAGGGCTGGCTCCCAGCTCCAGTGTAGACATACTCTGGGGCACAAGCATTGGCCCTGCTAGAACTTTATCTCCAACTGGGACAACAGTGGGTTGCTTTTTTTCCCCTCGGGGTGTAATTGTTATTACAGTGGGTCAACATTCTCTAAAAGGACATTTCTGCCCAGGTGGTGCTGTAGCTGCCATCATCTGCAGATGTACTGAGTTGTGCCATTGCTTGTCCTTGTGAATTGCTGGAGGTCTCTGCTTGTATGTGCAAACCTGTTTTTCTCTTCTGCCATTTGCTTCCTGTCGGTATCTGTATTTCCCTGTGCACTGCCCCTGTGGGGTCTTGCTGTGCTGCGTGTCACACACTCTTCCTCACACTATGTCCTCTGTGCATCTGTGTCTTTGGACTTCAAGCCTTCCATTTTTGGACTGTATGTTGAAAATTTGGAGCTAGTCTAGGGCACTGTATTTCCCCACACTGTATTTACAAACAATGCAACGCTTTCAGTATTAAATGGCACATAAGGTGTTCACACAACTCACATCTCCCTACTAATTTTGAACAGAAGACAGATATGTTTGGAGAGAGTGCCCTACAGGGAAGGAACATTGTGACGGGTTTGGGCCCTTTGGGGTGTCACCTGATATGTTGGGATGCCACTGGGTTAGCCTATCCTGCCAACTACGCCACTGTAACTGTGCCTCAGTGGGCCACAACTGAGGATGCCAAATTCAGAACAAACTGCTGAGAAATAGGGCAAATATAACCCAAATCTGGTGGTGATTCTTTCATAAGCTATACCAAACCAGCCACACCAGTAAACTCCTGTTTCACCACACTGGTTAACAAGAAGTCATAAAAGCAGTTTCCTTGGGCATTCCAGTTCTTATATCCCCACCAAAAACACTGGATTCAGAGATGAGTGGTTCTTTACAACCAGTCTCATCAAATGAAAGGTTCTTCTGATCCCAAAGGACCAGCCACACATCCAGGTCAATATCTTACCCAAAAATCATGCTGATGCCAATCCCTTAGAATTAAAAATCTAAAGGTTTATTTATAAATAGGAAGAAAGTTGAGAGTTAAAATTGGTTAAAATAATCAAATACCTACTGTAATTGCAAAGTTCTTGGTTCAGGCTTGTAGCAGTGATGGAATAAACGGCTGGCTTAAGTCAAGTCTCTGGAATATATCTACAGCTTGGATGGGTCACTCAGCCCTTTGTTCAGAGCTTCAGTTTATAGCAAAGTTCCTCCAGAGGTAAGAAGCAGGATTGAAGACCAAATGGAGGTGTTTCCAGGACCTTTTATAGCTTTTGCCATGTGGAGGGCATCCCATTGTTCTTACTGTAGAAAATTACAGCAACAGGATGGAGTTTGGAGTCAGATGGGCAAGTTCTATGTCCATGCATTTCGCCTAGTCACAGCAGGAAATTGCATTAAATGTAGATGGTCATCTCCCATGGTCCATTGTCAGTTAAATGTTCTTTTGATGGGCCACTCTATTTCAATAGTCCCAACAATATGTGCTGACTAGCTACCTTGTGGGCGTTACTCCAGGAGCGAACACTTGAAATCCAAGTATAGAGACAATATTTATAACTTCAAATACAAAAATGATACATGCAGACATAGCAGAACCATAACCAGCAAATCATAACCTTTTCATAGACACCTCACTTAACAACCTTTGTACAAGATTTTCTGCAAATATATAACAGTGGTTGCAACAATGATCTATATGGTCATATTTTAATCGGATAATGTTACAAACATATCATAGTGGTTAGAGCATGGGACTGGGAACGGAGACTCCTGGATTCTATTTCCCGCCACTGTGTAACTTTTGATGAGTCAGTTCCCCCCTCGGTGCCTCAATTTCCCCATCTGCAAAATGGGGATAGTTCAGTGAAAAGCACTATGTGGCCCTGTGGAAAATGTGGGAAAACTGATTTATTTTTATAAAAATATATGTGACACAGCAGGTCTGCTTTGACCCTGTGATTACAAAGTATTAGTGCAATTAACCAATTGCACTGCTAGTCAATTCCCTTAGTCACTTACATCACTTGTTTGCCTGCAAGAGAATATGAAATCAGTTGGCTATAGCATAATTTTTATTACTGTATTTCAGTGGATAACAAATTACAAAATCTGACCATGCTTCCTTTTTTTGGTTAGAGGAAGCAGGAACAGAAAGCTCCTGATAAGGATGCTATTCTCAAAGCAACAGCAAATATGCCCTCTCGCAATGTAGATCGCACTGTGGCCCACCACAACATGAGGGATGTAAGTATGGTGCTTTTTATCTCATTTAATTCACATGCTAAATCTAGATTTCCTCCCTGATTTAACTCTTCTCTGCTACACCCATAGGTTAGTTAATCTTGTCTTGAAGACTTCACTGAAACTTGGGCCTATTGCTTATTTCTTTTGAAATAATTGAAAATGTATGGTCCATGTCTCAGGTTAAAAATAATACGGTGTGTGTGTGTGTGTGTGTGTGTGTGTGCGCTTAATATACCGGTAGCATAGGTAATTTAAAACTGAACTTTAAGAATCAAACTTAAGGTTTTCCTTGTTTATGCTGTGTTTTACTTCTTGCATTTCTCACTGAATGATAAAGCCTAGACACTTTCAGATTCTAATGCACTAGCACAGCAGTGCAAAGTTTGGTTGGGTCAGGGCAGCCCAGAGGATTCAGGGGGCCTGGGGCAAAGCAATTTTGGGGGCCCCTTCCATAAAAAAAGTTGCAATACTTTAGAATAGTATATTCTCCTGGGGGCCCCTGCAGGGCCTGGGGCAAATTGCCCCATTTGCCTCTCCTCCCTCCCCCGTTCCCCCCCCACCCCCACCCCCCCCGGCGGCCCTGGGTTGGGAATGTGGTGTTTATTTTTTTGTTTTTAAAGAGAAGTATGATCTTTATTCCCTGGTTTTAGGGTATTATCTCATACATGGTCATAATAGTGAAACTGCCCTATACCTGTACAAAATATTTACGCATTTTGTTCCATGTTTTTCACCAAAGAAATTAAAAAAAAAAAAAAAAAAAGTACCTGATCTTTTGTCTTAGTAGCTACCTACATGGTTCTAATACAAATCTTAATTAAAAGACCAGTGTGATTATAAACTGTTCCCCGCAGAAAATAAACTTTTTTTAATTCCAAGTTTCTACTGCATTCTGGGTTAGGTTAAGGTTCCATTTGTAAAGGATTAATGAATACTTAATAGAAGTTTTAATAAATGGGTTAATCAAATATTAGTCTAAAATGTCAGTAGTTTGCTTATAACCATCTATAACGTCTCATGCTGAAATGCTTATAACACCTAACATACTTAAAGGGTTAATAAATGATCACCTCTACCTCGATATAACGTGACCCGATATAACATGAATTCAGATATAATGCGGTAAAGCAGTGCTGGGCGGGGGGCGAGGCTGTGCACTCTGGTGGATCAAAGCAAGTTTGATATAACACGGTTTCACCTATAATGCAGTAAGATTTTTTGGCTCCTGAGGACAGCGTTATGTTGAGGTAGAGGTGTATTTTGTTAAGGTTCCATTTATAAATAGTTTATAAAGTGACTGCACTTTGTTTGCATAAAAATTTTGATTATACGTGGAGTTTGAGGCAGTTAGTTTTCCTCATCTCTATTTTCAAAGTTTAAAAATGCCCCAGCACTGTGCAGCTTTCAAAATGCTGAAGGACCTTGTGAGTATGTGTTAGTGTGATTTGCTTCTTCAGGTTTGATACTGCCATGTGCATGAAGTAGCAAAGCCCTATGTGCAGAGTATATGCTGTTTATTTTTCAAGATTTTATTTATTGACTATTTAAAAAAAAAAAAAGTCAAATGTCCCTAGCACTTACTATTAATTAAAATGAAGTATGGAAAACTTAACATGTTTAGTGAGCAGCTTGCCCTGTTGTATATGGGGTACACTAAAGATGTTTCCAGATGAAGGAAGGGAAGCCGTGACACATTGGTATGACAAGTCTCAGAAGAAGCTGGTCGTAGGAAGAAAATGACACTAGCCAAGAAAGCTCATCCCTTTATAGAAACAGGGGTCCCCAGTCCTAAAAGTAACTCCACAGCATCTGACCAGAGGCCCACTGACTTCTGTCTGCCCTTACAGGGTTGGGCCACTGTTTTTCCATTAAGAAATAAGCTTTCTCAGCTAGTGTCATTTTCTTATGGGACTAAAAGCAATGGAAGAAATAAACAACCCTTCCTGCATGGCAATTCTTGCTCTATATAGCACTCCACGGGAAACATGCCAACATATTTTTGATAGGCTAAACGCAGTGAAAGCAAAGCCATAATAAAGCAACTTTCTCTACAGGGGGCAAGGGCATAGCATACAGACTCTAACAATAGATGTATTAAGTGACGATGGCTATTGGTAGCTTCCTGTCTAAATGTTTTGACAGTTTCCTTTCTTGCAGTTCCAGACAGAGCTTCGGAAGATCTTAGTTTCACTTATAGAAGTTGCACAGAAATTGCTAGCACTGAACCCAGATGCAGTTGAACTATTTAAGAAGGCAAATGGTAAGAACGTGTCCTCAATGTGTTTTGTGGAGCTGTGTTTTGACTAGTCTTGTCAAGAAGTACCCAAAATGTTTATTCATCCTATTACAAAATGTCTGTAGCCATACCCACCTTCTGCTGTGATTCCTTCATATCTCCCAAGCTGAGCAGAGGTGGGATGGGTCAATACATCAGTGGGACTCTTCTGAGGAATACTCAGGTACAGAGGAAGGAAGTGCTGTTGGATATTTAGTAGGTAGTACTCTTCCCTCTTACTAATCAGTCTCAATTTGATGGCTTATTTTTAAAAATATTCCTGTCCTATACTTAAGGCCCTACCAAATTCATGGCTGTGAAAAACGTGTCATGGACTGTGAAATCTGATCTCGCCCATGAAATCTGGCTAGTGTAGGGGAGGGACAGGCCTGGAGCCTCTTACCATGTGCTGGTTTCCAGATGCCGGAGAGGGATGGGATTTCCTCTTCCCTTGCAGGGACCGGGTCAGACCCATCTCTGGGAACCTCCCCCTGCTGCAGGTAGCTCCGCAGAATTCTCATTGAATTGAATTGGGGAGGATTTCATCCCTTGTGTATTGGTTTTTGTTTGAAAAGCACTTGGGATGAGAGGTACCATGTGAATGTGAAATTATTCCTAGTACAGTATAACTACTGGAAAACTTCACTCAAACTGCAGCTCTAGGGAAGGTGAGGAATGGTTTAGGGTGTAGGGCACTAAAAGGGTATGTCTACACTGCAAAAAAACAAAACAAAAGTATGTTCTTAACTCTAGTTGGCTAACCTGTGTTAGCTTACTGGGGTTAAATAGCAGTGAAGACTTGATAACTTGTCTTGTAACTTGGGTTAGCAGCTAGAGGTAAAGGCTATAGAGGACCATAGGGTTGAACTCAAACTGCTAACCTAAATTGCCATGTCTTCAGGGTTATTTTAACCCAAATTAAGAACACACTTTTTTTAGTGTAGACCTACCCTAAGAGTTAGGATTAAATGGAGAAAAGGGAAAATGTAGGATGAATATAATGGAAAACTTCCTGACTCTGGGATTTATTAGGGCCTGATCCCACCACATTTGTGTCTCTCTCTCAAATAATTCTTTAACGTGTCTCATAGAAGTCAGCAGCACTGCTCGTTTGCGTAAGGACTGCTCATGTCTAAATGCTTGAAAGCTCAGTCCCGAGTGGAATAGAACGTTAAGGGTAGTGAGGAAACCCACTCCCCGTCATTTGAGACATTGAACGCTGTTCTTGACAAAGCCCTGGGAACAATCCAGCGTTAGCTGAGCTAATGGGGTTGAACTAGAAGACTTAATAGGTTTTTTCTCTCACTTTCTGATTTGTTAGGATGGGAAGGGGAAGACTAAGGATTCAAACTTAGCAGATATCTTTCCAGATGGAGCAGGGACTTAATTTGGCTTGAAATCCTAACCTGAATCTTTTTTGTCTGTAGCCATGTTGGATGAGGACGAGGAAGACAGAGTGGATGAAATAGCCCTGCGCCAGCTTACAGAAATGGGGTTTCCAGAGAGCCGAGCTGTCAAAGCCCTTCGGTTAAACCAGTGAGTATACGCAGTCCTCAGTGTACAGGATTGCTAGTTACTGAGATAACTGGTGCACATTATTATTTGGCTAATAACGCAGTTGCTGTAAACCGCCTCTTGGGACACCTAATCCAAGACAGGACAAAGCACTAGCTCAGGGAACAACCCTGCTCAGGGTAGAAGTCCATATGGGTGGGGAGAGAGTGTCAAGTGACAGAACCTTACTCTGCTGCTGACTGCGCTGGACTTGTTCTGAGAATAAATGGGGGTCTCTGTATTTGGCATCATTCATGAGTATTAAATTCACACTCTCAGTTTAAAAAACAAAACAAAACCCAGACCCAATCCTTAAACTGCAGAAGAAACATTTCACTCTGACTTCTAAAACCATTTTAAATTATTCATTTCTGTCCCCACATCCAAACAGTGATATCAAGGGCTGTTCCTTTCTTCTTTGGTTATAAAATTACTTGTGTGATTGTGCCAATCCCATCTCTGGATTTTTCCTTTCTCTGGTACTATCTCAAGCTTCACCTACTTCAGATACCAAAATGACATGAGACACAGCAGATTATGCAGAGGTTCAGAATATGATCACAGTGATCTCCTTGAGCTTGGCTCCTTTTCAGTGGAGTGCAAGTGCTCATAGGCTCTGCTTGGTGGGGATCAGATGCTCTTTTGGGCTCCAGGGATAAGTGTGGGGGAAAGAAGGGGTGATGCTCACCCAAGCACCATCCACTCCTGGTACCAAAATGAGCTGTCATTCATGGTAAATTGTGTAAGTGTGATGTGCTTGCTCCTCTCCTTATTTGCATGCTTTGATTGACAGTGAAACAGTTCCCAGTGTTGACATTTTAAATGATAGTCACTGGGTATCAGAATTAATACTCCATAGAGATGAACAGGGCAATTCAGCGCTCTGGGCTATGGTTTCAGGTTCTGTGGAAACTTGGGCAGACATCACATTGTTAATTGCAAAGCGAGAGTTTCTTCTGACCTGTAAGGGTAAGAGTGACTTTCTGTGTTGAAATGGAAGCAAAAGCATGTTTAAAAATGCTAGATTGCTGCTTCAGCTCATCTTGAACCCTGGCTTTCCTCTATCTCCACCTCACCTCACCTCTCCTTTCACTATTAGCTCAGGAGAAATCAGTTTGTGGTGTCCGTGGTATTTCAGGAACATCTTGATACAAACTAGCTGGTGATGCTGAAAGTCCTAGGAACAAAAGCCAAACCTGTGTGGGATGATGATTTACTCACTGAGTCTGTCCCCCCCCTGCAGCTTGGGAGTAAGCCTCTGAGACTCCATTGGCCCGAGTGTAGATGTTGCCACTCGGGCTCTCAAGCCCAACTGATCCCCCTGGTCTGAGCTCAGGTGGCCAGCCAGTGTCTCTGCTGGAGCCAAGGTGTCCACACTGTTAAGCTAGTTGGAGTCTGTCTAGCTGGGCTCGGAGGCTTGCTCTGAACTGCAGAATAGAACAAACCTGTTGAACTTTGCTGACTCCCCATAATGGTTTCCATTAACTTTGTGTCTCAGTATGTCAGTGACGCAGGCCATGGAGTGGTTGATAGAACACGCGGATGACCCCACGGTTGATGCACCGCTTCCAGGTCAAACCTCATTAGAAGCTGCCTCTGAAGTGGGTGCTTCCTCTGCTGGAGCAATTGCTGGTCCCAGTTTGGAAGCTGGTGGGGAAGAGCCCAAGGATGAGCTGACTGAAATATTCAAGAAGATCCGCAGGAAAAGAGAATTTCGTCCTGACCCACGAGTATGTCTTGTCTTTTACTCTTTACCCAACAAATGTAATATGAAGGAAACCACGGGGACACAGTGGACTCCAAGTAACCATGTTTACTAACTATATGCAAAATGTCAGGTCTGGATACCTATATACACTGCTGCTCTAGGAGGGTTCTGGAGGCTTTTAAACACAGAAGATATTAAGGACCATTAGAGGACTCTTAAAATATTTAAAAGGATACCACCCAGTACCTATACGCTACAGTCTCTAACACAGGTGCATGTAAATTACCAGTGGTGTTAGGTCTGCCCCAGTGTTGGGGCTAATGTCTTGACGTAGCTGTTTGTAATCATGGTTTGCTCCCACCACTAAAGCCAAAGGAAATAATGTAGTTGTGTGTATTGGTGAAGAAGCACCATAGGATACTAATTATGGTGCCCTGAGGACTCTTACCATAGAAGGGTACAAAAGAGCATTTAAAGTGAATCTTGAAAAGTTTGCAGAAGTGATGGTGAAACATCTCTTCTAGTTGTTTATCTGAACTATTATAAATATCATGCATAGAAAATGTATCCCTGTTCAGAACAACTTATATGATTATTTCCCCTTAAACTCACCAGGAGGCGCTGTTTAGAATTCAAGATAGATCTGTTTTTTACCACTAAAGGTTTCCTGAGACTTTGACAAGATCCATCAACAACTTAATAGCTAATGTTAAGACATGAGTAAAATTACTTACGTCTGAAAAAGACCTTTTAAAAAATTCAGATACACAGTTCTAAATATTTAATGCACACCAGAACTAAATCTAATTACTAGAACTCGCAAATGCACGTGACAGCATGTGTTTTATTGCCAGAAAACCACAAGCCTTGGATATGAAGCATGAAGTACAAGTTTTAAAATCCTGTCTCCCATCCCCAGCATCCCAGTTATCTGGCTCCATACCACATCATGGCTGTATTATCATAACTTGCATGGCTGCATTTCTGTTGCACCAGTGGAAATTCAGAGTTACTTCAGTGAACTCTAGATTTACACCAGCGTGGTTAAGAACAGAATTTGGCTTACAAACTCTACTTTCTGCTTCGCTTTAAATCTGCAGTTGTTCCTTTGGGTCTTGCCTCCTCTCTAATATTCCACAATACATTTCAGATTCTGCCTGCTCGTTTCTTACCTTTTACATTCCACTGTTTAGTAGTCTGATCTAAATTATGAATATTACAGGCAATTAACCTTCTTAAAAAGACCAAGCTAAATACACTTGTCGTCTTGCCTATCTATATTTCAACTGTGCCCACCATTTAATGTCCTAGTCACTAAATAACCTGGATCCAATTTGTCTGTTTGTAAATTGTTTTCTTTCTGTGCATGAGGAAGGTCACCTGTATATGAAATCTCAATTTGCCTACATTGCAATGAAATAGTGTAGTGGTGAAAAGTGGACTTGTTCCAGATCAGTGTTTAGGAATCATTTGTGTAGCACTATAACATCTGGAGTGTTTAGCTTTGTAAGAACAGTTAGTAAAGGAAGCACTTAACCACAGGAGTGAAATCCTGGCCTCACTGAAGTTAATGGGAGTTTTTCCCTAGGTGGATCCAGGTTTTTACCCTTAGGATAGAATCCTGGGTTCCTTTTGCCTAGGGCAGGCTAGATGGTGGCTGGGTTTCCTCAGATAACGGTTCCCAATAGATATAAGTACCTTTCTACTTTTCTGAGTTGCATACAAATGGGAAACAGGAATAAAACTATCCCATCTCTAGATACAGAAATGAAAACCAAAATATCTGAAGAGGAGTATGATGGGGGTATTAGGAATGACTGATGCAGACAGCAGCCTTCCTTGTTCTTATTCCAAGGCTTGTGTTGAACCTGAAGGAAACCATGGGCTACAACCAAGTGCTGCTTAGTTACACAGCTGGAACTCACTGAAGTCAACCTGATTTGACCCTGCGTAACTGAGAGCAAAATGTAACCCTGCAAATGCATAGTGGTAAAGGGGGAATGGAAAGCAAGTAGCTTCTGTCCTTCAGTACAAAACAAGTAACTTTCAAAACTGGATGTGAGAGTTAAAGCAAACTGTCCCATTTGACGTGTGGTTTAGACTTTAACCTACTTCTTAAGAGAGTCTCTGTCCTGGCTTCTGACCCATCACAACCCTCTTCTAAATGCCACATTGCCCAATCTAAAATTAGTGCCAGAGCCTACTAATGGCACATGTACTATAACTGAACTCCTAATGCTGTGAAAACCTCATTTAAAAAGAAGGCATTCTGACATTAACACGTCCTGATAGAAGCAACTAAGATGTGTGACCAGAGACGAGCAAGAAAGGCAAAAAACTAGTCCTCCTAGTGCTTGTTTGATGTGTACAGGGCTGGCTCCAGGGTTTTTGCCGCCCCAAGTGGCGAAAAAACAAACAAACAAACAAAAAAGCCTTGATCGCGATTGGTGGCAGCTCCACCACTCTGCTTTCTTCTTCAGCGGCAATTCGGCAGCAGGTCCTTCCCTCTGAGAGGGACCGAGGGACCTGCCGCCGAAGAGCCCGACGTGCTGCCCCTTCCCCTTGGCCACCCCAAGCACCTGCTTGCTCAGGTGGTTCCTGGAGCCGGCCCTGGATGTATAGGAGCTAGGTATGGGGAAGTTCACCTCTTGCATGCTGGGGCTGCATTTCCTTATATATAATTTTACATTGGTGCTGCTGTGTTTGTCCAGATGTTCCGTGTAAGTAGTAGGTGCAAGGGTGGAAACTGCTTCCAGATTACCAGCAAAGAGAGAGGCTTCTAGTGAGAGGAATCATCTGTTCCCCCTCTGAGTCCCAAGGATATTGACGTGGAACAATATTATAATGAGGGATCATTCAATCATTTCTCTTTCACCTATGCGTTGGAACAGTGCAGTAATACTTAGTGCTCTTAATCATGGGGGAGAGATAGCTCAGTGGTTTGAGCATTGGCCTGCTAAACCCAGTGTTGGGAGTTCAATCCTTGAGGGGGCCACTTAAGGATCTGGGGCAAAAATCAGTACTTGGTCCTGCTAGTGAAGGCAGGGGGCTGGACTCAGTGACCCTTCAGGGTCCCTTCCAGTTCTAGGAGATTGGTATATCTCCATTAATTTATTTTATTTTATTTATTTCAAACAGCTCTGCAAACATTTTCCCCCACAATACGCTGGTGAGATAGGTAGGTCTGAGTGCTCTTACTGATGAGGGGGAGGGAAAACAGAGGCAATGGAGATGAGTGAATTGCTCGTGGTCACAGAAGGAATGTGTGTTTGACATGGGAGTTTCTGCTTCCCATCCCATCCTGCTTTTTTAGAGCCAAATCCTGCTTCTGGTGACATAAGTGGGATTTTGACACTTATTTTAATAGAAGCAGGATTTGGCTGCTGCTATTTTATTATTATTCGCTTTTATTACAGTAGTGTCTAAGGACTCCAGTCATGAATCAGGGCCTGGTTGTGCCATTGGATTGGAAACAGGCTACTTGTAGCCTGATGGTAGACCTTCAAAATCTCTTGAATCTCTGCTTGCCAACAGTTTGCACTCAATAAAAGCCTTTTAGGAAATAAAACAGTCAAAAGGGAATTTATTCTGCTATATTCTCCTCTCAGTCACACAGAAAATCCCATTGGCTCCTCTAGTGAGGAGAATGTGACTTAATAAAGCCAGTCAGGATTCTTAAAACCAGGACCATCACCTTCTGCACCTTTGCTGTATGTGGAGAAGGAAGAGCTTTCCTACAGAAGGAGAAGGGATACGATTCATTCCTTGTGTGTGTTGTAGCTGCCATGGACAAGCTAAATGCTGCGTGTAATAAGCTGTGTGTTTCTGATTTAGGCTGTCATTGCCTTGATGGAAATGGGCTTTGATGAAAAAGAAGTGATAGATGCACTCAGAGTAAACAACAACCAGCAAACCGCAGCTGTGAGTATCCTCTGTTATTTTCATTCCTAATTGCTATGATCATCATTTGCTCAGTTGAGAATTCTTGATTGCTGAACCGGGTGGCGCTTGGTCATATTTTTAATTCAAACTCGCCCCATTTTACACGGCCTTCCTCTTCATATTCCAGCCCTAGCAGTTATTGGAGTTGAAGCAAACATGATTAAATATTGTGCATCTTTGAAACTAGCTACGTACACCACTGGAAAGCAGTCACTTCTGGACTGGAGAGTGGCAGTCAGCCAGCATCCTGCACAATGAGAGAACTGCTTGCAGAATGGAAATGTTGAGATGGAGAACTTTGGCCAGGAACATGGGAATTGGTTTTTGAGGTTCTCATCTGAAGGAACACACACACACACACACACACATGCGCGCGCACACAGAGGAATGCTCATTTTATCCTCTCCTGAAGGAAAAAGGGCTGAGTTGACCATGCTGGGATTTTGAGATGTGCTCCTGACAGTCAGATTAGTGAGCCTGCCTCCAACTTTGGAATTGGGAATCCTGGAGGGTTCTGGTGTAGGAGGATGACAGTCCTGGAACAAGCTGTAGATTTCCAATGTGATCTACAGAATGTCACCTCGTGTGGGTTTGAAAGCCAGAAATCACTTTACTGCTGTGTCAGGCTCTAGTCCAGCTCCCGCTGGAGTAATGGGAGCCTTGCAGTTGATTTGGAGCAGGACCTAAGTGAATAGTAGTTAACGTGTTAATAGAGACATGCTTTAGTCTTTCAAATTGCATGCAGGGATGATCAACGTTGTCTAGGATGTTCTATCTTGTGCCTTATTTACATGCGGGATTGAAGTCCACAAGCTTGCGTTTTAATGGAACTAATTATAAACTTGTCATGCCTGCTGACTTTTACAGTGTGAATGGCTGCTGGGAGACCGAAAGCCATCTCCAGAGGATTTAGATAAGGGAATTGACACCACTAGCCCTCTCTTTCAAGCCATCCTAGAAAACCCAGTGGTACAGTTAGGGCTAACGAACCCTAAAACGCTGTTAGGTAAGTACTGTCCTGGCTTCGGATGAAGAAGCATTGCTTCCACAGTTGCTGGCAATCAGAAAATACTCTGTTTAAATAAAGCCACGTGAATAGATGGGGGAGGGTGCAGCCTGACAGCTTGCTTTGTAGTGCTGATGCCATGTGGGCAACAGGGGCTTGGGAACAATCCTGGGGCTGTCAGATATGACACTGAATCTCTAGGGCAATGATTTCAACCTGCAACCATCTAGAATGTCATGGCTGCTGGCTAGAGTATCCATGTGGATCTAGGAGACTCGTTGCACCCAACTTGGCCAGAGTTGGCAGGGAAAATGTAGATCTCTGCTTGGTATCCTGGGGTCCTTAGCTGCAAAAAGCATGGAAGAGAATGCATGCTGTAATACAGCTCACTATAGATTGAAGTCTGCTCATTACTCAGAGGGCAGTGGTTGGCCGAGTTTAACTGAACTGAAAGCTGCCAGCTAAGGACTTCTGTGTGTGTCCTGCCAAGGCTGAAATAACAGCTATGGACACATGCTTCACCCTTTTTGGAGGTTTGCCCTGTAGAGCACCTGTGTTTTCTCGGTCGAAAAGCATCTGTGGCTGGGAAAGCCACATCACTAATGAGCCCAAAAGAGACTGAAATGTAAATCTGTGGTTGGTGGATTGCTCTGAGGAAACTCCGCACAGGGAGATATTTAGTAGGGAGCTATTTGGCCTTTTTGCAATATATAAACATGCTTAATATTTGGCCTCAGTTTTACCTAGACGTTTTATTTAAAGACATGTTTTAAAACATAGGTTGCATATGAATTCCTTTGCAGTGGATCTTTTGAACACTTACATTTACTATGAAGTTTCATGGGTTTTAAAGAATGCAGGAGCAGAACCTGGCCACCCTGATTTCTAAACAAGTGGCATCTTCGTTTCAGAGGGAGGGTTCCATGCTGCAGCGCAGGATATAAAAATAGAAAATGAAATGTCATTGTACACATGTATAAAGCTTGGATGAGCATCAGAGCACGTACTGTAGCTAATGATACCTTGGCTTATTGCCAGTGTCATGCATTTTAACATGAATATTTGCATTGAATTAGAAAATACCTAGTTATGAAAAAAATGATCAAAAGTCCTTCTTTAGTTCAATATATTTTTAATCTCTCACTTCTCCCCAAAAGAGGAGGAAGCATGGTCTAGTGGTCGAAGCATGAGAGCTATATTTTATTCTCAGTTCTGCCAGAGACCTGCTTTGTGACCTTAGCAAAGTATTTATAGTCTGGCATTCAGAGGTGTTGAGTACCTACAGCTCTTGTTGACTTTATTGGGAGCTGTGGGTGCTTATCACCTTTGGAAAATTGGACCATTAACCTCTATGCCAGAGTTTGCCAGACTCTGTTATGTAAATTGTTACACTGACCTTTAGGTGACTTCTGAAAAGGTCAGACTTGTGTTTTGTGTTGGGGGTGGTGAGTGAGTTCCAAATTTCAGTATTCTAACTCAGTGGGAAGCTAGATGTCTATCGGACCCATGTCCCAAGCATCTGTAAACTACTGGATCAAATGTTCTTGTTTCCTGCCGTGTTTGCACCTCAAATCTTGCAGTGATGTGCTAGTGCATGAAAACTACAAAGTGGCTCTGACTTGTCTGTTCTTCATCCAAGCTGAATGAAATGCAAAATAAGTTAAAACAAACAGTCAAAAGTAATAAGTGGAATAATCTTGGGATAGAGGGGTTGTTTGACACAGGTAAAGAGAACCATTTTTAGCCATTTGGACCTAGGTCATCCTTCCAAAATCTACAAATGGAGGGGACCCTTCCCCTGCACACACCATGGAATTTGGGGTCTACTGTCTCCATGGCAGCATGCATGCCCTTGACTCCAGTCCAAGGTGAGAGGGCAGTGATTAGGCTGGTGGAGGAAGGAGCTTGCTCGCTGGTGGGATAACACACTTTATTCCCCCTCTAGCCCCAGAGAAATTTTCCAGGAATTAAGGATCGTCTTGTGGCCAAGGCACTTGACTGGGACTCAGGAGATTATAGTTCACTTCCTAGCTCTACCACGGGCTCCCTGTGCGACCTAGGGGCATGCCTCTGTGCCTTAGTTTCACCACTTGTAAAATGGGGATAATGCTTTACCTCACAGGGGCGTTGGGAGAGTAAACTGATTGCTGGAGGCATTGAGGTATTGTGGTGATGGGCGCCATAGGAGTACCTAGGTAGAGCGTGTACCACAGCTGGCTTTTGTACTACCTCCTTCTCGTCACCCCCAGTAGCCACAGCCACGAGGAGTCGCTGGCAGCGCTGCTCCAGTGGAGTTGTGTTGCCAGGGAGCTTGGGGAGAAGGCCTCTGTGTGGGTGGCTCTGGCGTCCCAAGATCTGTCCTGACTGAGTTGTGGTGATCAAAGCAAGTCGTGATTTCTGCTGCAATTTAAACTAACCTTTTATTTTGTAAAACATCCAAAATACTCAATATTTGCCAAATAAACCATCATGAACTGAGTTTTACCACCTCCTTCTCTCGGCAGCCTTTGAAGATATGCTTGAAAACCCCTTAAACAGCACTCAGTGGATGAACGATCCAGAGACTGGACCTGTCATGCTACAGATCTCTCGAATCTTCCAGACGCTGAACCGCACGTAGAGGGGAATGCCGATCCACTGTGCCACTTCTTGCTGTCTCTAGCTTCATGTTTCCTGAACAAGAGGAAACAGATTTTTGGTGGGGGTGGAAGGAAAATGAAAGGAGGTCTGAGGGAAGAAGGTAGCGGAGGAAGCAAAATATCTTTTTGTTGTTTGGATAGGCACCTCTCAAATAAGAGTGTGTGTAGTTATAGCCATCCTGAAGTTAATAGCCTTGTGAATTTAATGTTAGAGGTAGAGGTTTGAAGACTTGTTCTGGGGTTTGTTTGTTTTTTTTTGCTTTCAGGTGGTAGGTTGAAAATGAAATATATATCCAAATACAGGAACAAACTTTGTGAACACAACTGAGCATCTGATTGGCGAAGAAAGTAATATGATGACATTGCCTCATGTTTCAATCTTCTTGCTCAAAAGGCCTAGGACAGCAGTTTTACTAGCCGGTGGTTGTAGCATCTGGCTAGTGTTTACAAAAGGTCACTGACCACTATCATAGGATAGTAATCATACTGTTCATCTCTCTGCAGTGTTAATTTATGTCTATATCAAAATACAAAATGCTTTTTAAATTGACACTTAGGAATTTGTTTTTTAAAATAAGTCCAAATGTTGAGAGAACATGCTTTTATCCAGACTTGTCTGTCTTGCATTCTGATTTAAACAGAATAATTCATAGATGGAATTTCTTTAATTAATAAATAGCGTTATTCTTTCCTATTTATTTGCTGAGTTAGTGTTGTTCCAGTCCTGCAGGACTCATACGTTTGCAGCTCTCACTCAGCGAGATTAAAGATGCAGTATCTCCTTTCACAAAAACGTAACTTGCCATTCCAGCACTTTGGTTCTCAAGTGCTACAGTTCAGAGGTTTGTCCTGTTTTAACAGATCTTAGTTTGAAAGGTGACTTGTTTCCATGCAGTTTTCCATTTCTAAATGTATACTTTAGGAAAAGAGTTCTGTGTTGCAGGCATCTTTCTTTTCAAACTCTGCTTGCAATGCCAAAAGCCACGAACTTACTTGGGTTTTAATTGAAAGATCACCTGCAAAATGAAACAAGAAATCACACAAAAATATTTAGGTTTGTGTCCTGTTTTTGCTGGCTTGCTTATCTAAAACACACTTGAAATTATTGCCCTCTTCCAAATAAGGAATTTTCCCCTACTTGTTCTGTACCTTAGAAATATCAGCAATGTCAAGTCTTGTCTTCCTTTGTCTTTATTGGAAGACTCGCTGGAGGTCTCAGATGTGTATTGTGAGTTTTGTCATCCTGCCAACTAAAGTACAAAGGGCTGAATCTCACACACAGATCTCTTCTTCCAACTGTTTATGCTGCAGTTGAGTTACACAGGTCTTAACAACATTTTTAAATAGTTGGACTAAAAATCATTTCCCTTTTCAATCAAGTTTCACTTGCTTGGTATCTGCAGTGTAATAAACAAGTCCTCCACTAGTCTATATAGTCTGCCAGGAAAGACAGGGTAAACAAGACCTGGATTTCTAATGTAAAAAGTATGCTGAGAAAATAACCCGTTTAAGCTTTCATTACACACCATAAAGGTGTGTATGTGTTTTGCGAGAGAATATTCTGCATATCTCTGCAGGTCACCTGTTAAAGTGATCTTACTGCGGGCTTTTAGATTCAGACCTAAACCACACAACAAGTTTTGGCCTGATCTTGGCATCTGAACTGTAATATTATGCAGCTGAGACACAGAAGTTGCCAATTTCACATAATTAATGTGATGGGTGGGGAATTCAGTCACTCAGATCTTATCTTTACGTACTATCCCAGTTTCATTTTTGGCTTTTGTAATATCCCATTAACAGCCTATTGCACTTAAACAGATTTCTGTAAGGCGCTTAGATTTCCAAATTCAAAAGTAACCATTTCCAGCACCCCCATTTTTCTTTCAACCCATTCTTGGCATCATCTAAACTTAATTGCAGTTTTGGTTTTAAAAACGGAGTCAGATCCTTCAACTCAATAATTACTCAAATTAGTCCTATTTGATTTCAGTGCAACTGCTTACGTGAGTAAGGGTTATCGATATGATATTAAGAATAATATTTAAACAAGTTTCCTGATGCTAAAGAATTTCAGTTGTTGGTTCGATTAGTCTTTCTGTTTTGCAATGGTTTCCTTGAAATACTACCTGAGGATGTTATTACTTGAAGCTCTAAGCATTTGAGGCACTGAAATGTATGGTATTCCCTCTTCCATCCAAGTTCTTGTAAATAATCAGTGCTTGTTTCTACAGGACAGTATTAGGTAGAACCATCATGTGATTATGCTGATTTCCTTACTAAACAAGAATTGTTCCAGACTGTGGTTCTGAATGTATTGGACGCAAGTTGTGACAGCAGCATGTCCTGTAAGAACTTATGGTCTGATCATGTTCCCATTAAGTCGTGTCCAAGCTCCCATTAACTTCCCATGCTGTAAGATCAGACACTTTAAAGTAATTTATAAACAGAGATTCCACAAAGAACTCGCATACTGTTTTTATCTACATATCCTTCATACTTCAGCCTTCTCTTTCAAGGAGCAGAATGGTTCACTTTTAAACTGTGTAAGTTCTGCTGCTTGTGCACCTCTGCATATCCCCATGGCAATGGACTTGAGGTAGATTGCATGGTTTCATCACTGTCTGTTACTGAACAGGGTGTATTTGTTTCTATGTCAGGCTTATCTAGGTGACACAAGTAAATCAAAACTGCACCCCTTGGCATGTCAGAACAGGTTCAACACATCTTTTAAAATAGTTTTCAGTATAATTGCAGTAGAGAAAGTGAAATAAATGCAGACAGGAATGCCCTGTGTATCTGCTTTCCTAATAAAACTAATATGGCAACTATAGTTTAAGAAACCTTGTGATTAAAGGAATACTGCATCTTTAAAAAACCTAAAAAGTTTGAGGATATGCAGTTTTAGACCCTATTATTTTAGAGCTTTACACCTGTACTGTATAAGTGTAAAAGGAGAGAGGCTGGTTATCATTATAAAGTGTCCTCCAGCCTTGGTTTTTTCCTATGGCTTTTTTATTTTTAAACGCTGCTTGTCTTTTGAGAACACAAGTTTCCAGTGGCCAATATCTGGGATTAGTGGAAGGTGATATGGATTTAATCTTTTTCAGCAAGATTTAGGAGTGAATAAAGATGTACTTAACAATGTCAATTCAAATGTAATGTAGAATGCCACTTATTGAATCAGTTGATTCAGCTCATTAATATGAATGTCTGACACTAATACATGCTGTGTGCTGCCAGTGACTCTGGAGCTTAGAAGTCCAGTGGCACGTCCTGTGAGCTGGATGGGTTGCTACTCCAACCAGGTTACTATTGCTTTTTAAGTCTGTTGTGGTTGCAGTTGTGGCAATTCTCCTGTGCTTTCTAGAATTCTGAAAGCCTAAAGATCCCTACAGTGACTATTAGGCTGGGATTCATCATTTGCAGGGGCTGGTCTCCAGGTAGTGTAATGATGAAAGGATTGTGGGTTCAAACCTGAAAAACCACCAGAGTCATGGGAGTAGACACTTTTTAAAAATCAATGGGATTACTTGTGTGAGTAAGGATTTGCAGGTTTGAGCCGTGTGCTTGCATGCCTAAAGTCCCGATTAAAGCTAGCAAAGAGATTAGCAGTGGTGCTGGCTTCATTGCAAAGTGTCTCATTGCATCATCAGAACTAGGTCAAGGGAAAAAGTGGAAGATAGATAAAACCAAGGAAAAATGAGGAAATGGGCCAGGTAGGTGGATTACCTGCTGCAATATTGACTGCTTATAATTGTTCTTCTGCTAGGTCTATACTTGCCCCATCAGTTGACAGAGACAATCTCTTACCTTTTGATATGTGTGACTCTTGAAAGCTAGCTAGCTATTTATTTAAATAGATATATATGTAACTTATAATTTTGTCATCACAAAGCTTTGATATTTTTAATAGAAATGTTCTATATAGAAGTTTGTTCTCAGGGCTTCATATTTATACTATCTTTACAGGGCGATGCATTAAAGTGATGTATTGGGGTGGAGGGGGGAGCCAGTTGCCACTTTGCAACTTAAACGTTGGTTATTCTTGACCTGTGAGACCGAGCTAGCATGAGACTCCTCTGAGCCACCGTAATAGGCAAGTCCAAAGAATCCACCACTGTTTCTTCTTCAGTCTCTTGAGGGTGGTGGAAATGGTCACACAAGAATACACAGCTGCTTTGCACATCGTTGCCCTTTACACAGTTCCAAGGACACTTCTGCTTTGTGTGTATCGATGGAAGTGGAAAGCTGATTCACGCAGATTCTAGTACAGTAGTCACTACTCCTGCACTCTGCTAGGAATGCAAGAACACATGGCTGCAAGAGTTCTTCAGTTTCCAGACATTTGGCCACTTGCAGCCTGTCACAATTGTTCCCCAGAACCTTTGACCCCATTTTGCCTGGAGCCAAACTTGACTACTTGGGGTGGTTCTTGGTATCTGAGAAATGGTTGTGTTTATTCAAATGCTTTTTAGTTGGAGCAAGTTGCAGTCTTCTGGCATCATGATCCATGGGCTGAGAATGATGATCGTATTCTATCACTGTCAGCATATCTTGCCTATTGAGCAGGCACATAAATTGTTCCCAGTAGTCTGAGGTTCAAAAGTAGTATGTACAGGATAGTAAGAGTGTTCTCCAAAGGAAATACCTCATTTTTCTGCTAATTAGAGTGGCATTTTTTATCAGTTGTTAATATTTACTCTTAGGACTTTATAAAGAGCTGATGGAATAACTGCATCCACAGCTGGACATTTACATCCACAGGTATATTGGATAAGATCATTTAAAAGGGATATAAATCCTCATGTTTCGGGGCATAACCCAGCCACTAACTGCATCTTCATTGATGGGCAGATTATTCCTCTGAAGCATTTGGTGCTGGCCATTGTTAGACTCGCTAGCAGACTAGCTCAACCACTAGTCTGAGCCAGGATGGCAGATCCTATGGGGAAAAAAACAAGCAGTGCATAAGTTTACATGTACATGGTTTAAAAAGTCATGTTCACTTGCAGCCCAACCTTTTGTCATAACAGAAGGCATGTGTTGAACATGTGGCGTACCTTTTGCTCTAGGCTTAAAGAACTTACATGCAGATCCCTGTTTGAAGCTTACAAACTTTAATAAATGTAAAAGCATTAAATTCTTATTGAATTTGGTTATAGTTTTTTATATATATAATCATGTTCTGGACAGGGGAAAAATTGTGCTAACATTTTAAACTAAAAACCTACCAAATGTGTGTTGTCTTGTTGCAGCAGGTAAGAAAGGCGTGTAGACCTTTATTAATTTGCAAGTTTATTTTTATTATAGTTTAATGAACTATAGAATGTGATTTGCCATACAGCACTGACCACAAAGTAGCACTAGTGAAGTTATACTGTAAGGTACTATGACTTAACACTTTTCATTTCATCTGTGTATAGAATGGGTACAGTACATAGTTTTTATATGGAATTGACACTGATGTGTGGCATGCACAGTTGTTTTTAAGATGTAATGTTACTTTTATGAAGTTTAACTTGGGTCAATATCAACAAACCTGTAGAATTCAGGGTTCATTCTGAAACTTATTAGCATGGGTCAGTAATCTGCTGCACAGCTGCAGAAAGATTCAGCACCAACTAGTGCTAATACTAAACATTTGTCACCCATTTTTGCTTTAATACGACGGTCTGACCAAAAGAAAATCAATTCTGCATCGTTACTAATCTGATCCCTTTTAAACAGTCAGGCTGTTATCTGCGGAAATGTACCGGTATTTTTGAGAGGCTATCACGAGTGTTCGTTTGGTGTGGCTTTGCTGGTAACTATTACCTACGTTAGTATGGCGAAGTTGGACCCATGAACGTGATTAGAATGAACGCTGAGTCTTTAAACCTACACACGTGCACTCTGAGAATGATCTGGTAATGTGTGTTGTACATTTATAACATCTTCAAATAATAAAGTTTTTTGATTTATTACAAACTGTTTCTAAACCTTTTGAAAAGTATCATTGGGCTGACAAATCCAGGTTACTGACCAGTCTGTATCGGAAGGATTCTAGAGCTGTGCGCCTACTGGTAAGCGGTTCATTAACAGACTATCTTTTACTGACCAGTTCTGCTGGAAGGAAACCTGGAACAAAGAGTGAGCCGCAATAACCATTTCTGCATCTGGGAAATATTCTTCCTCCTGCTTATCAACTTGGCTCCTTTAGGGTGAAATTCACCCTAAGGGCTTAAATGGAGCATAGACCTTGTGCTGGCCTTCTGCAGAGCGGTGAATGTTTGCTTACCAGGGATTATCCTGAATCTTAGTTGATTTGTTGAGCTGAAAAAAAGTCTTATCCAGCATGCTCTGCACTCTCGCAACAGACTGACTGGAAAATTGTGGGCTAGAAAGAAATGGAGCTAAAGTAAATAAGTGTAGTGCGGAAACAAGGTGGGATGCATCAGTACTATGACTTGCATATGAGTTACCTAAGATGCTGCTCCTACTCATGGGGTACTAGTGCTACTGCAGCTATTTGGGAACATACTGGAAGACTTTCTCCCTAAGTTTGCCTGTGCGTGGTCGCCTTGGAGGCTGCTGAGCAAGAAATGTAACTGTGTTAGATAGTTACTCTGGAGAGCATCTGGGATTTATTAAAACTTTTATGAAATGTACAGAGGAGAGGAGTGAAGAGCATCTGCAAAGAAGAATTGGACACTGTGCAGCATGTAATAAGGAGCCTGCCATAACCCTCAATACATCCTTTGCAGAAAGGAGATGACTTGGCTCCCAATTCCTGTCAGGTATTCCTCCAAAATTCTTCCTCTCCCCTGCCTGGGCCATGTGGAACAGTACAGGTTAGGGAGTTTGAGGTGGCTCCAGTGAACAACTGATTAGGATTTTGCAAAGATTTCCATTAGGAAGTTTACAAATATCTTAGATCAGCTGGACTCAAGAGAGTAACCTTGAGTAACTGTTTTTTGAGTTTGCAAATGACAAAAAAAAAATGCAGGAGGGGGTAAATAAGGACGAGGACAGGCCACTGGTTCAGAGCAATCTGGATCACTTGGTAAACTGGGCACAAGCGAACAACGTATGTTAATAGGGCACAGAATAAATGTATACTTCTAGGAACAAAGAATGTAGCCCATACTTACAGAATGGGGAACTCTATCCTGGGAAGCAGTGACTCTGAAAAAGATTTGGTGCGGGGCATGGTGGATAATCAGCTGAACATGAGCTCTGTGATTCTGTGGCCAAAAGAGCTTGGGATGCATAAACAGGAGACTCTCGAGTAGGAGTTAGGGAGGTTCTTACCTCAGTCTTTGACCATGGCTGGAGTACTGTGTCTGGTTCTAGTGCCAACAATTCAAGAAGTATGTTGATTTAAATTGGAGAGAGTTCAGGGAAGAACCACGAGAATAATTAGTGGATTAGAAAAGATGCCGTCTAGTGATAAACTCTCAGAGCTCAATCGATCCAACTAACAAAGAGAAGGTTAAGGGATGACTTGATTTGTCTGTAAGCACCTACATGGGGAACAAATATTTTATAACGGGCTCTTCAATCTAACAGAGAGGTAGAGCATGATCCAATGGCTGGAAGCTGAACCTAGACAAATTCAGCCTGGAAATAAGGTGTACAGTACACTTTTAAAAGTGAGGGTAAATTAGCCATTGAAAAAATTTACCATGGGTCATGGTAGATTCTGCATCGCTGACTATTTTAAAAACAAGATAGAAAAACATCCTAAGTGATATACTCTAGGAATTATTTTGGAGAAGTTCTCTGGCCGCTGTTAGACATGGGGTCAGACCAGGTGATCACAATGCTCCCTTCTGGCCTTGGAATCTGTGAACCTCCAGTTCTTCAATAGTCAGTTATTTAAGTCTTGAGTAATGTTTTGACTGCTGTACATGATTAGGTAGTAGCACTTCAAACTGAATCTAAACAGGCACAGCAGGTTTTCTCTCACGTGGCAGCTGGCATCTCAGTAACCAAAGTTTAGACATATACTCAGTCAATGTTCAGAAAGCACTTAAGTGCTGAAAATGGTTAAGTGCGATTATTACTAATTTTGTTCTTCAGCAGTGCTGATCAGAAAAGTGATCCTCTATTCTGGCCCTGAAGTCGCAGTGCACTTCCTTGACTGAGACCTTGTGGTCAAAACCTGTGTTCTGCCCTGAAAAAGGATGGGAAAGATAAGTGCATGCCATGCTTTGTTGAGCAATCTGAGCCTAGTCCTCATCTCAGGCCTTATCGACAGCAGCAAAATTCAGACACTAACAAGCCTTCACCCTAGGTTGGCTCATCCTAGGGTTACTCCTTCCAAGACCTTTTTGTCCTTGCCCCTCTCTCTCTCTCTCTCTCTCTTGAAGAGAACATTCCCCCACCTTCTTTATCCTGAATTGGAGCTAATGAGTAGCGATGCTCTCAAAAGTAAGGAATAGAATCCAGTGTAAAAGTGTTTGACCAGCTCAACTAATGTACACCAACTGGACTGGGTTCAAGGATAGAGCAGAATGAGTCAGCAGATGCTGTCCCTGTGAGGTCCTAAAATCTGGAAGTCAATCATAGACAGGTCATAGATACAGTCCCCTCAAGAGAGCATGTATCCATCTAATATCTCATACTATGTTTGATTTTACAGTTAAATACAGCGAACTTGTGATAAAGAACATCCAGAGGACCGGAAAGAGTCCGCCAGTAGAAAACTGCTCTGAGATGAGGGTACTTCAGTGGTTGTTTAAGATGGGATTGCAATATCTGGGGTGGGGAAGGAGGATGGGTTGTCTTGGGGCAGAAAAAATGGTATTAACTCTTCCTCCACCCCACCCCTGGGCCAAAAATTCCTAACTCCAAATAAAATTTTGATATATGTGATTGAACCTGGCAATAGCTCAAATGTCTTTGGCCTGGAAGGTGACTTTCAGCTGGAAAATATCTTCAGAGTGAATGTGGGCGCATTGGCAGAAGACCTGCCACGTAAGTACAGTGAGACCTCCAGTTGGCCAAACCCTTGGGTATCTAGTATCACTAACAATCCTGTGCCGTTTTATATAAGCAGGCCAGAAGCAACGTGTCCTTTGAGATGTAAAGACTAGACCGTACTCTACCAGAATACAAGTGGATGGTGTGGCTAATGTTTTCAAAACTGGGTCTAAACTTTGATGCCTAAACAGGGACATGGGTCCTAAATAAGTGGCCTAATTTTCAAAGATGCTGTGAACCCTTCACTCCCCTGGAGATCACTGAGAGCTGTGGGTGCTCAGCTCTGGAAAATCTGGCTGCTTATTTTGATGCCTCATTATGGAACAGGGTACTTAACTTCAGGCAGTTGAGTTTTGCAGTTGTTAGCCTGTGATTCTGTGTGGTCTTGATTAGGCCCTGGTCATGTGCATTGTTAAAAAGGTACAGAATTAACCAGATCAGTTATTCAATTGTCTCTATAGCATTGCTGTGATTAGACGGTTCTAACCTGTTTTATTAGACCTAGCTGAATATTCTGAAGATGACACCAGTGACTGCACAAAGGGCTCTCTCTCATTTAGTCTGGAAAAGTCATGTACATCAAGCTGGGAGCTTGCTTAACTGGTTGAGCTTCTGATCACTTGCCAGCATGTGTTCACTGATAAAACCAACATATGCCCAGACCATACTTAAGATTTATTCTTAGCAAATGCTGTTTAAATGGTAAATTATGTAAATTGTAAATTATGCTCCCCAAGGCCTCCTTGCTTGGGTGAAATGGCCCAGGAGTAAGATCCTTTAGAACGCACTGGCATTCATCAATGTTAAATTTCCTGAGCGAATAAATCTATCAGGTTTCCATCAGTTACTACTACGTCTATATATAGATTCCCTTTCTAAAAATAAAGGCTTATGGTACTTGAGCAATGTTCTATTCCATGACCCCTGGCTTCATATGAAAAGGTACATAGGAAAAACGGCCAGAGGTGTGGGGAGCCATGCATGTAGGCACTAGGGGCGAGTCATGCTTGTGTGTAACTCCTCATGCAAATGGCTAAGAAATAAAAGCAGTTGAAATTACAATATTTCTTAATTTTTAGATTAGGTGGGAAGTCAGTTTCACTGCAATTTCCTACCATCACTTTATGCTAAATGTGGAGTCTTGCACAGAATTTTTACTCACTAAAAATATTTCTTGCTGTCATTTCTGGCTAGGAGATCAAATAAACAAAGCCTGTGACAGAGAGATAATGAAGCTTCAGTATTTCTGGTTTTTTTAATCTGATCTTCTAGCAGAAAGGTACTCACGGCATTGCTATGAGCAACAACTATATGAAACGCATCAAATAATTATGAAAATATTTGTTTCTGAATGTAAAGTTAGCACGACATTTGCTTTAGAGTAGCATCTATGTGCGTGTATTTTAATATTTCTCTAGCATCTTTAGCCAAGGATCTCAAAGTGTTTCCAGACTTGGGAACTGATCTTAGCAGCTTGTCTACGCAGGCATGAGCAAGATTCCCTCAGGATTGGGGCTCGAGCGCCTGAGGCAGTCTCACGATGCCCCTGCGAGGCAGGTAAAGTAGCTCAATGGTTAGAGAGAGGCCCAGATTCGGTCGCTTGCCAAAGGTCCGACAAGGAGACAGTGGTGGAACTGAAGAGAGCGCTTGAGAGTCCTGCTCCCGATGCTGCGCTGTAACCAAACGGCTCTGGAGATACAATCACCCTAAGGCCACGGGAGGCTCAAGGGCTGCTGGGCCACGTCTGCATTTCTAAGCTCTGACCAACAGATGCAACTATCTGATGACTAGTGCGTAATCCTGCATGTAACTAGTGAGTGGTCCGACTACAGGTCCTCACAAATAGCCTCACCATCCTAATGGGCAGCGATGTCATGGAGACTGAACTTCCCCCATCTCTCCAGCAGACTGGGGCACGTGAGGCAGCTTGCTCTGATGGTCTCTCTATTGAATGTATTTCAGGGCTAAACAGAAGGCTTCAGGTTCCACTCCCCTGCATGTGGCACCTTTCCAAAGCAATCCGGAGGTCTTATTTTTTAAAGATGACATGCCCAGGAGTTTTAAAAATAGAGCTTGGGCCTTTTTATTCTGCGGTGTCTGAAAAAGGCTTGACAGGGTTTTGTTTAGGGCTGGACTTTTTGTTTTGTTTTTACTTTCAGGCGATGTCTAATCTATGCGCTGGGGGTGCGATTCCCCTGCTCATGTACGCATGTGCTAGCACGAGTATAAATAGTGAAGCCGCAGCAGAGCGGGTAGCAGCAGGGGAACCATGGCTGAGCTGTATGGGTATGTGCCTCCCACAGCTACGCTGCTATTTATACTTGTGCTGGCTCCATGAGAGCTGGCGTCAGTGTGAGTACATGAGCAGGGGCATCACACCCCTATCTCCTAGTGTAGCTGTAGCCTAGAAATATCGGGACTCTCAAAGCTGCTCTTCCCTTGTTTTGCTGGAGGACCTCTTGGGGAGGGGTGTGGGTGTGAGAGTGAGTGAATGCATCTGTACAGTGAGTTCTTGCACTCCAGAGGGGTGGGGCTGCGCAATCTGTGACAGATATTGCCTCCAGAATGTATGTTAGTCAGTGAAGTAAAGCAGGGATGAATAAAAACTAGCACACCAGAGTTAAGCAATCTGACTAACAATCCCTTGCCCTCTCAGCTGTTGTGATGTGCTCATTTCAGTGTCATTCAGGACTGATGAAACCTAAATTTCTAAGACAAAAAACCCCATTGGGCGTGGGGGGAGACAACTGCCTGTCAGGCCTTCTTTAGCCCTCAGAAGGAAGCATAAGTAATGGATGTAAGCCCAATTTCCCACCCTTCTTGCAGGTCCCCTTTAGAGCAGACTGTGTCTTGATCGTAAATGTAAATGCTGGGTGTGTCTTGCTAGCATTTGCCCAGCAGGGGGAGATGTTCTAGAAGAGAGCAAAACATAGCAAGGGCAAAATAACACAGGCTGCTGCTGCTAAATGCTAGCAGAGAAAAGTGATCGCTGGGGCCAAAGAGGACGACAGGAGGCAATGAATGGAACAAAGGTGAGCAGTGAGGTTAGGAAGTGATGCGGAGTTAGTCAGGGGAGTAATCCAGATGCACGAGGACAGGGCAGTTTCTCTTTCCGGTTGGACTAGAATAGAGGACAAATGGCCCTAGACTGTATAAATGATCTGAATTAAATGTTAAATTTAACTTCTCTAGCCTAGCTCATAACAAATGCATCCCTTTGTGTGTGTGTGTGTTTCTCTCTGTACGCAGGCTGAAAAACTAGCAGTGCTTAAAATTCAGTCTTTAAACTAGCCCAGGTTTGCCAGTGAAACAAAGGATTGAATGAAGTGTCTGGGGAAGTGGTCTTTTAACAGTGCCACTTAATACAAGGTACTTAAACTAACAGGACAGTATAAGGGATCGGATGCTGATTAAGCTGCATAAGGAAAATGGAAATATAGTAAATTATACTGGCATGGTTACAGAGCTAACTGCCCCCTCGGCCCTGCTCCCTACATGCTCTTGTCACCCCAGTATTTCTCATCAGTTGGGGCAGCCATGAGGGGCTTGTCCCCCTGCAGGACAGGCCTTAGCCAAGCAATGCCTTTTGTAAATGAGGGGTCCCCAATTCATGCTAAGTGTGAACCCTCAAACCTTCCCCTGAGCTGAGTTCCAGTCTCTGCCCCTCCCCTGGGTGGGGTCAGGGTCCCCTCTGGAAACACCCCAGCTCCCCCAGTGAGGGTGGCAGTGGACCAGCCCTTTGACCGCCTGGGATTTCCCCCCGCGTGGAGGCTGTGAGGCCCCTTTGTTCCGTATCTGCTGAGTAGAGGTGAGCCGTGCTTCCTCCCAATCTGACTCAGGGACATTTCTATTGGGGATCTGGCTGTATTTTACTCTCGGGGTGCACAGATAGCTGGAGTGTGAATTCAGTCGCATGTACATTTTACATCCCCTTTGGGGCTATATCCTCCTGATTAGCCTGCTGCATTGGAGGGCCAGCATCCCAGCCCTCCTCTGGCCTGAATATCAATATGCTCACCTGCCGTGGCTCCATGCCAGTGGCTGAGCCTTGGGAGTTGGCCTGTTGATGTCATGACCCCTGGCAGCTAGAACACTCAGATCTCTGGTCTATTTCCTCCCGCCTCAGTCCACTGCTGTGCTGGTCCTTGGTTCCTTTCCTGACAGTCAGAATACACTGGGTTAACTGATGTGGTCAGCTCTTGAGAGTTTAGCTGCCTGTCTGCATAACTCCACCTCCTGACTTTTCTAGAGTTGCTTGGACATCCTTCATGTCCATCTTTTCCCTATTCTCTTCCTGACAAAGAATATAGGGCTGGTTTTCTTTTTTTTTTTTTTTAATTCTTCTGCTGTATTTGCTTTCGCTGCTCTTGGTACTTCACCACTGTCCCAATCTCACTGCTGTATATGTCCCATTTACTGCCACTAACTACACCTCTGACGGCTCCTGGTCCCTTGAAACAACCCCCCACTCCCTAGGTCTTGGGCCTTTAGCCATCTGGAATCATGCAATTCTCTCACACTCAGAATGGCCCCTGGGTTGCAGTATATCAACAGTGATTATCTCAGCAGGTCTGACTTCAGTTCAGACCCTGCAGTTTTGTTCCCTCTAGAGCTATGATGATAGTATCCAGAAACCAAACACCCCCTTAGAGCAAAGTATTTATTTAGAACAAAAGCATTTCAGAGAAAAGACCTTAAAACAATGAACCAGGTTATATGCATGACTGCCTTTCCCTAGGGCTTATCCTTCCCTGGAGCTAGGGTCCAATGCTTTCCAGCTCCTCCAGAGTCTCTCCTCTTGTCAGCTGGTCTCTCCCTGGGCAGCTCAGACAATTGACCTCATTTGTCCTGAGGAAGGTTTTTCAACTGTTTCCAGTTCTTTTGATCTCCAGTCTCCCAGCCTGGCAAAACAGCTGTGTCACTTTGGCCTGGAGTCTGGAAGTAGGCCATTGTCATTCATGTGTGTTTGGGGTGTTCTCATCTGGGGACCCATTTCCTTGCCTTCCTGTTTGTTCTTCCCAGAGCATCTACTAAGCGAGATCAGTGCATTTATACAAGCAAGTCTTACTACCCACTATACAATAACTTCACTGACCAGGTGGCGTGCAGTGTTCATCAAATTATTACATCTCAGTATGCTTAGATGATTACGTGGCAGCTCCTCATCCATCTCCTATACCCACCTTTGCTTATGGGATCAGGGTCAGTTAAAACTTCCTTGCCTCTCTAATTATAAACTGTTCAATTACAAAACAAACAACACTGCAGTGGTATTCATCGTTGGACCTACTGGACAGCACATGCATACATAGTTACATACACTACACACAGTAAACAAGTTTAGTTCTGGCTTTGGTAAAAGGCTTACCAAAGAAGAGTACGTAAGATGCTATCAATAGCCATTTTAGAAATTTCATTATAAAGGGTTGGTGTATTATATATACTTGTATATTGGTGAACAAGCAGATATTACTCAAAGTAGGTTTGCATTATTACTACCATAATGACTCTTAACTCTGGATGTGCATGATGCGCTAAATCTTCCAGTGCTTCATTGGGAGTTTTGACTGTAAATGAACTGCAGGATTTGGGGACATAAGTCATGCCTAGGGTATGGCCTAGGAAATAGCCAGGAACAAAGTGGTAAAATGTGTCACATGGTGTGACACTTGCATCTGAGATCAAAAGGATTTCACAGCTTCTCATGTGCAAAATGATCCTCCGGGTAGTTTCTCACGAAAAAGGATGTTGTTTTAATCCTCCTTCATTTTAATGTCTGCTTAAGGATTGATTTATCCATGGCAGGGTTTACCTAAAGCTTCCATTGTTAATGCTAAAGCTTTCTCTTCATTATAACTGCTAATAAATATTTGATGGTGAAATTCACAAATTAGGTGACTGGGGCACAATAGATTACTTAGTTATTTCTCACCCCTGGGGGCAGAAATGTCAGATTGATGGAACCTGTCCTGAACAGATGGCTGCTTGTCTCAGCTCAATTTGAGAGGGAGGCAATATAACCCACCACCCAGTATTATCAGGCTTTCCAGCCATTCATCTGATGTTATTTGCATTTTATTTTTCTTTTCTCAAAGGAGCTGGAAGACCAGGATTTCATGATTTAACATGCAAGACCTGCTGCCCTGAGCCCTGCACATGCAGTGGTTGGGCTGTTGGTGTTGCTAGTCAGGTCCTGAATCACAAAGAAGGAAGAAGGTAGGTTTTACAGGCTATGACAAAGCTCTCTCCTCTTCTGGCCCTTTCTCTCCCCTTGGGGTTAGAGCCTAAGCAAAGGGAGAGGAGTAACCTTCACCGATAAACCAGTGTGTCAGTTATTGAGTGGCTGTCACTGCGGAACTGTTGGGAAGCCGTCAATAGAGGTTGCTATGCTACCACCACTAGTAAGAGTCAGAGGAGGAAGGATGTGCAAATAAAAGGACAATAATAGTAAGTGTTGATATCAACAAGGAGCTGGGATAAGCACCTGCCTCAGCCTGGTCCATAAAGTCAAGAGACCGTCAGAAAACCTGGGGCCAAATGTAAGTTTCATGTGGAAAAAACAAAAGTTATAAAACACGCTTTTAAATGTAAGAAGAGAATCTTATGATTGGACTTATGGTTCTGCTAGTCCCCTGTAGCCATGTATTGCAGCATTGTGCTAGTGCATGAGAACCAGAAAGCAAAACTGATGAGTCTATGTGCACCATCCAACGTGAAGGTTGATTAAAAAGTCAAGCAAGTATTTATAACTGTTTTGGTTAATAACTAAAACTAGTGCTGGGAACATAGATCAGGATTTTTTTTAAATCTTCTCCCATTAGGTGTAGACAGTATATTGCATTGGCAAGAGAGACAGTTTGACTTGCTAATTGACAGTCATGTTCTTTTAGATCAAACTTAAGCTTTTCTCATGAGTTCAATGTGTAACTTGTCTGTTTTATCAGGCAACTGTCACTGCAATAATAACTTTCAACTTTCTTCACATGATTGTTTGTCTTAACACATTAACAACAGCTAGGGTGACCAGGTGTCCCGATTTTTATAGGGACAGTCCCAATTTTGGGGTCTTTCTTATATATAGTCTCCTATTACCCCTCTCCCCGTCCCGATTTTTCCCATTTGCTGTCTGGTCACCCTAACAACAGCAGGGTTTCCTCTTTCTAGATCTACAGCTTCCTAGTTACTGTTCCATCTAGTTTAATCCTGTACATTCATTTCTATAGGCTCTAGAAGCCATCTCTTGTTTGAAAGGCTAGAGAAGTGATGGTGGCAACATGTTAATAAAAAAATTCAAATTCTGATCTGACATGCATTCCTTGAACACCTGGAGCCTGATTTTCTCATTGTCCTGCACCTTGGGTCGCAAAAGGTACCAAGTTAGCATGGTATTGCTTGTAAATGATGCAGGGCAAGTGAGAACCAGGCCCTCAAACTCTAGGTTTTTTTTTTCTTTATTCAAAGAAATCTCAATGTAAAAAACAAATTTAACAGCTAGCCCAGACGAGTGCCCGGACTCCACCCCTCACACACAGGGATGAGCTCCACGTCCCGCACTATAAAAAGACTGCCAGCGACACCCACAACCTGGGGCTCAGTTGGAGCAAATGACAATTTGGGGGACATTTACCAGCATTACTACTGGTATAATTATACCCGTATACCTCCCCGTGTGGACAGCTCAGAATATCAGTGGCCTTTTCTTCTGTACAAGAAAAACTGATAAAAGGCCACTGTTCTT
This sequence comes from Mauremys reevesii, assembly GCF_016161935.1. Lineage (NCBI taxonomy): Eukaryota > Metazoa > Chordata > Testudines > Geoemydidae > Mauremys > Mauremys reevesii. Next base: position 20,796,141 of record NC_052641.1, read on the forward strand.
CTGGATAAGACTGTGCACGTGGGAAATAATTGTATTGGTATAGTAATGCTGGTAAATTTCCCCACATAGACCAGCCCTTTTGCACAAGGAATGCAGAATTAGGCCCTAAATCTACGGAGAAAATAATCTGAGGCCGTACTAGAAAGGTGCATTGGTTTAACTAGATTGACTTAAAAATTGGTCCTGTTAGCATCTTCATCTGCAATATTTGGAAACACTGGCCTATCTGGAACTACAGATCATCAAAATTCTAATTCATGTAAATGAAACCTGCTTAGCTGCTAGATTCCCCGCCCCTTTCTGCCCTAGGAGGATTCAGAGTTGCCTCCCTGTAAGCCTTCTAGCTCTAGGGTTTACATAAGCTAAATCAAAGTAAGGTAAGAGTTAAACTGATTTAAGTGCATCTACATTAGGGGTTAGCAACTGTTTAACAAGATTGATTTTTAAACGGATTTAGTTACTGCGGATGAGGCCTAAAACCACATATAAATGAGAGATTGTTTTGGCTAGTCTTTTATGGTGGTCTTCCCCCAGTTATAGTTAAATCAGACCAGTTTCAGTCAGGGGGGCTTGAACCGATGATCTGTTATGTTAGCAGGGCTTATATCCTGTCTGCTGTGGAACCCTAGAGGCTGTACCATTTGGATTCCCCATCCTAAATTCTGCCCTGGAGGTGGCCTTTTTACAGCAGATTGAAAATATCATCCAGAGGTCAGCTTTTGTCAAGGAACAAAGCAGAAATTTAAATGGATTCAGTCTTTCGCAGCTCATCCTAATTATGCAGATGCACACAGAAAATAGAAATACCCTCCATGCTTCAGGAACTGGCTGGCAACCAAAATGTTACCCTGGGGGAAGAAAACAGAACTGAAATGTCGTCTTCAGCCATAATGCTCTTTCTTTAATGAGCAAGGGGAAAAAAATCCCACCTAGCCACTTGCTGTTTTCATCCTATCTCTACTGCAAGTGGAGGCAGAGAGCACTTCCCTACACTTGAGCTCTTCACAATCTCTATTGTGTGCATAACACACACTGATTGCTCTGCCTGGAAATACTTCACACACACCCTTCCTTCGCCCCCCCCACCTCCTCTTTTGCTTTTTTGTGATGTCACATTATAAAATGATCATGATTCATTTAGTGGTTGCCATAGTGATGCTTGCTATGCTCCTATCCACCACATTTGCAGCAGTCATTCACTGGGAATGAGTCAGAGAATGTGGGTTGGAGGCCAAAGCCTGTGTCGATGAGCAGCTGTGTGAAGCATCACAGACAGTGGCTGTGTTTTCTTCTGCAGGGAGGCACTTGAGTACCAGGTGATTAAGGAGACTGCAAAGATTCAGGCAGAAAAGGCCAAAAGTGCAGTCACCTCCAGTAAGTTAATTGTGCAGGTAATTTACCCTGCTACAGTGCTTTCCACCCAAGGGTCTTAAAGCACTCAGACACTCAGCTGTACATCCCCATGTGAGATGGGGAGTATTAGCAGCTTTTTGCAGATGGCAAAACAGGGCCGGGAAAGGTTGGGACGTGCCCCAGGTCTCTCAGATGGTCTGTGGCATAGCTGGAAGTAGAATACTCGTCTTGTGACTCCCAGTGCTGTCCTTCAGCCACAAGGCTACAGCTTGCAGTATCCCTGTTGCAAGAAAGAACAGGAAGGGGGAGAAGCGTGGTGCATGGAGAAATCTGTCAGTCAGGCCTTGATCCTTCATGGAGAACCAGGCAGGTGGAAGACCTGTGAAGTCAGTGAGCTCTGCTGGGGTGCTGGTGTCTGTCTGCCTGGTTCTTAATGCAGGATGAGGTTATGACTTTGCAGCTGATTTGCCTTCAAATCTTCGCTTCTCTTCTCTAATCTTTCCCTGTCCTGTAGTTAAAACAAATAAATCGGGGGGAGGGGGAGCTATTCTGACTTGCTCAAAAGAAAAACTGTTCTTGTTTTTAAACTGTGGCTTAACCTGATACTCATGAAAGTGCAGGAGCTAATAACATGGGTTGGGGGAAGGCATATTAAGAGTAGATGCTATTCTGTCTTCCTTCATCTAGCTCTGCCAATGCCCCTCAGGTTGCTCAGATGCAATTTTCACCAGGGTAGACCAGAGGCACATGAATAAGTTTCCTGAGAGGCGATTATTTCAACAGACCCAGTGGTGTCCATGGTGCTTCCCAGACCAATGTAAGACACAGTCCCTGCCCAAAGAGCATCACCTAGAAAGGGCAGATTCCCCCATCCCTTTCAGAACATGCCGAAAAGACAATCAGATGTGCCATGCTAAAATCTGGCTTAAAGGAGAAGTTTTAGCCATCAATGAATATATGAGCACCACCAATTTTGCTGCGTAAAAGAGAGAGACTTGTACACCTCTGTCCACGAAAAAGGTACTCCTAAATTGGCATGAAGATGCTGCTTTGTATATCAGAACATGCCAATTGTTATAATATGCCACTCAGAGTGGAGTGGACCTGAGCATGTGGGGTGTGGCACTTCAATTAGATATTTTGTCTTATTCATTTTTCTGCCCTTCCATTAATTGTTGCATTCAAATCATATTTAAATAGTATAAATGTTGGGATTAGCCATTTACAATATGGTGGAATTTTACTTTCCAAGGTATCTTTCAGGAAACAAGTGCTCTACAAGAAAACTATTTTTGTTTTTAAATTATATAGTAAATGTAAAACAAATGAATAATTCCCACCGGAAAGCAGTTGAAGTAGGTGGGTTTTGTTTTGCCCATCTGGGAATTATCTGACTTTGATTTTAATGTTTTTGATTAGATTGTGGAAACACCCAAAAAACTTTCCAAATGCACAGGGAAATATAGCCCCTGTCCTGTATCTCTGGGGTGGGACTGGAAAAACAAGAACAAAGGCAAAAATAGGATGCTAAAAAATACCTTTTATGGAACTCTTTATGGAAAACCAAACTGGTTTGTAAGTACTGTTGCACCGTTATACTCCTGAAAAACAACGTGATGTAACTCTGCAACTATAAGAAACACATGACCTGACTGTATGCAAGGTATTTTTAAATAATACTGTCCAATTTTAATAAAATTAAACCTCACTGACTTCTTCACTAAAGCTCTAATTATTAAGTACTATCACAATTCTGAGTGAGAGAAAAATCACAAATTCTTCACCTTTGGTAAATCAAACAGGAGAGGTGGAAGAACTGGGAGGCTTAAGAAGAGAATTAGAGGGAAAATAGGAAAAAGGACAGCCTCCCTGCCAATAACTGATTCATTCATGTTGGTTAAGCTCTTTGAAGATAAGTGCTTAGTAGTAATAGTACTTTGAGTAAGATGCTGATCATATTGGTGCAATGAACAATAAATGGGTAAGATGCCCCTTTCTGTAACATGTTGGTAGTCAGCACCTTCAGCACTACACTCCTTATTCACTTACAAGTGAAGTCAGCTCCACTGATTTTCAATTAGAGTTAGCGTACAAGAGGAATGCTGAAGTGTGCCCATAGCCTGCAACCTATAAAGTGTTAGTGGGAAGTTCCTCCAGGCTTAAAAACAGTGAAAATAGTTTTTTAAACAATAGTGCTACTATGATGACACTCTGAAATACAACACATTTCAAATGAGGGAAATTAGCATGTGCCTAGATAACTATATGGATCCCATCAGTGTAGTTTCTGGGCTTTATTTACATTTTATATCTTAATTATTAAATGGATTAGGATACACTTTATTTTGTCTGCATTATTAATAGAACATCTTCACTATTTTTTTCTGTAAAATAATCTGTTTGTTGCATGTGGTCTATTCTTATTTCCCCAAAGAAAACACGCTATCGCATATTTCTGATGCATTATGTACCTGAAGCTAAGTAATCACTGATAACTGCATTACACTGTAGAAACTGTTCCTGTGTTATTGATAATTGCACTATGATAGTTCCTGTATTACTAAGACTATTATTCTGATCTCTCTTCCTAAAGGATGGATACATAATGACCTGTCATGATATGATTTTGTACATGGGGAAGAAAAAGACATTTAAAAACTGTCAAGGCAACAGCTGAGTTAAGGCCCTGCCTAATTCCTTATTTCACATTCATGTCATATAGGATTATCAGGTCCCATTTGCAATGTGTTGTCTTAAATACCATATTTTATTTATTTACTTGATCGAGTACATTTTAGAGTTATATTAAAACCTAATGGCACAATGACGGAAAAAATGTGTTGTTTTACTGACACTCTCCCATGCCATCCCTGACAGCATATAGGCAAGAACAATTGTGCAGAGATGAAGGCAGGAATACAGTTAAAACAACTTCCAAATAAAGCCAACCACCCTGGCATGCTCCTGAAGGAGATAGGAGGATTGGCAGGTGCTCCCACAGAAATGCTAATGAGCTACACCAGCAGCAGACAGCTGATTCCCGGAAGGATGTGGGTTATAAACCAGCTGGAAGGAAGAGAGAGCTGGAGTATGAGACACCAACGTGGTGGTTTCTTCTTTGCACTGTGGCCAAGCTGCCAGAAGCAAACCAACCTTTATATCATTTATACCTTTGGGTATAGAAAACCTTGATATATTATGAACCATTTTTGAGGGGATTGGGAGAGGAAAAACTTCCCTACTCAACCAGTGATGGGCTCTATCATTTTGGATTCCTTATCATTCCTAATCCCTAAAATGGGGATAACACTTGCCTTTGGCAAAGTGTTTTGAGAGCTTCATATAATAACCACACCTAGCTCTTATATAGCACTTTACATCAGTAGCTCTTAAAGCACTTTTAAAAAGGAGGTCAGTATCGTTATCCCAGTTTTACAGATGGGGAAATGGGCATGGAGAGGCAATGACTTCCGCAAGGTCACTGAATGGAGCTGGTGGTGGAGCCAGGAATAGAACCCAGGTGTCCTGAGTCCCAGTCCAGTGTTCCGTCCTCCAGGCAACATGGCCTCAATACAGCAATTAAAAAAAACCCAAACAACCTGAATGAGAGCAGAGTGTTCTTATGAGGTGGTAGGCTGTATGTGGTGCGGCTGCTATGTTTACTAGCCAGAGTTATCTAGTGTGACAAAATGCCTAAGTCACAAATCCTCCCTGCCCATTTTTGTGAATTTAGTGTGGGTGAAAGATGGAAGAGTGACAGCCCCAGCCACTGGAATCTTCTACTTATCCATAGAGCAGATGCTGGACAGACAGTGGCAATGTAAACTTTCCATGTCATCTCCCACCGCTATGCCTCATCTCTGATCTGAAGGGATCTGATGTGCTGAGAGCATTTGAATACCCCACTGCCTGTTCAGTTCTTGGCCTCTCTAATGAGACTGCCAACAAAGGTGCCAATTAGTGCCATTAGTGGGTGGGCTCAGTTCATTCTGTCTTTGCAGCTGAATGACCTATGACAGTGATGTCGAAGATAGTTGCAGTGCAGCAGAAATATCAATGTGTTGCATTGTGAATGTACCTCCATGTGTCATTGGGCTGGTACAAGTTGTTTTTTTGCCCTTCCAAACTGGTTTGTGTTTTTTAAAAAAAAAGGCTCCAAAAGTAAAATTCCAAGCATTCTTCTAAAAAGGCAAGGAAATCAAGAGCATGGTTCTAGCTTCGCTAGCTACACTATCACTGGGAAAGGTGCCATGTTTTGATACAAAGGTAGCACATACTAGCAAATTATCTCAGAGTACTGGAAAAATGAGTTGCATAACAGTCCTCAGTGCATATTTACACCCACTCTGACAAACGATAAAGAAATCAAGGAGAGCATCATAAGAGAAAAATGATTTCATATGAAAAAGCAATAAATTAACACTTTTCAGCAGCTAAGTCTTAAACCAAATATTATAGCGCAGGACGGGGCTAGGAGCAATTGGTATGTGAATAATAAGTTTGCTACTACTTAATGTTGCAGAACATGGGATAGTCATTAACATTCTCATGGCAAAAGCAAACACGTTCAACAACTCACTGATATCCCTCCCATTTTAAATACAGGCTTTTCATCACTTACGTGGTTTTGAGAATGCCAGCGTTACCAGAACATCAGGCAGTGTTAAGTGCCTGACAAGCCACTTGATCATCAGATCCAGAGCTTCTGCAAGCATCAATTTTTGTTTCCATGTTAGAACACAAGTCCCCTAAGTAAGGCAGTTACAAGATATTACCATGCAGGAAGAAGTCATAGAACATTTTGCATCAGGAGTGGAAGACAGCAAGGGTAAAAATAGCAGTTGAGTACAAAGTAATGTTAGGGTTAAGTGGAGGTTCAACTAAGTTATCTCTGATGATACAGCATAAAGTATTGATCATGTCTGTACAACTGGACAAACTTCTTATTCTCATCATTAGATTTCTCCATAGCTTCAGGTTTCTTCTAAGCTTCTGTAGTTTTGAGCCAAAAGTTTCCATTGGTTTGTCCACGGAGGTGCCTGGGTTTGGCTCAGATACACCTTGACAGATTACCTATAAGAAGCAAGTTTTAAAAATATGCTTTATAACTCTGGAGTGAATTTTGTGCCAGACTGACAGATCTGGGTACCCGAGCCCTCTGTTTGTCAATGCAATAGATACCGCAAGTGCAGCAGCAGTTCAAGCTTCCCCTGCAAAATGTGCCCCAATCTCACCCTAAAGATATCCTCTCTCTGGCCCAGGGGTTAATTCTGTTTCTACAGCACATTTAGGGCCCAATTCAATATTCACTGAAGTAAATGGAAATATTCTCATTGATTTTCTATGCAAGTTAGGTCAGGCCCTTTATCCCTAACCTAGGAACAAGAGTATCAGTTATGGTGATAGCAACATCACAAAACTACCCTGTATGAAATTGACTGAAAACACCAACTCATTTTACACAGACCCATCAAAAACTAAGTACTTTGCAAAGTACATTTAATGTATCAGTTTTTGGTGCATGCTGTTGAGTACAGAGTTATAGCTTGAGATAGTGACACAGATAACTGCTGTAGTTCAGACCCACCCCTCTTGAAGACATGAAGTTGAATGCTCTCTATTTCTCACCCGGAAGAGGTTTAAAAAAAAAATGTGGAATTGTTCAAAGATGTCAATTTATTTTTAATTGTTCTGAAGCAATTATATTCTCCAAACAGAGAACAGAAAGGAAATCAGGCGGACTAAAATAACTACGTACTCCTAATCTGCTATAAATATTCAGTTCAATTTGTTGAATTTTAGCCAGAAACATGCTCGATCTACAAAAGATCAACTTTGTCTCCCATTGCAATTGTACAAAGTATAGAAATTACCCTTAGCTACTACCTCTAAAATCCTGCACATACTTATTAAGGACCTAAACCCGTAGATATTTACATCATGCGTGTAACTTTACTCATGTGAGTATCCCAATTGACATCAATGGGACTCATCGAGTGAATAGAATTACACACTTAATTACTGCAGGATCAGTCCCTTAGGCCATGCTCTCAAACTGCCTAGGCACTCAGAACCCTACTGATTTCAACAGGGCTCCACGTGAATGCAGGGATCTGTCCCTCAGATTGCATACTCTTCGGGACAAGCAATGGTATCTTTTTACCTGCCTATGCTGCCTAAAAACTTACTGTAAAATAATAATTAACAGCATGGTAGTTTTAGTGCAAGAAGCTAAAACACTATTTACCACTCAAAATTTTTGTAAAGCAATGAGATAACATATTTTCTCTCCCTGATAGCAAAAGGCCCATCACACAACAGAGCATAATCAATAAATCACATGTGGTTACTTTGCAGATCAAACCATATGTTTCTATATCCATGTCCAGACTGTAATAATGTTTGCATAATCTTGGTGGATTTTTCTAGTTCCTTGCTGCTAGTTTCATTTTTTTAATTCTCAATTCAGTGACTGTAGGAGAAAACAAACTGCAACCACAGTACAAGAATCAGCAGAAGACTCCACTTGCCAAACATCACTCCCCTCTACGGCTTTGTGATTGAAACTCATGCTCAGGTGAACAAACTGCCTTTCTGCTAAGAAATCTTCAGAACATGTCACCTAGTTACCAGTATGAAAAACCAAAGCCACCTTTGACATTGACAGATCATGAGCTCATTGGTACATGGCACATCCAAATCAGTACAATAAGAAAAATTATTCTAGGCAAATAACCTGATGGAGAAAATTATAAGAAATCTAATAATTCCAATAGTTCTCTGTATTCCATAAGAGGCAAGAGACCTTGAACCTGCAATTAGGTGCCTGATTTTACTTCAGTGGGACTAATTGTGTAGTTATGCGTTTTCAGGTTCACTAGGTAAACCAAGGGTCAAAACTCTCAGAAATAGACACCTTGGAAACATATCCTGACATTAACAAAAACAAAGTTATAATGACACTATAAGAATATGTGGAGATGTTTGAGTATAGCAGACCTGTCCGATCAGTGGCCAAGCAAACAGTGGGCTCTCTGTGACTGGGTTAGGTTCCAGCATGTGAGTCACCATTAGAGCACTGAGCCTGCAGTGGATCTACCAGAATGGATCCCTGAGCCCAGACAAAACCCCAAAGGGTGCTAACAGTACTGACTGAAGGACTGGGCCTTAGTTACAGATCACTTATTATGAAAATATAGACAGGAACCGTGGCACAAAATGATCAGTTCAACCCTACTTATGAACCTATTTTAGTTTCCTGCTGGGGTTTGACACAATTATTGGCTATATTTTTTTAAACAAAACAATATTGGCAACACTAAATTAAAAAATCATGACTCAGTTTCCAAAAACCATAAGGTTGGCTTAAGAATCATATTTAAAAAAAAATTAAAAACATTTTTGTTTCCCATTTGCATTCAGGTTTTTGAGCAGGTAGGAATCACATTTTCCAGCTTTACTCAGCAGCCACGAGGACTACAACCATTTTTGTCCCCAGATAAGGAGCTAGGGCTTTAAGAAAAACACTAGATATTGATGGAGTGGGTGACACGGCCTGGCTTCTCCTGAGCCACATACTAGGCTGGACACATTAAATTAAGTTTTGGGAACAAAAAATTCCCCAAACCCACTTCATTCCGAGTGCATCCATTGCTGCAGTGTCCATACAGCCCCAGTGCTACGAGCCACTGCCTGGGGTGGGGACACCAGGACCTGGGTCCCAAGGTCACAGCAGAGACACCCCCCATGCTAGGGACCATGTATGTGCTGGGAAGGACAGAGACCTGAGCCAGCTCCAGTGGCCTGGGGCACCTGGCAGATGTGCTGGGCAGTCCAGCCCTCATGCTCCACCCTGGCCCCTTCACAAGATAGCAGCATATACAGCTCAGACTGGGCCTGGGCAGGTCTTTATATACAACTCCCCCTGCCTCTCATCACTAGGGGACGGTTGCTGGGGTAGACGAGGGAGCCAATGACAGGCTCTAGCCCTTGCGCTTGCGCAGGGCCCGAAAGGCGGGGCCGCTGCCCACGCGAGAGCTAGAGCGCGAGCGCCGGTCCCGCTCCCTTTCCCCGAACGCGGGCGCGAGCCGGTCGCGCCCCCGCCCCCCTTCCTCGCTAGCAGGCGGCTGGCAGCGCGCGCCGTCTGGGGGGGCTCGAGGCTGAGAGCGAGCGCGGGCGCGCGCCAGCCAGCCCGCCCGCCCGCCCCGGCTCCCTACGTCCGTGTGAGCGGCGCCCCGGGAGCCGGCCTTTCAGCCTCCCCGTCCCCTCCGCCCGCGCGCTCCGCCCGGGCGCGGGCGCGGCCGGGGCATGAAGCTGCCGTAGCCCTGCGAGGTGAGTGGGGGCGGCCGGGCCTACAGGCCGCGGGGGCCGGGCGGAGGGCTCCGTGGGGAGCAAGGTGGGTCGAGGGGCCTCTGTCTCCCCGGCATCCTCGGGGCGCCTTCCCCATCCTCTGCCTGCGGGCGTGTGAGGAGGGGGGCGGCCGCTCCTCAATCTCGGCCCCTGAGTCAGTGCCTGAGGTGCTGCCCCCACCGCAGCCCGGCAGGGGTTCCCGGGGCGGTGGGACCAGCCTCCAGCAGCAGCTTGGTACCTGCGGGTGTGGTGAGGCTGGCCCCGGGCCGGGGAGGACAGGGTGTCTGCGGCAGGCAGGAGATGAAGGGGACCTTGTGAGAGGGCTAGAGACCGAGCCTCAGCTTTTCTTTCTCTAAACGGCTGGGATGAATACGGGATTTGTGCCCGTGCCTCGCTGATACGGGCTGGTAGCAACTGCAAAGGGTGGTTCTTGGGGTTTTTTTTTAAACAAAACTGAAATGCAGGGTTTAAAAGGAGAAGGTGGGCTTACATGGCTTTCAGTCGTGGGTGAATTTTCAATTGCCAAATAGATCGAGCCAATAAAAATCTTTTGAGGGTCTAAAGGCCTGTGTTGTTCAGTCTACAGTATTGTGCCTGGTGTGATGCATTTGAATGAGCTGTTCAGGCAGCTAGTCTTCTATGTGTGTGTTTTTTAAGTGTAATGGAACCCATTGCATTGTTTTTGTTTTAGATGGTGGATGTTGATGATTGTGCCGTTGGAGATAGCACCAGAAGAAAAATGGATGCCCTGACAGATAGTGCAGTTGAGATTGTCCCTTTGGAGCTCTATGATTCAGCCAGAGCAAAAATAGCTGCTAATCTACAATGGATCTGTGCTAAAGCCTATGGAATAGGTAAAATCGCTTTCATCGGGCAGTCGTTCTTGTCTCTATTCTTGCCCTTTTCATCTCCCCTGCCATCACACAAGTAATTAAATCAGGCTTAAATCACCTTTGTTTTCATTATCAATAATGTGTCAAACCTATTCCCATGTAATAATCCAGTATTTCATGATGCATCTAATAAGAATAAAGCAAACAATCAGAATAAAGTGGTGTATCAGGAAACCTGACAGTGAATGCTATCTATTGTCACTATGAATGATTTGTACTTCCAAAATCTTATTGTTTTTACTAAATAGGATTTTCCTAAACCGAGCTGTTTGTTACCACCTGCAGACCTTTAGCTCATGTAGGCCTCAAAGGCTTTATCCTGATTCCTTGTCTAGTCATCTTTGCAGATTGGTGCTAGGACCTTGATGCTGGGTTGTTGTTTTTTTTTCCACATTGTCATGTTAGCTTCTTTTATTTTAATTTTAAGTTATGTAATTTATGAATCTGCTTCTAATGAGTAGCAGACTATTCCTTTTTTCCAAAAATGTGAACAAAGCTAATTTATGAGTTACAAATACATTTATCTACATTCTAGAGTATAGGGGAGGGAGGTAGTGTGAAAAAGTAAGGAAAGATACTTCTATAAGCTGTTCTTTGTCAGAAACCATTGATATCCAAAGAGTTTTCCTATGGCAATAATAAAGATTATGTTGGAACCTTGCAATACTTTCACAGGCATCTGTATCTACTGATTTTTTTCTATTGCAGTAGACCTGCTTGTATATTGTGAATTTTTGCTTGCTACCATTTGAACATAAATAGCCATGCTGTATATAAACTTGATGGAATACTTGTCTTTATACAAAACATAACAAAAACCATGCAAAATCTTGTTTTGGAAAATTAGATAGCCCTGTTAATCTAACTCTAATTTGCCAAACTCTAATATGCTTACTGGATTAACACTAGCTTATTTTGTGACAGGGCTGAGCAAAACAATACATTCCTGCAATTAAATATTTTAGACTGTTTTCAACAAGAATGTTGCTTTCTTCTAGTATTTTCAGAACTGTCAATATTTTCTGTCACTTTTGCATTTTTCTACAATTAAGAGTAAAAAAGAGATAGTGATATTGTTACTTTTAAAATTTATTTTCCTTTCTACCGAGTGTGAAGTTATTGCATTTTATGAGAGGAGTAAAGGGTAACATAACAATAGTATGATTATCTAAACAAAAAAATTCTAATGCAGCCTTTGGGTGTGTAGATATAACATAAATGTTGACTACTGCTACCACTATTAATAATTGGATACTCATGAAAACTAAACAGGCATTGTCCTGCATGAATATATTTCAAGTGCTTCAGTTGCTTGTAATGCCTCATTAAAGAGATTTTTAGTGAGTAGAAATAAAACATGCTTTGCAAGTTATAGAGGTTCATTGTTTATATTTTGGCTTTGTTTCAAAAGAAGGACCTAATCCTGCATTAGGATCCACACGCATGGATCCTGTGGTGCAGAGGAAGGATGACTGACTGCCTCATGTTTACATTGGCATTAACCTTTGTGGGACTCTGTAGGCTCAGAGATCTGTACTTATGCCTTAATCCTGCATCAATTTGCTAAATTTGTAGCGTATACTGGTTAGAGAACTAGCTGTTATTAAATCAGTTGGCCTTTTCTACGCTAGAAATTTAGCCTAAAATTCTTATTTTTATTAAAAACAATATACCATTGCCAGTGATAGAGGTGGTGGGAATACTTGTGTAGAGAAGACCCCTGTGGCTACTGGCATTTTTTTCCCACTGTCATGTAGACCTGCTTGGATCAAATGTAAATAAGAGTTAAATGTCAGCAACAGCAGGAGCATTATTTTCAGTAGGTACTTTCATTGTTGCTACCACTGGTTGGCTTCAATGGGACTAGTTGCAGTGAGTAAAGTTAAGCATGTGCAGAAATATTTGTAGGATCTGGACCTGAGTGAATTGTCTCCATATGGTGATACAAAAAAAGTTGCTTTGAGATATATTAGCATTACTTTGCTTTTTCTTTCCTAATCATGATACATCCTTTTCTACGTTGTCTTCAGTGACTGCTTTCCTCCATGATTTTCTCTTTCTTTACATGATGCTTGTTCTGTCTGTTTTCTTCTTATAAAAATCTATCTGTATCATACTCTATTTCTAGTTTTACTCTGTTCTCTTCTACTTCTAACTCCCACATGCTTATTATTTATTTGTATTATGATGGCATCCAAGGGCCTCAATGAAAATTGACTCTACTCTGCTGGTGGTTTAGAAATACACAGGAAAACATCATCCCTACCCCAAAGAGTTTAATTTTAGGGCTTGACTACATGATGGGGTAACGCGTTCAACAGGGCTGTGATTTCTAAAGCACACTGATGTGCTGTTCATTAATTGGACTGTATAGACCTTGCTGGTGCATTCTAAAGTTTACTTAGTGTACTTTAACATAATGCTGTTTGAAAAAGTACTGTGTTAAAGCGCACTAGGAACCTTCAGTGCACACCAGAATGGTCTACTCTGTTCAGTTAATGCATAGCACATCAGACCAGTTACTGCGCTTTAGAAAACACAACCCTACACTGCACATTATCCTACCACATCGACAATCCCTGATAAGTAAATGTAACAAGAAGTGGAGAGAGGGAAAATAACAGTGATAGTTAACCTAGGTAACAGTGTAATCCTATGTGCTTATGATTCCAGATCACTTGAAAATTTTTAAGCTCCATTTATGTGAAAAGTTTAAGACACTTACTTAACAAACAAACATATAAAATAAAGGGAGGCCCCACTAGCCACAGGGCAATGCCCTGTAGTGAAAGCCCAGCCCCAGTGCCTGCAAGATGCTGAGATTTCTACCACTGAGCTCTTGCAGTGGCTCCTACTTTGAGATTCTAAGTTTAGTGTTAGGCTGGCTAGTAGGTATCTGAGAAATAAGAAGTGCACCAACAGCCTCCTCTGGCTGCTGAAAGGAAGGACCCCTATGGCTGTGGGGACAAATTTGTGAAAAAACAAGAGGTTTTGGGGGGAGGAGGGGAACCCTGTTCTTTTTTCCTTTTGAACTGCTATTTCACTGAAGTATTTACACAAATATAATATTTGAGAGCTGTGGGTACTGAAGTGTTCAGTTTTGTCTGAATATCAGCTGTAACTGTTCAAAAATGTTAAAAGGGAGATGTTGAGAACATTAAGGTTCTTGTTATGCCTGTTCGTCTTGTTAGGAAATAATGAAAAAGTTGTCCAACTGTCTAGAAGCACAGAATGAAAGAGGAATGAATGGGTGGAGTTGTTGGTCATTATAGGGGTGTGGCTAGTGGTTAGAATAAACTCTCTCTGGATGTTGAAGAGGGGAGTAGATGGAGCTGTGAATTTTTATGGGGTCTTGGTTTACTAGAATCTAGATAGGTCTGGAAGGTGGGCAGGACATCTGACCACTTTTGCTTTATGTATAAAGTTGGCAAGGTTATCTTATTGTTTCATGCTTCTGTGTTGAATTTACAAGGTGATGATTTCTCAGTCTGATTATAGTAAATGTGAAAGCCAATGATCAGTACTGCAAATGGGTTATTAATGTTTAATGATTACCAAATGTTGGTGTATGAATCTGTCTGAATTAGCATGGCTAAAGTTGAAATAAATGGTAGGAGGAAAAACTGAATGGATTAAAGTAATGAAAAACTAATTTGCAAGTAAAATGTACACACCATCAAGAGTTAGATGGATAACAGTTTTGTTCATCTGAAAGTTCAGGAAATCTTTTTTCATATACTTCAAGATCAAATTGGCTGTTGAATGAAACTTTTCTATTGGAAGTGGAAGAGCAGAAAGTTGATGAGATTGTTCTGCAAGTGAGATCTCTTTATGCCGTTGTCTTTAAAAACATAGCTGTGGTAATTTAAGCCTCTATCTTGGGCTTATCATCATCATCATTCAGGAAAAGTCTGTGATGTCTTTGGTACCTAAAATATAGCAAAGATCAATTTGTGATTATGCCTTAAACTGACAGGCAAAACTAAAACTTGATAAGAATTTTTCAGCCTTTGTTCATGCTAGCACAAAATGAGCAGTTAAAAAATAGTGGAGCACTTTGCCCTTGATATACTCTTCCAGACTAATTTAAACTATCTGGACCAGTACTAGAATAAGAAATAGGAAAAACAAAAGAAAGAAATAATAGAATCTACATTGACATTCATTGGGAACCAGAAGCTCCATTTCATGTTTGCCAGTAATACTTGCTCCTATATAGCACCATAAAACATTATTTAGTATGTAAATACTACTGCCGCTTCATAGACAGGAAAACAAAGGCTCAGAAGTTATCTGACTTACTAAGGTCACAGCAATAGTACCAGGACCAAAATTAGGAACCACGTCTGACTTCCCCTACAAGTCCTTTGAGTAAGCCACCAGACTACAGTGCTCCCAACTAAGGGTTAGTTTGTTTTTTTTGGCTCTGTTTCTCTGTCTGTTAAACAGATGCAATGATATTTTTATAGGCCCGGGTTTGAAAAAAAATGCGCTTAGCCTTAGCAAGTAGACACTCACCAAGGAAAGTTTCCATTTATTTTGTAGATTCTGAGTTTTCATTTAAGAATTTAAAGCTCCTCATCTTGAGGGTTACGAAGATAACTTTCCAAATGTAAAGTGATGTAGTACCGTCTTAAACCTGCAGACCTCCAATACCTTTATTACTGCTCATTGTTTTTTCAAGACTCAGCAAAATGAAAACTGACTAGTTTTGTCAGTTTTGACTGCTGCTATTCAGACCCCTGAGAGTAAAGTAAAACTGACAAAGATCAGGTCCATTTCACTCTGCTGTTTGGCAAACGTTTTTCAGCATGTGGCCTATTGTTTAAATCAAGCAATGAGTCTGCAAAAATACCACTCTTAGACTGCCAAGTTCCTTTAAAACTTCTGTCAGTTGCTTTTGTACGTTAAGGTGGGATCTTCAAAAGCACCTGAGTGACTTCGGTTGAACACCCAAACATCAAAGTTTAGCTCTATGCTAAATCCACTAGATCATTAGGCTTCAGAGGTGGCATCTTCAAGAATACAAGTTTTTCAAAGTAGCTCTTTGCTGTTTTGCAAAGATTTTAAATTACAAGACATTTTTCTGAATATTTGTGAGATTACTACAATTTCATTGAAGTTTTACCATTTTAAAACATGCAGATTTCATGGAGGAAGGAAGTCCACAATTAATATTTTACCCATGTTACTAATGTCTACATTTGTGGTATTCACCTTTTTAGTTTGAGCACCAAATGCCATAAAAATTAACTTTTTTATTACATTTTGACAGTAAAATTGGATCTAGGTCCAGTCCACATCACTCTTGCGACTGTGATAGCAACATCTGTGTATAAGGTTTCTAGCCTGGTTTCCCTGACTGATGTGGGTAGGGTTTTTTCCCTCCCAAGTAACATTATTATAGATGATTTAGAGAAGTCTATAATACGGTTCTATAATACAATTATAAGGACAAAAATCTCTTCTAATTGGTCAGGGAAACATGCAGGAATGACTTCAGACCATAATGTAGACAAGGCCTTAATTGCAGAGCAGGGGTGATTAATGCTTTATTGCATTTTAGTGTAGCTTTAAGTATACACATGCAGGGCTTACTTAAATGATTGTGTAGACTTACTAATTTAAAATTTTGATATAAAATTAAATTTTTGCTTGGATTTTGGTTCTCTATCATGGTATCACACCTCAAACAGCATTATACTACTACCTGCTTTTGTAGTTTAGATGATAAGTCAGATGTTTCAAACTGGTGCATTATTCCTTAACCATGGTGTGTGAGTGAGAGAGGGGGTAAGGAAATTGTATCCTGGGAGCGGGGGGCGAGAGAGACTCTGCAAAATGTATAGCTGGCTGCTGTTAAATTTGAAGTTATTTTAAAAGTTACGTAAGTAACTTTTTAAAGTGATCTGTTGTATACCAAGTGATTTACACTTAAGACTGCTCACTTTTGGAAAAAACAGAATTCATTAGCATGTGTTAAAATAAAAACTTTCTCATCAGGAGTAATACAAACTTGCATTTGAATATTTCTTCTCTGAAAATAGCTCACCTATCTTTCTGCTTTACTCACTGGAACAATTAATTTTTTTAAATTAATAATTGGAGATATACCAATCTCCTAGAACTGGAAGGGACCTTGAAAGGTCATTGAGTCCAGCCCCCTGGCCTTCACTAGCAGGACCAAGTACTGATTTTTGCCCCAGATCCCTAAGTGGCCCCATTAAGGATTGAACTCACAACCCTGGGTTTAGTAGGCCAATGCTCAAACCACTGAGCTACCTAACTTGTACTTGATTATTGTGTGTTGTTAAAAAGCTGCTTACGAGCGCTGGAACACACTTTTTATTTAAAAAAAAAAAGCATTGCATTTTTTAATGGAGAGGCAGAGTAAATATATATATGGTATTTCAAAGTTTATGCCACTATATGAGGGGTTGTGATGGGAAAAGGTATCTTAAAATTTTAGAATTTTTTTTTGTCATTTAATACTGTATCAGTAGGCTAATTCAATTGATCTAATTCTGTTAGCGTATTCCCTACATTAGGGAGGTGTAAGAATTTTTGAATCCATAAATATTGTGCATGAGCGGGGAGAAGGGGACAGGAGGTGTGCTGCTTGTTGTTTTTGGATGGCTGTGTGCTACATATAGAGAGGTAATTGGCAGTTAGAGATGTGAGACTTTGACTTGTTAGGTGATCTAGCCTCTCCTTTAAAATGGGTTTTGAACCTTACAAGTGATGTTTGCTGAGGAAGACAGTCTCTTAGACCAAGGAATAACCTAAATGTGTAGTTGTGTGATGTTGCTAGGAAAGCTTTTATTGCCACATGTTTGAGATTAATACTTTACATGTTGCAAAGCCACAAGGGTATTATTCGAGTCTTCTGAAACTCGTGATAGTAAACATTATACCATTCATTCTGCATCACATTTTGTCCCACTTAGGTTTTTTTAGTTTCCAAATTTTCTGGTTCATTAATCAAGCTAGTTACTAAGGTTCAAGTATTCTTCCTGTGGGTTTATTTTAATGATATCCACAAGAACAGTATAAAGTAAATCTGTATTATAAATACAAAAGCTTACATTGTTACAATTTTTAGTCATTGACTCTAGCTATGAGAGTTGCCAAACAAATCCTTGTAAAATTGGTTTAAATTTATAAAGTATCTTGAGAGACTTTGCTTCTAAATTTGTTATTACTAGAATCAGTGGTTAAAAATCCTGTTGAGTTGAATGGGTGTAATATCAAGTCCATCAGGAGTTAATGTTGCCTATTGTGTGTATATGTTGTACATTTCTATTTGTAATTTGTTAAAACTGTGATAGGCCTTAGCATTTAGGCATTAAATTGATTAAACTTCCTTGCATTTTTTTCTGAAGGAATATTCTTACTTCTAACTCTGATATATAAGGTACAAAAAATCCTAGAAAACTCGACTGGACAAACATTGCTATGGAATTAATCAGTAACATTAAAGAACAG
Organism: Mauremys reevesii; assembly: GCF_016161935.1. NCBI lineage: Eukaryota > Metazoa > Chordata > Testudines > Geoemydidae > Mauremys > Mauremys reevesii. The sequence goes on from NC_052641.1 coordinate 20,814,221, forward strand.
CAGTAAACCTCAAATTATTTTTGGTACTGATGTGCAGATTGAAATTATTTCTAGCTTTGATCTTCATGTTAATTGTTCAGAACAGCAGTTGGTGATGTTTTTGGATGAGTTGTGGACTGCGTACTATACTGCCCATCAGAAACTGGGGCAAATTAGTTCTTCTAATTACCTTTAAAATATTTTTCTTAAAACTCAAACCAAAAATCTTAGGTTGGCATTATAGAAAGCTAGGTAAACAGTGCTGCTGTGCCTTGAATTGCTGAATATGCAGTCTCTTTATTCAGATGGGGACCTGAAGGGATACCATCAAATTGAAAACTACTCAGTTTCAAAAGTGAAGTGAGAAGTAGTTTCATGTACTACACTTATTCTGGGCCCTTCTGCCAATTTTTGTGGTTGTACAGTCACATTTTCATGTCTTTGAAATGTTTTCTCTTCTATTGCCTTGTCAAAACCCACCAAAATTGTGAACTATATAGGGAAATCAGTGAGAAGAACTATACGTAAAGTGCTTTCAAATGCACAAAGAAAAAAACAAGCAGAATTTTCTGTAATCTTTTATAGTAATCTTAGATGTTACTTGTAATGATAGCAGGTACAGGGCCCAGTACAGTTGGCACCCCAATCTGGGTGAGGCCTCTAGGTGTTGTTGAAATATAAATATTAAATAACATTAAAACATTCTTTAGACAGAAGGTTTTTTGTTTAAGACAATGACCTTTTAAAAAGAAACACACCCATTGTTTCCATCCGCAAATCATTGTAGTAAAGAGTTCTATCTATTAGAATGCTAGAGAGAGCATTTGTATTTTTAAGCACAAACATCTGAATTAATTAGACTACCGCAGTTTCTGATCTTTCCTCCTTTCCCTGGAACTGCAGCTCAGGGTTTTTCCTGAAACTAGTAATCATTTTTAAATTGAGTTATGGCTTAACCATATTATAACACTAGCCTGATAAGTGTAGACAGAGCTGAAATAATTTTAACTAGATTTTAAGTCTTGAATCTGGCAGAGTTTAAAAACTCTTCCTACTATAAAACTGTAAATTAAAGGATGAATGCTAAAAGGAAGCTGTCAAGAAGAGTGAAACAAAATGTTAATGTTAGTACCGGTATGTTAGTTGTCCTTAGTAAAGCACTGAACTTGTGAGCAAATGCGTTCTGAGCAATTGGGAGGGGGGGACCAAAAACTTGCAGTTAGAGTTTTAGGAATGTAACTGAATAAGAAGTTGTTAATTCTGGTCACTTTTAACATAAGAATTATCTAGCTTTTGACGTCATTTTTCAGAGTGTCTTTAAGAACTACGTGATATGAAAAGCTAATAGAAATTTAATATTTTCCACTTTTTTAATGGGGCAGTTATTAAACCACTTGCAAATGCATTACTGCAGAGATTCAGGGTTCCAGGTGGCTGTAAGGATTTTAAACACTATCATGTAACCCTGCCTAGACACAGTGATAAAAATATAGGTGATCACTGGTGCTTTGTCTATACTAGCACTGCTACTGTGGAGCTGCACTGATAGTAGCACATGTAGGAATTTTAAGGGGAAAAAATCCCACTGTAGACAAGGCTGAAGTCTTCTGCATTCATAATTTAAAATGTATGTAAATTACTGTGCTCGGGGTCCCATGTTCAAGTTTATAAAAACATTAAGATGTCAGATGTGAAACTGTGTTGCTTCATGCTGAAGGCAATGAGGTGATTATTAGAAATCCCGGTTAAATAGCTTTTCCTTCATATATTTGCACCTAAATAAAAAGGGCTTCAAGAGTAGTATTGTTTTAGCTTCTGTGCTTTCATTATGTTGAAAAAAACTTGTTGTTTTTTTAAGTACCAAAACTAAGATTAATCAATTTTGTAACCAATATATAAAGCAGCTGAGGTGTGTGGTGTTTTTTTTTTTTTTTAAATCAGCTTCTGGGCTTTCTTGGTAACTGGTGCTATTTAAGCTTTATGTATGTTTCCTGTCACATAAGCCTTAATCCTGGGTTAAAAAATTTTTGATCCTCCTTTTTCATGTGATTGTGTTCATCCAACCCCTCTTAATAATTGAGCACTAAATAATTTAGAATAAAGTGGAAACATCTTTACTACGAGCAGATGCTTGTGGATGCTGCTTGAATTAACCTACAGTTTTGTTTTGAAACAGTGTATTTTGTACATCTGTGATAAACTCCATCTATAGCCTGGATGCTCTGAATAAATGGTTAACAATATTACTCTTAATTTTAATTGTAAATCTCTCGTGCACTACCCACCATGTACATAGCCCTTGATTCAGAGGAACTTCCCTATTCAGGGAAGCACTTAAACATGTGTTTAAGTCTAAATGAAATCAGTGGGACTTAAATATGTGCTTAGGTGCTTTCCTGAATTGAGGCTCTTGTGATTTAAGAGAGAACTAGAAGTACATTGGTTTTTAATGTAACAGTATTGTGTATAGGAGGAGGGAATGATGTATGTTGCTACTTCAATCAAGCACATGCTGTTAAATATAATTGAAAACTATTCAGCATATAAAACTGCAGACTTCATTTTATTTCTCATTCAGTATTTTTCTTTTTGGTTGCAAAATGAACCACGCAGTTTGTTTTTAATATGTATGTGTTTTCTCCCTTTCTCATGTTAGTTTTGAATTCAGGTGCAAAGTTTTCACTTTTGCTTACAACTGTATCCACTTGTTTGAGACTCTTCGTCTTTGTTTCAGATAATATCCCAGAAGAGCTGAAGGACCCATTTTACATTGACCAGTACGAGCAAGAACATATTAAACCACCTGTCATCAAGCTGTTGCTGTCCAGTGAGCTATACTGTCGTGTCTGTAGCCTCATTTTGAAAGGGGATCAGGTGGCTGCTCTGCAGGGACACCAGTCAGTGATTCAGGCTCTGTCTCGGAAAGGGATTTACGTCATGGAGAGTGATGATACCCCTGTGTCTGAATCTGATCTCGCCAGTGCACCAATCAAAATGGTTAGCTTAAAGTTTAGAGATGGATTTAATCATTAAATCTCACCCTTGACTTTGGGGATAGATAATGGAGTGAAGAGCTTTTCACCTCTAGGTTGCTTGTCTCAGCACTTTTTCATGCAAATATATTGTAAATACAGTTAGAATATGTAAAGGTGTTTATTTCTTGATGTATGTTTGACTGCAAATACTTTTGGTTTGCTCCTTAGGGTTCTCATATGGCAATGATTGATGCTCTAATGATGGCATACACTGTAGAAATGATCAGCATTGAAAAGGTGGTTGCTAGTGTCAAACGTTTTTCTACGTTCAGTGCCTCAAAAGAACTACCCTATGATCTGGAAGATGCAATGGTTTTCTGGATTAATAAGGTAAAACTGATATTTAGAAAGGATTGCTTACTTCTAGAAAATTGTAACTTCTAAAACTGATTGTTAAAAAGGGCTTGATCAGTGCTTTGTCCATGTTTTGTTAGGCTTCCATTGCTGGTCATGCCCTCTTCTGATATGGAAGAAAGCTATTTGTAATTACCTTAGAATGTCTTGGCTCTGCACAGTGGCAGTGAGCCAACCACCTGTATTCCTTTAGGTATACAGATAGTAGTTATTGCTTCTTTTTTGTGCACCTGCAGCTTTTTTAGATTTCTTCCTTCTTGGCTTCCTCATCCCCCTCCAAATGCAAATCAATATTTGCCAAGAGGAAGAGGACAAGACTAGTAGGGGAAATACGTTTCCTTTTTTTCTTAATGGCACAATGGTAGATTTTGTCATCTTTCTAATATAAATCAAATTAGAAAATACTGCAGTTGGTCTGTTTCCACCTAAGCTACTTGACAACTGTCTTTCAAGCATACTGTGGGGAAAGAATGTTTTTTAAAAAAACATTTGTGTTTTAAAATTGTACATGGAGGTTGAACCAATATTTATTATCAGGTTAGAATCTGCCAAATAGGAGTTGGAAATAAAATTGATTGTAGATACTAACATACCAGATGATTTTTAGTAGTGGAAACTGTTGCTATTAAAAATACTGCTAATTAAAGATGCATTTTTTAAAAGTGTTAGACCATCTCTTCCAAACCCTTCTCCCCTATGTTTGTTTAATTTTTAAACCTGGAAGTAGTATATGCAATGTAAAAATAAGAATTCCTTTTCTAAAGGGAATCAAGTAACTTTGTGATATCATTTGTTTGGTAGATGAGGGAAGCGTATTGTTTCATGTTCACTAGCCAGATAGATTTGATTTTGAATATATTTTACTGTAACCACATATGAAACATTTCAGAGGCTATCAGTTTAGAGTTTATACATGAAATCCTTGAGCAGTAGTATTACTGTTTCCTTTACATTCCACACTTCTTCCTCCCACAGATTTTAGTGCAGTACTATAAATCTTGTATTGGATAGAAAGTTAATAGTAAATCTGTCTAGGATTTTTTTTATATATAAAAACAAATTTTCAAGAAATCAGGAAGCTGGTCTACATAACTGTTAAAACAAAATTACTTCTCAGATTTTTTTATTTGCGTAAAACTTTTATTGAAAAGTAACTTCTTGGGTTATTAATCCACAACTTCTTCTAATAACTTTTGCATTCTGTCAGATTTGTGCTCTGTTGCCAATGGGTAAGAAGTTCAGCTATATAGAGGAGTGGGAAGAGACCATTATTTAAGAGATCTGGGGACTATTCATTGAACTAATTAGCCCCTGCTCTTGTTCTTGAACAACGCGTCTGTCTGTGGCTGCACTGAAACTATTTAAAGAGAGTCAGTTTCTGCAGTGCCAATTTTATAGTACAGGCAACCCCAACACAACTAGAGGAGAATAGACTCCTTTATTTTGTAACAGTGGTATACACAATGAAAGTTAATTGAATTATTGTAGTTTATATTGTAGAAACATGTCTGCCTCTCGCAGGAGAACTAAGAATGTAAATTTACACTTACAGCACTTTCACTTCTAAGTATTTATTTTAAATATATCTGAACATTTTTTGGAAGAAATTACTGTTATGGCTATATTACTAATTAAGCAATTGTATTTGCAAAGCGGTACCTTATGTTGCTGCAAAGCTTACCAGTATCAGTGGAATGTCAGTTGAATTTAGAAGCAGAGTTTAAAAAAAACAAAATCATGCGTATTATGAGTCGTATTTCTACAATGGTGGGAAATAAAGATTGATCATTATGTTAAGTGATGACTTCTGGAAATTGGTATGCAATTGCATTTTTATTATCTTTTCCCTACTATTTTAGGTGAACCTTAAAATGAGAGAGATAACAGAAAAAGAGGTCAAATTAAAACAGCAATTACTGGAAAGCCCAGGTCACCAAAAGGTAAAATATATATTTAATTTTCTTAGTAGCTGAATTATGAACATTGTCAGTTAAAACTGAAATCATGCTGTGAAATCGGATATAAATGAGTTTCAGTACTTTTTAAATAAAATTGTTATGAGGTATCCTCCCCAGTGAAATTCATTTGAGATTTTGTGTATACAATTTGTTTTCTATTTATCTGTAATGCCCTTACTTCCCTTTAATCCCATTAGTGCCTTTTGTCTTATTTTAAGTTTTGGTTAGTATTGAAATAGCTTTGAATGCTATGATTTTGGTAAATACAGTCTATGATTTCAGTACCACAAAACATACAGCATATGTTTTGAAGTCCTTTCAGGCCCAGATTCTTTGTACATAAAATGACTATAGCAAGGAAATTCAGGAGGTTAATCTAACTTTAATAAGTATGTTCTAAGCATTTGAATGGTGTATCTGTGTGTGTGCAATTTTTACCCTATTCCCCCTTAACTTATGTTACAATGCACTAATGTTGCAAAGATATAGTACACTTTCATTACTGGAGAATGTAAAATGGATTTTCCTCAAATATAAATAAATACAATACTGATAATCTCAATGTATGTCTTAATGAAGCCTAAAAAATATCTTTCTTATGCTTGTCCCTCAAATTGGCACTGTTGAGTAAAGGGATACAATTGTAATATGCATAAATGAGGCAAAGATGTTTTACTTTCCATATTGAGGAAGAGTTACATTTTTTCAGATCCTTTGACACAGAATAACGTGCTTCAATTTTAAAGGTTTATATGCTGTTTTTAATTTACAAGTGGTCTTGAGGATCCTGCTAACAATTTGGTTATCAGTTGAACACCTTGGATTTCACTGTAATGCTTTAAAACTGATATTTTGGACTAGCATCCCTCTACAATATGAAAGTGTTTGTTGCTTAAGTGCATTTAAGTATTACTGTGTATAACTTGCTCTGCTGATGTTCCTCTCCTATTCCTACATTCCTTTCCTTGCTTCCTGAGCAGTCTCCTTCCAAATGGTATTGGAAATTAGTACCTGTAAGTGAACTACTTTTACACCAATTGTCTTCCACAAAACCATTGCTTTTAAACTTTTTCAAAGTACTTGCTTCCATTAAAATGCTCGTTAGACAAAAAAGTTAAAAACCTTTCTAATTAAGGTTTTTGGAAATAAAGTTTAGTTTCCATAACATGATTTTACATACTGTACATACAGCATAATCATCACTATACAGCACTTTAGAACTTCAGAATTGTGTTAGAAATACAAGAGTGAGGGATGGGGTGAAATAAGATTACAGTAAGAGAAAATTAGAAGTTGCAGGAATGGTACTTTTTGCTCAAGGTAGACATTTATTACAGTACTAAGGTGATAAAAACTGATCAATTTAAATTTAATAGGTACTTAAGTTTTGTAGTAATTCATTAGATGCATTTCCTGCACTCCCTTAAATAACACTTTGCAGCTACAACTTGGCTAAAAAAAATACAAACTATTAACTTTCTGTTTATTTAACAATAACACCCTTAGAATCCTAACCCACTTAATAGAAGGCTTGAGCCTTGCCTTGCCGGTGTTTACTCTGTTGGTAACCCAGCAAATGTCAGACACCATTGTCCAGTGAGGTGGGTTAGAAGACATGATGGTAAAACACTTGAACACTAAGTTACTGCAGCTGGTGGAAGTGCATCCTTGGTGATTTAATGAAAATAGAGGAAACATACTAGGGAGAAACGTAATTAACATATGTTTAGGCCTGATCCAGGGAGACTTTCCTTCCACCTGTTGGCAGAAGTACCTACATGAAAAATGAGTTTTTAATGGAATTGAACTTATATTGTACAAACCTACTTGCTTTTGGCTGGGGTAGCAAGTTATATGAATAGGCCCCTACCAAATTCACGGCCGTGGAAAAACACATTGCAGACTGTGAAATCTGGTCTTCCTCTGTAAAATTTGGTGTTTTGTGTGCTCTTACCCTATACTATACAGATTTCGCAGGGGAGACCAGCGTTTCTCAAATTGGGGGTCCTGACCCAAAAGGGAGTTGTAGGGGGTCACAAGGTTATTTTACGGAGGTCGGAGTATTGCCACCTTGACTTCTGTACTGCCTTCAGAGCTGGGTGGTCAGAGAGCAGTGGCTGTTGGCTGGGCAGCCAGCTCTGAGGGCAGTGCCCCGCCAGCAGCAGCACAGAAGTCAGGGTGGCAATACCATACCATGCCATCCTTACTTCTATGCTACTGCCTTCAGAGCTGGGCGGCCAGAGAGTAGCAGCTGCTGACTGAGGGCACAGCTCTGCAGGCAGCAGAAGGGGGCAATATCATATCATATATCATATATGCCATCCTTACTTCTGCATTGCTGACTTCAGAGTTGGGCTCTCGGCCAGCAGCCGCCGCTCTCCAGCTGCACAACTCTGAAGACAGTGCCACCGCCAGCAGCAGTACAGAAGTAAGGGTAGCAGTACCACAACCTCTCCACAATAACCTTGCAAACAAGGTCCGTCCGTCCGTCGTCCCCCGTTTCACCCCCACACACAACTGCTTTTTGGATCAGGACCCCAACAATTACGACACCGTGACATTTCAGATTTAAATAGCTGAAATCATGATTTTTTTTTTTTTTTAAATCCCGTGACCATAAATTGACAAAAATGGACTGTAAATTTGGTAGGGCCCTATATATAAACTTTCTGTGTTCTCCTGTTCCTCAGTTCCTCCTTGGCTGTGATATCCCTTCACTGTCTCTTGCAGTATTTCCTTTGTTGTTCATCATTTTCATCATCTTGGGAGGATGGGAACCATCATCTTGGTTGTAAACTGGAAAGAGTGCCAAATTTGGGAGGGGAGGGCACAGTAAATACAGTTGCTCATCCCTCAGCCATTCCTGTGTTTCTGCAAAGAACTGCTGGTTTGCTCAGTCCCCCCAACACCATTCCCACCTTTTATTTGTTTGAGCCAAATATGAGGCCCAAATTAAATTATTTAAATATCTGAAATAAAGGAGGAAGTCATAGGGTGGTCAAACCTGTCCTTTTACCCCACACCCATGACTTGTCTGTCTGTACCACAAGTGACACTGAGTCAGGTGTTTACCTAGTGCTTCACACCCAGACTAAAACAATGGTACTTCACACTAATTGCTCTTTGTTTTGAAGTGGCCTGAAAAGTAAATTAATTTGAAAGATCCTAAAGCAGGAAAAAGTATGAAATGTTTAAAACCTAGTGTTGATCATGTCTATAGACGATCCTTAGCTTTCTCTGAACCTAAATAATGTGTCCAGAAGATTTTCTGAGCTATATTCTCTGGTCTTGACCAGAAGTGTTTGATGCAGGTCCAAAGGGATGCACTAAGGCGTCTGTAGGTTGTCTTTGCCCCTTCCCAGTCCTCGGTCTGCCAGGCTAGTTGCTGACAAATTAGAATGGCCTTTAAGGTCAGCTGGATGCAGGGATAGGTGACATGGGAGCAGCAGTGGCAACCCTGAATTCCCATACACTGGGAATTCTCCAATGGCTGGACATGCTGCTTTTAGTGTTGCTTTGTGCTACCAGACTTCATAAAACAGGCGGATTTCATAGGAGAGTTAGGGGCTTCCATTTTTTCTGCCATAATGATGTTGCAGTCACCAAGAAATAGATTGAAAAACCCATTTAAATTATTTTATAAATATTTTCATTTTAGGATATAATATTTCATGCTTAATATCAATCCAAATGCTTATTTGAATTTAACTGTGCTTATCTGAGATCCATGCTCTGTGCTGCTTCAAGAGAGCAGTCAAAATAACTATTTATATTCTATTAATACCTAAAGGCACCAGCTGAGGTTGGGGCCCTGTTGTGCAAGGCATTGTACAAACACATAGCAAGGAACAATCCCTGCCCAAAGAACTTGCAGTTTAAATAGTCAAGACACGCAAAAGGTGTGAGAGGAAACAGGCACAGAGGATGGAAGTGACTCGTCCAAAGTTTCAAAGCAAGTCATTGGCAGAGTGAGGAATAGAATCTCCTTGACTCCCGGTCCAGTGCTCTGTAGACCACCCTGGACTGTGTGCCCTCCATTATGTCACTTTCAATGCTTTAATTTTATAACAGGGATACTCCACTTTATACTGAAATTAAACAGTCATTTCAGCACAGAAGACGCAGGTTTAAGAGAATAATGGATTGAAAATAATGATTTCGAATGGAATGGATCGTTCAGACTCTCTTTTCTTATTGTGGATGTAATGCCTTTCACTCCAGTAAAGGAAATGAGGGAGTCTATAGGTTGGAGTGCTAAGAATTGCTAATGACTGGCTCAAATTTAATTTAAAAAAAATTGGCATTATATTTAAAATGGATATAAAAGTGTTTCATTTTAGTAATCTTAGGTTTAAAGAGAAATCTTTGAAGTTCATCTTTAAACTACTTAAACTCTACTGAACAGCATGTAAATAATACACTTGTTAAACTAACCAGATCACCTTAGTATAGGTACTCATTTTATTTGATTTAGCAACCACATAATGGATTTAATTGTTTCATGACTGATTAATCACCATCATATATCTTACTATTTCTTTTTGTGTAAGCCTGATCTGATGCATGCCCTATCGCACTGCATGCTGGAACCAGTGGAGTATGCGCGTGTGGTACAGTATGATTAACATTACATTACATATGTATGGAGAGCTTCAGGCTGGGGAAAAAATAAATCGGCACCCGGTAAAGAAAACAAATGTTCTACCAAAAAATTAAGATGGCTTTACTTACAGTGTAGCAAATATTGTTTACTGCTCTCTTTATACAATATAGATATTATTTAAGACTGAAAGAGCTACATATCTTTTGCAATGGAAACTTAAAGCTAAACTTTATGTATTATATAACATAACTTGAAATATGCTGTCACCTAGTTAATTTCTTACTTTTTAATTTGAGTGACCTTTGTTCCATTGAACAGAATTTTTCTCAGCCGGTGCCATCCTCAAATATATAGATATAGAACGACACACCTTTCCTGAGCTGTCTTGCAGAATGTATAGTATCATTCAGAAAAAAATGATTTTTAAAAATAAATGCATTTTATGTATATATTTAGAGTAGACTATAGTTGCATAGTAGACCAGATTATAACAGTCAAAATAGTTTCTCAAATGTAGATTTTTTTTTTTTTTTTTTAGGCCCTTCATGTATAAATAAATATTTTCACTCTAAAAAGGATTCCTACTAGGATTCACAGTGTGCACTCATTGTGATGTCATTCCATCAATTAGCTAGAACTTAAACAGCACACTCTTAAACGCTGAGGTACCTTACTAACCAGCATGTGACTTCTTAAGAATATTAACACTAAATAATTTTTAGTTTGGAAAATTGCCTAGCAGCAGTTCCAAATGATTTTACTTTCTGTAGTTAGATGACTTTGAGTTGTCAGCTCCTACTTCCCAAAATCTTTAGGGTGGGGTTTTCAGAAGTGCTCAGTATTGACTTGACTTGCTCATGCTGAAATCTTTGGGAGTTTGCCATTGACTTCTGTGACCTCTAACTTTGCTGTCATTCATGAGCACTTTTGAAAAGCTCACCCCAATTTGTTTTTCTGCTGCACAAAACTGTATGTTGATGAAATCGCCTATGATATTCAGTATCAATTCAAGGGAAGTTTGACTCCAATAACTCATTGCCTGTGAAGTCTGGGTTGATAGTAGGGGGCACCCTGGCCATGATTAAGTTTTGTATTGGCTTTTCAAGTTTTAAGTGGGTTTGACTTAGTCATCTTTGTCTTTTGAATTTGATCTGTTGCACTCACACCTTGACTTAATCTGTTTTTAGTTTCTAAAAATACATAGGTTAGATTTGGTGTTGGTGAGTGCTTCCAAATGTTATGGAAAAATGTTAAAAAGTAAGTATAATAGTATTCAAACTTGACTTCCATTGAGGGAAGAGGCTACGTTCTAAATGATTCACAGTAGAGAAAACAAATTTAAAACTAAAGATGCACCATCAGGTATTTCAGTAATTATGCAGTAAAACATAATTTTTATTTAGGTGCGTTATCGACGAGACCATCTTTCAAGCAGGCAGTTACCTTATTTCCCATTACTTGAAGACCTGATGAAGGATGGCAGTGATGGTGCTGCTCTTCTAGCTGTGATACACTATTATTGCCCAGAACAAATGAAGCTAGACGGTATGTGAAGAAACTTTTAAAAATTACTTTGATTAAAAAAATTCAACTAGAAACATATAAAAATATATACAGTTGGTCATTTTTTGTGCTGCATTGTAGTATTTGTTAAACAAAATATAGCGTAACCCAATAATTAATCTGTTGTCCAAAATTAACTTCAAGTTAGGCAAATAGAAATTTTTCATAAAATCAGTATTTGGTGTTTCTAAAACAACATCCTTTTGGTTCATTACTTTGCATCCAAAGGCATTCTGAAGAATATAACTACTGTAGTTCTATATCAAATAAATTCAGATGTACATCTTTATTTTGTTTTACAGATCTAGGAACATCTGATAATGTGTTTTTGTTAAAAGGAATTATTTTAGTAATTTGGCTTCAAACTTAGTCTCAGGAAAAGGAATAAGTATACAACTGTCCATTTATCTTTAAATTTTTCCACATATACAAATTAAATGTTATCAAATTATGTATGAATGGCAAAAATATTAATCATACTTACAATATAAATTTTTTTGGAATATTTCGGAATATACAAATCATAAACTTACATATCTACCCTGAGATTTATTTTCCAGGTATTGTTTTCCTGTATGATTCATTTTCTTCATTGAATTATACATATTTCTAAGTTTAACTCTTTTTATTAAATTTTCTGCTCTCCTTTATTAAATTTTCACTCAGAATGAGTCTCCATTACCTTGCACCTTGTGGAGTTATTTACATATGTGCAGAATGGCTTAAAATGCCATATGTTCAATTGATTCTTGGAGTTATCTCAATTTTATTCCTTTTTGATCAGTTTGCTCAAAGTAAAGAGTAATAGCTTAATAGATAGCAGCATATAAATACCAAATATTTAAAAACAAGATTTAAAAGCCAGACAGTAGAACATATTCTATTTCTTTAAACTCTAAGTTCTGGAAAGAAAAATAAGGTAAAGATGATGTGATGTAGCTATTTTGTTTAATAATTGTCAAAGTATACACAGTTACTTAGCTAATAATTTGTAAAGTCTGACAGTGGATGGTGATGCACTAATCTGACACTCAAATATATATTTTCTAAATGTTCTACTGCTTTAATGTACAATATCAGGAGTTATGTAGCTTTATAATGAAAGCAATGTTTTTTTCTTTGCAATAAAGTTTGCTGCTTCAGAACAGCTTTTTATTCAGTTGGCATGGTCGTGTGTGTTCTGCTGATGTTGTTTTACCATTCCTATCACTGAGATTTACAAGCCCTTGTTTGGATGGGTGTTCCAAATTGAATACAAAACCATTTTGTTATGCCTATGTTTTTTCCTTCCTCCTTTCATGTATATGTGACTTTCTTCATTATGGTGCCTGATTTCAATTTAGGGCCAGTTCAGATGCATCACCAAGGATTCCTCAACTTTTCATTCTGGAAATTTGTCTCCAAAATTGATTGTAGCAGTCATAACCCTGCTATAAGGGTGCTTAAAATCCATCTGCCTGGTAGATAAATGTCACTACTGGTCCATAGGTATCCTGTCAAGGGGTTCAAGCAGTTTTCTGAATTGGAGTCTCCTATATCCCTGCTCTGAAGCTGAGGGTTCTTTTTTTTTCCTGCATGTATTGTTTACAGTAGCTATGAAATAGACTGGGAACCCAGTATTCAGTTCACCTGGATAGTTTCAGTAATCCTTGACTTTTTCTTTCCCCACCAGATATCTGTTTGAAGGAGGTAACCTCAATTGCAGACAGCCTCTATAATATTCAGCTTCTGAGAGAATTCTCAAATGAGTATCTAAACAAATGTTTTTACCTTACATTGGAGGACATGCTATATGCTCCTTCAGTTCTGAAGGTAAGACGTAATGGAAAACACATTTTTAAGCAAACTGTAGGTAAGCCACTAGCCTAAACTTTTTTTTTATTTTATTTTTTTAAAGCCTAATGTTATGGTTTTCATTGCGGAACTATTCTGGTGGTTTGAGAATGTCAAGCCAGACTTTGTACAGCCCAGGGACATTCAAGAAATAAAAGATGGTGAGATATTTTGACTTTTCGGTAAATATTAATTCTGTATTTTATTTGTTTAAATAAATATAAATTAATGAAATTGCTTGTTTTTACTGTAATGTTCTCTCCATTGATTGCCACCAAAATATTTTGTTCTTTGAAGTTCCTGGAAAATTTTTACATTTTCAAAAAAAAAAAAAAAAATTGCCTTGAGATCCAGCTGTGGATTGAAAGATATGTAATTGTGTCATCTGCTGTCATATTTCACATTCTTTTAAATAGTTCTCTAGGAACTTCCAGTCTATGAAAGGAGAAGGATGTTACAGTTTTTCCTCATTGTTAATTAAAACTTCATAGGAGCACCATCAGATCAGATACAATGAAGATAAATTGATCACTAGATCATTTCCACTTATAATTATGCGTTTACATATAACTTTCTCCAGCTTTGGGGTTTTTTTGCTTGCTTTTGTTGTAGAAGTGCTAATGACTCACTTAACTCCTTTTGAAACTTTGGAGGGAGTTACTGTAGTAAAAACCTCAAATTTTAAACGGTGCAACAAAATCCTAATGCAGTTTGGCAAACTGCAGTTGAAGATTTATTTTTGTCCTCTTGAGATTTTTTTCAAATGGCAAAGGTGAATTTCTTTCATTCATCATGTCATGGATCCTCTGTAACTGAAGACCTAAAGCGTCTTACTTCTTTACCAGACTAATCTGAACTTCTGAATTTATCTGTTAGGTCTCTGTCATGTAATTTTAACTTCAGTGGAGTAAGTTGTGACTATTTACACCATCTGCTTATGCCTGCAGAAATGAGGCCAGAGAGCTTGCTTTAGGTCATTTCTTCTGCAGCATTGGAATCTTTTCCATTAAACACCTATTAAAATCTTGTTTGAATGCTCAGATGATTCAGCCCTTTAAAAACAAGTGTAGTAATTCAAAATACTTAATTATTTTAAAGTGCTGCAATAACAATTGTCTTTTTATATTCGATTCCAACAGAAGACCTTGATGTAACACATCTTTGCCTTCCATGCTCGGTGTATTATTTAATCCACTGCTATGTGGTATAGCTCACAGTGATAGGGACTGTGCTTTCATTCCCCCTGGAGTTTGTTGGGTACAGTATTCACATCTGTTTCTTAATCTGTTGTGCAGTGTTCATGTATACTCTTGAATAAGTGCTACTCTTCATCTTTCTGAAATGTAGCCATTTCCAAGAGGTGGAATTATTACTATATATGAGGAGTGTCAAAACATGACCCCTGGGCAAGATCCAGCCCACAAGACATATTGAGATTGTGCAGAATCTCAGCTTTCATTTTAAAACAAAAATAAGTTCTTAGTACTTGGCTACAGAGAGTATTCCAGATGTGAACAGAATGTAACCGAACTGAATCTGAAGACAGCCTGAAACAGTGTCTCAGAATTGAACTCCCCATCCTCTAGTAATCTGATTGAAGTGCCAGCTATAAAGTCCAGTGGTGACATTTAATTGCCAACATAACCATGTCATTCTTGGTAACTTCTTCAGAAGGAATGGGGAAGGAGGTGGTGGGATTGCAGTTTATGGGGATTGAGAACTGGGAGTTGCTGCAGGGAAGGATAGGCAGAGAAGAGAACAGAGGAGACTCAAAGACAGGGCAGGGAGGAAGAAACAAAGGTAGGAATAACAGTGGGCCTAAAAAAACCTCATAGTTTCTGAATGAGTCAATGTGGCAGTAGGGCACTGAACAAATAACTTAAGTTCTTTTTCTACATAAAAGCCATATTCTCCCTTTTGAGAGAGAGAGCATTCTGCTGTGCATAGCATGGTGTATACCAGCCCATGGATTGTAATTAAAACATGGAATTCGATCCTCCTCCCAATGAGTTTGACACCCTGGTTTACGTATGTGAGTTTTTTAAAAGCATTTTGGGATGAAATATACTATGTAAATGAAAGATATTTAATTTAAAATTCTCAGTCATCTTCCTGTCAGTGACAGACTTAGATACAGTGCTGACTTGAGTCCCATCTTTATTGAATGTCACTACGATTCTTCTTTTGTAATACAGCTTTTTAGCACAAAGCCTTGTTCTCAAAAGTGCTGTTTTAAAATTAAAATTAGAAAGTTTCATTAGTAACTTCCACATACAGTAAGTAAGGTCAGGTGCAGGAAGTAGTGGAGCTCTACCTTGGTTTTTTATTTTGTTGTGCTTTAGAATCACGTCACATTATAAAATGCTTCTTCTGAATCTCATAACTTGTTTAAATTAATACTCATGTGGGCTTGTCTTCACTGAAGTATTAACTTCAGGTATAATCAAGTGTTGCTCACAACCCAACTCACGTCCACACACAAAAATCTATAGCTTGAATTAAGTAGTGATTTAAACTGGCGCACCAGGTGCTATTCGTTGAAGATCGAGTGCAGGTGATGGTCAAGCTAGTAATGCAGTGGGGATGCAGGTTTGGGCTGTTTGAGTTAGCACAGTTCTCCAACTGCTAATCAGATCACTCCGTAGCTTGAACGTTTCACAGAGTGGCAGGCCTCACTTGAGCTAACTTGCTGTGAAAATAAGATGAAAAATGTGTAAGGAAATGAGAATTATGGTGAAGTTTTTTATTTATATGCTTAAAACTTAATAGAGTAATATTTTTGCTGAAACTGTTGAAATTGATACCAATTTTCTCATTCTCAAACTTTGTTGCATTAGTCTAAAATTTAGATTTTGTAACCTTCTTTGCGACTCGGAGCATAAAGGAAAATAAAGTAGGTAACTATGTATAGTACTATTGCCTCTGAAGACCTGTGTCTCATGTACAGTGGGTTAGGTAATTCATCCACAGACAGTTATTTTTAATTCAAAAGCCACTATTCCAGTTTGCTCTAACTAATCTGAGTTTAATGATTCCTCATCAGTGTCAGTTTTCATATGTTATAAATTTGATTATTCTGTATTTTAACTATTCTGAATCATAAATGTTGCAAAAACTAAAGTGAAATTTAAAGGTTCTCGATATTTTAATTCTGAGCTTCTGCAGTGAGGCTACATGATTTTTTGTGCTACTTTCTAATACTATTGTTGTAATTTGAAGTAGTGCTAACACTTATACAAATATGTGCAGCTAAAACAGTGTTGCAGCAGAAGAGCAGTCGTCCACCTGTTCCTATTTCCAATGCAACTAAACGAAGTTTCATGGCTAGTCCAGCTAGTACAAGTCCAGCAGACCTGCAGCCTTCAATTCAGCTACCCCCAGAAGCTTGCAACAGGTATTACCTGCACCCTGAAGAATCTGACTATCTGTAAGTCTGTCTTTCTGTCTCTAGATTCATCGTCTTGCTTCTATTTCCAGTTGGGTAATCTAGGAATTTCTATTACTGCTAAACTGTCTGGTTTTGTTATATATGTGAGTTTAAGGTCTTTGCACCCAGTCTCTAAAACATGCACAATTCTCAAGATTAAAGAAATATTTGACAGTGGTATATGTGATCTTCATAGCATGAGTGAAAAACTCTAATCATGATCGCAGTATCACTGTATTAGAAGCTGTACTAATTCTCTGTTAGGCAATTTTTAAAAATGAAAGCTATTCTGGAATGGCAGTGTTACTAATAATTTCTTATGAATGACTGTACAGGAAACAAGCAAAACAAAAACCCAAACTGAAATCAGTCCACTGTATGGACAGAAGAAGAAAAAGAGAATAGTAAGCAAGAGAAATGTTTGAGGGGAAAAACAGATCTCAGTTCTTATGTTGTTTTCCATGCTGATAAGAACTGGAAGTCTTCTAATGGTTATTGGCAATTCTGGGGTAGAGAAGCCGTTTTCCTTCAAAAATAGTAGCATACCTAGCTGTTCTTCGAGAGGTGGTCCAGCTTCATGATTCCTATTCTTTGTAGAGAATGGAGATACACCTTCTGGTGGACTGCTCTTATGAGAGGTAGTAGCATTATTCAGTACGGAGGAGAGTGGACTGAGAGAAGGAACTTACCTATGCTAAAGCCTATGAAGCTATTAGCTAGACCAAGTCAAGGACAACCATCTCTTCACATGATGTTGATCAGGACACAAATAGGAGTGTAAAAATTGCCTTACTGGATCAGACCACTGATTCATTTAGCACATTATCATGCCTCTCAATGACCATAAAAGCTGCCAGAAAAAAAGGTGCAAGAACCCTGAACGGGGCAGTTTGCAATAACCTGCCCACAGGGGATATTCCTTCCTAATCTCCTCAGAAGTTGGCTGTGCCCTGAAGCAAGGGTGTTTATATGCCTCCAAACCTTTATTTTTAATAATCCTTTCTAATGCAGCCATGGATGTTCTGAGTATTCATATAAATGTCCAATCCTTTTATGAATTCTATTAAGGTTTTGGCCTCAATGATATCTTGTGGCAATGAATCCCACAGATCAATTGTTGCGTAAGCGTTTCCTTTTCAGTTTTAAAGTTGCAGCCTTTCAAATTCATCAACATCTCTCTTTTCATATATTATGAAAGGGGGTAAATAGGATCACCCAGTTTATCTTCTCTTTATTTTATACATTATGACCCCCCTTTTGTTTGTTTCCCCTAAACTAAATGGTCCCCATCTTTTCTCTTTGTATGGACACTTTCTTTTCTTGCTTCTAATAAATTTTATTACTGTCTCTGAACCTTATTTATTACTACTATATCTCTTTCCAGGGAATATGAAAGGTGGGGACATACCAGTGGCATATTATTTTCAGTATTACTTTCCATCGTAATCCTTATGCAGCCTTAATATTTTAACTTTTTTTTACAACCGCTGCATGTAAAGCAAAGGGATTCGTTGAACTGTCCACAATGACAAGCAGGTCTTTCTCCTGAGTTGTTAGTTAACTTAGAACCCACTAAATTGTATGAAAAGTTCACATTATTATTTTTATTTATTATTATTATTATTATTTTAGAGAGAAATGTCCATTAAGATGTTGAGGTAGCAGAGCTGTGGATGGTAGCACTTTAGGAGCCAGTCTGTTAGTTGATTTTGTCTTTTGACGTAACAAGCACAGAAATCTGTTACAGCATGGCATTTTGGTTTTGCCTTGTAACCCTGTAGCTTTCGTGACTACATGTATATTATTTTCACATATTCATGACAATATATTTAACTTGGGCACAGATCATATTGCAGATGGTTGCTTCAGTTTAATAGCCTATTCTGGATATGTAAAATCTCTCTTAACTGATTTGGGTTAAAACTCCCTGGGTTTCTTTTCTAATATTCTATTCTCTTTCAGATTTAATCATAAGATTAAACTAAAAGCTTAACTCTAGGTTACTTTTGAAGAGGTGTGTTAAGAATATAAAATTACTCAATCTTCCCTCAGTCCTCTTTTTCTATTAGTTATACATGTATTTGTCTCCAGTGTACTGTTAAGTAAGTTACATATTAAGATCACTGCATGTGAATAAGTAATACATGTCAATTTGATTTCCAGTAGTAGACTGAAATGTATAATACTGTAACTGAAATATTGATTTTAATTTTCCATATTCGCTTAGAATAACTTTCACCAGTTCTGTTATTTAGTGATACGTTTTTGCTTGGCAAGAATGGTAGGGTATCGGCTATCAGGTAACTTTCCAAGTATGTCACTTTTCTTCTACCTCTGTCGAAAAGTATTTCTCATGATAGTGATTACGTTGTTTTTGTTTTTTCCCTTAGTGGCAAAGGAAGCCCTGCCTTTAGCCCATCCCATCCATTACTGCCTTTGAGACAGAAGCAACAGAAATCATTGCAAGGGGAAGATAGCTCCGGTAAGCCTTCCAGCTCAAATCTGTATGACAATGTACGGTGAGCCAAGTAGCCAAGGGCAGTGTTTACCTGGAGGAACTAATATAGCATACGTACAAATATGATGTCAATGTAAGCATTATTACATTCTGAATGAGTTCTCAAACATGATGATATTGATTATTTAGGTAATGCAGAAATCTCCATTTTTGGCTGTGGATTTAATTTTAAACATTCTAAATCAGAGGAACTTTAAAGATTTAAACTACTCACTTGTAAGCAAATTCGGGCGAAAGGTGGGGAGATGAGTTGCATTTGTTACTACATGTGATTCATAAGTGAACAATCTAAAATTGAATTAAGCTACAGTCAATCACTATGCAGTCACTTATGTATCTATTGTGGTTAAAGATTGCTTCAGAATTTAATATTGACAATATACGTTTCTTGATATTAAAGGGATTTTTAAGATGTCTTCAGGAAAGATATTGTAAGAGTGCAAAGTATTATCAATATCATTTGTTTCAAAAGTGAGTGTGCTCCTGAATTAAATGTACAAGAAATGAACACAAACAATTTGAGTTTCTTGGCACAAAAAGAAAGCAGCAACTTATCAGAGGTGTGGAGAACTTTTGACAAAAGGGTTAGGAAATAAGATAGTCAATAAAAACAAGTCTACTCAAAGTTCCAATGTGTTTTGCATGTCTGTGTGTTCAGATTTTAAAAATTGGCTTTATGAAAGGATCATATTCAAGTTTAGAATTTTATAATTAAAGCAAATGCTAAATTGTTTAATAATCTTTGATATTAAAGATTTTTTTATACCTATATTGTCTACAGTCATCACATACATACATACATACATACATACATACATACATACATTTGTTGCAGGTTAGCTTTTACTTTTCATATCTATTTTAAATATTGAATTTCCCTTTATTTCTTTTTTCCTGCTTTAGTATACTAAGGTTTACCTGTTTTATGTTGCCATCTCTTGGTGGTGTAGTTTATTGTATTTAATATTTTTAAATGATAATATAAAAACACCATTTCCAAAGCTTTCAGTAAACATTTTAAAAATATTATAGGTCATCGACATCGTTCTAATTCTTTGACACGAGTTGATGGGCAGCCACGAGGTTCAGTTCTTGCATGGCCAGAGAAAAAACCCAGGTAATTGCTCTGTTTGATGTAAGAACTTCCTTTGTTCAGAAGCGGGGGGTTAGATTATATGGCAAATTGACAGCAATAGTCTGTAGTCTGAATTGTTTGGAGCCAGGCATATGTAGGATATTTAACTTTATTTAAACACATTGGTGTACATGTTCAGAGGTGATTTGGGTGTCTTGATCTTTGGATGACAATCTGAGATGCCTTAAAGGGATGTGATTTTTTTCAGAAAGTGGCAAACACTGCCCAGCCTCTCAAGGTCAAGGCATCTCAAATTGCCACCTGGTATCGCTAGTCACTCTTGATATAGGCCACTCCTTCTCAAAATAGAGCACAGATTTTATATGTTGTAGTCACTGCAGATTTTTTACTTTCACATCAGTAGATTCTTTTTAATGGCTCTCTCTCTTCTAGGCCTCTGTCTCAGCCAACACCATTTGCTCTTCATCATGCCGCAAGTAGCGATGTGGACCCTGGATCTGGTGACAGCATTAGCCTGGCTAGATCAATCAGTAAAGACAGCCTAGCTTCAAATATTGTCAATCTAACTCCAAAACACCAGTCTCATCCTTCATCAATTAAAACGAATGGAAAAAGTTTACTGAACAATGTTGAAATTGAGGATGAAGATGAAGAACTTATTGCAATAATCAGATCTGATGAAATACCAGACCGGGGTGACCTCGAACTGAAGAGTGTGTCATCCAGGGCACCTAGCCTAGTTGCAACCGCATGGTCTTCAAAAACACAAAGTGAGGCCATAGAAAGCAAACCAGATAGTTTTTACTTAGAACCTTTAATGCCTGCAGTCCTAAAGCCAGCAAAGGAAAAACAAATGATCAATAAAGAGGATGAGTGTGGCGAGGGGAAACAAAGGGGCTTTATAACAAAAAGACTAAATGAGGGGCACCTCCCTATGGTCCGTAAAAAAGCAAATAGCAGTCATGGTGCTCATGATGTCAATAGGACTTTTACTCCAATTTCTAGTTCTGATTTCACCGCAGTTGCAGAGCCCTGTACTGCAGATTCAATGACACTCTCTGAGGCAGGATTAGAAGCTCCTTGTCCGTTAACTAGTAGCAGTTTAGATCCTTCATCTCAGGAGCAATCCAGTGGAGGATTCTTCCTTCATACTGCCAAGGTTGATGAAGATGTAACAAGCAAAGTCAGTGTCAGCTATGTGAAAAGTACTAACCCACATGTTCCCAGTACCACATGGACTATGGTGAGACAAGATTCTGATTCAGATCTCGATGCAGAGGTGGCTGAACAAGATTTGGTGGTAGTAGATGACCATCCAGTAGTCACTAAATACATAGGTGAAGAGGAATCAGCAAAGTTACAAGAGGATATGAAGGTAAAGGAACACGAAGATAAGGATGATGCCAGTGGACGTTCAAGTCCATGTCTGAGTACAATTTCTCAAGTTAGCAGTGTGTCCATGACTAGTGGGAGTGTCAGAATGACTAACTTTGCAGAACGGAAACTCCAAAGACTTAATAGCTATGAAACAAAGTCCAGTACAAGTAGTTCCCAAAAGACCACACCAGATGGGTCAGAGAGCTGCCCAGCACCATTAACGACTTGGAAACAAAAGCGAGAGCAAAGCCCCACCAGACAAAATAAAGATAATGTCAATCTTTTGGCTTCTGAACTGGTACAGCTCCACATGCAGTTGGAGGAGAAGCGAAGAGCAATAGAAGCTCAAAAGAAAAAAATGGAGGCTCTGTCTGCTAGGCAGCGACTAAAGCTGGGTAAGGCAGCTTTTTTGCATGTTGTTAAAAAAGGGAAAAGTGTTGATGTTCCACAGCCACTTAAACCAGAACACTTTGCAAAAGAAAACTCTCGGAACAGTGGTGACGATTTAGATGAAGTTTCTTTGAGTTCAAAGTCAGAGGAATTTCTGGGAAGAGAGGAAGAGAGAGAAGAAATGCTTTATGATTCACAAGAAGTAACAAAAGTGAAAATGCAAGAAAACATAGCTTTTGTTGAGCTACACAAACCAAAAGAATCTGCTGCTATGCATGAAATAGAAAAAAGCAAGATTATTTCTGCTGCTCTTCTAGAAGATAATGGTGCTGAAGTGGTGGATATCAATGAATGTGATCTTTCCATTGAAAAACTAAATGAAACAATCAGTACACTTCAGCAGGCTATATTAAAGATTTCTCACCAGCAAGAACTTCTTATGAAATCTCCAACGGTACCATCACCAAGTACAAGAAATAACTCACAGGACCAAAAGGTAAAACCATCAATTCATTTTGTTGAACCCCTCTCTCCAACTGGAATGAGCAATCTTCGTAAACCACCTCGACTTGGTCAAGGGCGGAGTCCTCGCTCTGGAAAA
This sequence comes from Mauremys reevesii, assembly GCF_016161935.1. Classification (NCBI taxonomy): domain Eukaryota; kingdom Metazoa; phylum Chordata; order Testudines; family Geoemydidae; genus Mauremys; species Mauremys reevesii. The sequence goes on from NC_052641.1 coordinate 20,836,955, forward strand.
CCAGTTGAACTGAAAGTCGCTAAAGACAGACATCAAAACTCAACACGTATTAAAACCCCAACACAAAGTGTAGAAACCTTACCACATTTAAGACCATTTCCATCTAATAATCCATTCAGGACACCAACAGAAACTGGTTTTGAAAATAGTCCAGATCATGGAAGTGGCTCTCAAGATAAATTTTTCTTTGATAGCTATAGACGCCATGATGAGAGCAATCAACGGGCATGTGTTCTTTCTACTTCCAAAGATGCAAATATTATCTCTGAAATGAGCAAAGATGTGAATAGCAGCTTAAAAGAAGGATTAAATTCTTCCGATGGCTCAGGAAAAGAAAACATCCCAGTGGATGAACCACTGAGAAGCAAGGTTAATCTCATAGAAGTAGACCTGTCTGACTTAAAAGCCCCGGATGAAGAAGGCGAAATTGAAAGCCAGGAAAGCTCTACAGACATAATTAATGAAGGTGATCAGAAGTCTGGGCTAGGGTTTTTCTTCAAGGTAAGCACAGGACGCTTTCAGTTTCATATAAGCATCATTAGACATTTGTTTAATATTAGAATCTAGTGTGCATGTTTATTCCTCAAACTCCTTTGGCCCAACTCACTACAGTGTGGATGCACTTTAATTATAAAATTTGAATCTGAAAAGAGTTCTTTGTAGAGGAGAGAGTTCTTTAAACTTATGGGTGAAATCCTGGCCTAATTGAAGTCAATGCTAAAGCTCCTATTGATTTCAATGGCACCAGGAATTCACCCCATATGTTTTTACTAATATGGTCAAAAGGATTTATTCTCTGTATTCAGAAGATAAATGCAGTAGGAAGAATACTTTCATAAAATTTATATGTAATACAAGCAATGTAACTTACTCTTGCTCATTTACTGTCCTGTTCCCAAAAGTTGGGATAGGAAAAAAAAGATTAGCTGGAATACACATTTCACTTTCACTTTGTAGTCATTAGATGGATTTTCATCATGTGATGTATGAAGCTGGATATAATTTCAACAATCTGTTAACTTCATGACTAGATTCCATGCTACTGGAGGCATATTAAACCATCATTTGCTTCTGGTGATTCAGTTTCCAGACATCATCCGATACTCTTCAATCTATATAACTTGAGAAATGGTGGTAAAAATAATGGAAACAATAATTCAATATTTTAAAAGCCTGTTAAAGGTCTATACCTTCCAGATACATAAACTACATTCTGCTATTTTAAGGTTTGTTGTAGGATACATGAAACTATCTGAGATGAATAATTAAAAATAACTGTTTTTGTTAATTTAAACATCCTGTCAAAGAAATAATTGGGTTCCCCATGAGATGATTTAAGACCAATCTGTCACCACCATTTTGTCTTGCATGCTGGGAACTCTAAGAAGCCTCTTCAAGGTTGCAGAAATACTTCATCTGCAATTTTTGAATTGTTCGACTCTCCATTTGGTGTTCTGAGATAATTGTAGCTTGAAATATTTACCTGACACCAGGAAGTTGCAAACATGCAAAAGATGGATGTGGTGGTTGGAAGTTCCCAGCAGATATAAACGCATGCACTAGTGAAAAATTTGTGTGGCATGTGCCCAGCTGCTGGAAAATGAGAATTTTGATATCATCTGACAAACTTCTTGTATCTACCTCCTATTTCCAGTGAGTTGAGGAGGAGAGGGAGCTCTACATCGTTTTTTTCCCCCCAAATGTGTGCCTTTTTTGAAAACATAAATTCTGTCTTTTGTGTATTGAAATAGTTTCTCTGCTGCTCATCTGTTGAGCTGGACAGGGTATAGAATTATTTGCATAACTGGTCGTAAAAATTTCAGCAAAGCATTTTTGATCAGAATTAGCCTATTCATCAAAATTAAAGCATTTGGCAGGACCACATCAATTTTGACAGAACCGTACCTCCAAGGCAGGTTTCAAAACCTGCCTGGTTTCCTGTTAGCTTACCTGCTCAACACGTCAGCAGCCCTCATGATGGGCTGGATTTTCAGGCTCCCAGCTCCCTGGCAGCCGAAACTTCTATTCTCCTGGCTCAACAGCTGCCTAAGCTCCCAGGGCTTCCATGACCTTAGGGCAGCCCACCACATGGGCTACCTCAGAGTTGGGGCTGCCAGGTTCCCCAACACCCAGTAGAGGTGTGCAGAGAATGGTAATTTTGTTACATGGAGAATTTAGAAATGTCCAGGTTTTTCTCCAGATCGTTGCAAAACCATATCTTGAAATCCTATGCTAAAGGGAATTACTGTTTTCCAGCCAGCTCTAATTATCTGTATTGTGGTACTGCATAGGAGCCTAGGTCCTGGACCAGGGGCCCATTGTGAGAATTACACTGCACAGTGTAGTTTGCAGTTTAAGATATGTTCCTGCATTGTGTTTGTTTGATGATGAAATTATAGTGGACTATGATTGAGGCTGATTTTTTCCCCTTGGATATTTATGAACGCTAGATGTGTATTTTCACGAGATTTTTCTTATTGAGCAAAAATGCTGAAAACTACTTATGTAGTGCACAACTCCGTAACTTATTATATTGTGAAGTCTGGAAAAGTGTAGACTTCACAGGATATTTGGAAACTGTTTTACACCTGTAAAGTAGATTATTGGAATGTAGTTTATACATTCCTCAAGGTACTCACAGAATAGAAATGAGCTTTTTGAAGTTTTCACTTTTGACCCCAAGTATTTGTTGATGTCCAGTTTAATCTCCCTTCTCCCATCTCCAAAGCTCTGTATCTTATGTGGAAATTCAATTCTGCAGGATGAACAGAAAGCAGAAGATGAACTAGCAAAAAAGCGCGCAGCATTCCTTTTAAAACAGCAGCGGAAAGCTGAAGAGGCTCGGATCCGAAAACAGCAGCTTGAGGCAGAAGTTGAACAAAAGAGAGATGAAGCCCGGTAATTGTAACATTTACACTGTACTATAGAAAGGAATAATTTTACAACTTATCCTTTTCCTTGAGAAAATGGGAAGTTACTAGATTCTGAAAACCATGTTTGCTTTTCAGTCGCAAAGCTGAAGAGGACCGAATACGAAAAGAGGAAGAGAAGGCCCGAAGAGAACTCATCAAACAAGAATACTTGAGAAAAAAACAGCAGCAAATTTTGGAAGAGCAAGGACTTGGAAAACCCAAATCAAAACCCAAAAAACCTAGGCCAAAGTCTGTCCATCGAGAAGAGTCATACAGTGATTCAGGAACAAAATGTTCTTCCACACGTAAGTATTTTTCATTCCCACTTGAGTCCGCAATCTGTTTTAGCAAAATCATATTTCATGTCGTCTTTCTTTCCTATAGCTGATAATCTAAGTAGTGCTCAGTCTGGTTCCAGCCTGTCTTTGGCCTCAGCAGCAACTACTGAACCTGAAAGCATACACTCTGGTGGCACTCCTTCGCAACGGTAAAGACAATTAAAAATAAATCTTATATTACGAAATAGGACTGGGATTAAATGTTGATGATATAATGAATAATTCTTAATTTATTTTATAAAGTTATTAGGCATAAAATGGCATATGGATGGGTTCTTCATCTGTTCTATTTGGATCTATAATACACATTACCTTGTATTCATCTTTTAAAAATAGGGATGATAGAAACTGACCGTCTTTTGGGTGGGACAGTTATGCTGGAGAAGAATTGCTTTGCTCATTAAGAGAAAATGTCTGGTGAATAGGAAATAATTTATTTAACAAAAAACTCAAACTGGTGATCCCTGCTTTGCTCCAACAGAGTAGAGTCAATGGAATCCTTACCAATATTGAGCAGGAATCCAAGCAGAAACACAGAAAGAGATTGGGAAAATGCGTCAACAGCATCTTCAATTGCTTCAGTGGCAGAGTACACAGGTAAATGTTTCCATTTTAGGTTAATCATTTCTAACTAACAATTATTAAATAATAAATGTTATGGTGTGATGAGTTCCTGTTTTTGGAAGCTCAGGTGTGTCAGAATGCTTGAATGTTTCAAAAGTGCCAGTGATCTAATTTAAATAGTGAATATTAGATATAGAAATTGCTTCAGATGTTTCATTTTAAATGAATTACTTTTTGCTATAATCAGTGCAAAATCCTTCAATATTTGGAGTTGCTGCAATAGGTAGGTAAAGTCAACATTGTTGTGATAAGTTTGGGAGAATTTTTTTTGTTAATTTGTTCCATAAACACAATGCTTATAGTCTTGGTGGCTACTTGTGAGCTTCCTAGTTGTTAGCTGCTGAGCCAGAATGTTAGTTGCCTGATGTAGTTGCTGAGGGAATGGGAAAAGGATTTAAAGTAGAAAATGGTTGCTTGGAAAGAGGGGGTTCCCCAGGAGCCTAAATTCCCACTAGAACTTTGCCAGCTTCTAGTACAGATTCAGGTGCATACGTAGGAATGCGGAACCCCTCTGGGTTTATGCACTGGATGCATGACTGTAGAGCCCTTCAGTACATACAAAACAAACTTTTATTTAAAGTCACTTTTCACTTAGATTTTTTTTAAATCCCTGATGCTTCCTTAATGAAGTGATATTTTCCATCATAAAAATGTAAGCCATTGTTCCCATCAATTTGAAACTGCGGCTCTTAGCTTTACATATTTATTTAATAGAATTAAAATTTAAGAACTGTTATTAAATTTACCTTGTTACAATATTTAGTTAATAACTTGTTTCATAACTTTCTTAGGTCCAAAATTATTTAAAGAACCCAGCAGCAAGTCAAACAAACCAATTATTCACAACGCTATATCCCATTGCTGTCTTGCTGGAAAAGTGAATGAACCACATAAGAATTCAATATTAGAGGCAAGTAGTTATTTATTAAAACTGCAGTGTTATGAATGCACCTGCAGTAAACTATCATCTGTAATGCTTATTTCATAATTTCGTTAATAGCATATTATCTTGAATGCTCTTCCCATAACATGCCTATGAAGTCAAGCATGTTGTTTTCATTAACACAGCAGACTGTTGTTTTTCCTTCCTCTTTATTCCTCCCTTCCCCAAATCTGCATTTGGAAGAATTTTCTGCATGCTCCTATTTAAACTATTAGAAAAGTTGAAAATTAAGTTCAGTTTTATTTATTAAAATGTGGATGCTTCCACTGGCAACATGTGTGTTGTGAGTAAAACACATTCATTTCCTTGGAGAAGGTCAGTGATGCAAAGTTAGGCAGAAGGAGATTTTAAAGAAAGAAAAATGAACTTTAGTATTTAAATACTACAGTGATAATATTAAAGAAAAACTTAAGCTAAGTAGATTTGAAGGATGAGGCAAAAGGATAACCATTAAAAATCTTGAGGCAATTTCTTTTTGTCATTAAGAAAAAAGACTTTGCCTCAGTATTTCTGGACACATTTCCACAAACTGTTATGAGCTGGGTTCGCTTGCATCAGAAAGGAATCTTCTTTGTGATTGCTGAGATTTCGCAACTAAACTCACTTTTGTTTCAGAAATATGTACAGTGTCTAACACCATCACAAACAGTGGTTTGTAAAAATTAAAAACAATTTTTTCTGTGAAGCAAGTCAATATAAATGCCCAAAGATTGCATTTCCAGAAGTCCTGATGTGATGTAAATATGAGAATTATATTGTGTCTGGCTGATGGGTCTTGTCCACATGCTCAGGGTCTAACTGATCGACATTTTAGGGTTTGGGAAAGAATTTTCCCCCAAGTCAGATTGGCAGAGACCCCGTGTGTTTTTTTGTTTTTTTTTTCAACATCCTCTGCAGCATGGGGCACAAGTCGTTTGCAGGTTTAAACTAATATAACTGGCAGATTCTCTGCAACTTTAAGTCTTTAAATCATGATCTGAGGATTTCAGTAACTCAGCCAGGAGTTGTGGGTCTATTGCAGGAATGGGCAGGTGAGGTTCTGTCACCTGCAATATGCAGGAGATCAGACTAGATGGTCCCTTGTGACTTTGAATTCTGTCAGTTCAGTAATCTCTCCCCCCACTCCCCAATTTAGAGCCAGACTAATTTAAAGGGGTTAAAGAAAAATTCACGTATTCATTCAAAAGAAAAATGCGTGCACTCTTTTATACTGTGAAATTCTTCCTGTGATACTGAGTTGCAGAGCAAGATATTATAATGGAGACGGTGCAAGAACAGGAAACAAACCAGTGTTTTCTGAATTATTACTCTTCCTCCAAGTCTCTTTACAGTAAAATAATTCAGACAATATTTTGAGATCTTTAATTTCTTCAGTGTTCCTGTTTTGGTTTGCATCATCACTTTCTTTGGCTGACACGGCTTTCACAGGAGTTGCTTGTCCATCTCCCTGAAATACCCAGTACAACTAAAAATAATCCTAAACTACCTTCTGTAGGGTATGCTCAGGTATTTAAACACCTGTGTTCACAAAGGTAATCTGTAATTTTTCTGTTTATATGGGGCTTGTGGCTCTTGTGATGGAAAATGATTGGTCTAGATGTGCTCCTAACGAGCCTTATTTATTTATTTATTTATTTTAAAATCACTTTTTATGTTGTTCTCTTTCCATATTAAACTGGCAACTGCATTCTCCAAGGTAAAAGCTTCATGCTCCTCTATGGGTTAGTCACCAGGAGGTGCTCATATCGCAAGAGAATGTCAGGTTTTTATCCCTGTAGCCCAGGGTCGGCAGCCTTTCAGAAGTGGTGTGCCAAGTCTTCATTTATTCACTTTAATTTAAGGTTTTGTGTGCCGGTATACATTTTAAAATATATTATATAGCTAAACTAGTGTTGTATTGTAAAATAAACAAGGTTTTCAAAATGTTTAAGAAGCTTCATTTAAAATTAAATTAAAATGTTGATCTTACGCCGCTGGCCCGCTCAGCCCGATGCTGGTCTGGGGTTCTGTTCACCTAGGCCGGCAGCGGGCTGAGCGGGGCCTGCAGCTGGGACCTTGGCTGGCAAGGGTCCAGCAGCCAGAACCCCAGACCGGCAACGGGCTGTGCAGGGCCGGCGGACAGGACCCCAGCTCAGCAGCGGGCTGAGTGGCTCAGCCCACTGCCGCTCAGGGGTTCTATCCACTGGCTGCTGCCAGCCGGGATACCGGATGCTGGACCTGCTCAGCCCGCTGCCGGTCTGGGGTCCCGGCCCTGCCTACATACAGTGGTTTTGGCTCATTCTTTTCCTCTCTCTGCACGGAGCTGAGGGTGGGAATGAACTGAGCACAGGGCTGGGGGTGAAGGGTCTCGCCAGGAGCTAGAATGACCGGGGGGGAGGGGTTAAGGTTGGGGCAGGAGGTTTGGATGTGGGGCACTTACCTGGGCAGCTCCCATTTGGTGCGAGGGGTGCAGGTGGGAATGTGGGGTGTGTGTGTGTGCGCAGGAGCTCGTGTTTGGTGCTCAGGGTGGGATTGGGGATGTGGGGGGGTGCAAGAGTCAGGGCAGAGGGCTTGGGGCATGTGAGGGGGGTGCAGGTGTCAGGGCAGGGGGGGCTGGGTATGTGTGGAGGTGCCAGAGTCAGGGCTGGGGTCATGGGGGGGGGGTGAAGGAGTCACGCAGAGGGCTGGGTATGTATGAGGGGGGTACAGGGCTCAGGGCAGGGCCCTGCCCCCATCCACTCCCTCCTACGGCCTACCCCCTGACTGCCCCCCTGAACGCCCCCCACCCCCCCCCTTGTCCCCTGACTGCCCCTCTAGGACCCTACCCCCTACCTGTCCCGACCCTTATCCACACCCCTGCCTCCAGACAGACCCCTGGGACTCCCATGCCTATCCAACCACTCCCCGCCCCCTGACAGGACCCCCAGAACTCCCGACCCATACAACCCCTCCTGCTCCTGCCTGCCCCAACCCCTCACCACACCCCTGACAGGCGCGCGCCCCAGAACTCCCAACTCATTCAACCCCCCAGCTCCTTGTCCCCTGACCACCCCTCCAAAGACCCCCCCACCCTAACTTCCCCCCCAGGACCCTCCTTGCTCCCTGTCCCCTGACTGCCCTGACCTCTATTCCCACCCCCCTCCAGACAGACCCCAGGACTCCCATGCCCCATCCAACCCCCCCTGCTCCCTGACTGCCCCTCCAGAGACCCCCGCCCCTGACCACCCCACCCGGGATCCCACCCCTATCCAATCCACCCTGCTTCCTGTCCCCTGACTGCCCCCACCCTTATCCAACCCCCCTGGCCTCGGACCCCTTACCATGAAGCTCCTAGCAGCATGTTCTGCTCTGCGCAGAGCAAGATGCACTGCCCCACGGGAACGGGCAGCCCCACCCCTCAGAGTGCTGCACGTGCAGCGGCATGGCTCCAGGGGACGGGAAAGCGTGTCTGCCTCCCCACAGAGCCAAACACTGCCCCACAGGAGCGCGCAGCCCCGCCTCCTCAGGGCAGGGCTCCAGGGGAGAGGGGAAGGCAGGGGAGGGGCTGGCGGCTTGTCATACCGGGGGAGTGGGGCCATTTGCCCACCCCTGCATTAGGGCGCATGCCTATGCTTCTGCCCCCTCCGCTCCTCCGCCCCCCGGAGTGGCAGAAAAGCAGGCCGGGCTGGGCAGGGCAGGATTTTTAATGGCATGCAGCATGCCATTAAAAATCGTCTCGCGTGCCATCTTTGGCACACGTGCCATAGGTTGCCGACCCCTGCTGTAGCCTAATGTAATTATTGTATCCAATCACTGTATCTTAAGCAATATACCAGGGGTTGGCAACTTTTCAGAAGTCATTTGCCTTGTCTTCATTCATTCACTCTGATTTAAGGTTTCGCATGCCAGTAATACATTTTAATGTTCTTAGAAGGTCTCTTTCTACAAGTCTATAATATATAACTAAACTATTGTTGTATGTAAAGTAAATAAGGTTTTTAAAATGTTTAAGAAGCTTCATTTAAAATTAAATAAAATGCAGAGCCCCCCGGACCAGTGACCAGGACCCAGGCAGTGTGAGTGCCACTGAAAATCAGCTCGCATGACGCCTTCGGCTCCTGTGCCATAGGTTGCCTATCCCTGCAATATCCTATCATTGCAGTGTATAGTTTCTATGCTGATAATGTCAAATACGGAAGAAATTCAGTTAATTAGATCGCTGTTTGTATATTGAATGGTACTGTTTTTTTCCGTTTTGTCCTTCTGAAAAAAAATCTTATTACACAGAAGTTTATTCTAAACTTAATATTGTCAAATTTAAAAATAAAATAAGCAGAAGCATAGTGAAAATTGTTGACAAGAAAGTGTTGTCCTGTCCCCAGCCTGATGAGGTTTTTGCATCCCATTGTTTTTAGCTTGGAGATTCTTCTTTTAATAATTGAGTTCTTTCTGGGTCATGAGTTCTCCTTGTCTCCAATATGATTATATTGATACGTGGCAGATCAGCATCTCCTGTGCTCTGTATCACTGTTATATCTGGAAAACCCAACTTCCAGGGTCAGAGGTCATGGGGGGGGGGCAAACAGCAGAAAACACTATTTTAAATGTTTAACATTCAAGAATTCCAAATTAAGCAACTTTTAGTCTTCATACCTTTAATTTACTGAGTACTCAGTATTGTTTGTTAGTTTTCTTTATGAACAGTCCTAAGCATTTTTCTTTTTTAAAATATAGGAACTAGAGAAGTGTGATGCCAACCACTACATTATTTTGTTCCGTGATGCTGGCTGCCAGTTTAGAGCACTTTACTGCTACTACCCTGACACTGAAGAAATCTACAAGCTGACTGGAACAGGGCCAAAGAGCATCAACAAGAAAATGATTGACAAGCTTTATAAATATAGCTCAGACAGAAAACAGTTTAACGTAATTCCAGCCAAAACCATGTCTGTCAGCGTGGATGCTCTTACTATTCATAACTATTTGTGGCAAGCCAAGCGACCTGCAGTGCCAAAGAAGACTCAGACTCGTAAATGACACTGAATTTTTGGGGAGAAGATTGCTGAATGGGATTACATTGAAAGAAGAAACGGTTATCATTTTCCTCCAGTTGGGTATGAAATGTGCAGAACCATAAATATTTTTAAGAGGCTTCTAAACAAAAGCCATGGATGCAAGTAAATAAGAATGAAGGAACAATGCCAGTGTTTTTTTATGAATGATAAATCTGCTGTTACGCCCAATGCTAACTACTGAGGCTTTCAAATGAGAGACTGCATGTAGCAAGATCTTTAATCAGTGGATTTCCTTTTACTTGAAGCTCTTTGTCGGTACAAATTGGAAATAATTTAGTTTGTTTTTCTCTCCACCTCATTTCCTCTTTTTTCCCCATCACTCTTAAAGTTGGCAAGCTCTGAACTTCAGTAGAAGAATTGAGAACAGATCTTGGGGGGGTGAGTTTTTGTGTTTTGTTTTGTTTTTTAATGTTCTTTAGGGAAAATCATCCTGTGAGAATCTTTTTGAGGAACTGTATAATATATCAGATTGTTGTACTGTATCTGCTGCCAACGTTAAGTTCAGTGCTCAGATTTCTGAAAAAGCCCCAGCCCATGCTGCTCAGAACAAAGTTTACGTAGAGTATCTGTTCACTATAAGCACTGAAAGATTGCAAAGTCTGTCTTTTTTAAAAAATAACGTTTGCAAATTTAAAGATGACTATTTCTGGAACACAATCATGAAGAAGCATACAGGTGCTAATAGCTGGAATATGCCTGACTGAAACTTGAGGCAAGCTGAATGGAGCACAGTTATCATTATTTCAGTTTCAGGTAGTGTCCTAAAGATTTGTTTGCTTTAATAAAGACAGATTCTGGTAGATGTAGAACATTTCCACTGAGCACGTTACTCCTGTATGATGGTGCACTTAAAGATCACAAATTTTAATGTTTTTATTATGTCATGAAATGTAATTCTACTTTCTTTGTCCTGTCTTTATTCTGAATGAGCAGCATGCTCTAAAATGAAGAGTGTGTACATTTTTTTTATTTGGGGTGATATATTAATATATATTGGTTTGTTTTCTCATTTAAAAGCAATTTTTGAACAGAAATTTGCATTTGTTTCAAAAGCCCAAATAAGTCAAACAGCTTTGATTTCTTTTCATGTTGAAATATTAAATCTTGAGTTATGACCTTAAAAATCTTTGTGGTGTTCAGCAGATCAAATTTTTGTTTTGGGGGCAACAGGGCATATTTGCAGTTTTATTTGTTAAAGCTCTCATTTCCCTTGTATATCCATGCTTTAAAGCAACTAGAGTGCTGTAGCTACAACATAACTTATCCATTAGCATGTTCCTACTACATCATACTTTGACACTACTACCTGAGGATTTTGTAGGTTTATAACTTTGGTTTGCACATGTTTACTTTTATTCGAGGTGTTACTTGAATATATGTCTTTTAGTGCAGAGGGCACTATTTGAATCCTAGATATAAAACTGAAGCTCTAAAATACAATACAGTGTAATTATTAAATAAACTTTACAAATAATGAGAGTTAAACTGAGTCTTGTACATAAGGGGGAAAATAGGGTACGTGATAAAATGCTAGTTAGAGCAAAGTGAAGGTCTTCCATTGCAGTCTTCTAAGTCCCCCCCGCCCCCCCCCCCCAATACTTTGCTGCAACTTTGTAAATTTTGTTAGATAGCTGGTTGCGTGTAAATAACTAAAGGCTTTATGATTTCTAAAGTGCTAAGTATTAAACACTATTATATGAGTAATTTTTCGGTTACCATGCTTTTCATGCTTGTGCTTTATTTCTCACTGTTTGATATTATATACCATATTTATTTTATGAAGCACTGAAATTTAATAAAAATCATTAACAGATTTCTTTTTTTATTTCATGTGTACCTTTTGTTGCAACATCCTGTCGAACTAATCATAAGCTTTAAAGATGTGCTAGTCTATGTTTACATATAGATGAAGATTCTTATAAAGCAGAAGTTACTATAGTTATTGGCATAGTATCATCCTCTTGACCTTTTTCTAAACAGTAACATTTGGCCAAAATCATATAGGGGCTTCCAGCAAAGCATAGAACAGTTTTTTAAAAAATTCATACTCATATGTTTCATTCAAAGTACTTTGTAAATTAGTTTAAGTATTTTATCACCAGTTTACATATAGAAAAACTAAGACACAGAATCTGAAGTTACACAGTGAGTCAGTGACAAAGCTAGAAATGAAATCCCAGGTCTCCTGTCTGAGTCTTGTCCCCTTTCTACTGGACCTTGTTGCTTCCCCAAGTCATTTAGTTTCTTTTAGCATCGTACAGAATTTCAAAAGCACTAACATTTTCCCAAACTGAGTATCAGAATTAATCTGCGAGATTATTTTCAGGCACCAGTTATGACTCCATAGGTAAGGTTGAATTCACCCTCTGTTTGCTATGAAAAGTAAAGCATATCTCTTCTCCCCCCTCCTCCCCCCCAAACCACAACCCTTATTCTTCAGGCATAGAATGAGTTTTCTGAGACTGTACAGTAAATCTATTAGTTTAGGAGTTAAAATTAATTTTAAAATGGGTCCTTTCAGAAATTTAGCATCCATTGTCCCACCTTTTTGTTCCTCATTATCTTAACAATAACGCAAACTCCTGTTCATTGAAGAAATTCTTTTTAGGTTGTCATCTTCTATTCTCAGTAAGACTGAGACTTCCGTTAAGCATTTGTGCCCCTTCATCCATAGGAGTTTGCCACTGACAACAGTGGAAGTAACTTCAGAGCCGTAGACTTAGTTATGGTGTTTTCAGTTTAAGTACGTCTCCCCATAAGGAGTGGTACAGTATGCAATAGCTGTCTCCAAAAAACACCAAATTTTAAAAGAAGCTAACACCTAAAATAGAACAATGTTCAATGCCTGTTTTGTAAGTGTCTTCTAAGTTTAGGTTGCACCTTTCCTACTTTCTCACATTTGCATTGAGCCAGGAAAGATTGGAGATGCAATGGTCTAGACTCTTCTTGTTTTTTGTTTGCTTCTGCATCTCTGTGATGCAGCAAATGTCCTGAAGGTTCCTCCCAGACCTATATTTACATCTAGTTTTGTTAAAACGTGCTGAAAAAAGTATGGACCCTTAGACTCATTAAAATATGCACATACGCTGATAAAACACGGAAAACTGCATTGCTCAAATGACACAAGTGGTCACCTATTTGTAAAAGATTTAAGCTTCAATCTTGGCCCTAAAATAATTTAAAATAGCTTCTAATTGGATCTCCGACTTGCAGTTTAATATCCATACTTGTCAATTTGCATTGGGTCTGGTGTTGGGTGAAGAAGAGAGTAGGTACTATAAAATAACTTAAAACTACAGCCCACTTGTATTTTTGGTTAATATAATGCAGTGCAGGTTGATATAATTCTTTGAAAATACATATTTAGTCTTGCAGTTTTGTAAACAATAGGAATGTACATCTTTAAAGTGTTAATTTTTTCATGCCTTGATTTCTTTTTCAAACTTTAACGTTGATGCATTATGCATTTGCATATACTGTGACATTTGTAGTTGATGTCTTATAGTTATCCCATTTCTATAATGCATTTCCAGTAGAATAAGAGTTTACTGCAGAATAACTGCAGCAGTGAAAATATTGGTGTATAATTTTGAGAAATTTAGCATACACTATAGTCTAATTACACATTAGACAGCAGAGTGATGAAGTGTACAACCTGGAAGTTCAGAATAATTTTTTTAACATTGACATCATGTAACTCAAAGTGTCTGTTCCTCAGATCTTTTGGGAGCTCTTGCCTTCCAGGGACGATGATTCTGGAAATACAGTAATCCAAGAATGCTCTGAATAACTTCCTGGGATTTAAATTATCCATTCATTCCCATTTGCAGTGTTTTTCATATTCATAATCCCAGCTTTCCCTCTCCCCCTCTAAGTAGCCATTTTGAAACTATAATAATCTATGGCCAGTACCCAAAAGATGTTTAATACCAAAAAAAAGCACCTCCCTTCACCCCTAACTACTACCCTGAGAATATAGAATCCATGGTACTTCCTTGCCATAGGACCAAGCACACAGCTCTGCATCTCAGTCTCGTATCTGATTCTTCCGATACCATCACCCCATGGCTGCATGCTGAACTACCAGCCAACCATCCAGTTCAACAGCCTTCAACAATTTAAGATAACTTAATTTTTATGCATACTTAAGCAGTCTTGTGAAACATAAATGTTTATGGTGCGTTTGAAGATGAGAAGGAGAAATTGCTGTGTGAAGGTACTGTATCTTCAACTAATTTTGGCATTGTATGGTTAAGAAGGCAGTGGATAGGTAAATTACAAGACTTAAAAGCAGGGGCACAAATTTAAAAAAAAAAAAAAAAAAGGGTTTGTCTGTTAACATCAAGACCTTGTCATCAGATGCGTAAAACTAATATGAAGGTGGCCTGCAAAGGATTTTTTAGAAGATTGACTTGTGCCCTTTTTTGCTTCTTTATAATATACATTAAGCCTGAAAGACTTTCATTTAACGTTGCTTTTTCCGCTTCTAATAGCGGACATTTTTATGCACTTTTCATGAGAACTGTTTGAAGTGACTTAATTTGTGTAGATGAGCACTGCTGTGGGGTATAAAAATTACATCTTTTCTATGTTAATCCCAAAAGGAGTTAAGGTCTTCCTTATGTTACGCTTTTGATGCAAATCTACCTCAGAATGTTTTCTTGTGTTCACAAGCTACAGTGAACTTTGGTTAACTATACAAAGAATTTTTCTTAAAAATGAATAATGGTTAACAAACCAACTGATGTCAAATGGGTTCTTTTCATACTACACCTTTCTAATGATCTGTTTAAAACTTCAGTGGATTAGAAGAATAGACATGGTTACTATATTATATCATGAAATGGTTAAATATTATTGCCAGTGTGACAGAACCATGGAGATACCATGCAGATACACACTACTGGTCATCCATGTGACTGCCTTTTAGGCCACCACTGTAGTACCCGAGGGAAAGTAAGAAATGAAGATAATCTAACAGGTCTTGGCTTGTCTTTTGACAGACAAATACCACATGTATTTTTGTGCCTTTTTATCACATGCAAGCTCTCAGGCAAAGGTTATTAGCGTTCCAACAAGCAAAAGTTGACCAGACCTTTTTAAATGAAAGGAAGAATTTGTACATCATGAAATGTAAGTAAATTCCTCATCCTACATTTAAAATTTTGTACTATAAACTTAAAGCAGCATTCAAATAAGGGACTTTCATGTTAGATATACGTACTGGTGAAATGTGAATAGCTGACTCTGAATCAAACTCAGCAAGAAGTGCCTAGTGAACTCAATACCGTAAAGCTTTCTTGGTGGTATTCTATGAAACCAAACTTTTGGTTCTGCAAGCAGAGGGTTTGGAGTTTGCCTTAAATATAAGCAAGGATATTTTAAGTCTTCATCGTTTTTTATGGTCAAAGTATTTAAAGAATTTTGAACTGGGTTCTGCTGAATTTCTTAATCCATTAAGTCTGTGAAAACTTTAAAACAAAGCAAAAGCATCAGCTTGAGTTTCCTGGGGGATTATGTATGTAGGTAATCAGTTATATCAGTGTGTCTTAATTTAAAAAAAATTGAAATACTTTCTTCATGATTTTGTTTAAGTATATGTGTCTTTGCAGTGATTTTTGATCTTATTTTGATTTGGGGACTGATGAAGACTTCAAGATTCCAGTGTGTGCTAGAAAAGGAGTATTTCTGCTCTTCCATTCCAGATAGTAAGTAAGCGGTTTGTATCTTGATTACTGAGAAGGTGAAAGTCACTCCAAAAATTATACTTGTGCTGCAATGTTTACTGCTTAAAATTTCTTGGAGGGGAAGGTGTTTCACTTCTAATTTATGTTCTGAACTCAAAAGTTGATATGTTATTTATCAGCTTGAGTTTATTTGATTAGTTTAATAGTGATGAGGTGGGATATGCTCCTTGGTCCTAATAAATGTCTGGTCACAGAATGATGGCGCATAGTTCTGGATGGAATTTTTTGTTCAAGAAACTTAACAGGGAAAAAAAGTGAATAATAGTATTTTTTTTAAGTTGTTAATCTGTATTGCACCGTTAGCCTATATTTGAGTTATTTTACTTCTGAATTAATTCATACCTTATTACCTTTTTTATTACCTTTTATACCACTATATCGTTACAATATTTCAAAAGCAACCCACTGATTGCCCTATGTTCTATTTAATTTGTTTTAGAACTTGTTACTGCTACTTGAGGAAAGATAACTTGTGCACAGTTAACAAATCAGTGATTAAAAGTTAGGACAATATGTAAGCACATAACTTAATTTTTTTGTGTGAGAACTAGGTATACGTAGCACAAGTCATTTGAAATTAGTACTGACAAACTTTGTACTGTACATGCTGTTATATCTATATGCCACATTTTATGGAAAATATTTTACAAACATTTTAGGACCTGATACAACGACCACTAAGGTGAATTGGAATCTTTCCATTGATTTCATTGGCACTATCTCTTCTACCTTTCCACCTTGTAAAGCCAGTTGCCTTAATAATCCAGAATGATTTTTCGGTACATAAAAATGACCTGACTTTTAAAGACTAATCTCAGGGTCCAGGATTAGTAGCAAGTATTGTGTCCTGTTGGAAAAAGCTGGGAAACTCCCCTTTCCAGCAGTCTAAACCTCTGTCAACATCTCTGCAGTATTGTAATATCAGACTTTAAACTGGTTGTTGGTTCAGAACTGAACATTGCCAGTCCTAAATCTCAAACTAGAGTAATTTTGTTTGTTTAGTTAGTGGGAGTGGAAATAAAAGTGACTGAAGCTGCTAAGAGGTTTGGAATGTTAGAATAAGTTTCTATTGGATATATCAATGCGAAGAGGGCAGATGAGTTGGTCAGAGAAAGATATAGTTCATTACATGGTTTTGCAATTTATCACATGGATATCACTGATATTTTACCATAATTGTTGAGTAAGAGCAACATGTAGCCTTTGTTTTCCAACTCCTGAAGTTTTTGTCCTGCGAAAGCCTTCCCTTTATTTATAGATAGTCCTAAAATAAATATCATTTTATTCTTATCAAAAGGATTTAAATTTTTCAAATATGTACCACTTTTAGGATCACACATTGAGATCAAGTTTAGGGTTTCTTCACTCATCCTCATTTCAAATCTTGAAGAGGGGAAAAAATATGAACTGGTATTAGTCCTTGGGTATTCAAGCACATTTTTTTGTTTTATTCCCTAGATTTTCCAGAAGGCCTGACGTCTGTTCTCTTTGTTGTAACAAAGATTGGGGTTATCAACTCAAGTGTCTTCAACAGCCCAAACTTGAAATCTGTCACCAGTCTAGCTCTAGCAAACAGTGGCATCACAAGAATTGAACCTGGAGCCTTTTACACTTTCCATAGTCTCACCAAACTCAGTTTATATCAAAATAATCTGACTACAGTTATGGCTTCTTGGCTTTCCAAACCAGGACACTTAGAAAACCTTACAGTGTCTCAGAACGTCATTCAGGAAATAGGCCCCCATATGTTGTCCAGTTTCTCTAACCTGACAACCCTTAATTTAGCTAGCAACAGAATTCATATGATTGCAGGTGGAAGTTTGAAGAATTTGTCTAAGCTAACTTTTATTGATCTATCTGGTAATAACTTATCTACCTTAACAAGACATGTGTTCAGTGGGCTGATGTCTCCAATAATGAAACTGGGGGACAATCCATGGAACTGTTCCTGTGAACTTCAAGATTTTGGATTATTTTTGCAAGGTAATGTAAAGCATAATTTCAATCACCCAGAACACTTGGGCAACTCCAAATACATTCAGATAACTGGGAGTCTGTAGCCAGATAGCTAATGCAAGTGTGAAACTTGCTAAAAGTACTTTAGAATGTGAGGTCTGGCTAGTAGAGATTTGAGTGTTCCGGATTTCACTGTATTTATAATGTATGTTACTGTAAATTATTTCCTTACTGTATTATTATTTATAGTACTAAGTATCAAAGTCGGAGCTACATATTGTACTGTAGATCTATTTCAAAGCATGTCACCTACAGTAATGATTTCTTCTTAAAGAGTAGGAGGAATAGTCCCATGATCCAAGATCATACCATGAAAACATCATAACATTGAGAGAGGAAGAGATCTGAATTGCATAGTGATGGTAATTTCTTGCATAGTGTCAGAAGTATGTAAAAGGGGGATTGTGAGAAACTCTGGTAGTATAGTATTGGGTCAGTGTGTGGAACAGAAGATGGCATTTTCAATGAAAGCTGAATCAATTGCAAAAATACTTTACACAGTTAAAATATTACCACCTTTCAGTTATTTCATACACTATTCCAGACCTTCTGATGACTGGTTCTTACTGGCCAACAGCTGAGGCACAAAATTCTTAAATGTTTGGCTGGACCTCATCGGCAAACACTCTAGTGTTCTAATAGTTCAGCTGAATTATGTCTAATGCAGGTGGAAATAGTGTAGTAGACGACAACAGAAACAATGCGGATGGGAAAGACTTACTAGGTGATCTAGACTATCCCCCTCTGTCAGTGAAGGATTATTTCCTTATGATACATGTGAGATCAAAATCAGAGGCCAAAATGTTAAAACTTGAGTGCATAAAGTTAGGTACCTG
This sequence comes from Mauremys reevesii, assembly GCF_016161935.1. NCBI lineage: Eukaryota > Metazoa > Chordata > Testudines > Geoemydidae > Mauremys > Mauremys reevesii. Next base: position 20,855,404 of record NC_052641.1, read on the forward strand.
AATCATATTTAGCCCCTTAAATAAGTGGCCTGGTTTTCAAAGGTGCTAAGCACCTGCAGCCCTGTGGGTACTTTAGCAAGCAATGGTGAGAGCCCAGGATCTTAAGTAGTCATAGGTTAGTCATGCACTATTTGTTTTTACAGAGCTGATGAATGCTTCTGTGTTGGAAGATGCTTCGTCTGTGGTGTGTCAGAGCCCACAAGCCCTGAAGGGAATTCCTGTTTGGAACATCTCTAACTTTAACTGCCCACCTATTCTCACATCACCATCATTTGAGAATGACTTCTATAAAGTTGGATTGCCAGCAATGCTTCTATGTTTAGGTGTGTTACAGAACAATTTTCTGCATCTTATTTCATACTGTGAAATGAATTTCAAATATAGGCTCTTGAAAGCATTCCCCTGCCCCCCAATTACAGAAAGAGGTTACACCCACATTCTGTGCACCTCTGTTTAAGAAAGAGGTTGCCTTGTTCAATGGAATGTTAATATGCAAGACAAACCCTGAAAACAGTCACAATTCCATTGCAGAAATAATGATAGGCTGTTTTGTTTTGTTTTTTAAATTTCCTTGTCTGTTCATAAAAAATAATTACTTTCAAATGTACTTTGAATGTATTTCAATACTTAATGCTGTAATATATACATTACTAGTTTACTTAATAATGTAGTATAACAGTACTCTTCAAGTAAGAAATGTATTATTCCAGAAACAGATAGTTTGGGTAATACTAAGCTATTCGCCATATTACCCAGAGAGATAATGAATAAAGCATATTTATTATTCCAGATAAAGAGGCTGGGGGAGGTTTTTAAAATGAAATCTACTGAAGTTGCACCTTAATATTTAATATATTGTGTAAGTTAAAAAGAACATGCAAATAACCATCTGGACGATTGGTTCGGTAGAGGATGTGCATAAAAGCAGAATTTTATGTTTAAAATAAAGTTTAAAAAATACAAATTTTGGTGGGGGAAACTTACAAAAATAATATTTCTTTGCTTTAGATTATTAGTTTTGGAGAATCAGTTCCATTTGTATTAATACAATTGTGTACAACAAAACACAAAAACATTCTCAGTAAGTTTTTTCTTTCAGTTTTGCCACTAAATCAGTGTGCTTATAAGCCATATCAATACCATCCTTTCTCAATTTGGAATGAATTGATTATACAATTCAGCTCTGTCTTTAGGAATTCTTTTTTTCTTTCCACAAATTCTCCACTAATTTTTTATTTTTTTGAAAATTGTAACTGCGCCTCAGTTTTGGTGAATTTTAAAATTATTTGTTTGAACTATTTTTGCAGTGTTGTTTTCATTTCTTTTGCTGCTTCTCCTGCTCTGGAAGGTGAAACGAGATAAAAAGCAAGTGCAGCCAGGTAAAGAAGCTACTGTTGAAAATAGCCATGAAAAACTAACAGGCCACCTTAACAAGATGACAGAGAGACTGAGGAGCAGAGGACTGTCAGATGAAAAGGTACAGACAACAGTGAAAATTGACAAAACCCAACAAAATAGAATGCAGAAAACTCGTGCAAAATCTGCCTCACCAATTCTGTTGAGAACTGAGTTTCAACACAGTAGTTCTCAACACCATAGGCCAACTGATGGGAACCAGGAGCAACCCAAAACCTTTTGCACAGTAATAGATGAAAAAGCCTGCATGAAAAATGAAGACTGCAACAATGTTATGGAACGGTGGTATTTTAATAGCTTGCAAGACTGCAATAAAAAAGCTATGCGTAATCACAATGCAAACACTTCACCAACTGAACTATGCATAGAAACCCTGAAAAAGGATAGTTCAGAACTATTAAAGCAGTCATTGCAGGACCATGGAATTTCACAAGTGCATTGGAATGATGAAATTAAAGGAAGGGGTAATATGGAGAATGCTGAACCGCTGTTGTATTTAAGTGTTGCTAGTACAACTGAAGAGTCACCCAGTGTACCTGGCACTAAACAAAAAGATGCTGTGAGTAGAAATGTAAATATGAGGCTGTGTTCTTTGAGAAGAGTTCTTACTTGGCCATATGAAAAATGCAAAAGGGACGAAAGCCAAAACACTTTAAATTCAGATGATTTTTTCAAGGCACCTTTCTGTATGCTCACTAGTGATCCTGGTGTCCCAGCAGCAGTCAGGAAAACAGAAGTCAAAGATGAACAAAATCAGTATAATTTCTATCTACATACTGTAAAGAAACAAAAGGCAATTCATGATTACAGCAGTGGTAAACCTAACTTAAAGAAAGAAGCAAAACCAGCAAACAAATTAGTATCTCCACTTAAAGGAGCTAAGCAAATAGCCACAATGGAAAATGCATGCATCTCAGTGCCTGGGAAAGGATTCAGAGGCTCTGAGACTGTAAAAAAGAATAAGAATAACAAAGATATACCTTTGCAGGCTGGATTCTGCAGAGACAGTCTTCACTCACCAGCATCCTCAGACAAATCTGGTCACACCTCCTCCCCATGTGATAATACATTGCTTGAAAATAATGAATACACCTTCATTGATCTTTTGCATGAAGTCGTGGAAAATCGTGGGAGGTGGACCAGGCAGAGGTGGAAGCAGACCCATCAAGTGCGAATTGCTAGCCACCCCCCAATGAAATCAAAGTAAACTAATTGCACTCCATCAAAAAATGTTCCATGTGCTATAGGCTGCCTGTTTTAACCAAAATTATTATTGTTATATCATTTCAGTAGTGGTGACACATGCCAGACTTGACAGTACTGGAAACTGAAATCCTCTATTATAGATACTTCAGGAGCCGTGCAAACTGCTCCATATTGCCCTTCCAGAATGCCTTAACCATGTTTTGAAAAAGCAACTTCTAAGGATGAGAGGGGACTTCTCTCCATGGCTCAGTCAAGTGGTGGTGCCAAAAAAAGGTGACACGTGTCATGAAGGTTTTTGTGATGTGATCATTTATTTACAGGGAGCTTGACTCAGACCCACCAAATTCATTTCATCTAGGCAACCAAACAGCTTTCAGATGAGTAATGAGTTTAGATCAGTAATCATCTAGAGTAAATTTTCCAAAAATGCCCAAGAGATTTGCATACTGAAGTCCCATTGAAAGTAGATATGACTTAGGTATCTAAGTCACTTAGCACTTCTGAAAATTTTATCTCTAGGCTGGTTTTGCACCAGGTATGTAGAAGACTCCAAATCCCATTACTCACCCCCCTAATCCCTCCCCCCCCAAAAAATAACCCATATCATTACTGGTTTTGATTCAAGCATTGCACTAAGTAGGCAAATTTATTAATTATCCCTAGAATTTTCCAGCTGCCTAGAAATGGATAGTTCATGGGGTACGGAGCCTTTCAGCTCTGGTTATTGACTTCCTCTACTCATTGGCAGAGACCATCAGTATCCAGGGTTGTCAATCTGGCATATTCATGAGCACCTAAAATTAATGTAAAATTTTCAATTTACTTGCACAAAATATGAAATGTTAACGTGTATCATGTCATGATAATGGGTTATACCCCCTTAAATGGATTGCTAATTGTGCTGCGCACGCTCTCTCTCTCTCTAGATCTTCATATTCTTATTACTAATAAGTCTTTTTGGTAGGTTTTACACACTGTATTTTCAATTAATAATTTATAATATGGCTAATAAACCATGTAACTGGAAATGTTTGTCTACGCTGCTTGTTGTTAGTCTGTTTGCAATTACATCCAACAGACACCTGCTCCTTTTTTATGCTTATATTTGCTCTGATTTAGGGCTGATGGCAAATCACAAAGAATTTATTCTGCCTGTTTGGATTTGTTTAGAAATATTGTAATTCCTTCTTGTTATACAACTGGCACCTGCCCCCCCCCCTTTTTTTTTGTGGAGTAAGGATTTTGCTGAGGATAGATTTAAAGCAGGGGTTCTCAAACTGGGGGTTGGGAACCCTCAGGGGTTCACAAGGTTATTACATGGGGGGTCACAAGCTGTCAGCCTCCACTCCAAACCCCGCTTTGCCTCCAGCATTTATAATGGTGTTAAATATATACTAAATGTTTTCAATTTATAAGGGGGGGTCGCACTCGGAGGCTTGCTGTGTGAAAGGGGTCACCAGGACAAAAGTTTGAGAACCACTGATTTAAGATAAAGATGTTTTGGTGTTAGGCTCGTAAATACCATGCACTCACTTAAATTCATCAGTCTCTTTTCATTATTTAATAAACATTATTTCTGTCATACTTTAAATTTTAATGTAAATTCAGTTTTTTGTAATCTTCTAGAATGTGAATTTAATACAAAAAACATAGGAACCACCTTTTGCATGCTGCTTACATGACCCCAAATGTAAAATACATCCTTGTACGAACAGTTTATTCATAATGTAAAAGCATTTACTTCCACCAGCACTCATTAAATATGGGTAATCTCTAGCTGTGAACATCTTTCTCACGGCAGGAGTTTTCCTGTGCTGTTGGTTATGGATGAAGTGTGGAGTATCATCTCTGCATGTTTGTATTGTTTTTTTTCTAATTCTTTAATATGTTACCACTAAGCTTTTTTAATGTTAGTTTTGTAACAATCTTATTAATTCAGGAGATGACCTGTTTGAACCTGCCTCATGTTTTGTTAATCTGTAATGAATCTTAACATGGATGACTGGTCCAATTAGTGAACCATGTTTTCATGAAGCATAAATACTCTGACAAGTGACAGCTTATTGTACTCCAAGCTGATGGTTTTTAACAGAAAAGTCCAATGCATTTCTGAGGATGAATTGTAAGTTCCAACTTTTATTAATTCTAGCAACAAACATTTGGATTTAAATTGTTCTAGGTATTCAGTGGGAAACTAGACTTGTCAGAAATCAAATATTGCATAAATATTTTCAGGCAGTGGTCAAAATGTATTCAGGCACAATTTCTGTAAAGTAATAAAATATTAAATGAGAAAGTAATGCTGTTGTGTATAAATGGTGTGTCACGTGAACTGAAATTATCAGGAAGAAAAAACATTGAAATATTACTGTAAAATGTGAACTCAGAAGTAATCCCAAAGGTTGCATGTCCTATTTATGGAAATATTGTAATTGTAGTGAATTCATTTTTGAGTTTCCCAAGTATTTTAGGTAGGAAAAACCTCTTCACCCATTCCGGAAAGGCATTCCTATTAGTCATAGAAGGGGTATCTTTAAAAAAAAAAAATAGGACGTACAATTCAATGCACAATTAATGTGCTAATGCTTGTAATCTGGGTAATTGTGCACATAAAACATAATGTATCCTTTTATTTGAGGAGGAGGAGTAACTATCTATTCAAATTTGGCTTTCAATTGCCAGCCCAACTTTTTACAAGTTAGGTTGAGGGTGTAATCAGTTTTTAATGAAAGGATGCATACATTTTCAGCTGCCTGAAACTGAAATCTACTTTCCACAAGACACTTTTGCCTCTTCCTTTATAGTCACCCAAAATTACTACAGTAAAGTAAATTACTACAGAATCAACCTTCCTCAGAAAAATACACTGAAGATTAGAAATATTTTCAAAGGTGTATGCATCTAACTAGCTGTTTGGGGCGGGGAGTGCAAGTATTAAACCTGACTCGAGCATTTTTTTGCATTTGCTAATAATAGGGTCATATTTTTCCTTGTAATATTTTTGAATAAGTTAAAAGATGAGTTTATAACCAGTGCAAATAAATCCCATGCCTGGACTTAATCCAATATGTAATCAGGTTATACAACACAAATGCAATTGTTTATGTGCTCAGACGCTGAGAAAATGCCAGCAGTATGCTTTGGGAAGAACGTTAATTGGCAGAATTTATATAGCCCAAAATATCTGCTGGAACAGGGAGTGGTTGGTGATATAGAAAACAATTCAGGAAATAAGTTAACAAAATAACACATTTAGATACCATATCACTAAACATGAAAATATTTAGATGATGTATCTGAATGTTTTCTACATCAAATGAGAAAATAACAGATTTTTCAAGAAACATGATGTAATATTACAATATATACAATCCCCATTTATGATACATGGCTGCAGCGGTCCACACAGAGATTGGCCAGTTATATAGTGCTCTTTTCCATTTTACTAGCTGTTACATTGCCTCGAGAGCTAAAAATACCTGAAACATTTCCTTAATATTGATTTTTCCATATAAGCAATTATTGCAGTTGCCGTGGGGAAGTTATGAGATGGTGAATGGAATGACGAATGGGGTGAGGTGGTGGTCTGCAAGGCAACTGCTCTACTAAGATATGGTGCACACTATAAAATAATTTGAAAACCCCTGCTCTGTGGGCGCATCAGTTAATAACCTGCCTATGAAGAGTGGTGATATTTACTGAATTAATAAATACCATATGGTATTCTACAAAATGAATGCAGAAAGTTTCCTAGAAACAATCACCATCTAACTCATATCGTCACAATGTGTCTGTCCGTAGAGTGTATGGCACTTAATGTTGCAGTAAGTTGTACTAATTTCAGAGCAATGTTAAAAAGAACCTTTGTTTTTAAATTTTCAATAGCCAAAGGCCTTTTTTAATTAAGTTACCTTTTTAAGCAGTAATTGATATTGAGGTAGACGAAAGCATTGTTACAGTGAAATGAAAAGATGACACATGCTACTCTTGGTACATAGCCTATTTATCTATACTATCCCAATAGATATAGAGAAACTATAGGAAGTAAGTCAGAATACTTAAGGTTTAAGAAGATCCTTAAAAAGAACTTTTTTTTAGAATGTGTGTGTTTGTAACTGGATTTTGTGTGTGTAAATAGGTATTTTGGCTCTTGCTAGTTTTCTTCTGCTGACTTTCCTGGAAGTAACCCAGTCTTGTCCTCCAATCTGTAAATACTGCTCCACAGGGCTAGCAGAATGTGAGCATGTCTCGTCGCTTCAGGAAGGTAAGCCTTTATCCCTCTCCTGCTTTCCCATTGCTGTCAATTCATGGACAAGAACAGTAGTTAGTGGAATTTTGAAATTACATGTTGCTTTGAACAGTATTGTTTTATATTTATAAGAAATAAGTCTAGAAGTGTAAATATATTCACTTGAAAAACTATAAAAAGGAAAAAGCAATTGCCATATAAAAGAGACATTATGCAGTCCAGGTTGTGATGGGACCTGTGAATACAGTAGTAGGCCATATGCCAAGTACAAAAGGATGGATATTTAGGAGAACAGCACAGCAAGGTCTGTCTCTGAGTAGATCAGTTTCAGTCATTATGGTCTGATCCTCAGCTGTAGCCCTTTGTACTTGCCCAGTGCAGTCACATCCCAGGGCTGGTACCCAACTTAAATTAGAGCAGCCTCTTGTCTTCCCGTACTTTAATTCCTAATACCTTTATTTGTACCTCAGTCTTACCAGGTTTGCCAAACTCCACAGAGAAAATACTATTACGTCACGGAAACCTCAGCAAGATACCGCCACTGGCTTTTCAGAACTTCCCCAGGCTTCATTTGCTCTCCATAAATGGATTTCTGTTCTCTTCACTTCCAAACCTGACCTTTGTTGCAAAGGACGTCAGCAACCTGAGGAGTTTGGATCTCAGCAGTAACTGCCTGCTGAGCTGTGGGATTGAGCCTTTGGCTTTCTCTGGCCTGGGAATCCTCGAGGAGTTGATTCTTACAAACAATGCCTTGGATATGCTGAAAAGTTCTTGGTTCTTAGAGTTGACTCTGCTCACCAAACTCCTCCTTTCTGACAACAAAATTACATATCTTCCTCCAAGGACTTTTGAGAGTTTGGCTAAGCTTAACGAACTCATTGTGTCTTCCAATTTCATTCAGTATCTTTCCATGGACACATTTTATGGGCTAGCATCATTGACCAAGCTGGACTTATCAAGCAATGAAATCCTGTTTATTAATAATGATGTTTTCCAGCCTTTGCAGGCCCTGACGCATCTGTGGTTGTTTAAGAATAAGCTGACTGCACTGGCCAGCATTCCAGACTCTCTTACCTCCTTGTCTCTTAATGAAAATCCTTGGATCTGCGACTGTCATCTGGTGAGCTCAATACAGTTACTGAAGGACAAAGTTCAGGCACCCAGTGGCCTGGTTTGCAATAGTCCGCCGAGCCTGAGGGGACGCCATATGTTGAGTGTCGGGCCTGAAGTCTGTCCTTATCCAACTCACGCAGGAAATCTACCACAGGAAAGCACTTCAAATTTGAACTCGCTGTATGGCTTCACAGGTAAACTCTAGCAATGCAACATAGGTTGGAAGCTGTTTGTCTGCATTGTTCATATTTCACATTACTCCAAAGGTGTAAAATATTATAAAAAATCTTCCATTTTTATTTGTTTAGCCTGCTTTCTCATAAGCACCCAGTTGGCAGTCCTTGGGCAGGAGAGCCCCAAGCCAGGAATGGGATGCATTGTAGAACAGCAGGGAAGGGGAGCTAATGGCTTGGAAGGGGATGATTCAGCTCCTTAGTGAAAGTTCAGGGGGTGTGGATGGATTATCAAGTGGTGCTGCAGAGCAGGTCTTTGACAGAGCTGTGTGGTGAAAAACTTGCATGAAATCTGCCTGTACCATGCTTGGCACTTGTGGATACTAATATTACGATTAAGCACCAAGTTCACATATAAACTTAAAAAATAAAGCCATGAACGTGGTCTGACTCTCATCCCGTCTCCTGCAGGAGGACTTTTCTTCAGTTTCATCATGTGCCTGATTGTCTGTTTCATCACAAAACACTGGAAATATAGCAGAGTTACTAATCAGGCAGAGGATGGACACGTCTTACAGAAGGACTCTGTGGAAGAGTTCCCAAGGGGCGTGACTGATGCCCCTTCAGTATCCCCTCTTCCCCATAACTGTGTAATAAAAGCAAATAGGACAAGGGGCTTTCAGGAGGAAAGTGAAGCAGACACAATAGAAAAAGCCCTGTGTGACCATTTGAAGAACACGTCCCAATCCAGCAGAGAACATTCAGAAACAAGCTCCCCAGTGAAGATGCCTGGAGTGGCCCTGCTGCCGGCTCACAGTCCCACAGGTAAAAAGATCATGACAATCTGTAAAGATGGAATGGAAATTGGAAGATTAACTGAACGTTCAGACAAAGCCACAAGCCCAGCACTCCAGCAAGTGGGCAACAAAAATGTGGAGAGAACAGCTGAAATCCCCAGATGTGTCAGTGCACCCGGCTTACTTCCTAATGTGGAGAAACAACCTTCCCCAAAAAGGGACCCTGGTTTGCATTGCTCATTGTTGAGCCATGAAAAAACAATCCCGACGAGGGAGTGGATGGAGAATGGGGAACCTGGTAAGTTCAAATAAAGAGCAACAGTGATTACTCAGAAATGGTGGTGGGGTTTGTAGGGTGGGGAGGTTGGGTGTTGGTCACTTTGGAACGGGAAGAGGGTGGGTAGCAATAGCTTTCATGTGTGTATTTTGCGATAGTAGCCGTTGCCGAGAGGCCCCGTGCTCTGCAGAGTCTCAAGGGGCCTGCTGCTAATCAGGCGGCCCATTGTAATGGAGGCTGCAAGGAATCTGCTACAACTGCAGAGCCAGCAAGAATTCTCAGTGATGGCTACTGTACACTGGGGATACTGATTCACTGAGCGTCTTCATCCTTCAGGATTTGTATATTTCCCTATACAGTATCAGGGTAAAGTGCTTTCAGCCTTTTCATCAGTATGTCGAGGTGTTTTTGTATTTCTGTGTTATCGCTCAGTGGAGAGAAGTGAGATTTGTGCATATGATTAAAATATGTATTTACAATGTAGGTAACTGCAGAATGTCAACTTTGTTCCCTCTGTTTTACAGCCTTGGTGAAATATTTTGAAACCCAGTGGGAAGAGCAGGCTTTGAGTCCCATTACCTGGTTTTCTGGTTCTCAATGTTCCCGGACTTTGGTAAATGTAGTTTCTCCAGCAGGAAGTGCTACACATTTACAAACAAGCAGAGACAGAATTCACGCCACCTCTAACAAGAGAAGTAAATCCTGGAGCCCCTTTCACTTCAACGTCTCCAGTCATTTAACAGAAGCTCATGGAGATAGTGCATCTAGAACAAATGCTGAGAAGGGATTTGAGGCCAGCTTGGTGCATTCAAGAAGACACAAAGACTGTGAGACTTTATGTCAAGAACATTTTATAGAGAGTGAGTCCACTGATACTACTGAGGGCAGATTCAAAGATCAAGGAATGAAAGAACCAGACTTGCAGAAAGACATCTATCTTAAGAACTGCTGCATTGCACAAAGTGAAAGCAACAATCAGAGAGCGACTACGAACACAGGGGATGTCAACCTCACTCCAGAACCTGAAGCACCAGCCAACTCTCCACTTTCAGATTTAGCCAGCCCTAGAGAACATGCTGGTGCCAGCAACCCAGATAATAAAGACATCAAGCCTGCAGCGGAGGGAAAATTAGTTAGCCCCTGTCTTGGAAAAGAAGATATCCATCCCCAGTCTTTCTGTAATAATGATAGATTGGGAGAAGAGAGGCCCAGCTGTAGAACACCCAGGAGTGAGAAACCCGACAAAGAATCTTCCTTAAAGAACAATAAATTAACAAAAGAGAGATTTTGGAACTACCATACAAATTGCTGCAATGAACACCAGCCCTGCCCAATTGCTCAGAAAGTATTGAAGGAGCTGAAGACTGCGCTTCTGACTTCGAGAGAGCAATTAGATCTGTCCGCACAAGCTCCCCCCTCTGACATGGATCTTCTGAAAGGTAATGATAGACTCACCATTAACCTTCTAGTTAAACTTTCCCAGAGAAGGGAAAAGCAGAGGGCAAAGAAGCAGCCCTGGAAATGACTGGAGATTAGTCACTACCATAAAGTGTAGCAATGCTGCAATGCCATATATTCTATGCACTGCTGATTTGGATTAAATTTACACCTAATTTTATGAAGAGGTTTTGCCTTCTGCAGCTAATGAACATCAGTCTGTGGGACTGCTCTTGTGGCAAGGGGGATATGTGGGAGCTAATGCTAAGAAACAGTCTATGCCCTGTGCTGATGCTTGTGGCTGCTGACAAGTGAAGCATATTGCATGATAAAAGTCCTGGGCAGCAGTGAAAACAAGACCACGCAGGCTTTCTCTGCTTAGCATTATGCCTAAACTCACCACTGGCAGCAGTGTGCGCTGCAGTCCAGCAAGTGCTTGGATGCTACTTGCCATGTAGAATGTCAAGAGCAGCAGAAATCAATTTTAAAATACAAGGTTTTAAAATGTTCATGCCATTCAATAGAGGTTTTCCCCTTTCCATCCTCCTTCGATCTGTTCATCAGCTATAAAAACGAGTTAACCTTTGTTTTAGCACCTTGAACATGTAAAGCACCACCACGTAGGGAATTTAGAAGTATTTCACCTGGAAGTGTTTTGAATAAAAGGCAATATATTTTCAATTCTTCAGTATATAATTAATTTTTGGAAATAACTGCCAAATGATAATGGCCAGAAACAACTTTGTGACACTCAACTATGAAGTATACAGGTAAGGATAGCTTCAGTTGTGATCTGTTGTAAGACAACAGGGGCTAATCATCACTATATTTCAGCTACAATAACTAGCAGCTAAACTCAGAAAGATTGTATTTTAACACACAATTTGAAAGGGTTTCATGTCTCCTTCTGAAGCATCTCACTCTATCTACCGCCAGAATATTTGTGTGCAGACCACTGGTTTGTTGCTATGAATTGGGGACGTGTATTCACACGCTTGGTACCAACCTGTAGAAACTGTGATAAGGAATTTTTAGCAGTATTTGTGTGTCATGGTGTTTTGTATTTAACCTAAATCTTACAGAACAAGAAGTGACCACAACTTTCCTTGCCCAGTGTATAAACAGTGAGGAGCCACTAACAAACAAATGGGAAAAGGGAAACTCTAGCACTTTGCCAGACGTACACGCTTCCTCTGCTCCTGATGGAATTTGCCATCAAGAGTTGCCTGGAGATGACAGTAAAATTTCTTGTGGACTTCCTCTGCAGCTGGGCCAACGAACCAGTATATCTCACCAAGAAGCTGGTGCTGAATGCCCATCTCTAAGTAAGGCAATTGTTGAACTCATCAATGAATTTCAAGAGAGCACTGAGAAATGCATTGTAAAAGATCAGAGCAGGATGGTGGATAGTTTGGAGCAACTGCCGTTAGGAAATGCCTCTGTTAGTGCCAATCGTCTCCCGTCCAGAAGATGCGAGAATGCACGTAATGAACATGTTGCCCAGGACTGGAAGTCTTTGGATGCCGAAACCCATTCGGATGCACTGACACACTCACATAATAACATCAATGAGCATTTTGCAGGAGGTGAAGAAGGTTGTGTTCCTGCATCTCCAAGTATTTTACGCAGAGAACTCTGCCATGTTAAGTCTCTACAACTCAGTGCTATGGAATCTGTCTATTCTTGCCTCCCTCTCAGTGCAGATGAAAGCACCCTGGATCCTGACTCTCTAACTTCCAGTCCGAATATTAGTAAAGTTTCTTTATTGGACATTCATGAAGTTGAACGTAAAAGTGTAGCAGACAGGAAGTCCAACCATTATTTGTCAAATGAGGTTATTTCGGTGCAGAAAATGCAAATTTCTCCAAGTGAAGAGAAAAGTGTAGGCAGATTGAGAGATGAAAGTGCTGATGCTGAATTCATGCTTAATGAGAATGAGGCAGCTCAGTTTGATATTGACGAGGAGAAAACAAAGGAATTTCAATCTGACTGTACTGAGCACAATTCATATGAGTTAGTGAACATTGTTAGCTCAAATGACACAGACCACCAAAAGAATATTAGGGAGCTGTTAGCCCCTAGTGACATTTTGAGGATTGAAAATAATACCTGGCATAATACAGACAACAATCCTTATAGAAGCTGCTTGGAAAATGCCTGCAGTTCTATAGCAGCTGATCGTAATGAATGTGACGATGTTGGATGCAAAAAGGAAACTGGCCATGAATATCTCTACCAACCTGCTGCATCAAAAGGGTGCAGAGCCTCTACAAATCCTTCTCTTATTGTTTATGAAAGTCAAGCAGGAGAAATCAGTGTTGCAGGCTATGATGGTACTGTTTCTCATTCAGGCCATGCCTCCAGGAATACAGGAATTCAGCAATTTGCTTGTAATAAAAAGGACAAGTTTCAGCTCCAAAATATACCGGTAAATCCAAAAATGGAGAACGAACCAGATATGAAATATTCTAACCCTAAATACCACATATTAGTGGCTGGCAACACAGATGCCAATCTTTGTGTGGCTGGAGACAACCCCTCTGCCAGTCCATATTTAGAAAGCGGACAACCCCTGGAGATTGGACTACATTCGAGGACCATTTGTCTGCCAGAGCAGTCTGACAGGTGTCTTCTGCCACAAGATTCTGCGCTTTCTGACCCACGGAAGAAGGAATTAGAGCAAAACTGGAGTGAAAGTCTATCAGCAAAACAACTTAAGAAAACATATTGTTCTGTTTTCAGACTAGCTACCGAAGGCTCATCTTTTGGGAGGCTTTGCCAGAATGTAGACTGCACCATTGAGCCTCCTCATCTGAGCAAGGGAACATCCCCCACTACCCCACTGACACCAAACCTATGTTTATCGGGACAAGAAACTGAAATACATGCAAATGGAGAGTCTTCGGCATTCAACCCTCAACTGATGGATAAAGCGACATATTTAAGTTGCCTTTATAATCCAAAGACACCAAGGAAACAAGCAAATGAACTAAGTGTACTTTCTAATCTCCGCTATTGTAAAATTTCAGCAAAAGTATCTTTTGGTGTGGAGGAGGAGGGAGGGAGGACAGTGTCACACACAAAAAAAGAAAATGACCCAGACCAATTAACAAGTGACCATCAGTATAAATCTCCAGCTAAAAAAGTAGTCACCGCAGATAGCAACTGATGTAAGTATACGACCTGATTTGAGGCACTAGACTTTGGTAGAGCTTTGCACAGCTAAAATGTAATCAACTTGTAAAATAATGGGTTTGTGTATGTAAATGAGGACAGTCAAAGATGACTCAAAAATACCACTACCGTATTGTGCTGTAGAGATACACGTAATGCTTTTCTATTACACAATGATCTTGTACATCACTCTGGCCCTGTGTTTTCAGTCTGTTGTATTTCATTCAGAAATGTAATTTCAAGATACCCATGTATGTAATTTTTGATCTTGAACTAATCAGAAGTGTTAAACATCCCATGAAAAATATTTAGTGGCATGCAAGTTTAGGCCTTACATTTGATGTGCTCAGTGTAATAATGTACCTCAGCCAGGTGCAACCTGTTCATAGATGTTCTGGAATTAACAAAGCTTACCTGCTTTAAAGAAGGAAAGAGTAATGCTTAAAGATGATGGGGTGTTTTTCTTGTAAATGTTTCCACCTAGTTTCTTTCCTCTCTTCCATTGTGGGTAGACAATGCTTTGAATGTTCTGGGAGATGGATTTTTATCTTGGCTTTTGAACAAACAATGCATGGTTTCTTTGGGTGACAGAGACTTTACCTACTGTATGTAGGGGAAAATATAGGGCAAATTGGGTTGGACCATCTAACATTGATGGTGCAATGAAGCATCTCTTTATCAAATGACGAGGCTAAAATCTTTTTTCTGCAAGTAAGGATAAGATATTGCCCTTTATATCCTTACTTTAAGGATGTTAATATTGTTGGTATAGCTCAGTGATTTGAGCATTGACTTGCTAAACCCCTGGTTGTGAGTTCAGTCCTTGAGGGGGCCATTTAGGGAACTGGGGTTTAAAAAAAAAAACTGTCTGGGGATTTCTCCTGTTTTAAGCAGGGGGGTTGGATTAGATGATCTCCTGAGGTCCCTTCCAACCCTGATAGTCTATGATTTGGGCTGACATTTGACTGGAACACAACATTCATACAAAACATTGTTAAGTTAAGGGAGGGAGTTTTGAAAATATTTGAATTTTTAAAAGAATCACAAAACATATCTCAATTTTAGAGTGCTGCAAAATGGGTTTGGTAGCCTATCTGAGCTTTGGGATTTTTGGAAGGAGATTTCCAACTGACTTCAAAATTACAGCTCACTTCCCCTTTCTAACCCCTTCAAAAACATTTACAAAAGTGTATGCTGTTGCTGCATGCAGCTGTTTTATTTTAACTTTATTTTTTACATACCAGTGTGAAGCATCTTCACATATATTTGTACAAAAAAAAATCTCCAGTTGGCTGTCCACAGTGTATTTCAAAACATTTCCCAAAAGAGGGTCCCATACGTGGAAAGACCTGGAACTGTAATATGTAATTGCTAATAAAAATGCATGCACTTGCTGACCTGGAGGCGTGTGAATTCCCTTCTGGGAAATGTAGATGTGACCATTTTTTCATACATATTTTTCACACTTAGAGTCAAAAGCAGTTTTTAATAGGAAGTACATATGCTCTGTACATTTTTTTGGCTATTCAGATTTCCCTTTCAATGTTGATCTACAAATTTAGTCCATATTTGCAGTATAAAACAGTAAATGGACATAGACCATGCAAGGAATTAATTTGTCAGTAAATCTGTAAATATCATTGCCATCTCTTATTTTGCTTATTTCTGCATTTTCCCCAGGCTCACTGGTTTGTTTGTTAAGCACAAACATACCCTTCAGAAAGTATGTGTGGTGGTGATTTACCAGATGGTGGTACTAGCCAAGCTAGTTCAATCAACTTCAGAGACTTTCTGTCTCACTCAGTAACTTTTGGACAACTGATGGATAACCAAAAGTGCACAAAACTCATATCCTGCAGCATGTCTGGCAATATTTTAGATACCCATGGTTACCACAGCAGTGCTGCTATCCCCAGAAGTGCCTGCCTTCTGGAGCTCATGGCATGTAGTGTTGAGAGTTCCCGTCTGTACCATCTGACTCTTTTCTATTATTTTTTCTGAAATATCAAGTAACTAGACTTGTCCTACTCAGGCAATTATTCCTTATCACTCCTGGCACATTTCTTAGACCGGAGCAACTGAGGAAAAGAAAATTTAATAAACTATTCTTCTGAAGATATTTGTACTTTCCTAAAGACTGACAATATTACAGCCTTCATTATAGGGTAAGAAAATTCATAACTGCTTCCTATATATACATAGGTTACTTAATTCCTCATTAATCATGCAGGCACCTTGCCCTGTTGTATAGTATTTTTAAAGAGATGGTCTTTATATAAAATTGTGCCTATGGCTGCCAACAACAGAGGTCAGTACTGTACTTACTGGCTGTTGGATAAGCTATCTTTTCTTTCCTGAATACTTAGTTTTGTGTCTTCTAAATAAGAACAAAAATGAAAATAAACATCTAAAGCAATTGTATGTAACTGTGTTGTTTCATGCCTCAGACGTTGGTTTGTGGCCCAGACTACTGTCATAGGTATGTCAGTTTTATATTTACTGTATCCCATAGACCATACTGCTGTTTCTTGCTTTCTGAACAACTGAAAAGCATTTGGAGCATTAGAACTACATACGAAGGTGGGACTTTGCCCAGGATCCCCTTCCAAAACAGCCTTTTTTTATAAGTGGACACACAGTTTTCCCTCTGATGCCTTCATGTTTTCAGGAGCATTACAAAAATAAAATATTTCATTTTTACATTAGTCTTGTAACCAATTCTAAAGAAATAGAAAATTAAAGATTTGATCTTAGAATTTCATCAGCTGTAGCTAAATATCTACAAGTGATTTTTTTACATCTCATTAGATTTACCATAAATTTATACCACAGAAATTTGTAAGATTTTAATTTGTAAAAGCATCATTCTTTTTTAAAATACATGTATATATTAAACAAATTGAAGCATGTCAAAGTACCACAGAACACTGTTAAGGTTTTTGGTATTATAATAAATCATGCATATTCTATATGGGTTGGTTTGGGTTTTTTCTTATGTTAACCATTATTATTCAGTATACTATATTTATAATTTTTGCCAACCTAACGTCCTGTTCTGCTACTCAGCTGAGTTAGCCTTAACACTTTACCTTTTAGCACCCTTAAAATGTGATCTTTGATTTGGAGGCGATCACTCAAACAAATACAGTACATCTTTTTTCAGTGTGCGTCGTGAATTCCTGTGCAATTAATTGATCATTCATTCTGAAAACGTGCAGTATAATAAACCCTTTATGACAGCACACCCACAAACTTACATGCAGCAGAAAATAACCCCTAGTACTAAGCGCCTGATCTGTGATGGCTGTTTGGCACTTCCAACTAGATTTTCACATTAAAAACATGCATGGCTGCAGGAAGTGCACTTTGTTGCACTGTCCACACACACACTATATATTACTTCTCTTTACTTATAGAATCACTTCCTATTTACACACCTCATCAGACCAGGGAGCCAGTCAAATGAAAAGGAGCGTTCATCTTGCAGTACCATAAGCAGAAAATACGCAAGTAGTATGCCTAGGCTTGGAAGGATTTGATTTTTATCGGTAAATGTCAGTAAACATCAATTTCACAAACAAATATTTCCATCGGTGGTAACGGAAATTTACAGATAGGCAAAATAAGAAAAGTGCTGCTTGAGAACTTACTAGAGTTTGATTTAAGTATAGTTACTTTATATAACATGATGTGATATTAATAACTTGAATTTTAACAGCAGCAAAGTTTTAACTTTTTTAATCTGAATGTCTACTGTCATTAAATGATTGTCTGCTCCCTTAGTTTCCTGCAACTGTGAACATTTAAATCAGTGAAAATTTTAAACAGTTCTTAAAAACAAACTGATATTTTCCATCAAAATTGTATTTAAAAAAATCAAATTCTGCCAAGCCTAAAAACACACAGCAAGGCATACCAAGTCAAGAGTATATAGAGCTGACCTGTAACTTCTTTTACAAATGGATATTTCTGTGTCTAATTATGGCTTTGTTTTACTATAACCTGAGTGAAAAATAGGGATTGGGAACCCTCCAGAAGTCTGTAATTTAGACTTGGTTTAACATATTCACAGTTTGAGGATTATCAAAACTATCTGAATCTCTTGAGTCTGCAAAATGACACGTAAATCTCAAGAGAACAGGTGTGCTTCTGAGACTTCTGTTACTTCCTCTCAGATATCCTGCAAGAATAATCTTTTCTCATGATACTTTGACACTTCTCGTCCCAGCGAGAAATAAATGGGAAGAAGAAAAACCTTTGTTACCCAAACATTTCAAAACTTCAAAAATGGTTCTGTTTGAGTCTGGGTCTAGAAATGGCTGAACGTTCAGGGGAAAGCTTAATGCTGCTTCCTTTACCTGCTGTAAATCCTACAGATTTTTCCTACTAACTCTGAAAATTAACTCATTGAAATCTGCTGAAAACTGGTGTACCTATGGGTGCATATCTAGATACTCCAATGAATGTAAACCCCTTAATTGCCCAACATTATCCACATTGTGTGTTATTTGTGGGCTTGTTTTTCTCCAAAGATGCACAACATTGTATTGAGGGAACTCCAACCAGGAGATGAAGTTCATTTCTTTCCTCGCTGTGTCTGGGAAACACAAGGCTTGCAACATATTAAACATTGCTGTGTGATTTCCGTACACAAGTCTGTCTCATTCCAATTATGATATGACAATTTAATTGAATTAGGAAACTGTATTAAAAGCTTTTTTGATTGGCAGCACCAACTACACAGAACCTAGTCCAGGTTTTAAAATCTTCCTACATGATGCCTGTTGATCTGCCTCTTTCTTTTCTCTTATATTTTAAGTCTCAACAATCTTTGTGAAGGTGGGAAGATTACATTTTAAGAAGGAAGGGCTTAAAAACACACTTAAGTGCATGGAATACACCCCAGGACTGAGGTGTGTGGCTGGAGAGAAAGCAAGCAGTGGTGCTGCCTACTACAAGCAACTTTAACCACCAGGACACAGAGAATGTGTAACCCAGCAAACGTTCCTTCCCAGCAGCATGCTATAGGGAGGGGTGCAGTATGCAACCTGGAATTGAGGATGATGTAAAATTGGCACTCTATGTACAGCGTGCCAGGCTCTTTCCTTGATCTCTCCTCACGTCTACAGGCTGTGGAGCACTCTGCCCTGTGGCAGTAGTCTGCAAAACAGCTCTGTGGCAGGGTGGCCTGAAAAAGCCTTTTTCTTCATTGACATGTTTCTAGGCCACACCAATGAGCGAGAGAGTTTGAACTACAGTGCTCGTCCCCACGATATTAAATTTCTGGGTCAGGAAGGCATTTAAGCAGGGAGCTCCAGCCAAAGCTTTTCTTCCTTTCATAATGTATTATTGAATGTGGCAATAGCCACTTGAGAATAGTCTTATAAGCCACATGGCTCTACAATGGAAGCTCAGGTGCCATTGGGATACCTGTACGAAATGGTTTATTGACAATGATACAAAATTATCAGGCAGGAGTGGAAGGCAACAGCTGAGCCAATTCCTCCAGCTCTACTGGTTACCCCATGATTGCAAATGCCTGATATTAGGATTTTTCAGGAAATGAATCATAGGTTAACACCTTATTGATGACTTTGGACACCAGAGATATTGCTGGTTTTGCACAATTCTCTAAACATTAACTTGTATTTTTATTGGCTGTTTAAAACTGCAATTTTAAACAACATGTTTAGCAAACAACTTTTATTGTGTGGGAATGAATGGCAGATGTTTGTGAAAATAAACAAAGCTCCTGTGTCCATTCATCTTTCAATCCCTGGTCAACCAATCAGTGATGTCCAGTGGAACTTCATGACATTGTCATTGTGCTTTACAGGATTTTCACAAAAATCTCTTATGTTTTAATATATGAATTTAAAAGTATATAAAGTCAACAACTTTGTTAGTCATGTGGCATTCAAATACACCATTTACACATCAACACTTTAAAGTGTGCAAAAATAGGTGAAAAATACATTGTTTTTCTGCTATAGAAAGTTCTCTATGATTTTGTCAATGCAACTGTTAATAAGAGTTGGCCAGATTGTACTGTGCTGACTAGTATTGTAAGGTTATTCTGTACATTCACATCTTTACTGTAGGCAAAAGCTACTTGTACATATAGTTTTACCCAATTATGCTAGAGGGAGGGGTTTTACCCAATTGTAAAACTATATAAAAGAACTTTGTCTCTGAGGCTCAAACAAAGATATTAACATTTTTGGTACCTCAAATGTTGAGGTAGCCTGAACAAAGTCAAAGGTTGAGCTTGCGGTTAATCAGTCCATGAGTTAAGGGGAATGACTGGAAAGACCCTTCTCAAACTTAAAGTGATTTTGCTGTTAAGAAATTGCTATTTAAGATAGGGGAGAGCTTTTTCGATGAGAGACTTGTCCCTTAAGAAGAGCAAAGAACACGAGTACAGAAATAGCATAGAAAATAGGTGCCGGTGTAGCAACAGCAACACTAAATTCATACTAATTGTTGCGTTTTGGCTTTCATGAAATTTAGCTTCAGTGTAATTCACAAGTGCTCTGGAGCTGCAGCGAAGGAGCATTTAATGCAATTTATGGGGAAATGAAAGTGGGTAGGAGAGAGGTATGTGTAGACATGTACTGTGATGGCTTTAACCGTCTTTGCGTCTCCCAGAATCCAGGCCAGTTTCTGGGTCAGTTAGAGCAATGTGAGAGGGAAAACGAAGGACCAGTAGGGGGAAGGGCGGCGTTGCTCAAGACTCAGCAGTGCAGCTTGCCTGGACTTCAATGGTAGCTGCAAGTGCCAAGCACCATTAAAAATCAGGCCATGTTCACAGCTTTTGTACGGGTGACCCCATTCACACAGCCAGCCTCAGAGTGCGACCCCAGCAATAAATTAAAAACACTTTTTTATATATTTAACACCATTATAAATGCTGGAGGCTCAGCCGGGTTTGGGGTGGAGGCTGACAGCTTCTGACCCCCCCCCCGTTAATAACCTTGCGACCCCCTGAGGGGTCCCAACCCCCAGTTTGGGAACCCCGGACTTAGGGTCTGACTAGACTTGGGAGTCTGACTCTAGGTCCCGGTCTTCAACCTTGGGGGCTAGTTTCTACAAACTCTTTATTTTTTTTAAATCTTCCTTTTTAAAAGGACTACAGGGCCCGAGCTGGGCTGGGTGTTTGCTCCAGCGCTTACATTTCAATGCTGGGAGAAAGCCCTGTGGTTTGTTCCTGAGTCCATTACCTTCTGTGCTCCCGGGGCCAGCAGAGCTGAGCATGCTCAAGAAGCAGCATGGTCTGGTCTTTGCATGCCGGTTTTCTCCCTGTTGCTGCCATCTGTCCAGTTCTCCCAGTGCTAGTCACAGAGGTGGTGTTGCCATAGACAAGGGGCGGCTGCTGGTGGTTTTATGCACCAGGTCCTGCAGCCCCTGCAGTGAGAGGGGTTAGACAATGTGCTGCTTAAAACACCTGTAGTGGCCAGGAGCTGTTGCTATGGGAAATGTTTAGCAGAAACAAGGCAGATGGCAGGTACCCCACCAGACTTCACCGGAGTGAGAAATGAGGAGTATCAGCCACAGCGGGAGTCCCAGCTTGGCCCTGGCCAGAATGGGGGAGGTGGGAGGGGGTGTCACACTGCACAGCCATGAGGCTGGGGTACCAAGGGGGCAATAAAAGACGGGTGTAGGGAAGACATTGCATTTTTCAAGTGAGCCTCTGACTACAGCAGCTGGATACTTAGTGAAGGGCAAGATTTGGTGATACAGTAAAAGGAATTAAAATGAATCTACCAAATTGTCTGGGACCTATTACAGTGTGTAGGGTTGCCAGATGTCTGGTGCTGGACCGGAAGGCCCTGTTGAAAAGGGATCTCTGGGCTGCCACAGACACCAACTCTGCATGGCTTCTGGAAGCGGCTGGCATGTCCATCCGGCTCCTAAGTGCAAGGGCAGCCGGGGGGCTCCATGCGCTGCCCCTGCCCCGAGCATCAGCGCCACAGCTCTCAGGGGCAGGGAACTGTGGCCAATGGGAGCTGCAGGGGCAGTATGCAGAGGCCCCCCTGGCCCTCTCTTCACCTAGGAGCCAGAGGGTCATGTCGCCGCTTCTGGGAGCCTCCTGACATAAGCACTGCACCCTGAACCCCCACAATCCCCTGCCACAGCTCTGGGCCCCCTCCTGCACCCCAAAGCCCTCCCAGAGCCCAAACCCCCTGCGGCACCCACACGCCCTCCTGGAGCCCCCAGATGTCTCTTCGGGCCTAGTCCGGTAACATGAGGTCGCTGGCATAACCTACCTATATGTGTTCGTGTTTGTAGAATGGACTCTGTTATGAAATGAGGCCTATTGACTACATTTTGGACCCGCGTTGCAAAGAGACTTGGGCGTTGCCTGTTGAACAGTGCAAGGGTAACTTTTAAGCACCTAGAAAAAAATCAGTGAGCATCACAAGGGCTGGTTTGAAGCCTTAGCTCCCTATTACAATGACTGGGAAGAGAGAGACACCTAGGAGTGGATTCCACAAAAGCCAGCGCACAGCGCAGGGAAGCTGCTGAGGTTAGTCAATGGGAGGGGGCAAGGAGAAGGGTGCCAAAGACCCCCCCCCACTCCCCTCAAGGAGGTCAGTGCCTAAATCTGGGTGGCAATGAGGTGTCTAGTGCTGTGTGGAAGTCACAGGTGCAAACCCTCTCCTACAGGTAGCGAAGCTGCTGCTGCCCCCCCGCCCGCCTGCAGCCCAGTGATTAGTGCCCTCACCCAGGCTGTGGGAGACCCACATTCCTCAGGGTTAATTCCTCCCTCTGCGTGGTACGGGGAAAGGAGTTGAACGTGGGTTTTCCACCGCTCTAGGGCGCGTTCTACCCCTCAGCTATGGGACACTCGCAGGTGGGTTTCCCACACTCTAGCGTGTTAAAGCCTGGTCCACTTGGGCTTAAAAAAGCATTGGCCTACTGAGCACGAGTGCTTGAGATGGCTGCCTGGGGCACTTCCCCCCCGACCCTGCCAACTCTGAGTGGTGGGGGAGAGCCAAGAGCCAGTTCCCCTCTGCCATCGACTCTAAATAGTTATCCAGCATAGAGGAGCGAGCCAAAGCCCCTCCCGCCATCCCATAGCTCGTGTCAGACGGCGCCCCCCGCTCCAAGCCTTTCTCCCCTTCCACCTGAAGTGGGGGCACCCATCTTAGGTGAGGGTGCTAAGCACTGAGTTATAAAGTAGGGGCCAGCACCACTACGGCCTCTGGCCAGGGAGCCACTGTCCTGGGCGCCCTCCGAGCACCTACGAGATCGGGCCTGGCCGCTGAGATGAGTGAGGCGATGCCTCGCTTCCCCTGGGGCACAGGCATCCAGCCCCCACCCAGAGTAAGGCACCAGCACCCATGGCCCAGAGGCAGAATCTTGGGCATGTAGGGTCTGTTACAGTGACAATTTAGGCACCGCGTGGGTTGAGGCACTGAGTGGGTTAGGGCAGCAGCTGAGCAGGCGATTTGGGGAGGCCCAGGGCAGCTAAGAGTGGACTTAGCTCCTAACGTGGCAGTTAGTGGCCTAACCAAGCACTTAGGCAAAGCATTGGAGCGCAGCCCTAGCAACCATTCCGGGGGCTGCAGGGGGAAACAGGTGAGTGTGATCCCCTCATTGGGGCTTTAACGAACTCTTTAGAAGCGCGGTGCTGGCCCCATTTGATCCAGCGGCAATAAAGCTGCACTTATCCTCTCTCTAGCTATGAGACTCTTCAGTTATCCTAATCTGTGTGTGAATACAGCAGCCTTGTTTGTGAAACTGCAACTTGTCCCCTGGGTACGTTAACCCTCAGCTCCATGTGGCTAGACTAGGCCGGTTGCCGGTTTCTATAATACTGCCAGCCAGAGCTGGTAGTTGGTATGTGGTGATATGGCAAAGTCCCGGGGTGGGTGCGAGCCTGGGGGCCCAGCTGAACCAGGGGTTCCATGTAGATATGAACACAGATAAACAGCACGTGGATGTTGTCACAACTTTTGGTCCTCAGTTTGCCTGTTTATGAGACTTTAAAAGGAAGGTGGATTTGGCACAGGCATGTGACAGAATGATAACCGTACACTGCTGTAATTCGACAAAGGCTGTGGCTCGTAGCCCCAGCACCTAAGGACAAATCACACACTTCCAGCAGCCCTCTACCGTAAGGGGTTTCTTGTCCCACCTCAGCAGCTTGCTGGAGCTTCCAAAGATATGATATGCAATTGTACCAGAACTGAGATGGCTAATTAAAAGCGAGTGATGTCTGTCACCTCTCTCCCTCCTCCATCTCTCTCTTACCCCATAATGGAAAACAAGGCAACAAACGCGGAAGAGCATTAGGACGGATGGGTAGCCTGCAGGGGGAAGGATACCATTGAAAACATAAATAAAAAGGCTACATGATAATTTTCTCTCTTGCCCTGACACTGCCACATTCCACTGGGTACAATGTGACCGGCGGTGTTTTTCAGCCCAATTCTTCTCATCAATCAGGTTTCAGTTGTAGTCTCTGTTCACTTCGGCCGCGGCCGCCAGTACCGATGAAGACTGTTTCACTAGTTGCGGTATATATTAAAAAAAAAAGTTAAAAACAAATAACTGTATGAATCCTCGAGCCTTTTATTTGGCCAGCTGTCCTTTAACTCCGAGGTTTGAGGAACTTTCTTTCAAGGCATTTCTAAGCAGCTTGAATCCAGGTTGGGAATTACATTTTCTTAGTGCAATGCGGAGGAATCTGCCAGGGCATTGGAACCCACTGACAAGTAGCGTTCACTGGATTTTTTCTTTTACGTATTCCACCTGGAATCCATTTTTGTCCCCAAAGAATTCATCCCCTTGGGTAAAGGTCATAGTAAATTCTCTTACAATTCCATGCATTAGCAATACGAGAAGAAGACGTGGTCAGTGGCACGGTTGTTTACAGCTGCGTTTCATCTCTTGTTTCAGGATTGCACGGGTCCAGCTTGTTACTGCAGCTGCTTTTTCGACTGTGGGAGTCATTGGCTACATGAGCTAGAGGGTCAGAGCGTATTAAATACCTAGGAGAAACATGGAACAAGCCCATTAGTGTTACATGTACATGGTAGGCACCTAGCTCATTTCCAAGCACACGGGCTTTCTTGGGGGACGCTCTCTGCCCTCAGTTCCTCCCAAGTTAACTCTGTTGCCATCAGTGGAGTTACTCCAGATTTACACCAGTTTAAATGTGAAGATGTGACGCAGGGGGCGGCGCTCGCTTTTTTGCCACCCCGAGCACGCCAGGCAGGCTGCCTTCGGCAGGCTCTCGGATTCGGCGGGTTGCCTGTGGGAGGTCTGCCAGTCCCACAGCTTCGGTGTACCCACCGCCGAATCTGCGGGACTGGCGGCCCTCCCGCAGGCAACCCGCCGGAGGGAGGCAGCCTGCCTGCTGCCCTCACGGGGACCAGCAGGGCACTCCCCGCGGCTTGCCGCCTGAGGCACGCGCTTGGAGCGCTGGTGCCTGGAGCCGCCGCTGTTCAGAGCAGCCTGTGTATCACTGGCTACACAAATATAAGACTCTCATCGGGGGGGCATTATAATAGGCTTAGTCTTCCCTGGTGCAGCGGGCGCTGCCGCACCACTGGACACCTGGGCTGTGGTGGAGGCTTAGCTTCTTCCCCTCCCTGAGGCCCCCCGGGCCTGCTGCTGCTGCCTGCCTGGTAAGTCCTCCTCCACTCCCCTTCCCCCCGTCCCCGAGGTTCCCACCGCTCGCCCCATCCGTTCTCCACGGCAGGGTCCCCAGAGCACGAGAATGACCCGTGTCAGCTAAAAATCTCAAAAATAAATCTATAGCTACTCAGCTGACATTTAGTAATTGTCTCCCACCGTTTTGCATTGCACTGCAAACACTCTGTGTTAAGTTCATACATACACTATATCATTGAGTTCCAGGCGTGTGTCCGGCGGCGGATTAATCAGGACATAGGATAATGTGTTCTGATGGTCATTCATTTCATCTGCAAGGGGTGAAAACCGGAGTAGTTATGCAGGTGGCTGCGGTGATCACTGGTAACTCTTGGCTGGATTAGTCAGTGAACGTTTTTTAAATCGCACATGCACTTGAAAATGGGGCATCATAGGGACTATTGGACATTTCCCGATTCGCCCCAATGCATTACAATTACAGAAGCAGATGTGCTAAAGAATATGTGTGAAATGGTGCTCTACACTCATACATCCAGCGTGTCTGCCAGGTTACCCTATGACAAATCCTGCTACAACAGTGCGTGGTGGCTCAAGTCTCTTTTTGGCTTGGTTTACTTTACACGCTACCAGGCCCCCTTGGTTCATCTAGCCCAATGAAAGCAGCACTTTAACCAATACGGGCAAGATGGGCTCAACCCAGCTTGCTTTCGTACCTGGGTGCCTCCCACCAGACCAGGGGCGGCTCTAGGAATCCCGCCGCCCCAAGCAGGGCGGTGTGCCACGGGGGGGGGGCGCTCTGGCGGTCGCCGGCCCCGCGGCTCCGGGAGACCTCTTGCAGACGTGCCTGCGGAGGTTCCGCTGTTCCCGCGGCTCCGGTGGACCTCCCACAGGCATGACTGCGGAAGGTCCGCCGGAGCCGGCTGCCGCCCTGCCGGCAAAATGCCGCCCCAAGCGCGCGCTTGGGTCTGGAGCCGGCCCTGCACCAGACAAACCAAAGCCTCACTAACGTGACAAACAGCACCACAAAAGCAGCTGGGGCCAAATGGGCTTGTGAGGAGCATCTTGCCTTTGGAGTCCAGAACGCATTAGTGTGAAAAAGCATTTGAACGTCAGCTTGTGGTAGCATGTTTTAAAGGTTCCCTTCCCCTCTGCATAGACCAGGAGACAGGCAGTTAGCAGGGGGCTGTAAGGTGGGCCAGGTGGAATGGCAAGGCTGGTTTACAAGTGGTGAGCCCTGCGACCACTAACTCCTCAGCGCACCAGTTCTCTCTGTGGAGAATAAGAGCCGCCCCCCCCCCCAGGATTTAGCTCATAATTTGGGAGCACCCTAATCTGATAGCTGAAGGGCTCCCCCCCCCCCCCCCGATCCTGCTCCTGGAATGGGCTGGGTCATGGACCACTGCTGCGCAGTCACTGGTATGTCTGCATTTGAGCCGGGGCGGGGGTCATTCTCCACTAGCTTAGACGTACCCGCGCTAGCTCTGCTTCTCCTAGCAGGCTAAAAATAGCAGAGTAGCACAAAGGGCCGGTTGTGATAGCTGCCCAAGTAGGTACGCATCTGGCCCATAGTCAGCCAGCTAGCCAAGCTGCCAGCCATGCAGACCTGACAGCGAAGAGCTCTGTGTTGCTCATACGCTTGGTTCTTTCACCAACAGAAGTTTGTTCAATAAAAGATATTACCTCACCCATTTGCTCTCTTATAGAGCTTCCTGACACCAGTACACACAGCCTGTCTGGGGCCTCCTTTGCCCCAGGAGCCTATAGTCACACTCCAGCGCCTGCTGTCCCTCACGCACGCCACACAAGCCCTACAGTCAGTGAGCCTTATGCCAAAACCTCTGGTCTGTCCCCAGGAATGAACTGAACATCTTCCAGGTCTATAGGCGTTCACCGGAGCAAGGCCCTACACTTGCCTCATTCGTTCCCCTGGACAGTTGGGCTGGCTCCTGAACTTTCAACCATCACTTTTTCAAAGCACCAGGTTGCTTGAGCACATGCGAGCATCTGAAAGCACTTAATGGCAGCCACACAGCTCAGGTATTTCAGTGCTGGACAGTTTTTAGTGTCTAGCTCAGCCCATATGGCATCGCTAAGGAAAGTAAAGAACTGGTCTTACCTTGTTTTAATGCAAAGAGAAATGTGACATTACTCTTACTGCACTATGTACACCACACGCCCTCCAAAACGCTGTCCAATGCAACTATAATACCCTTCGGCTGTATAATTTTTGCCACAGTCACAGATTGTTCATTATTTTACTCTTAGCCCAGCAGCAAGATTTATTAACATGATTATTTTTTTATTCTACCCAAAGAAAACTCAATGTAGTTTCAGAGCACATGGGACTGTAGCAAAGTTAGGTACTTAACGATGGCAGAATTCAATGGCAAGACTCTGAGTTAGTAGCAAGTTCATCAGGAAATATTCATGGCCATCAACACATGCATATCATAAATTACCTTGTAAAACATAATACTCCTTAGAACTAGCCTCATCAATGCTGCCAGCAAGATAATTGCATGGGTATATTTATTTTCATGGTCTAGTTACAGGATGTTCATGTCGCACAGAGTAAATAGTGTTCTAAACGGTAGCTCTGGCTTGTTTTTAAAGTAACTGAGCAACAAGATCATGAGTGAAATGAATGCAAGTACATCTGTTCAGCAGTCAAGAAAATTATGTTCATCAACGTGTAGCTCGGTAAGTGTCAATGGGACTGGGAGCTGTCAAACAATTAGCAGTTGTCACACATTCACTGACAAGATGCATTACGTACAGGATGGAAAAATGGGATGACAGGTTAATAGAGAGGTAAGGCAAGGGCAGAGTAATGACTGAGACAGTTACATGAAATCACTATAAGGCTTTTCACTGGGACTTCAGCTCTAATATTAATCTGAAATACTCCAGCATCACAGAAAACCAGCTACTGTGCTTAGATTTTTGCACAATTTTTGAAATCGTAGTTAAGGTTTTATCATAGAGCGAATGTTCAATGGTGCCACAGTCTGCTATAGCTTGCAATAGCAGACCTCCCCTAAACAGATGTTATCTCATGCATGTGTTTTCTCCACTTACCGTTTCTCCTTCTATGCCTGAACCTTTCCCCCAACCCCCCAGTCTTTTCAATTCTTGTTACATCTTCCTTGGTTTTGATTATTACAATATAATTGACTATTCCTTTAAAATGTGTTCTCCAGTGGCACTCTAGAAGATACTTTTTTCAGGAAACAGGCCAAGATGTCTATAAAAGCAAGTCAAGCAAAATATGAAATAGATTTGCCTGAGCAAACGGCCAAATGCAGGTGCAAAGAGGCATGACGCCAACTGACAGCAAATGTTTGCTTTCCAGGGCAGATGTGCCAACTGAATTTACTCACACATAAATACGCTCATAGTAGCTTGTGCACATCTGGTCAGCACAGAAGCATTGCTCAGAATTGCGTGTACAAATAGTATGTAATTGTCCCCTCCTGGGATGCCAGGCAAAGTGATGGTGCAGCGTTGGCACCACTGAGGCCCTGTGTATGGCCGTAACAATAGGCTTCCCAGTTACCAATAAACATTGCATCAGTGGCCTCCAGAGGGTGGGTGGGTGTGTGTGTGTGTGTGTGTGTAGCCCATAGCGCTTGAGGCTAATGGAAAATCAGCTAAGCCATAACATTCATGCATTATCTGCTCCTGTACAGAACTTTGTGAAAACTAATACACCTCTACCCCGATAGAACGCTGTCCTCGGGAGCCAAAAAAATCTTACCGCGTTATAGGTGAAACCGCGTTATATCGAACTTGCTTTGATCCGCCGGAGTGCGCAGCCGCGCCCCCCCCCCAGAGTGCTGCTTTACTGCGTTATATCTGAATTCGTGTTATATCGGGTGGCGTTATATCGGGGCAGAGGTGTACCTAGAGCAGAGATTAATCTATAAACTGGTTGTAATGACTATACAGGCTGGCTATTCCTGTGGCATCACTAATAGCTTGTTTTAAAGACCCTAAGCCATGTAAACATGATGTTGTGCGATAGGCACAGAGTGGTCCTTTCACTCCCTCTATATTAGAGATGGAGACAGTGGTTGAAGGGTTTAATGGTGCCCCACACTGCAGTGAGATACATCAAATCCCTCCTTCTCATTCCTTCCCCCCCATTCAGAACCAGACCCACACAGCCTGCCTGCCACCCCATCTCCATCAGGACTGTCAAGGGCTCCTTGCAATGAAAATCCAGGAGCACATTGGAGCTCTACGTTGCTGCTGGCTCTGAGACTGCGTTGTCTTTTTGGGCAATTTGAGAGAAACAACCGGCCTTGAAAATGGTTACACTGGCCCCAGGGGCAGAAAACAGTTGTGCTTTTATGTCCACAGCTTGTGAACAGAGGAGTCTCCGAGGAGCCAAAGATAGCTGAGATCTGGACAAAGGGTATTGCTTAAAATGGGAGTCTAACACAGGGCCTTATCAGCTTTCCCCCATTAGGCCCCTCTCTAGCCCTAGGCACACAGACACCAGTAGCCCGGAGCAACTTTCTTTCATCTTCAGCTGGCCAAGAGCCAGCACCCATTCCTCTAGGTGCATCACATATATCTATGCCTCTTCGCTCAAGGTTGGAGCAAAGCACCTTGGCTAGGATTAACCGGGAAGGCCACACCTTCAGCTAGTGCATCACACATGGCCACGATGCATAATATAAGTGGGCACCTTTTGAATAGCAGGTTACACCTGAGTTTCACTTTCTACATTGGCTGCCAATTCACTTTTGAATGGATGAAATCCTATAAAGCCCTAAAAAACCTACCCTAGTGTAGTCTCCAGCTCTCTGCTCACCTCTGCCTCAGCATGTCTCCGCTCAGAAGGAACTCTTCAGCTATCTGTCCTGAGGGCAGAGTCAATGAAACCCAAATCGCATTCTCAGGAGCAGGTCCCCACCTCTGGGATTCGCTCCCACATCGTTTCCTCTTCGGGCTTCTCACTAACTGTTGGCCTTGGGGTCTGCTGACCATCTCCATGGTGATGAAGGAAGACGGGTCAGTTGCTATGGAGTGTTGTGATTCGTGCACTTCTTTTCAGGAAGCTGTTGTTTGGTACCATTCTAACCTATGTCCAGCATACCACCGCCATGAGCAACCAATCAATAGTTATAGCCTTCAGACAGTTTGGTTTTAGCTGATCACATCCCAATGCTTAGCCTTACAGTGAAAAGGGAGCAGAAGCATAGTAGTGCCATGAGAGCAGGGCTAGAGACATTTAAAACTTCTTACAGCTTGGGCATTACAAATGCGCAGTTTGCCATATGACTGGGGAAGGAGTGGGCATACCTTTGGTAGAGGCAGGATTTCCTGCTCCATGGAAGCCACTTTTCCTAGCAAAACCATGCATTAGACTGAAGCACTGCTAACCCACCAAGTATATTGCCATAGCGTCTTCTCTGGATCAGAGACTCTGTTGTGCCCATCTTGCAGCTATATGCTCGCTAGACCAATTTAGAGAGTGTCCAGATATAAACTTGGTCTTCTGACTAAAAACCTCTGAGCTCGTAGATAAATATGGAATTTAGATTGGCTGAAGAGCCACAAAATAATATTAACATTAACAAATTTTCTGTACTTTTTTTTTTAACTTCTCCTGGCTTATCAGGTTGTAAGTACGAATTCATAACGCTCTGACTATTGAGGTATTTACACCTTTACAGCATAATAAATCAAAAGAGCTTCAGGCAAAAAAATGTCACTGAGCCATGGATTAACAAATATGGACTGACTAGCTGGCAATATACTGTAACTGAGTGGGACTTCCATGAAACCACATTTGGGGCCATTTCTCTGACAAAGCCCACGATCTATAGGGAAATGCCAACTTTTCACCTTAAGTGTTGTCTTAATGAAGGCCTGAAATTCAAATCGGTGACAAATTTTTTTTTGCTCATCTTTGGGTTTGATTTAAAAGGGTCTTGGCAGAGGATTGCTCCACAAAGATTTGCTTTATATTTTGTTTTGCTGTAGCCATCAAAATCATATGAACTTTGATGACTGTAATCTGTAGTTAAAATCCCTTCCCACAGGTACCGCTCCTTAAATGCTTCAAGTTCTTTCAGCCTGGCCTGTTTTCTACAAAGCAACACAGCATGGGCATGCTTCAGTCAGGGACTGAGTTACTGTTTAACCCAGTCTGAAATTCGGCTCCCACTGCGAGATTTCAGTCTGGGGGTAATTGCAAATAAATCCTATCAGGCTGGAATGAGACCGTCCTCTTGGAGACTAAACAAGGTGCTCAGACTAGGTAAAGCGTGGGTGCTAAGAGAATTTGGTCCTTGCTCCTTTGAATCAAGTCAAGCATCCACAGATGACTTGGGGCTGACCATTAAGAACACCTAAATGGTTTTGTTACACTTTAAGATTCTCCCATGGGAGTTTTGAAATAAAAGAGCAACAAAACCTAGTGGAAAACAGTTCTTTAAATTATACGAGGCTCTTACATTTTGATCCTGGGACACATATTTTAAAATAAGAAAATGAAATATTTGCATTTCTATAGTGCCATTCACTGGCTGGCCCCAAAGTGCTTTGTAAACTGTCTCAGACTCAGTGTTTCTGGCATCTGGAGAAGCATACAAGTCTGGGGCAAGTTAAATCCAACACAGGCCCATATTCCATAGCTTCCAGAGAGGTCGCAGTTTATCCCCAACGTGTTTTATTCTGCCAAGGAAAAAAATCTGGGTCTCAAATTCCCAATGGTTTCAACAGACATAAATCAAGTTGCAGTGGAGGGATTTTTAAAGTGGCAATTAACAGCTGTAATTTCCTTGAACATTTTCAACTAGCAAATAGTCCCTGAATTTTCTCTCTGTGAGTTTACTGGATCTTCCATTTGTGGTTCAGCTACAGGATGGTCCTTTCCCAATCCTCTCCCACAAGCAAGTGCTTAAAAGGCTCAAATCAGTCTAAGGTGAAAACTGGCAAGCGGGTGTGGGTTAGACTTAATTGGCATGATCTCGTTA
Organism: Mauremys reevesii; assembly: GCF_016161935.1. NCBI lineage: Eukaryota > Metazoa > Chordata > Testudines > Geoemydidae > Mauremys > Mauremys reevesii. The sequence goes on from NC_052641.1 coordinate 20,887,857, forward strand.
TGCTGGGTGCAGCGAGTCAAGCTTGACTCCCAGGGAAAAAGAATTACCTTGCAAATATCCAAGGTTTACCCGATTCATCACATCACTGGCTGTTAAATTTGCTACATCCTCTACAGAACATACAGAGAAAAGGTACAGACATAAACAAAGAGAAAGAGAGAGAGAGATCAGCAAGCAGTGATTCGGCAAGTATTAGAGACGAGCTCCTGAGCTTTCATGATAAAATGGGCAAAAGAAAAGAAAGGAAAGGGACAAGAAGGCAGCCCAATGCATTCTGTCTGCGAGGTCACGGATAGTCAGACACCAACAGGTGAGATGCTGTGATACTGTATCCAGAGCACTGTGCCAAACGTGACTGGGCCACGGACACATCGCTGGGTCCAAAGGAGCCTTCGACTTCACAGCGCATCAGCGGCACATTTCCATCTCCTCCTCTTTTATCCCCCTCTAAAGGCCCAACTGACCAGCTCCCCACTCTCCTCACGCCTGGAAATGTAGCGTTCCAGCTGAACAAGGCCTGGCGTCCAGTAGGGCCTAGGTGCTGCAGAGAGCTCTGAACATAGACCCAGGCCACACACCATGTATGCTGCAGTCGCTATATAGGACAGGATAAGCTGGGGTATCATTAACTTCAGAGGTTAACCCTTGTCCCCACCATCAAAATATCACAGCCCATTATTTGGATTTCATTCACACTCTGGGGTGTAGCTGTTATGAGTCTAATGGCTCCCAATGTGTGAGAGGATCTAGTTTTCCCTTCCAGCTGACAAGTATTCACCCACCTGGACATTTGGCTGCACTTCAGAACGAATGTCCAGCGAATGCTAGAGGGTCGTGCAAGCCCATAGGAGCAAGCTGTAGAAATTCACAAAGGCGAAACCCTAGACATCTGCTAAGAAAAGGCAGATGTACAAGTTGCAACTACCTTCAAGCACTGTGACCTGTGTGACCAGCTCTTGGATAGTCTGTATCTCAAAGTCATTCTGGCCTTTGGTAGCTTTACTGGAACAATCTTTCCATTAGGACGGGGTGGGCAAACTTTTTGGCCTGAGGGCCACATTGGGGTTGCAAAACAGTATGGACGGCTGGATAGGGCAGGCTGTGCCTCCCCAAACAGCCTGGCCACCACCTCCTAGCCGCCCCCTCCCACTTCCCACCCCCTGACTGCCCCCCTCAGAATCCCCAATCCCCTCTGCTCCTTGTCCCCTAACTGCCCCCTCCTGGGATCCCCTGCCCCTAACCGCCCCTGGGACCCCACCACCTATCCAACCCCCCCTGCTCCCAGTCCCCTGACTGCTCTGACCCCCATCCACACCCCCACCCCTTGACAGCCCCCCCCCAGGACCCCACACCTATCCAACCCCCCTGTCCCCCATCCCCTCACCACCCCACAGAACCTCCACCCCATCCAACTGCCCCCTGCTCCCTGTCCCCTAACTGCCCCTGGGACCCACCCCTATCCAACCCCCAGCCCCGGCCCCCTTACCATGCCATTCAGAGCAGCATGTCTGGCAGCCACGTCGCCCGGCTGGAGCCAGACACGCTGCTGCACTGCCCTGCAGGAGCACACAACCCCACTGCCCAGAGTGCTGCCTGCGCGGCAGCGTGGCCGCAGGGGAGGAAGGACAGTGGGGGAGGGGCCAAGGTCGAGCCTCCCCGGCCGGGAGCTCAAGGGCCCGGCAGGACGGTCCCACGGGCCGAGTGTGGCCCGCGGGCCGTAGTTTGTCCACCTCTGCATTAGGACATATAATTTTCCTGCTTGTCTAATATTAAAAAAAACATGTTCTCTTGGTTCTCTTATTCCATGACTTGACACGTGCTCTTGCTGTCCCCCAGCTAATAGCCCAGGGCATTATTATACTAAATCCATGTCCGTTATTCTGGATCTGCCTTGACGGCTCCAGTGCTCTAGTACAACGGCCAACAACTGGTGATCATCTACCACAGTAATTCTTTGAGCATTTGCATGTGAAGAGGAGGAAACGCCCACATCTATGCTGCAGACTTTGAGCTCCAGCTGAAGGAGGGCTGCTAGTTCAACAGAACAAGCAGCAGAAAGTCTTGGGATATTAACAGTGGGGGAACAGCAGATTGAGAAGAATGCAGTGAGGAAATCCTTCAAACTCACTCTACCATGCTAAAATGGGAATCTTTGCACTGACGTCATTGGATATGGGTTAGAGCCTTCATTATACATCTCTCTGCCGCTCTTTAAGGAAACAAACTTGCTGGCGAAGGGACGTTGCTCCTAGTTCTAATTCTGGGCTGTAAAGGCTCAGTGACGATACCTATTGCTGGCATGTTGCCAGCAAGAGACTAACTTGGCCATCATTAACCGCTCTTACGGCAAACTCTCCACTCACATGCCTCTGTTTCCTGTAGACACAATGGCACACAAGCAGATGACCTGCTGTGAGCTCTTGTACGCCGGTAAACCAATTGGCATGGGGATGCCCGCTCCAGTTGACGCTAGATGTGGGTATGGTAGCACTCTGAGTGACAGGGCGTGAGGATGACAATACTGCTGTCTCTGTAGCCACTTGGTTGTTCAACACAGTGTCATTACATAGTCACGCAGACGCAGCGGTTTGTCTCCGTGTTTCTAGTGCACCCTGATCCAGAGGACAGCAATAATGTTTGTGCTTGGTGCTCACTCAGCCTTTACTCTGGAAGGCTCTGACCCTACCAAGGATTTCAGCGAGGCTCTGCACGCATGCTCAGAATGTGCCCAAGTGCAGTTAATTACAGGACTGGAGCCTAAGGAGCCATCCCCTCGCCTCTTCTTGATTTGATTAGCTATCATGGAAGTGACATGAACTCGTTGTGCAATTGGAAAAGCAGGGAGCTGAAGGCGAGACGGGAGAAATGCTCCACAATTCCACATCCACCGGTAGAACGTCCCAGCTCCAAAGGGGCCCTTGGAATGACACCTTCTTCCTTAACTAGGCTTGTGGAACCGGCTGGTGCATTGGGCAAATCTTTGTTTCCTTTCAACCCCCCCCCACCCCTCCGCCCAAAACAAAATGTATTTATTTCTAAGTTCTTTCCCTCTCTTCCATGTGTCTGAAAAGTTGCAACGATGCAAACAACTCAGAGACCAGAAATCTAAAATCCCTCCTGAACTGTATTGCCAGGGTCACCGCAGCTCCACAATCCCACCATGCACAACGGTCCTGGCCCGAAGGCTCCAGTTACACAGCTCTTCGTTTGCATTATTTTGTCTCAGACTGGATGCCCTTTGGAGTGTGGGTAGGGAGCTATCTCCTCAACATGAAGGGTAGAAGCTTTTGTAGCATTGAGGCAAACAGGCAGCAGCACAGGATGGCTTAAAAGAAAAACAAGCAAGCAAGCGCACCGTGGGCTCAAGACTTCCTCACAACTAAGGGATTGATTATTGTCCACAAATGGTGAGACACACTATTGGGCTAAGAGCCAATTAAAATACTTTAGAAGAACTAATCATTGCACTGAGAGATTCTTACATTATGCCCAAGTATTATACCGTACAGTACTTGCTTTACTGAGAGCTAGGAGATAATTAAAGAGTTATTAAGTTCTACGCACATTGAAGTGAACCACTCAGCTCTATAGCTACTGAAAAACAATTCTAGGAGAGAATTTGCTGAAGGATTAAAAACTATAATGCTAGGAAATTGCCCCACTCTTTTCTTCCATGCTTTGCCAATGGGCTGGAATTCTCAGACAATAGCATTAGCATCTATTACAAATGGATATTTTGGTCAGCTTCATGATAGAGTGGGGCCAATATTTTCAACCTCTCCTTAGCCAGTCATCAATTTTACAGGCACAAATAAGTAATGAGTGAAATTTTGCCCCTGTAATTTAGGTCATTTAGACATTTATTTCCCTGGTTATACCTGGTCCTGAGATATTTATTGCACCTGAAAATAATGACAGATGTGTGCACAGCTATTTGTGACTGCTGAAATAAAGGCCAGTATCTGAAAACAAGCCCCTTGCTGTCTCGGTGCTGTGGGATTTATAAGGCAAGAGGACTGCAGGTTGATGGGAGTGCCGAGTTTGAATGGACTATCCAGAGCTATGAACAAGTTAGAGGATCAGGCTTCATCTTGGAATTGTTTTATACCCTGAATGTGTCTGGTTTGGCTTGGCTAGATGCTAAAATACATGATCAGCTTGTGAATGGGGCGCATCGCTGGAAAAGCCATTAACTGTAAGCAAGAACGAAACCTACTTACCATACCCAGTTGTAGGTAAACCCAGATGTTTCATTCGGTTTTTGACAAGCTCCGAAAGCTCCTGCCGCTCCGACCTCCTGTACAGACTCAACCTCTGCTGGCTGATCCACTCCGCCGTTTTGCTTGTGTGCTTGTTTCCCTTCCGACTCAGCCTGCGTGCCCACTGCATGCTTTTGCGCCGTAGCAAGGGGTGTTCAGACTGGTCGCTCGAGCAGGAGTTCCTGTGATGGCTTGTCTTGATGTTCCAGTGCTCCTTGACATCTTTTGTATCCTCGCAATCCTCGACATTGATTGAGATCTGCGACTGGAAGTCCCAGCAGTACATAAGGGGATGCACTAAATACCTTTCCGTTGAAAACACACCGAACACCTGACTCCACTGGAGTTGGCTGTGCCCAGCTCCTTGTAGGACCAGGTACTTACTTGGACAATGTATTATTGTGATCAGCTACCCATTCTTAAAAAGGGACTCCACCTTGGTCTACACCTTACACCAACGGCCAGCTAATCAGCATTCCCCAACATTATGAAATATGCATGTTAAGACTGCTACCTCCTGGATCCCTGATGATGCTGGGTGGATCCTGACAGCTCGATGGTGACATTTCATTTTCCTACTATCTGGTAGTGTTCTAACATTCACACCAAGGGACTGTTTCCCTATCTCTGAACCCCACCTCCACCCCAAAACCCTCTAATACTAGAAGCTATGTAGATGGTGAACTTGTAATTTAAAAATAATAATAATAATAAATGCATGTAACATCACTGGCACAGAAGTTTGTATGGAATAATGTTATCTCATGACGGCCAAACAGCTGAACTTCCATGTTTTCCTTTCATCCTCACGACAGATATGACAGCATATATCCATTATAAAATGTAAACCCGAATTGCATGTATTCATTTATAGTGCCATGATTTGCAGCACCTCTGACAAAGGGGTAGATTGGATTTAACTAATTGTCAACCTTCAGCTCCTTGCGGCAGTTTTCTATATGGCTTTCAATTCATATTTAAGATTAAACACTCTTCAAAATTAAGACTGAGTCACTAACCAACTAGTCTAATCTGCCCATACTGGGTATTGCTGAATTTTTCACAGCACTGTGTGATGGATATAGATCATCATTGCCCTGCTGAACATTAAGTTATGCACTAAATTTTAAAGAAAATTAAAATCGTAACAACGTTCTCACAGGCTCAATACAAACGTTTCTCACCTGAGTTCTGATGTCATGAGGCTGCATTGGAAATAAAACAAAATAAAAATGCAGTATGTGTTAGTGGTGAATATGTATCACTGAGTGCCCATCACATCCTAACTCTCTCTTTCTTGTCCCCCAGTCTGAGCCACTGTTTAAGATCTGTAAACATGTCCAGCGTTAACACATAATAATAATTAATCATGGCTTCTATGGCACTTTCCCGGTTCAGAGCACCGCAAAGAAGGCCGTTAACCTGTCCGTGGTCACACAATGAGCCAGTGGCAAGACGAGGATCCCACGATTACCCAACTCCAAACAGCATTCCTAACTTTCTATGCCAGTGCTTGCTTCACCTTCGCCTTGTCCAGTTACCCAGGCTCGGCAGTGCAGATGCAGACCACAGAGTAGGTGCGACTGGCACAACTTTTACAAACTGGTTGGCCAGGCCTGGTGTTCCTGGTTTAAACTTGGAGTTTTCCTTCTGCGAGGTGGCTGCCTGCCATGGCTGATGAGCCCCACCTGCCCTGTTTCTGAGCCAATACGAAATACTAATACGATTTTTCAAATGGGGATTGTGGTGGTGCTGAGGAGCCCCAGCACCGCACAGGATCCCCTAGGGCTAGGTGCTGTACAAGCACAAACCCCTCTGCCACCAGTGCATATTTGTCTTTTAACAAAAAGAACATTCTCACATACCCTTGTGCCATGTAGAAATTAGGAGAGAAGAGCATGGACTCTGCGAGCCAGCCTCCTTTCCAGTACGCATTCCTACCTGCTCCATACTGGGCTAGTGCATGCACATTTGTTACATTCAATCCCACTGCTTGGGCACCAACTCCAGGCAATCGGGAGCCCCCTTTGGCTGCTGGCAGCCTGGCCCAGCTGGTCCTTTGATGGAAATGTTACTCCATCAGCTGCTCAGATGGGATTTCTCCTTGCCTGGCTAGACATGGGTGTTACTATAATGCAGTTCACTAACAGCTATAAGGTCAGAGCAGACAGTGCAAGTAGGGTGACCAGACAGCAAGTGTGAAAAATTGGGATGGGGGTGGGGGGTAATAGAAGCCTATATAAGAAAAAGCCCCCAGTATCGGGACTGTCCCTATAAAATCGGGACCTCTGGTCACGCTAAGTGCAAGGGACCAGACTGACTGACGCCACTGCACACATTTTGGAAGTACTTCTACATGTTATCCAGTGACTTAACCCTGCTGCGACCTTTCACACCAGGGCTGCAGCCTGTAAGGTTTTCTGCACTCTCTGACCCCTACATTTCTCACCTCAGAGGTTGAGAACATGTGCGATTCAGTTCTGTAGATCCCAATGGGAATTTCTGCGCTGGAAGAGCAAAGCTTCTGGAAGAGACGGCCATACGTCCGGATCCACAGGTCATCCTCAGTGATTTTCATCTGACCAACAGGGGGAAAAATGTCTGTTTGCTACCACTGAAGGGACCCTCAGCAACAGGGCAATCCTGTCTTGATAAGGTCCAAAGCTAAAGAGGTTGGATCCTGTTCTGAACTTCTCCAAGGCTCAGGGACGTTGAGACCCAGGGCTTTGGTTTGATCCCACAGGGAGGGTGCGTGAGATTCCTGTCGAACTCTCTTGGGACAGAGGTTGTTGTAAGGTTCAGCTCTACCCTTAACTCTTACTGCACATGACATGGAGGAACCAATCCACTGGCCAAGTTGGTGTGATTTTTGTCTCCCTCTAGAGGCCAGCCCCAATGACTACAACAGTCTGCTATTCAGTGACAGAAGTTCTTCTTTACTGTGGCTCAAGAGGCCTGTGCTTGGGGGCTGACAGTCCCCGATTCAGTCCCCACAGAATGTTCACATGCAGACCCGCATGCATGTGTGACCCCATTGCATGGCAGCTTGAAAGAGACAAACATTAGCACTTACTGCACAGAGGTAGCCAGAACCCGGCGTGGTGTCAAGGCCCAGCAGCAATCTCGTAATGGTGATCATGTAGTCCTTCACAAACGACTGACAGGAGAAATTCAGAGAGAGATCAGGCCAGCAAAAAGGTTTCACTTGTTCAACTGTTCACTTTAATGTACAAATGTAAGGACAATCTGAGATTATATTCTATATTCTCTTCTATTTGTTTCTTAGACTGTGCCCACACCCCTGGTATCTGGGCACATTCCAAAGGTGAATTCAGTGATGTGACTAACATCTGCCACATGTGGCTCCTTCCATCTCTCTCTCTCTCTCTCCCTCTCCTAAGGGGGAAAATGGCATGTGGATTTATTTTTTTTAACTCATGCTGCATTCGGTTTTTAAATGATTCTCTAAAATACAGGAAACCAACATCATTAACAAGAAGAAAGTAAAATGTGCCCTGAAGAGGGATATAATGTGGGGACAGTGTAGAGTAATGTATGCATCCAAATGGCTCAAGGGTCCCTAAACTAGACACGTGACACGTGACACGTACCAGGCCGCACGTAGAACCCGGGTGATGCCACACAGGGTACTAAAGGAGCGGAGAAAGCGTGTGTAGAGCGAGGAGGCTGAGGGCCGAAATGGAAGGGCCCCTCCCATTAGCGTGAGTGGGACAGGTGACGGAAGGGCTGGACCTATAGGCCTGTCTAGTCTCCAAATGTCCCCATTTCTGTTTGGCTTTAAGCTGGCAGACATTCCCTTGGGGAAGCTGATGGGCACAGCTGCCATGCCCTAATTCACCCCACTTGGGCTCTAGCCATCTATCAAACAGGGTCCTGAGGATGAGTGAGATTGCAATGAATGCCTGGGGAACCTCTGGGAGGTTTTACCTGAATCCTCTAACACAGAAGACTGAAAGGAAGGGACCCTTGCACTAGGGTAAGGCCTCTCTCTGGATGGGGCCCCCATCTCAGATATGGTGCTGGAATGCCTGTTCAGCACCCTCACCCTAATACACCAACAGCTGCAAGACAGAAGCAGCTTAGCCCTCGGCAGCATTCACAGCAATACCACATAACCTGTTAGCTTGTTCTCACCTGATAGAGCAACGTATCCAACATGCTAATGCTGAACACTCTGCCGGCAGCAAATGGGAGCCGGAACATGAACGCCAGGTTGGAGCCATTCTCTCGCTCTTTCTGTGGACAGAGGAGAACACAGTGTGACAGTTTTTACCATTATGTTCACCACTTTTACAAGACTATGATACGTTTTGTACAAAGTATGTCTGGTGAGGTATCATTTAAAAACTCATAATCTGCTGAACATTGTTGTTCTGGTAAAATGTGTGCATCAACATTGTATGTAAAGTTACAAGATTTTACTATACAACATTGCTATAACATATTCCAAGTTAGAAAAGGAAGCCCAAACCAGTTTTCAGAGACAAAGACACACTGGCTCCCCCAAGCAGGTGCTAATGGACTATCACTTGCTTAAGCAGCCATTCTCTGGGGAAGGTGTGAACAAGAATTTTGCATTTCATCACAAGGATGGTTCAAACCTCACATCCACAAGAGACTGTTTGTCACCATGATTCTGCAAGGATGTTTCTAGCACAAGAAACTGAATTATAAAGACAGGTTTCAGAGTAGCAGCCGTGTTAGTCTGTATCCGTAAAAAGAACAGGAGTACTTGTGGCACCTTAAAGACTAACAAATTTATTTTAGCATGAGCTTTCGTGAGCTACAGCTCACTTCTTCAGATGCATAGAATGGAACACACAGACAGGAGATATTTATACATACAGAGAACATGAAAAGGTGGAAGTATGCATAACAACAGGAAAAGTCTAATCAATTGAGATGAGCTATCATCAGCAGGAGGAAAAAAAACTTTTTGAAGTGATAATTAAGATGGCCCATAGAAGGTTATAAAGAGGGAAGAAAAACACTTAACCTCACTCTCGTCCTTCATCTGTGCTCATGACAACAACTCTTAAATAACTGAACTTGGGGCAGGGGGCAGAGTCCTGGCTGGGAGGCTTTTCAGATAGTACAGACTGCCCTAAACTTATGGTGAGAAACATTTTCTTCTTGGTAGGATTTCCCCATTTTTCCCCACTAAAAAACAAAATCTGAAAATTGGCAAAGTTTTGGTAAAAGTTTTTGGTAAAAAGTTTAGACTTGCAGTTTTCAAAAGCCTTTTTTTAACCCAACACTGGTTTTTAAAACCATAGGTTCTGGAAAGGGGGGAAGGGGTCCATTTGTATTTTTCATTGAAAAACTGATTTTTTTTCCCCTTGCAGGAAATTTTGGGGAAAAAAACACAAATTAAAAAAATAATTGGCCTCCTTCAACTGGCTCTCGCATTCCCTGAATAAGCAAGGCACAAGCAGCAGCGGAGGTGGTGAAGTGAGAATCATAGAATCATAGAATATCAGGGTTGGAAGACACCTCAGGAGGTATCTAGTCCAACCCCCTGCTCAAAGCAGGACCAACCCCAACTAAATCATCCCAGCCAGGGCTTTGTCAAGCCAAGCCTTAAAAACCTCTAAGGATGGAGATTCCACCACTTCCCTAGGTAATCCATTCCAGTGCTTCACTACCCTCCTAGCAAAATAGTTTTTCCTAATATCCAACCTAGACCTCCCCCACTGCAACTTGAGACCATTGTTCCTTGTTCTGTGATCTGCCACCACTGAGAACAGCAGAGCTCCATCTTCTTTGGAACCCCCTTTCAGGTAGTTGAAGGCTGCTATCATCTTGGAGCCCATCCACCAACCCAAGCTCACGGCTAGCAACAAGCAACGTCTGGATTCCATGATCTGACATTGAATCCCACTCTCCAGAGGCTGCTGAAGTTTAGCACCACAACCACCCATGGGGGCTGCACCCTGGGGGCTCCTGCAGTAATGTCCAGCGTGGATGCATTCCCATTATGCAGCATGTAATAGCTAACGGGTCTCTGAGCACAGCTTCACAGGTCAGTTCCTGCCTTGATCATCCCCCCAGCGTGAAACACACCGGGGTGAGTTCTGTGTACTAGTTACACATTCTCCTCTCCCATGATCAGTGAAACTTGGGGGTGCAGGGGAGGGCTGGGAGAAAGATTTTTCCCTTAAGCAATATAGGTTTGCAGTATGTACAAATGCAGTCATCAGATCTGCCTTTCTAGCCTGATGCATTCAGTATCTCAGATCAAATTTCCCTTCGAAGGCAACAGCAGCCGTATTTTCTAACTGTCTAACACCACATCCATCATACACCCCCTGTTGGATACCACAGTACAGATGGACAACGGCCTAGCTCTGGCATTTGCAGACATGGCTATCTTGAAACTGTGTTAACTTAATAATTACCTTTTACTCCCTGGGTGGCAAATTCTAGCACTGGGTGACAAATTTCTCTCTTAACACTTGGGCCATTCAGATAATTATTAACACCGAACCTCAGATCTTAAGACTATTCCTGGATCCCCTGGCAACAGGCTCTGAGTGCAGCTCAGAATTAATAAAAGCTGCCATCGAATCTCAGCTGTCCTCAAGTGGTCAAAGAGGGAGCCTTATACGCAGAGTGTAATAATGGTCAGGCAAGGCTGTGGATAGGGGAGTATAAAGCTTCTCATTTCGTTACAGGGAACTCTGGGGATCAAAACATTATTGCATTTAACAGCTTTCCTGAGAGACTGCAGAGTCCCTCACATCCAGGGTCTACCTGCCATGAAATTAATAGAAATGTCATTGTAGCCATTTGTTATTTTAAAAGAAGAAAAGTCAATGGAAGTTCCTGATACTTATGATTTGTATTGCTGTGATGTTGCTAGACCCCCACCAGCCTAGAGGCTGCACAGACACAGAGTAAGTGTCTGCCCCAGAGAGCTTATAGTCTAATAGACAAGACAGAGCTATTGTCCCCATGGGAAACTGAGGAACAGAGAGGCTAAGGGACTTGCCTAAGGTCACATGGGGAAGCCATAGCAGAGCTGGGAATCAAACTCTGGTCTCCAGCATCTTAGCTATATGACAATCCTTCTTCTCAACATGGTTTCACAGCAGCCTGCTGACAGCGCATTCATTGCTGACGTAGCTGCATCCTACCAAGATGGTGACCTCTCCCAGTAAAGCCAGCCTCGCACTTACGCCACCACTGCAGTCTGATTGATTCAGCTGGTTCTCCTGCGATGGAGAATCCATTGGCTTCCTTTGGCATCTTGGTCCATTGCAGAACTTTGGGTGTTTCTGTTTCTCTTGAAGTTCAGGATGCACATGGAGCCCCTGCCCACTTGTCCTACCCTCTCTGATCCCTGCGCCTTATTTAGAACAGTAGTGTTCACTTGCAGAGAGTTAGGTCTCTTCTCTGATGGAGAATCTGCCCAACAGTAACTGGCTGGCCCGCAGTCGCATCCTGAAGGCAGGGGGTCAGATCATGACCTTTGACCAGCTGGCCATGGCAGCCCCCAAGGGTCAGGGCACCGTGCTGCTCTCGGGGCCCAGGAAAGGACGCGAGGTGCACCTGCACTTCGGCAAGACCCCCGGCACCTCCACAGTCACACCAAGCCCTACGTGAGCTCCAAGGGGCGGAAGTTCAAGCAGGCCTGGGGCCTCCGCATCAGCCGGGGCTACAAGAACTAATGGTGCCGGCCTGCACTTGCCTGTGTCCAATAAATGGGTCAGAACCGTGGTGGGAAAAAGTAACTGGATGGATGCACTATCGGCCACAGTGACTGCAAGGTCCAGCAGGACAGCTTAGCTATGACAGATCTTTCTGCACAGCCCCGAGAGCCTTTCAATTCAGAGATTGCCCTCAGAGACCGGTCACAATGAGGAAGTTAGGAAAAAACAGAGAGGGGGGGAGAGGGGAATATAGTTCAGCATTGAGTTTATGCTGGTTTTGAGTCTCTCTGAACTGGTTCAACCACCCTTAATACCCAACACCATGAATGCAGCACAGTGTGTGTGTGTGTATGTGTGTGTGTGAAATGAAAATCTTTTACCTTCCCCTCAAGAGAGGGGCACTCAGACCAGGCAATAGCATCAGAGATGTAAACTGTCCTGGTTCTGACTGGCACACATTCAGCTGAAGACCATGACAACTATTAGTGCTTTCATTTGTTACTGTCAATGCAGCATCTCAGACACTCACACGGTCTGGTACAGTTATTCCTTGAATGTTTCCCCTTCCCATCAGCTGTTATTTCTACCCCACAAAAATGCCTAAGCAACATGTAATATAAACACTGACTGTAATTTGATGCACAAGTCTATTCTCGCAGAACTGTTTAACCCACCACCGCAGCGGGAGCACTGTACCGAGTAACTGACAGCAGGGCCAGCTTTGAAGAGTGCCGACGCTAGTCGTACTAACTAAGGAAACGCAGAGACCCACAAGGTCAATTGCCTGCATATTTGCGTGTCTCTGATTATCCTGGGTGGATGTTCATTAACTGTGGTGCCTGCAGTGCACAGCAGGAGAGCGCAGGACTATGAAGAACTGTAAATTAATTACTCATTACAGAACCCTTCCTTCAAACACAGGCATGCAGGGAACTCGCCAGGCTTCCTGTTAGCAAACACAGACCCTCCCCGTGGCGAAGGCTTCCTTACCTTTTCAAGTTTGGAGAGGGCCAAGGAATAACTGTCCTTTGCTCTGAACTGCATGAACCTCATATTGGACGGATGGGTCAGCTCGGTGATGATGCTAAGGCTTGGAAACAGCCTGCAATGGAAGGCAGACTTGTCAACGTCTGATGCTCGCGCAGTCCAGGGGAGGCGGAGAGGAGGAAACTTTCAGCTTTGAAATGTGGCCAAATAAAGAGTGGAAACGGCCTTGTGCCCCATCCGAAATCTGAAACAGGCTGGGGTTAGAGCACTAAAAGCTGTACAAGCAAGGCCATCCCCAATACCACCGCACTGACCCCCCTTTTAATTCTGTATATTAACTGGAGTGATGCTAGGTGCACCCCGCCAGCAGGGCTGGCAATGGGCAAAGTTGGGGACAGAGTGCAGGGACTCTCCTCATTAACTAGGGCCAGCTGCAGGCCGTGTCAAACACAGGAGCCCACTCTGGGAGCCCAGACCTAATATCTGCTCTAGGTGCCTGAGCCTGCAAACCCTCAGTGGGCAGAGTCCCCACTCACGCCAAGGACAGTTCAACTCCTTGCAGAAAGGGCCAGCTAATATCGGCACCTCCCATCGGACAGCTCGCACCCTCTGCCTGGGGCCAGTCGGAGACTTTTGTTTCCATTAAGACAAATAAAATCCTCTGAGAAGAGAGGCAGGTGCAAACGACAGAGCAGAACCCATAGCTGCTTCTTACCGGAACATGGTCTGGACGTTGACAATTGTTTTTGCGTCTGCCATGTAATCCTCCTCCGCACTCATTGTGCTTTCCTTATCCACAACCACCAAGTTGTCAGCATAAATGATCCCACACTGCAGCAAACTGTCTAGGCTGGAACAATCCCCCAAGACAAAAGGTTGTGGGGGGGTTAATCCATTGGAAAATAAGATGCTGAACGATAGTTTGCAAACATACCCATGTGTTTGCACAGAACAAATGCCCAGGCAATCCCGTGCATGCAAAATTCTTTTGAAAGAACCATAACCATGTCCAGTGCAGACTTACAAATCCTAGGAGGGGGAAAAACTTGAGATGAAGCCCAAACTACTGTATAGTGGCAGGGTCTTAAAATGCGACCCTCTCCCAACTGTAGTTGTGCCAGTTAGAGAACCCAGGAAATCAGATGTATGATATGTCTGCTAGGTAAGAAAGAGCCTAACCTAATTCTAAATGGTTGTGCTCCAATATTGCAGCGATGGGAGTCCATGTAACTACTCGGACACACAGATAGAAAAGTGGGGCTAGTCTTGGGAGTAGAGATGGAGAAAACCATCTCCAAATTCTCCTGAAGCCCTGCGGAAGTTCAGCTCTGAATCCAAACTTCACTGCTGCTGTCCATGCCTGTAGAGTGGGGATCAGCTAAGCGGGATGGGAGCAGCTACGCACCATTGATTAGGCTTTATGAGGCTGCATGTGAAGCCGATTATTCTTTCAGTCCATATGCCAAATACTGGTCCTTATTGCCAGTGATACTGAATGCCTGGTACTGGCAGCATAGCATCACTTTGCTTATTTAATTTTCCTCTGCAGACTCAGGGCTATTTTCTCCCTTGATTTGCGAGTTGCAACACATTGTAAATACCGATAGCTGTAAACAAGACACCTACTTATCGATCGTGCCTTCCATGTAGTAAACCATGGGGAAACAACAGATGGCTTCCAAGAAGTGGTTCTCAGGCCTGGAAGAAGAAAGGCAAACAGCAAGAAGGTTCATAGGGGCATTTTCTTTCCCTCTTGCTTACTAATATTAATCAGGAGTGAATGCACATAAGTCAATGGTGAAGAACAGAGGTGACAGGAGAATCAGGCCATCAGATACACTAGATTTTAGGTATTATATTAAAAATGCTAAAATCACCCATTTAACTCCTCCCATATATACACAGTATGAAACACCCATTGAATGCAAGGAAAGATCTGATGCAATGGAAAACAACTTTGGAAGAGTACTTGCTTGTTGTCCAGTAGCAATACAATTGGGTTTAACTCTTTCCGGGACCTATAGTATGCACGGAGAGGGACGATGAAATTATACAGGCCATTCCCAGCAGTCTCTGCTGAAACTATAATCAATTTGTTCTTAAACCCATAGGCCTTGGCATCTTCATAACTGTTGTGCTTGCAGCCCTGTGCAGAGACAGAAAAGCACCATGGCTCAGTGATCAGTCTACGGAGCTGCCCATCTGTCCTGACACTGTGTGTTTTCCCCCAGGAAAGGG
Source organism: Mauremys reevesii (assembly GCF_016161935.1). NCBI lineage: Eukaryota > Metazoa > Chordata > Testudines > Geoemydidae > Mauremys > Mauremys reevesii. Next base: position 20,903,014 of record NC_052641.1, read on the forward strand.
GAATCGTCTAACATTCAGACATGGCAAAAGCACTGAGCTGTGAACTGTGCAGAAGCTCGTGAGCACCCAGAGTGAGAGAATGATCCTGCAGACAGTTGATCTAGAAAGGATTTGGAATGTACCCACATTTCAACCTTCCGTGTCTGGCCCTGAGGGCTTTGATGGCCCCACGGCCTGGCTCGCTTTCACTATTTTTTCTTTTTTCAGGTTTGAAAGTGAATTTTGTGCTGCTGGAAGGGATCAGACTAACCAGCCCTGGAGAGGTTAGCACTCTACTAACCAGGCCTAGCCCAACGCCAGCTCTCCCCAACTGCCCCACATGTGCCTTGAACCTGACTCACAGGGATACCCTCCCAAAGGGAGTTCAGTCTCCAGGTCTAGTCAATCCTTGGTCTCACAGTTGAGACGTCTATAAAGGAGGACAGTTATTATGGTGGGTTTAGTGCTAAGGACTCCTGCCCCTGAGGGACAAGACCAATGACTTGTTTCATAGACCCCAGGTTGTCAGAGAATAACAACTTTCAGTGACTGATGAACTGGGATGTGTCTGAACCAGTGACTTAGATCAGAAACATGAAGGTGCCTTTTTACATGACCAGTTCCCAACAGTGAAATCAAAGCTGGTTTTGGGGAACCCTGCCAGGCATGCCCTGAAGTTCAGATGTTTCCCTTGTGGCTCAACACCCAAAGATCGACAAGCCTCTAACATGTCACTGAGAGGAATTCTGAGTTTAAGTTAGAACTAATATGGTTCCCCTATGCAGGGCTGGTTCCCACCAGCTGAGGGTTCAGTAAATTGATGCATGACAGTGTCCTGGCGAGTAAATTGGCTCCATGCTAAAAGGTAATAGGTAATAATTGGAGATATACCAATCTCCTAGAACTGGAAGGGACCTTGAAAGGTCATCGAGTCCAGCCTCCTGCCTTCACTAGCAAGACCAATTTTTGCCCCAGATCCCTAAGTGGCCCCCTCAAGGATTGAACTCACAAATCAGTCTTTCAGACTAAATTTCACTGGCAGGGCAATGTAAAGCAGCTGCACTGTCCTAGTCTGGCCCCTCCTCAGAATGAGTTCGCTTATATTAAGGAAAAACAAGCAAAGGAAGAACAAAAGCAAAGTCTCACTGGGAGTGAGCACAGTGTCTGCTCTGTAACATGCTGCCTCATCCTGCCTCGCAAAATGGCAGCTGCCACTGAAGACACCAATCTCCCGGGAACTTCAAGGTGCAATATGCAGAAAACAACCACCCGGTTGTACAAAGCCCTGTAATTATTGCTTAAAAGGAAAAGTTTACCCCAGAAAGCTAGAAATGCTCCTGCATCTTTTCAATAAAATGTTTCCAGCCCTCTCACAGATAACAGTGCGAGTTATCATAGATAACAGTGCGAGGAAAGCAAACAGGCTTTACAAAGCCACAAAGTAACCACTAGCCGACAGGCAAAGTGCCAAATCACATCTCCTGCATGACTCATTCTGCTGCATGGTGGGGTCTGCACAAGACTGGCCTGGCACGTTTGAGCTGCTGACAAAAAGCAGGTGTTTTCACATTCTCGTTTTCCCAAGTAAGCATTACATCTATTCCCCCTGCAGCCACCAAAGAGACATGCTGTGTGCTTCGTACAACTCCAACCAGCACAGGGCTATGGTCAGATGTAGGGTCTATTCTCATCCCTATCACTGACCCAGTGTAACTGCACTTCTGTCTATCTAAGGTGCATATATGGCCCCCCATAGCTGTATCGATCTCCTCACAATCTTTAATGTATTTATCCTCATTCCACCCCTGGGACTAGGGAAAATACCAATGTCCCCATTTTACAGATGGGGAGTTGATACACAGATTTAGTGACTTGCCCAAGGTCACATACAAAATCTGTGGCAGAGCTGGGAATTGACCCCTGGTCTCTGAAATCCCAGGCTTGTGTTCTCACCACTGGAGGGAATAATGCTGCCTTATCTTAGCAACATGCTTCAAGCCCCTGCCACAAATGCAAGTGCAAATAACATCACTGGAACCTTTAAATGCTGTCACAGCAGCCTCTTACCTTGTCCAACCTCAAGCAGCAGAAAGGGGCTTTTACAGGTAGAAGGTGGCACAAAGTGGGAGAACTCCCAATATAGGGTGAATTCGGGGGGTAGCCTTTCACATATCTGCAGAGGAGACAACATGCATCAGGGCACGCGTATATTTTTCACACACAAGGAACACTTATTTGCCCCGGCAAACACATTTGTCCACACACAGACTGTTTAGAAACACTGGAACCTCATGGGTTTATGCAGATCACACTAAGGATGTTTTATAAATTCTTCCAAAACAGCCTGGGAATTTTTCAAGATAAGTTTCTTTGAAAATACTTTTGCCATGCCCAGGCTTGGGGAATATCTTGTAAAGACTTTGTTCTCATGGAAAGCCAGAGAACTAAGCAGATTGTGGAAGATAAAGGCATCTAGCAACTTTTAACAGCAATAGGCCTGAACCTACATCTTAAATCTAAACATCACAGAATGGCATAGCGTTCCAAGCCCGATTCAGATTCACAATCTCACAGCACATTTGTAGGCGGTTTTTTTTTTAAACATACTGGACATGCTGTAATTTGTGTTTCTGATATAACTGAAGGAATAGAAAGCTTTTAGCTTACAAAGTAATTAAAAGTATACGTTAAATTATAAGCCAAATAAATTTGTGTGAGCATGGACACATGCATCTGCACAAATTGTTTATCTTGTAAGAACCAACACACACACACACACATGATTTATTAAAGCCACGTCACAAATGAATGCAATGCCAACTGCTACTTTAAATGAATATTTTTACAGCTGGAATCAACCTTTTATTTCTCTAATGATGGAGAATGCAGACTACAATCCCTTCACTGCCCCTGAGGTAGCAGAGGAAAGGGAGCTGATGGGGAAATTCTCCTTAGTCCACAAAGTGCTTCTAGCTCAGCGTGACTTACTCAGAGATCGAGGGATGATTCTCCAGAACTGCAAGCAAGGAACTGTGAATAAGGCAAAACTGCTTCACCATCAGTGTCTGACAAGTTAATGTTTTGAACATACTGAACTGACCACATGGTGTTGCTCTAGCACCATTTTATAAACATATTAATCGTTGACATAATTTCTGCTCGGCTCAGCATGTCATTGCTGATAACATTCAATCACAATTTCCACAGTAATATAGCAGAAGCAGAGTAAAAACTATTAACGGGAGGTTAATTTATGCAAACGGGATTTTAGTGAAGGGTAAAATAATTTCATTGGGTTTGTTCTTCCACTCCACTGGAAAATGCGAAATACCAAGATGAGGCCTGCTGGCTATCTTAATAGATAGCACAGATCTGAGGACTTTTTTCGATTCTCGCTGGTGATTCCTGCATTGCACTTCAATACTGGCCTAGCTCTCTTGGAAGTCAAAAGTCCCACTGCTTTTAACAGGACCAAGATCAAGGCCTTAGCAATGTGCTATCAATAGTATTATTTAACGTTCATATTATGGTAGTGCCCAGTGGCCTCAATCAGGAACAAAGCCTCATGGCACCAGGGGCTGTACATACAAAATACCAATTAACTGTTGAACTCTCGTGCCTGTAGCTTATCAGTAATAAACCACAGACAGATGCTTTTTTACAGCATCTGCAGGCAACAGCCAGGTGTGCCTAACCTGAAAAAGTCCCTGATTCCAAGCTGAGCAGGATCACTTCTCTCCCTTTGTCCATCTCAGGGCAGACTTATGCTTTCTTTGTGTGTTTCACACAGGTGTAAATTAACAGCTGAAGTATATAAGTAGGAGTCATGAGAAAAATTGACCAAAGGAAAATTTAGTCTGGATAGCAGGAAAAATTCCCTAATGTTGAAACCCATTGGGCTTTGTCTTCCAAAGGGATTTACCCTGGATTCCTGCCTTCAGTCACTGATGTCACTGCACTAGTACAAACTCCTAGTGTAAACCAGGAAAGCTGTACTTTATAAGGGTGGAGCTTAACTCAGGCTGGGATGGTGGCAAATCCTCAGTGTAGCCAAGACATTAGACTTTGGAATGGAAGGTTCTCTGCACCTTGAAGTCTTTAAACCACGATCTGAGGACTTCAATGGCTCAGACACAGGTTTGTTACAGGAGTGGGTGGGTGAGATTCTGTGGCCTGCGTTGTGCAGGAGGCAGACTAGATGATCATAATGGTCCCTTCTGACCTTAAAGTCTATGAGTCTATGAGAGAAAAACCACTGCCCGGGTCACCTGAACTAAACCAGAGAAAACATTCAGCAATACATTGTGGGGAACAACTGTGCACTGGCTACGAGTTGGAGGAGACAGCCTAACTCTTGGGTGTCCTCCATCCCTAATTTCTATTATTCAAGCAGCTGCCACATGAGATCATTTTATTGCTGTACGTTTAACTGAGGTGTCCCGTGATGAAAACGAAAAACCCCCCAGAACACAGCTCAGATCTCAAATTCCCTTATCTCTGATTTTATTGTTCCATAACTCCAACCCAGATAGGCAGGACTGTATGACTGTACCGTAGCTAGGGCCTGTCTAGGCATGATTCCTCATTCCTTTTCCTTGCCACCCTGGGGTTGATCGAATTACCCGATGGCATCATACAGAGTAGCACCCTTCAGCACAGGATCTTAGCTTTTAAAGACACATGCTCAAAAATTGCAGCTTGGTGCTTTTATAGCTCAAACATAGTTTATGCACCACAGATATTTCTTTTTGAATAACTGCCTTCTGCAAGGTTTCTTGCACCTTTCTCTGAAACAACTGGTGCAGACCACTGTCAGAAGCAGGCCACTGATCTGAGCCAGTCTGGTCATTCCTATCTTTCTAAACCTCTCTCTTCTTTTGAACAACCTGCAGTATTTACTGTTGCTCTAACATAGGCTTACAACTATGTTCAATTTCCAGCAATTTCTGCATCTCTCAAACTTTTTTTTTAGAGAGAATCTTTAATTCAATTAAATTGAGATTTAGATGAATACATGTGTGCCCAGTGCTTTGAAGATGGAAGAGACAAGATAAATGGTAACTGTTATTAGATTTAGAGACAAGGTTATGTTAAACCCAGATGGATTTACAAAAACCGCAAAGAATGTGTATTTATTGCAAATTGTTGAGAGATGTCTCATTGTATCAACTCAAAGCACAGCTCAGAAGTGTAGCTTGCTTAGGTAGGTACAATAATTCAAATAAATAATAATAATAATAATAATAGAGGTTATCCCAATATAAAAAAGTAAATAATAACCGTAGCAAGCTCACCAACTTTAAACATCACAGCTGGGGTTGTCAAAGGAACCTAGGGTACTTAGATTGTAAGCAATTTGAGGCAGGTGCCATTTTTGGCATGTGTTTCTACAACCGCCACTATCCTGGTTCATGATCAGTACTCTTTATTCACTACCACAATATAAATAACGAAGTAATAATAATAATGGAGTTAGTTGAAAGACAATGGTAATTGGACATATAAGCCCCTTAAAGTCTTTTGAAAATCCCAAGCCACACGGCGCTGATTGCTTATCCTGATGCAGTGACACTAACATTACGAGATGATGCTCTCAAATGGTAACTCACTCTACAACAGTAAGTCCTTCGTCATCTGACTGAGTCATCTCATCTTCTGACTGGTCGCTGAGCAGATCACAGGGCAGGAGGGAGGAGCTGTCTGCCAGCTCTAGGACCGGGGCAATGCTGGGCCGTCTGTTACCTGATCCATTTTCTGATGGCAGGGTCAGCTTGCTGCTGTTAACAGGGCGACATTCCGTGTTCTGCAGGTCCATGGCTACTGTACCTGGAAAGGAAGAGAGAGGAAGGACAATAAATAAATGGTTGAACAATGATTCTGTCCAGTGTCTTATGCAATGGCACTGCAGGGAAGAAAGGACAGGAAGAACATCCAGTTACACTTTGTATTAAGGGTCTATTTATAAACAATCTACAAAATCAGCTAATAAATGATGAATAGATGGTATAAGCATGTTACAGACATCAGTAGGACATATTACTGAAGGTTCTAAGCACATCAGCATAAGGTGTTGCAGATGGTTCTAAGCAACCTGTTGACCCATTAGACTCTATAAAAATTGGTTCTCTCTTTATTAAGACAGCTATTAATAACTTATAAATGGAACCTTGATATAAAGGGTAGCCAAATACTTATATCCCAGACACAAGGCAGGGAACTTTCACTGCTCTGCTGAATCAATAGCCCTGCTTACACTCGTAAAGTTAAGCATGTACCTATGTGTTTTGGATCCGGGCCAGAGTGCTCAGAACCTTGCAGGATTGAACCCTTGTAGTGACAGAGGTTTGCGATAGAGCAAAACTGAATCTGTGTTCATCAGGATAATGATCGATATATCAGGTGCCCCCTTCACTGTACGGCTGGGAAATATTTGCACCTCTCAGGCTGTCTGACATATTCACAATGACATCCAAAGCCCTCGACAGGCAAGATTTCCATCCTTCATTGGGAATTTATAAAATTGGTCTGATTTATAAAAATCTTGGGGAAAAATATCTGACAAAACTTGAACTAACCCATTCTGAAAATGTGGAGAACATTTATACCTGGGCTCACCCTATTCCATTCCCAGGGGACAGTGACTCTGAAGCCAAACAATAAACACGTAAACGCACTAATGAACAACTTCATTGCTCAGCAGAGCTCACATGACAGGCAAGGGATGATCAGACTATGGAGCTCCCGTGTGAGGGAAGTCTCATTTTGGCACATCACAGATTTTTGGGAGGGTTTAGGAGGGGTAACGTCTTTCCTCAATTCGACCCGTTCTTATTTCTGATTCTAATTGCTATTTTTCCAACTCACTGAATTCCCCGGATAGCACAATACATTTTCTTACTATAGTTGAACTCAAAATAACCCATATTTGACTGGAACATCTGAGGGCAACCACTGGCTCCCATAGTTTAAAAATGGGAACATTCTGCTTGCTTGCACAGTTGCTATAGCAAGTATTTTGCTGCTTATGAATATTCTGGAGTCCTAAAAGCTTGGTTCAGAAAAATTGCATCATAACATACAATGTGAAAATATCCCCGCGTGGCAGCTGCTCCCCTCCTCACCTGGCCTGGTTTCCAAGCAGCTCATCAGCAGATCTTATGCTCTTTTTGGATGCTGAAAGCAGAGACCCCACGATGGAGCAAGCAGCCACTGGCATTATGGGCTATAACTAAGCCTGCGAGTCTGTCACGGAGGTCATGGAAGTCACGGATTCCACACACCCCAGAGCACCCACAGCCCCTCACCCAAGTTTTAGTTAGCGGTATATAGTAAAAGTCATGGACAGGTCACGGGATGTGAATTTTTGTTTACTGTCCATGACCTGTCCGTGACTTTTACTAAAAATACCCGTGACTAAAACGTAGCCTTAACTGTAACGAATAAACTGTGCTTTTCTTTTTCTGAAAAGTCTTAGCCATACAACTACAAGGCTTTTGGTTCCCATACTGTTTTTCATGGGAGAGATTATCAGAAACACTGAGGGATTTAGAAGCACAAGTCCTACTGAACTTCCAGTCTCTTAAATCCCTTACACGCTTATGAATTACGCCCTTGCCACCGACATTCCTCACCAAAGAATCCTCAAACATTTGAGATTAAAAGAAAAAAATGTTTAAAACTGCTCATTTTCTTGCATTCATAAATAAGTTCCACATTCTGAGTTCACTAAACTATGTCCAAGTTCTTGTTAAAATGTGGGTACAGTTTTGGCCACAATAGAAACCAGAGCATGGATCCAAGGAGAATATTACAAGAATGACTGGAAAAGGGATTTTTGGTTTACACCCATGGATTAGTCATAGTCAAATGAAAATGTCAGACACCTGGGAATTTAAAAAATACAATGAGAGTCACCGGCAAAATACCCATGCCAGACTAATATGTCTCATATCCTTTTATGCTTAAGTGGAACCACTTTGTATCTTTCCAAATGGCCAGTAAAATCCTAGTTGTGTATCTACATACTAGCTTGGGTGGGTTGGCTGTAGTCAGTAGCTGGAAAGGAGATTTAGGCCTACTCTACAATGTGTACAGTGGCACAACTACACTGATCTAGGTATCCTGGAAACCTTCTATAGGAGAGGCCGTTTATATCACCTTGCAGCCCACATGGTGGCTAAAGCACTGCTATCAACACATCCCTCTTACCACGATCATGGGTTGTTGTGAGTTCAGACGATTAGTTCACATTCAGACAACACGGTGCAATCTGCTGATGGAAGGGCCTAAAGATTTTCGGAGCGGTATTATTAACAACACCGTCCCTGGCTCATCCCTCGCTCTCCACCCACACTGCTGACGGCTCTTAAGAGCAGCATTTGTCCAGAGAACTCAAGTATCATTTTTCTTAACTCTTTCAGCTTTACCTCCATGAATCTTTCTCTTTCCCAAGCTGTAATTCATAGTAGCAGGGAGCTGTTAACCTCACTGAGTCATAGCCTCTTGCTGTCTCTCAAAGAAAATGCACCTCCAGCTCAGTGCTTGCTCCTCTTCCCCGCCCATTAAACCCCCTGTCGGCTCCATCCATGTTGTAAAATAAATGTAGCTCAACGTGTGGTGCCCAAACATGCAAAGCCAGGACAAAGCAAGGCCAGAACGTTGCTCTTGAATGTTGCCATCTCATTAAATATTCAAATTGGAGAGTCGGGTGGGATTTTCAGCCCACCTAAGAGAATTAGGCACCCATTGACTTTCAGTGGGACTTGGGCACTTTTCTTCCTCACTTCCTTGAAAAAAATCCCACCTCTTTTCTCCTTCCGACTTGGGCCAAGGTGTTCAGAAGTGATTCTGGGTTCCTCCATTAATTGGGTGCCCAACTTGAGACCCCTTACAGGGTCCTGATTTTCATGGGAAGGGGGTGCTCAGCCCTTTCTGAAAATCAGGTGCTTTTAAGGTGCATTGAGTTGGGAACTCAAACTCAGCAGTCACTTTTGGAAATCGTGACCATCGGCTTTTCATGAATCTTCATCAAACGCAAATATGTTTAAATAGCTACAAAAGCAGTGAATGCCACAGTGAACAAAGCGCAGGAGTTCAGCTCGCTCCCCCTTGTTGCTAGCCAGCTAGCTGAATGCTGAGTGACCTACTTGCAAAATATAATTTCTATCTCTCATCTGACTTTTGAAAAAGCTCCCGCTGAGAACAAGCCAAGTGACAAGAACATCAGCCAGTGCTGTTCAGCGAGGAGCTTTGTGTCTTGCTGCTGGGAGAATCTTTGCAAGTTTATGCTCTTGAGTGTAAATGGATAAATGATTTGTCTGAAATACAGTCTCCTGTTGTGCCTGGGCTTCTCCTGACAACCCCCCCATTTCAGGCTGTCCAGAGAGAAGCTGGAAATTATGTTTCATGGTATTTTGGAGAAAGTGCATCATGCACTTCAGAGCGACCTGTGCCATTTGCCAAGTTATGCAAGATAAACATGATTTAAAATGCAGACAACAGAGCCTATTCTTCTGTCCAAGGCATGGGGTATTTTGGGGAGCAAGTAACTTTAATGCTAATGGACATGCTGGGCAGTAGCATTTGCAGGGAGTATTTTCCATCCGAGAAGCTAGAGGGGGAGAAGGAGCATTATCCCTGTTTTACAGTCAGCGGTTCCAAGGCCCGAGAGGCCCACAGTGAACATCTAGTCTGAGCTCTATTGCACCGGCCTGAGCACTTCCCCTAGAGCAGATCTTTTAGAAAAACATCCCGTCTTGATTTTAAAACTGCCAGCGGTGGAGAATCCACCATGACCCTGGGTAAGTAGTTAAAAATGGTTAATTACTCTCACTGTTAACGACTCCCACTGCCTGCTGTCTAGCTTCAGCTTCCCTTGGATCTTTTATACCTTTGCCTGTTAGACTGAAGAGCCCATTAGCAACTATTTCTTCCCTGTGTAGGTACTTATAGACTGGGAGCAAGTCACGCCGGAACCTTCTCTTTGTTAAACGAAATACTTGAGCTTCCTGAGTCTTAGCACTACAAGGCACGTTTTCCAATCCTTTAGTGACGCTTGTACCTCTTCGCTGACCCCTCGCCAATTTATCAACAAACTTCTTGAACTGTGGACACCAGAAATCCAGGAGTGGTTGCATCAGTGCCAAAAACTTCTCTACGCCTATTCAATCGTCCCCTGTTTATGCATTCAAGGAGTACTCCAGCTATTTTGGCCTCATGGGAGCTCATGTTCAGCTGATTATCCACCATCACCCCCAAGTCCTTATCCCAGGATAGAGTCCCCCATCGTCTACACTCTTTGTTCCTAGGTGTCTATATTTACATGTGGCTGTATTAAACCACAGATTGTTCCTTTGTGCCCAGTTTACCAAGAGATCAGATCACCGTGTATCTGGTGCCTGTCCTCTCCATTATCTAACACTCCCCCAATCTTTGTGTCATCTGCAAACTTTAACAGTGATGAGTTTATGTTTTCTTCCAGGTCGGTGGGGAAAAAAAAAAGTTAAATAGAGTAGGACCTAGAACCGATTCCTGTGGGACCCCACTGAAAACAATTACATTTTGAGACCTGTCAGTGAGCCAGCGTTTAATCCGTGCCATGTAGATTCTGTATCACTCTAGTTTATTAACCAAAATGTTGTATGGTAGCAAGTCAGATGAGGAAACCTGGGCTGTCCATGGACACAGCAGACAGTGGCTGGGTCAGGAATAGAATCCTAGGAGGGAACGTTGGGGTCAGCTGTGTGCAGAGAGCTATGTGGGTAAAGCCATGGGCACCCTACCCTTTTTATTCTTTTTATGCATCACCTGAGAGCCCCAGTCACGGGGCAGGACCCCATTGTGCTCAGGGCTGTGCAAACCCAGAACAAAAATACTTTCTCTTGCCGTCATTTTGTTACATCTAGGAGAGGTCGATCTTGCCAAGCTTTTTTCGTTGGGAATAATTCAATATAATACTTAGTGATGAATTTTGCTGACAAGGTTATAGCTCACAGAGACCAGGGAGGAGGATGAATCATAGCAAATACAGCTGAGCCCGCTCATGCCATGAGGTTAAAAAGCCATCAGTGACAGAGCCTCACTGCTTTCCTCAGCAAACGAGTGGAACTTCGTTACTATAAGCCCTGGAATTAGGCAGTGAAATATGGAGGGACAGCCTAAAACCAGAGGGCTACAGGGAACTGCTGAAAAGCTGCTGTCTATCCCCTCTGCAATAATGGCAGACCAGGAGAGCACCTCGCAGGCCAAGTGCAGGGAGTAGCCAAATCGCAGGCCAGGTACACGCCCATGCTGCGAGGCGAGAGCAGGCATTCCCTTCGGCAGGCTGCTGCTGCTGCTGAGATCTCCGTGACCGATTCACACAGTACCACAGCGCAATCCCTTGGTCCCGCTGCAAATCCTATTTACTGTGCAGAGCAATGACCCAGCCCCAGTAGAAATACATCCGAGACAAACTAACACCCGCCTCATAAATATCCTGCGCTGCAGCGACTCCAATCTCTCCCGGGCATGTTCGAGCACTTCACAAGCTAGGCAGGCCAGGCACAGGCATTACCCTGGGTTTGGTCGAGCCCTCCTGAAAGGGACAGCTCTGGGAAGCCAGTGCTCCCACACACGAGGCCTGCAGGGGAGGGGCCATGGCCTTCCAACCCGGCAGATCCTGGGGACTCATGAGACAGGGGTTAGAGGTAGAAGTAATGGACAGCTCCCACCTGGAATGGCTCCCTCTCTTAGCTAGTGCATGGGCCCCCGCGCCCCTGGCAATGAGACTCCAGCAGGAGCCAGCTGCCATTGGAGGAGTCTCTTGTGGCTGTAAGGTAGCAGAGTCTGCTGGGCGCAGCATCAACTCCCAGTGGATGTGTCCTGGGGCAGCTGGCCACAATGCCTTCTAGAGAAGCTGGTCCCTGGATCCACGCTTCCTAATGCCCATTGTGCACCCACCGAGGGATCTTTGTAGAGCACGGGGAGCTGCTGCAGAGGGGACAACATGGCCCTAAGTATCCCCTGCGGCCCCTTCTCCGGAGCTAGGAAGGGTAAACACGGGGCAGCCTCCCAGATTTCCATTTCTCCAGTGTGTGGAAGACAGAGAGCCCCATTCATCAAAACCTCTACCCAAGCCGTGCAGCTTTTCCCATCACTCAGTAGGGCTATGAAATAGCTGTGAGCCAGGGCGAGAGCAGGGGCCAGCTGCATGACAAAAATATAAACCACTTTAATAACCTGCTTATGGCATTTCGCTGCTAAGAGCAATTTCAAAACAAATGGTCGTTCACTAGGGGAAAGAACAGGAAAGCTGCATGCTAGTGCTCTGGCCCAGCGGCCTCTCTACACTCTCCATGGCAAGACCAGCTTCCCTTAATGATTTCACTTCGCTCTTTGTTGGGTACCAGCTGCTTTTCCCAGCAAGAGCACGTATAATCCTGCACTGGCAGGGAGATGACGCAGGTGCAGTTATGGCGCTTCCCCTCCCCAAGACACGATGCTGCTTGCTTTTGCCAAAGGTAGGAACATGAATGCTCATGAAGTCACTTCAGGGATTCACTTTGTCTGGAGACAGAAGCTGAAGACCAGGAATAGCATGTGCAAAAGGATGAGAGAAAAGAGCTCCCTTTTGCTCGACAGCATGTGGTCTGAGCTATTTCAAAAGGGTGAATACACAGACATCTGCTGTGCGAAGGGCCATGTGGGATTCCATCGCTGGCAACATTTTTAACTGTTTTTTAATCCCTGCCTCTGTTTTCCTTGTAATAAGCCAAGGAGCCGAGTGCTACTAGCTTATTTATTTGCCATCTGCACCGCTGCAGAGTACGAGAGATCCTTCAGTGCAGATTCAAACAAATTTGCCAAAGAGAAATTCGCTCCATTTCTCCAGAGACCAAAAAGGGAGGTGCTGGATTCCCTGCAGAGGGGAAATGGCAGAAAGTTAATTTCCCCTGTGACTCTTCAGCTACTGAACAATAGACAGCAAGTGGGGGGAAGGGAAGTGTCATACAGAAGAGCATGGAAAGCAGCTATTTCTGCAGCGAAGGGACGTTGGTAACTTAGAAAGGGAGAGTGTTTGTTAAGCACCGTAGGGAACAGAACTGTACAGAGCTTGCTGTTTCCTTGGCAGCCTGGATCTGTAAGAGGATCAACTCATTCCTAAGCCCAGTTGCACCCAGAGCTCCCAGTGAAATCAGTGAATGTGTAACTCAGGGCAGCATTTATTCCTACTATCTTTTGAAGTAGTACAATATCCTGGATCTGTCATATTGTTATGACTACTTAGAAATTATTAGCAATTAGCACAACCAGGAAATGCTTAATAGCCTGCACTCTTAGCACTTACGCTTTTTGCAAAATGAGCTAAGCCCCAAGCTCTCTAAGAGGTAGGTGGTGTTATCCCATTATATAGATGGTGAAAATGCATCTATGCTTGCAAACTCCATAGCCACAATTCTCCACCAATACAGCTCCCACCCGTGTAGCAACAGCGGAAGCAACAGTGTACATATGGCTCTGAGCAGGATTAGACAACAGGGTGATGCAAATGCACAAGCACAACTGGAGCCCTGTCGACCCTGCAGCCTCCTCTGTTGCTCTCAATGGAAGAGCAGTACTGGAGGTGAAAAACGGTCTTCGCAACTACATCAGAGAGGTTAAGTGACTTGGCCAAGGTCACACAGCACATCACTGGCACAGGCAGGAGTACAAGTCAGGAATCCTGACTCCCTATTCTGTACTCTAACCACTAAACAGAACTCCCTGAGACCACTGAAAGTAGACTGAATTTTTCCAGCTTTCACAACAGTTCAAATTCAGGTTTGGGTTTGGGTCTTGGGTGAAGTTTCTGGTTCCATCCCACCCAGAGGTGCTGGGTCATTTGTGTTCAGCAGAAAAAGGATGGCAAAGCACTCATGCTTAGCTGTGAAGGTGTTTCACATCCCAGTAGCACCATGAGGCCATGTGCTCATTACCAGACATCTACCACTCACAAAACTCCTTTGAGCAGAGGGCCTGGTTTTCTACCACAAAGGAATTACCCACAGTGGACTCAACAGGAGTTTTAAAAAAACCAAACACCATGAAGAATAGAGTGAGCTGTGTGGGAGATATTATTACTCTGCTCATTCACACAGGCTGTGCCGCTTTCCTCTCTTCCATTGGGAGGGCTAGAAGGACTCACCCATACTTGCAATTATGCTGTGAACAGGCAGCCTGGATGGGCCGTCATAGATCCCTCTCCCTGCAAACCCTTTCTTCTTTTGCTTCTCCTCTTGCTTGAATATGAAGGCAGAGTTCTCCTCCTTGGTGATGTTAATGTAGAAGCAGGTGTCAGACGCCGTCATGATGTGCCGCGGCCCAGGGTTCAGCAGGATGCTCTTGTTCTCTTCCCGCCTGATGCCGATCAAGCAGACGCCATACCTAAGGCAGAAGTACAATGTGGACATTCAAGGCCACTCCCTAGAAAAGACTCTTGGTTTCTTTTGCAAAGCTACTGCATGGGCCTCAGCGAACGTGTCACACCAGCGTAACTGACCCAGCGCATGGGAAACGGAAGCAAATGCAAATTCTCCTCTCACTTTGCATCTTTCCAAACCGGAAAGGTACTGGAGGGAATCCGTTAATCCAAAACTGGAGGTAATTGGATTAATCCAGTCCCCACTGCCCCATTATTTAGAGTTAAACGATCGTGACATGTGAGACCGGTACCAAAAGCCCCAAGGGATCCCCATGCCAGGACTTCGAGGTACCGAACCGGGCTGGCTCTCACTTTTTGTGTGCGTGGAAGGCAGCGTAGGTGAAGCTTTTCCCTTCGTATTCCATGAAGAACTTGCTGTCCCCCATGCGGATGTGGTATACTTCGTTGCCTGAGCAGCGTCCGTACATCCTTTGCCACTGCTCCGGGGACTCCTGGCCTTCTCTGTAAGCAGAGGAACAGAACCCTGCCTGTTAAGGGCTTGTGCTCAGCTCCACCACCACAGGGCGATCTCAGTAGGGGTTTCCCCCCATCACTGTGGTATCTGGGCACCTTGCTGGAAGGCCAGCATCTTTCCAAGCCCATAGCAAGTGGGGGAGCTTGTTCAGGTTAAAGCTATTCTTGTGGGAATTACGGGGCCAGTCCAGGAGGGCCATTCCAAGGATGTGTCATTGGGGAAGCAGGTGTCCAGGAAGAGAATTGCAAGGGGGGACTGATGAGCCTGTGCCTTCAAAATCCGAGCCTAAAGCATCACACTCAGCAGGCCTTCCGCAGCGAGAGGTGGTGCTGTATTTGCCACCCTGGACACAAGTGAAGGGCATTTGAACACCTCTGCCCCCTGACCCAACTGCTCCATGGGTCATGCAGATTATTGACAACAGCCTCCTGGAATGACTGAAGAAGACCCCAAGTTTGCTCTGCTGTCATCCTGTTTCACAAGGGCCTTTGAGTACAGAAATACGCCGGGCAGGCCCCAGGGCCCACTCTCTGGGCTAAGCGATGGGGTCGGAAAGGGTGAGGGGAGGCAGCAGTGGCAGGACTCCTCTCTGCGTTGTAACAAATCTCCATGGTTCAGCATTGGAGATCACCCCACCCCTCCCGATCCCAACAGAATGCAGGGACTCCAACCTCCCTACAGCTACACCCTCCTCAAAGGACAATTCACGCCAGCTGAGGATGAGGAGAGACCAACGTCCAGGCCTGCATTGCTCTAGACAGCATTATTACAAGGGACACCGAATGACAGGAGCGCTTAAAGATGAGGCTGCATTTTAGGCCACCAGCACTAAGATCGTGGCTGTGTGTTTCAATAACCTGCCGCGCATTCCAGGCTCATTTTAATTTCTGACTTTAACTGCCTTCCTATTTCATGGGAAAAAAGAAGGCTGAGAGGGGAGCCAATTGCTCTATATAAATACATTAGGGGCATAAATACCAGGCAGGGTGAAGAGCTAGTGAAGCTAAAGGACAATGTTGACACCAGAGTAAATGGATATAAACTGGCCAGGAACAAATTTAGGCTGGAAATTAGCAGAAGGTTTCTAACCATCAGAGGGGGGAGATTCTGGAACAGCCGCCCACTAGGAGCTGTGGGAGGCAAACAACGTAATTAGTTTTAAAATGTTTTAGTGCATTTGTACGAGGGGGTTGCTTGTAACGGTGCAAGCAGGGCTCAGCCGCCCTGGGGCTCCCTTCCAGGTTCTGACGTTCGCCCCACACTACAAGAAGGATGTGGAAAAATTGGAGAGAGTCCAGCGGAGGGCAACAAAAATGATTAGGGGGCTGGAGCACATGAGGAGAGGCTGAGGGAACTGGGATTGTTTAGTCTGCAGAAGAGAAGAATGAGGGGGGATTTGATAGCAGCCTTCAACTACCTGAAAGGGGGTTCCAAAGAGGATGGAGCTCGGCTGTTCTCAGTGGTACCTGATGCTAGAACAAGGAGCAATGATCTCAAGCTGCAGTGTGGGAGGTCTAGGTTGGATATTAGGAAAAACTTTTTCACTAGGAGAGTGGTGAAGCACTGCAATGGGTTCCCTAGGGAGGTGGTGGAATCTCCTTCCTTAGAGGTTTTTAAGGTCAGGCTTGACAAAGC
This sequence comes from Mauremys reevesii, assembly GCF_016161935.1. Classification (NCBI taxonomy): domain Eukaryota; kingdom Metazoa; phylum Chordata; order Testudines; family Geoemydidae; genus Mauremys; species Mauremys reevesii. The sequence goes on from NC_052641.1 coordinate 20,919,543, forward strand.
CCTGGCTGGGATGATTTAGTTGGGGATTGGTCCTGCTTTGAGCAGGGGGTTGGACTAGATGACCTCCTGAGGTCCCTTCCAACCCTGATAGTCTATGATTCTATGATTCTGCTGAGGAGTTTCAGCCGACTACTGGCCGGGGTCAAGAAGGGATTTTCTTCCCTACTGTATTCTGGGAGGGTTTTTTATCTCCTTCCTCTGAAACATCATGCCTGGAAGTGAGACACTGGACCGGGGTGGCAGAGTGGAACAAGGCTCTGAAGTGGCTCCGAGTATTCTCGCTCTCTCAGGGGCTTGGCCAGCTGGTTCTTGCTCACATGCTCAGGGTCTAACTGATCACCGGCAGGAATTTCCCCCCGGGTTAGACTGGCAGGGACCTTGGGGGTTTATCGCCTTCCTCTGCAGCATGAGGATTATTTGGGTATATCTCATTTAATCATTTCCCTGCCATTGCAGGGGCCTTGGGCAGTGGTGCATCTCAGTCCCTCCTATTCTCTGTCTATGTCACATAATAGTCTAGTCTCCTGTGGGTCTCATTTACTTTGGTCTCATTTCAGTTGCTGGGTTTAGTGGGCGAGTTCTGAGTGGTGGTGGGGGCCTGGACAAACGGTGCCAGTCCTTAAGTCATGTATCTGCAGGGAGGGTGCATCCCCCCTGCATGGCATAAAATCTGTGGGTGGCCATTCTCCAAGATACGATTGCCATGCCTATGACTTCCTGCCAGCCATCTGGGTCTCTCTGTTCCACCGTTCATTACCTAATGTTCCTCTCTCAAGCTAGATCCAAATAAAGTGTGTGCAGATTTCAGCTCCAGCTATGTGACTTCTGTACTCACAAGGCAAGTGACACTGCCCCCGTTCAATGGGTCACAGAGGACATTCAAAAGTATTATTATTTCTTGTAAGACTTATGCTATTTAACTACAGATGGGACAGGACCAAGGCCCAGGACACAAGGCGCCAGAGGGAAGGTGATCAGATACACGGCTGGAGCTATAATTATGATTGATCATTGGAAATCTGATAGCATCTAGAGATCCCAACCAAGGTCAGGTAGATGCTCTACAAACATATCTTGAGAGATAGTCTCTGCCCCAAAGAACATACAATCTAAATAGAAAAGGGTGGGAGAAAGGATGCATTACTGTCCCCATTTGACAGATGGGGAACTAAAGCACAAAGAGGCTAAGTGACTGGCCCATGGTCACACAGGTTGGCTGTGGCAGAGCCTTGAATAGACCCCAGAGTCTCTGTCCCTTTAACACAAGATCATCCTTTCTCTCAAGGCAGATTTAACTTAATATAGGATCCAGATCTAAACTTTGTAGTTCAGGCCCAATCTCTGTTTTTAACCCAATGCAAATGTTAAGACGACAACCCAGAATGAAGAATGTACAAAAACCATTCAAGCAAACAGAAGACAGTTCATGAGTAAAACACCAGCACTCACTGGCCCCTGGATGTGTGAACCAGCAGGGTGATGAGCGTGGAGGTTGCTGGGCAGACGCAGTTCAAAGCCAGCATGGCGTATTTGCATTCTTCTTCGCAGACCACATGATCTGAAATGAAAAAGACAATTACTACCCTCTGAGCATCACTTTCATTTTTCTGATTTACACACCTCCTACAACTGGTAACGTCCCATAGCCAGTTGCTACGCATGGGAGGATGCGGGGAGGGGATGCACTGCATGCATAGCTATTTGAGAATGCTGGAGATCGTTCGTTTTATGTTCCAGTCCCTGTGAGGGCAGCGCAGATTGATTAAGCACAGAAGGGGCCGCAGGAAAAAGCATCTTGTTTCCAGTACGTACCATAGATGTACCTGGATGACACATGGGGAGCAATGAAAACTAGGATAAATGCAGGGAGGAAAAACAGATTCACAGAATGGAAACCTGCCAAGTAAACAGAACCTAATCCAGAATCCCCACCCCCCAAAGGCAGAGTCAGGGGAGAGGGATGGATTTCAAACCCCAGGGCCTGGTCCAGATTCATTCTATGAAGGACGAGGTATCACACTGACAGCCTAATAACCTGTACTCAGTCTCAGGTGTTCTCTTTCAAGAAAAAATTTATCATTGTCCAATAATAATAATAATAATAATAATAATAATCTGGTAACATATTTGAATTTAGGCCCAATCCTGCCATGGCAGAATTCACAATCCAAATTATGCAAATTTATACTGGGGATAAACAGACAAAGAGACCTGTGGCACCTTATAGACTAACAGACATATTGGAGGATGAGCTTTCGTGGGTGAATCCCCACTTGGTCGGATGCATGTGATGAAGTGGGTATTCTCCCACGAAATCTTATGTTCCAATACGTCTGTTAGTCTATAAGGTGCCACAGGATTCTTTGTCGCTTTACAGATCCAGACTAACACAGCTACCCCTCTGATACATGAGGATAAACAAACGCTCAGAAGATAAGAAAAGCTCTCTCACTTCATTGTAATTTCCCTGATCACAGATTCTAAACTGTTCTGTACTTTACAACACTGTCGAACCCACAATCCCATTTTGGGAGACTCCCCGGGAAACACCTAAAAGACACGGACCATAGCTAAAAATACAAACACTACATTTTTTAAAGGTTTTCAGAAACTTTTGGCAAGGTTTAAAAGTTTGGTTGTATTTTGAGTTGGTAGATAAGCCTCTGGCCTACCTCATAATGGCCCAGGGGGACTATTCTGCCAGTGACCTAAGTCCGTGACTCACATTAACATTACTAGCTGTTAGGAACATAAGAACTGTCATAGTGGGTCAGACCAAAGGTCCATCTAGCATGGTATCCTGTCTCCAACAATGGCCAGTACTGGAGCTTCAGGAGGTGTGTACAGAACAGGGCAGTTGGAGTGATCCACCCATCTTCTTCTCCCAGCTTCTGGCATTCAAGAGGTTTAAGGTCACCCCAAGCATGGGGTTGCATCCCTGGCCATCTTGGCTAATAGCCATTGAGGGATCTTTCCTCTATGACCATCTCTAGTTATTTTTTTTAACCCACTTATATTTTTGGCCATCGCACCATCCCACGGCAATGAGTTCCACAGGTTAATTGTGCATTTGTGTGAAAAAGTACTTCCTCTTATTTTTATTAAACTCGCTGCCTATTTATTTCATCTGTTTTTTCCTTTGCGGGAATGGGTAAATAACACTTCTTTATTCACTTTTCCCACCCTAGTCATGATTTTATAGACCTCTAGCATATGCCCCCTTAAGCGTCTCCTTTCTAATCTGAACCGTTTAATCATTTCTGTCGCTTTTTGCACAGAAGTCGTTCCATTCCCTTGAGCATCTTTGTTGCCATTTGTTGAACTTCTTCCAGTTCCACTATCTCCTTTTTAACCAGAATGGGACCCAGCAATCAAGGTGAGGGTACACCATGAATTTATATAGTGGCATTATGATATTCTCCGTCTTATTTTCTATCCCTTTCCTAATAGCTCCTAACTTTCTGTTTGCCTTATCAACGTTGAATTTCATCTGCCATTTTGCTGCCCAGACACCCAGTTATGTGAGATCCCTCTGTTCACAGTCAGCTTTGGACTTAATTGCCATGAATAATTTTGTAACATCTGCAAACTTTGCCTCTTCGCTGTTCACCTCATTTTCCAGCTCATTAATGAATATGTTGAATAGGACTGGTCCCAGTACAGATTCTTGGGGGACCCCTTTGTTCACCTCACATGACCATTTATTCTAACCCTTTGTTTCCTATCTTTTTACCAGTTACTGATCCATCAGAGGACTTTCCCTCTTCTCCCACGACTAATTAGTTTCCTTAAGAGCCTTTGGTGAGGGACCTTGTCTAAGGCCTTCTAAAAATCCAAGTACATTCTATCGATTGGATCACCCTTATCTTCATGCTTGTTGGTGCCGTCAAAAGAATTCTAATAAAATGGTGAGGTGTGATTTCTCTTTATAAAAGCCATCGCTTCTTCCAACAAATTGTGTTTATCTATGTGTCTGATAGTTCTGTCCCCTAATATAGTTTCTACCAATTTGCCCAGTCCCGAAGTTAGGCTGGTCAGATCACCTCCGGAGCTCTTTTTTTTAATTCAATTTAATTTCTGTGATGCAACAGGCAGAGGATGAATATCCTAAAATAGCTGCTAGAAGGACCAAGAAACTAGAGCTCACGCCACGAGGGCAGTGGCAACTCGGGCAGTGAGAGGTTCAGACTGGTGGCTGGAAGAAACACGGGAACCCATTGGTGGCGAGTAGCAGCGAATATTCAGGAACATCTGTAGATTGGTGGCTGTGTTCAGCAATGAGTCTCCCCTCAGGGCTCCTGGTGTGAGTAAGGCAGGTGGATCTGGCCTTCCGGGGGAAGCCCACATCTGCTCACAGCAAACTCACCAGCAAACTTGACATGAAACTTGTTTTCAGGCTTTAGAATCTGAACGTAGAGGGGGCAGTTGGGAGCAAAATCCTTCACAGCCCAGGCTCTCAGGATGGTCTGATGGTCCTGATGAAAGAGAAAGGCAAGAGCAATGCTATAAGCATCCCTCCGGCAGCTCAGTAGGTTCCAGCACCTCCATGTTTTAGGCTTAACTCACAAGCAATAGTGATCACAGAGAGACAAGCACAGGCAGGTTCACTGCAAACACCCAACCCTCCCAGGCTGCCCCTCCAGAACAAATGTGGAGTCTGGAAGCGAAACAGAAAAAAGAAACTGAGTTCAGTCTAGGATTTGCAGATTTCCTGCGGGGTCCTTTGACTAGCCCAGCCTTAACCTCCTGGCATCCCAGACCGGTAACTGATTTGTTATATACACAGGATCGGATAAAGGCCATACACACAGGTACATGTTGGAATCTGGGTCATCCCAATACCAGCACAGAGGGTTACATACCTGCCCACCTGCCCCAGGGATCTGATGAGAAGATATGCCTGAAATCTTGGTAAATAATAATTCAATATGAACTATCTCCACTACGTGAGGAGTGCCGCCCTACGCTCAACTTGTTCTGTGGCCACTAGTCAAGGGCAGGTTCCCTCCTGGCTAAAGAAAACAGACCTACAAGGGGTCCTAAAGAGACCCTGACTTTCACTCTGCAGGTCACTTCCTCCCACCTCAACCCGGTGTGTCCTTCCCCAGGCCCCCTGCTCATTCGCCAACCAGAGGGCAGCAGGCAGACCAGGCCTCTCGTTTAGCCGCTTCCAGTGATGTATTCAAACCATATCGGCATTTCCCTCCAGAGTTTTTTAGAGGATGCACTTAAATTCAAGTGACTGAACCCCAGCCCTCTTGAGCTTAACACACAAGCTTCTACTGCCATCTCTGTTAGCAGCCAGCTCGTCAATCTGTCTTACTGATTTGTTATTGCAAGGGTTTTAGTCACGCTATTCCCTGAACCATGAGGAGTGGTCACCCTTCGCCTGTTCTCTGTAGTGTTACTGAGGGTACATTTACACTGGAATTACCATACTGGCTCAGGACTTCCTCCAGTCCAGTATCTCTGTCTTCAAGAGCAGATGCTTCAGAGGAAAGAACAAGAATCCCTGCCCTAGGAAGGGATGGGATAACTTGCCCCAGGCAATGTAAATGAGTATTAGCATTATAAGTTTGTTAGCACCCATAAGCAGAGTTCCACAGAGCGAAACCAGACTCTGCTAACTGCCACCTCCTTTCGGGGGAGGGTCTTTGGCCTGGATTATGCTGGAGGTCAGACTAGTTTCTAATGGTCCCTTCTGGCTTTAACAGCTATGATGCACCAGGAAACCCAGCCCTGTCTTACCGCGGCCGTGCGGTCTGCCTCGTTTCGACTGCTGAGAATGAAACAGGCCTCTCCGTTATCCATCCTGAAAACACAAAGGGTTCTGTGAATCACACACAGCCAGCGAGCTTCTTCATCTCACATGCACTCAGCTAGAGAGTCCGCCGGCCTGGTTTCTGGGCGGTCATAAAAGACGGCACACCTGGGCACTGCTAACGTTTGCTGGGAATCAGGTAACCAGCCCTTCGTCCCATCCCTGTCACGTTACAAGAGGAGCAGAGGTAACTTGCGAGAAGGCCATTTCATGCTGCTGTTCATAAATATGTAGCAAATTAAATGCAGCAGACGGGGAACAGCAGGGATGTTATAAAGGGCCTGATCCCAGTTGTACCAGTCAAACCGTGTGCATACTGTTCCCTTGGGGACAGGGACTTGATAATTTCTGTGAGCATCCTGCGGTTACAGGCAGGACACGGCAGGGGAACACCTCCAGGGGGCGCTGGGGTTGGTGTGTGTCTGTCCCTAGCCAGCACAGAGACACCACGGCCGGCGGCTTGCACAGCTAGAGGCTTTGGGTTTCAGGGAGCTGAGCTACAGGGGGCACAAATGAGACTGCTCCATGGATAGCTCAGTGGTTTGAGCAGTGGCCTCCTAAACCCAGGGGTGTGAGTTCAATCCTTGAGGGGGCCATTTGGGGATTGGTCCTGCTTTGAGCAGGGGGTTGGACTAGATGATCTCCTGAGGTCTCTAATAATCTATGATCCTATGTGGCGGGCAGGTAGCGGCAAGGTGCCTCACGACCCTGAGTATTGCTGGGGAGCATCACGCCACCACCCCCGGAGGAAGCCAACAGGGCTGCGAGCAGATGGCTGCTCTCTGCACAGGCGGGTGTGAATGCCACAGAAAGCCAGCCGGTATTTCTCCACGGTTTTATTTCAGCGGTGGGAGGACCTGGCAGGGCTCAGGTAATTAAACAAGGGAGCTTCTGGCTCTGGCAGGCGACAGACATGAAACACTTGGTGAACGGTGGAAAGCGGCTCTAATTGCCATAGGTCGCAGCTCTGCATCTGTCTTGTCTAGTTCGACGGCAGAGTTAACTTGGGGGATCAGCACACGGGCCGGGCTAGCAGTCACGCCGCAGAGCCAGACTCGAGTGTGCCCACTGACTGCGTCCACAGTGCCACCGCACTCCCTCGTGTGAGGTGCTGGGACGCTGGGGCACATCCCAAAGCTCTTAGCTCTGCAGAAAACTCAGCCGCTCTACGAGTCTTTCCCAGTGAATTGTGGGAGAACTTGTCGGACACATCGGGGGGGCGGGGGAATGCGAGAAGGCACTGGAGGACTATCAGCGCTCGAGTGATTTAGCCTGCGTTTGATTGCAAAGAGGGCAATGGGGTTAGCCTATACCCCACAACAGGCCAGCTAGCCTGAATGCAAAGCACCAGCATGCTCAGGGGAGAGAGTTTTGTCTGGAGACAGGAGACAGATAAGGGGCAACAGCCAAGTTAAAACCTGAGTTAACTCTGCAGTGATCACATGCCCTAGGTCTGTATCGCGTCTGGCACAAACAGTGCCGGTCCTTGGCCAGCCCCTAAGCACTGTTGTAATAAACACGACTGATCATAAATGTGCAGCTGGCAGGGCAGCGGGGATGGGTCATTGCTTCTTAAGGGTCTGCTTTGGAAAGCAACTCTGCACCAGGATCCTGCCCAGCCTTGTCTGACACAGGTGGTTCCTTGAATCACCAGAGATGAGAGAGTCCATTGTACGGGGAGAGCCACACAGAGCAGCACTGGGCACAGGGACAGGCCTGCCGAATATATACACAAACCTGCCCAATTATGCATGCTAGAACCTGCTTGCACGAACTGCGCTAGGAGGAGCCTCTGGAAATGCATCTCCAGGGCTTGTCCCAACTGAGGATTTTTGCACCCGAGTAACTTTATTAAAGTGCTGCACCCAAGCAAACCCCCAACAGACGTGTCGTGCAGGTGTAAAAAGTGGATGACTCTGGTTTCAGGTGTGTCTGCAGTAGCGGCTTGCCCTGGTGCAGCACCTCTGGAGTAAAACCCCTCAGTGAGGACAAACCTCCAGTCTCCCTTTGTGGCACTGCATGGACTGGGGGGTGGGGGTGGGGGATGAACCCACACTTAAAAGACACACAGGTGCCTCACTGCACACATTCTATCCTGGAAGAGTCCTGGCTGTGATAGGTTTCTTGTAAGTGCTCTCGCTCCGGAAATGAGCAATCCACGTGAAATGCACAATATTAAATAGCGAAGAGCCCCTTCCCTTCTGGCTGCCTTCCACTGTCCCCTCTCCCAGTACGATCCTCAGTGGTGCTTTCCGCTGCCTTTGCAGAGCGATGTCTTTATAAGGAGATATAGAGTGACCGCTTGTGTTGCCTTCTCTCTTTCTCCAGTTACCTTGATTTAAACATGATTTCTCTCTCTCTGATTTTAATTAAAATGTCATTTCCCCAAAGAGGCCCCAGCAGACACAGTGAACGATGTCCCTACAAAGCAAGTTTACGCCACTGGCATTTATAAGGCAATGGAGAGAGACACACAAACAGCCAGGAAAATTAAAGACCAGTTTCAGTGTTCCAAGGGATGTGTAAACTGTCCTCGGAGCAGTAAGTACAGGCTGAGAATTCAAGAGACGGGGGAAAGGGGGAGGACTAGAAAAGCAAAGTAGGAAAAAGGGCTCTGGGGTGGAAGGGAAGAAGAGAAGCGGGGTTTGGAAAGTGGGACAGTGGAATGTGCAATGCTGGACGGGACAGGAAGCCAACACCTTGTCTACATTGGCATTTTAGACCTTGGGGTAGCTGCTATGATTTGAAACTGGGTTGAGCTGCGAATTGTGTTGCGCTAGTGTCAACCCTGGGCTGGACTCTCCATTTGCTGAGGCCACTTTGGGCTGCAGCTGGAGATGGCCAAATGAAGAAATCCTGCTGTGCACGGGAGCTCTGCTGGAGGAAATCTGGCAGAGGCAACTCACTGTGCCCCTGGTCCCACCCCTGAGTAAGGGAAGGAGGGGACCCACCGGGGTGGGGCATGGAGGGACATGCAGGATCAGGGGAGCTAGAGCGAAGCTCTACCACATTACTCCACTGGCATCAAGTGCCCCTGCCCCATGCAGCCCTTACTTGTGCAGGGGCCACGTCTCGCTCTAGCTAGCAAATGTTTCCTAATAGTTGGACCAGGGGGCTCCTCAACTCCACTTCGGCCCTTACTGCTAACTCAGGTGTGCCCTGGGGCAGGTCACCCGAAAAATAAGCACAGATTTAAGCTACCTCTCAGGGGCGCTGCGCGTCACAATTCATCTTTGCAAAGTGCTTTGAGAGCCTCAGATCTAGAAGGGCCACTATTATTACCAGTTACTTTACTGGATACAGTTAGAGTTACACTGTTAATAAAAGCAGGTTCTTTGGGGCGGCAGGGGGGTTATTCTCTTTTTTATTTCTCCAGCTCTTGGGGAGAAGGAGGCATTGGGCATCCAGGCTCTTGCATTTCACAGGAGATGATAAACCTGGGTTTCTGTGCCTCCTGCCGTCAATTTCTATTACTGGCTGCTGAATCCAGAAACAAGAAAAAATTTCAATCCATTATTCTAGGCACCTTAACAACCAGTTAAGTGCAGAGTTTCTTAAGAGAGTTCTACTGGGGTAGGATTGGATTCAAAAGGAACTAGTAATTGGCAGCCTTTAAAGAATTTTAAAGTCCCATTATTACATTTCCAGTCCACCCCTCAAGGCTTGTTATCCACAAAATGAAGGACCCCTAGCTAGAGTTCAATGATCTGATGTCTATTTTTAAGAATTTTACAGTGATGGCAGAGAAAACTGACATCTGTGGTGCATGAATCTTTCATGACTGTTTATACTGGGGTCAGACTAACGCGCCAGCCTATGAGAGCACCATGACAGTGAGTTTTAAATGTGGCTTTACTGTTCGCACCAGTTACTGTTCTATCTTGAGCTGTCAGCACTGAAATGGATGTCCTCAATAAGGGCTTCTCTACACTTGACATGCTACAGAGGCACAGCTGTGCCACAGAATGCTTCCGTGTAGTCATGCCTACGCCAACGGGGTGGAGGGGTTGTCCGGTCAGCATAGCTAATCCACTCCCTGAGAGATGGTAGCTAGGAAGAATTCTTCCGGCAACCTAGCACTGTAACCACTGCGGGTTAGGTCTGCTTAACTACACCACTCAGTGGGGTAGATATTTCTACCTGAGCAATGTAGTTAAACCAACTCAATTTTCTAGTGTAAACCAGGCCTTAGTAAGCTGCTTTTCTTCATGGCACCTTTTCACCTTTGTGTCTGGCTGATGGGAATTGTCAAAATTTGTAGGCAATAGCATACAAAATAGCATTTCTGGATGGATTGCAGCCACTGCTTGGAGATTTGCACTGTAATGCATTCCTCTTTTAAAAAATGATCTGGCGATTGAAGCCACCCACCAGTGAGAGAAGTTTCCCTGCTGGAGTGTTTTGACTCTCCCATGCTTCTCTAGTAAGCTGTATAGCAGTGTAACCAATGCTACAGCACAGACATGCACAGCTCTTGCTCTGAATAACAGAGAACACATATGCTGGTAGCCATAGCAGGAGTCTTGGAGGGCTATTCCCCTCCCCTTCCTCTGTGGGTCTTGCTAAGATTGGCTCTATACTCACTTTGCTCTCATGAGATCCTGATCTTTCAGTGCAGACCCCTGAAGATATATCACTCGCTGAGACCACAGAGGAATTTGAAGGACCCGCCGAACTTGTATATCCATCTCTGTTGGGCAAAGTATCACTACGTAGTAATCCTGAAAGAAAAAAGCCAGTGTTTGCTTGGCAGCCTGACAGTGCAAAAGTGGTAAGATCATTTCACTCGCTGATTGAGCGGGCAATTCTATGCAGGTTTCGGCATTACGCTATTAATGGTGTGATATCACTTTGCACCAGCACTGGGATGTCACAAGAGTTTGAAGCACACACAGTGTTTTCCCCCAATCATGTTTGCACAATGGCTCTAATGTAGGCACATTTGACAATTGAATGATTAAAGGCCTGAAGATTTGGCTCAGAAAAGTGGGGCTCTGTGTATTTAGAGAAATTGACAAGCCTTCAAAAATGAAATCTACATTGAATCAAGGCTGACAATGATGACAGTGAAATCTTGATTGGTTCTTGAATTAAATGCAAATACAAGGTGCATGTGAGCCACTCTTAATAGTAGTGGTGTGAAAGTTACACCCATCCACTGATAAACAGCGCTGATTAGACTTGATTATTCCATTCGGAGCTGAGTAAATCATCTGGGGTTCAACAAGCAAACATTTTATTTATATAGTATAAGGCATTCAATTTTGTAAACACCTTCTAACATAAAAAAATAACACATTGATATAGGCATTTTCAATGTGCTTGGATACTACAGCAACAAGCACTGCAGAAAAACCCAGACTAGCCCCAATAGAGTGTGTCCATTGTTGTGGCATAGAGGGAGGTATGTATTGCAGGCTGTTGAATCTACCAGGACTAATACAATAGGTATTTCTTCTGTGCTGTTTCCATATACTGATTCATGCATTCTATACAGTGAACTGAAACCAATTACCAGACTATATTGAAGACTAATCTGGTTGAACTGATATTTTTTACCTTGTATGTATTCCTGTCATATGTCCTTTGCTTCCCTCTTCCATGTGCTCAGTGCCAAGGGGTGCACTCATTACCCACAGCAATGTCTAGCAGTATGGAGAGCTCAGTAAAGACACTTGTTCAACTGCTAACACCGGTAGCCCTGAAATAAGACACCTCTGCCCTTACCTGCAGCCGGGGATGGGCGTAGAACTCGTTCAGAAAGTCCATCAGGAGGTCGATCTTGAGGGAACTGACACAAAGGACAACGTGTTTCTCCGTCTGTGCTCGGTGGCGGCTGTAATTCCCTCCTGATTTCTGACGTTCCATCCAGAGGTACACAAGCTCCTCGAACTGCAAACAAAGGCAGACAACTCCTGGGGTGAGACAGACTGTGGGGTGGGCCAAATGCATTCAAGGATTCAGAACACTTTCACGGCTGCAAACTGCACAGCCATAGTTATAATGTCCCCTCGTTAGCCACATACCCCTGTGCAGTGTTAAGAGAGCTCTGGATAAAGGACAGTTGAGTTTATACATGTACAGTGTTGTGTGTAATATACAGGAATGTAATCTGTGTTTAATGCTATGGTGAAGGGCATCATGCAAATGCCTGTAAGAGCGAGAGAATGGAGAAGACACAGATAGGATAGACAGACTAGACACACGTGTGTTGACCTGTACACCCCCTTGGAAACGGGTCGCTTCATTTCAAGAAACTTAAATGACAAACATCCTGAGATTTTCTGTAGTGTACATGCCCTGTACAGTGCTAGGCATGCCTGTATTGTACCACATACGTATACTCAACACACATGTATACACGTTAAAATGAACTCACATCACAGTATGTGAACATACAGCGTTGCATACACAGAGCACTTCCGATTATGTTGGTGAATATCTCTTGTGCTGGGGCAAAGGATGAGGTTTCTTTTTGCTTATGGCCCTTTGTGACAAAATTCCTCCCCACAGCTCCCTCGCATGCCATCTTAGCCATTTCTGGGAGGTACCTGCAAACTGTGACAATGTGTTTTCTAGCTATCCTGCTAGTGGACACACACACACACACACACACACACACACACACACACACACACACACCCCTCTCTGCTTGTTCTGTTTAAGGACAGATGGGAAGGAAATACATGTTGGCTATTCAATCCCAGAGGAAAATCTTTTCTAAGAGCATTTCCCTATTCCCCTCACCTGACACTAAGCGGTGACAGACAGTGACAACTGCAGGCAACAGGCTGTCACTGCCGCATCATGCGGCTGGCTGGCGGAGAAGGAGCACTGGCTTGTTTGCTCCCAGACGTGATGCATCGAATGCCACGGCTCAGCCGCCGGCTGCCAGTGCCTCAGAGCAGAAACTAAGTTCTCTCCATACCATGGGTTGAGAATTCCTCTGTCTCCTCTGGAAATCTCAAATCATGTTCCCAGTCAACTGGCTAGTGAAGTGGAAATCACCCTCCTGCTGGTCCTTCTCACGGGCCATGACACACCAGCAACGCTGCCATTTCTAATATAGGCTGAGCGCATCTTTTTCTTCATGGCCGTGTCGCTTACCTGCAGGGGCAGCACGACAAGGGCAACGCAAATCATTATAACCACCAGGAGCTGCGAGGGCCAGATCTTTGGGGTCACATCTCCATAGCCCACGGTGGAGAAGGTGACGATACAGAAGTAGAAGGACTTGAAGAGGGAGAGGTTGTCGCCTGCTCTTTCTAAATGCTGGATGCCACAGGTTCTGGAGGGAGAGGGGGAAAGGGAACATGTGTCAATTAGGCTTTCACACGGCACTCCAGGAACATCAGGTTCCTGATCCTGCAATGTATAATGCCCTCCACTCCTACTGATGCCAGTGGGGGAAGAGGGCTGGAGAATGTCTTAGAAGAAGCCTTAAACCTACCAGACTCATGGGCAGAATTCATCCCTGGTGTATCACCAGTATTGTCAGTGGGATAAATCTGGCCAGCTTGACAGCACTTCTAGTTTAGAGGTTCAGTTTGGCTCAGATAATCCTCCCCCTCAATTAACATCCTCATCAGAACATTACCCCAAACTCTCGCCATCAGGTACCACACTCCAATATTACACCCCCACTTATGTAGGCATCATGGAGTCCAGGGCCCTATGTTTCTGACAGAACCAAGTGTTGCAGAAAGGTAAACAGGACACTCATTCCATCCTTGATGTGACTCAGATGACATTAAGGGCTCTCAGTCTCATGATTGATTTCAAGTGAGATTCTTCAGCAAGCACGATGCTGCTAATACATTTCACTCCACACTGCACCACTTTTCTCTTTGGAAACACAAACCCTCTGGAACCAAGCAGCTGATCTCCTCAGTAGTCAGTCAGCATCTCTTGAGAGGCATGCAGGTTAAAAGTCATCTTGGTGAACAGAAATAATGTAGAAGTAGCCTTGGAATTTAATTCTAGTGCTATCAGACAGGCCAGGAAATACACATAGAGTCACAAAGGGCATGGGCTGCTAAAGGCAAAGTGTACTGTGGGTTGTTTTTATTTAAAAAGACCTGTCAGGCTGTTTAGACCTATCATACTCATCAGCTTCACTTTGTGTCCACTCACAGCTTAACTGGTATGTTACATTTAAAGTCCAGACCAGTGGAGATGTAAAAAAATATCAAAAGTCTAACTAGACATGAAATACCTAACAATGGAAAGACGTCCATGTTGTTTTAAATGCACTGGGTAAAGGGTTCTGTTAATTAGCAGATGCCTCCATGACCCATTAGACAAATGGCAATAGAGCAACCATGGCAACCTCCTCCAGATGAACAGCATATTTAGGAAATGCAATGGCCTTAATGTACAAGCCATCACAGCCGAATTAGTGTCCAACAAATATCTCCCCTTTGAAAATCACAAGAATCGCCCTGGACGTCACAGCACTTACTGCCCTGCCCTGAGCCATGTGCACTTACATAAGCCAGCCTTGATCCTGGCATGCTCCAATTAACAAGATTTGTTAAAATCATGTAATTAGAGACAATCACTGGCTCCTAAAATAGGAATTGGTCTGCCTGAAGCTGAGTGTTCAGGAGGACAAAGCAAAGTAAGGAGAAGCTCTGAGTCAGTGGAGCGCGTCTGATTCTTTTATCAGCCATCACCACTTCTGAAGATCAGGCTCCAAAAAAAGTAAAGAAAACAACAAATCAAAATGCTACAATAAAGTGTTCTGAACATTTAGGATCACTTCCAGCTGGTGTAAACTGGTATAGCTCCATCAAAGTCAAATGCTGATTTTCACCAGATCTGGGCCTTAATCCCATAAAACTAAATACTGACCCCATTGAGACCAATGGTCAAGCCCCCCTTGAGCTCAATGGAACCAGGATTTGGCCTTGTATAATTTGTGATGGATGGAGATTAAAAGGCTTGAGAGCTCAGTTTGGTTTGGGTAAACAGCCCTAAACTATGATGCTTTGCTCAATTTATATATTTATATAGTCCTCTCCAGGACTCTACAGAATCCAATTGGAATCAGATTGGAAAATTCCTGCTGCAGCCATGGGCAGAATCACAGTATGGGGGGTTTGGTGCACTCCTCCAGTGAAAGCCAATGGGAGCCAGGCAGATAATCAATCCCAGCACCCACTCACGGGCATGAGAATTCAACCCTACACCAAACACTCTAGTTTCTATTGTTCAGGTCAACAGGAAATAGCACCGACAAAGTGCACAAGGTAGCTTGTAAAGTCGGTTTTGTTGACTTTTCCATTAGACCTTTGAAAGCAAGACAGTTTCTGCTATGGAGGCCCCTTCAGCCTTGCTCCCCCTCCTGGTGTCTGGGTGCATTAAAAGGATTCTTTGCCCTCAAGAGCACCACGTAGGCAGCACTGTAACCATTGAATCAATGCTGCTTTTAGTAAAGAAGTTTCTGTCCCGTCCCCCCCGTCCCTCCCCCTACAACACCCCCCCCTCCAATAACAAAAGCAACAGCCAGTTAGCAAATACATGACAGGTTATCTGGACACTGACACCTTTGCCCTCCAGAGGTGAACAATATTTCCTCCCACTGCTTAAAGAGGAAACAAATATTTTTGCATGGAGATGAAGAGAAGGGAAAGGAGTCAGAAAAAAGAAAAACAAAAATCAATAGATGAACCGTTCTGCCTTTGTGTCTGACTGCTAGCAGCGCGGCCGCATGATGATTCTAACCACCTAGAAGAGCACTTGGCCTCAGATCATATCCGCAGGGAACAGCAGTGCAATTGGTCTATCATGTATCTTGCCACATGCCATTATCCCAGGGGCCGTGTTTCAAAGAGCGACTGAAAAACACTCTCTACTGGGCTGACTTGGTTGTGTTACAACAAAAACAAAACCACCCCACACCACATCATGCATCCAACAGAGGGGTTTATTTTCTTAAGTCACATTTACCCCAGGCTCCAGAGAAGGAGAAAGCAAAGGAGCGTGAAGGGCTGATGTTCTGTCTATGTAGATGGAGGAGGTGTGCCAGTTCGGGCTTGGAGCACGGGCCCTTCTCTCACCTTGCCAAGGTCAAATGCTCCAGAACAGGAGCCACAGAAAAGTAATTGTGCTTGAAACACATAGGGGGGTAAGTGTCTAATGTGTAGATGCAATTCTGTTAACTGTGCGTGCAGGCAGATATTTTCTCACATGATTTTGAAAATCTTGCCCCCACCTATGTTGCCAACCAATAACATATTTGTTTATGGTACTCTCATGCCTAGTGACTTCAATGTAATAGTGCTGTGGTTCTGCTAACAGTGTTAATGGAGCAGAAAAAAATTCCTACAGTTATTTGTGAACTTCAAAAGGTCTGGAGCTCAGTTTATGTTCAGATGAGCAACAAAAGTCTGGAGGCTTCTATGGGTTTCTGGGCTGGATATCTTGAAAGAACATGAAAGGAACTGAAGAAATTCAAGCCAAAAACACTGCAAGAGGCAGCTCTACAAAGCCCACACTAACCCTATGGTTTTCCCAACTGCTCATTTGAGCTAATTCCTTAGCAATTTTGCTCTCTCCTGTGACTTGGTCCCCTCCCCTTCCCGAACCACAGCAGCATGCAGCAAACAAAAGCTGGTTTACTGATGTAATCTGAGTGTGTGGCCCTAGAATGGTGAGGATTGGAGCAGGGGGTCAAAAGCCTTTATAGGACCTCTGTGCTCTCACTATCCTGAGCAGCTCCTCTGGCCTATGACATGGCTGAATTTGTTTGTCTCATTGCACTTTGGGCTGGAGCTTCACGTCAGATGGGTGGGAAACTTCCAGCCAGCTATGCAGCCTCCCTACACAACTTTCTGCTCCAGAAAGCTGGGCAACCTGCAGCCGGAAGAGGCTCTGACATGATTTTTCCTGCCACAACAACAGGATAAAAGTGACACCCACAGAAGAAAGTTCTGCCTGTCACATTTCAGACCACCACACTCCAGCACGCTCTGTTAGGGCCCGATCTTGCAAAGTCATGGACATGCGCATGACTCCTCACAGGGTAGAATGCTAGGCCCGTATGTAAGCCTTGAGAGGATCAGGGCCTTAGCCTTTCCCTCGATCTATTTAATCACTGCCTTATGTCACATTACTTATTTCACCAATGAATGTGGCATGCAGCCAGGTCAAGGGTTTAGAAAAACCAAACAAAACTGCTTACCCTGTGAAAACAAGACACAGCAGGGTACAAATCAGAATCAGCACCTGATTGAACATGGCGGATTGTGTCCTCTGTATCGCTCGGTGCAGGTCATTCTGGAAAAAGGAGAAGTCTCACTTGGCGGATGACTAGGATAAATACTTGGGTGCAAACCTACCCCTCTGTTATACCTGTGCAACCTTGCTGACTTCCAAAGGGTTGCGTTGGAAGCAACTCAGGCCAGAATCTGTCCCTTTTAAAAAGTGTCACATGCATTTCTGTAAGGAATAAGTATTGGCCTATTCTGTCCCCAGACCTGAGACACTGCAGAGTGCAGCTCTGAAAGTGGCATCGTGAGGCATCATGTCATCACTTCTGAATGCAGCCAAGCGGGGGGAGAGGGCCAAGTCACGGGTCAGGGCATTAGTGCCAGGGATGGTGCGGAAGAGACCAATGATGAAGAGGATCTAGTGACAGAGACTGGAGCAATCCTGTGCGTGGGAGGTGAGGAGGAGGCAGTTAAGGCCTGGAGGTAGCAAGCCTGGGTAATGAGGAGGATGTAGCGATGACAGATGGAGGGAAATGGGAAAAGCCATTTCTGTCCTGTTGTAACATTGCAAACTCTTCAGGGCAGGGACCGTCTACTGGTCTGTGTTTGTACAATACCCGGCACGGTGGGGCTGCATTCTGGGTTGGCCTTATGCACAGCCATAATGAACATGAAATAAACATGAAATAAATAAACAAATACATAATACACAGAGAATTGTGCCAAATTGCTAAGAGCCAGCTTCAAAGCACCCATTAACATGCAATTTAGAAGCATTCTGTGAACGCAGGTCTTAAGAATTCATCTATAGTCCCCATGGGCAGAGCTTTCAGAAGGACTCCGATCTCCACTAGAACTCAAATCCCATTTAGACACCTCAGTAAGTGGCCAGATTTTCAGAAAAGCGTCTAAATCTGGTACTAAGGGTCACAATGGGAGCTGTTGGGTGCCAGGGTCTTTTTAAACATTTGGCCCCAGTTGTGGGTCCTGTGCACCTGAAAATCTGGCCCTAAGTATAAATTTGAGTCACCGTCTTGGCAGCATAATCCACAGGACAATAGGGTCCTAGAGCACATAAGAGCCTGCTACCTCTTGATTTAAGGTGTCAAGTGGAGAGCATTGAGATACTCTCCAAAGATGGGGCATTGTTAAGGACGCCTGAAATTTACAGTTTCTCTCTCAATATTAGTGTAAAACAAGCATCCCGAAACAATAGTAAGGAGACTGCCAGGCTACTCTTCTGGTTACGCTGGAAGGGAGTGGGTGATCTTTGGCTACTCACTATCATGTTTTCCAGGGCGTACTTGGCCAGCCAGCAGTTCAGAAAAACTGGAATAAACAAATTCCGTAAAGGGGACCAGAATATCTAGAAAACAATAGTTATTTGTAGGTTTATTTGAAAAACACTCAGAAAAATCAATGCTCCTTTATTAAATAGGTCATAAACAATAAATAAGTAAATAGTCAATTATTAGCCCTACTCCCTAAGAATCTAATTTCCAAAGTTTTGGCAGAGGAATACATGAGGATAATTGGCCTCAAAAGATTACAGAAACTGCCTGTTGCAAAGGTAGGGTCAGATCCTCAACTGGCCAGAAGCTGGGAATGGGTGACACGGGATGATCACTTGGTGATGACCTGTTCTGTTCACTCCCTCTGGGACACCTGGCATTGGCCACTGTTGGAAGTCAGGATACTGGGCTAGATGGACCATTGATCTGACCCGGTATGCCGTTCTTATGTTGGTGCAAGTTGGCATAATACTACTGATTTCAATGGAACTACTTTGATTTACATCAGTTCAAGTTCCAGACCTTAGAATAGAGTTTTCATGATCTGCCCCAAGTCTCTGTAGCCTTGACTATACTGGCCAAGTGCATGGCTCTAACTGAGCAGCATTGCAATCTAGGTTACATGCAAACACCTGAGACCTGTCTATGCTCCGTCTTCCAAAGTCACTGACACCGGTGGAGCTGAATTATGGCAACAAAGTTTGGCCATGATCCTGCAGTGAGCTCTGCACTGGTGCAGGGGTCTTGAGTACATTGGCCAGTATCTGAGTGGGTCACAAACAGTGGCAGCTCCAGGGACCAGCGCTCCAAGCACGTGCCTGGGGTGGCAAGCTGCAGGGGGTGCCCTGACGGTCCCTGCGAGGGCGGCAGTCAGGCAGCCTTCAGCGGCTTGCTTGCGGGAGGTCCGCCGGTCCCGCGGCTTCGGTGGGAATTCGGCGGTGGGTACGCTGAAGCCACGGGACCGGTGGACCTCCTGCAGGCAACCCGCCGAATCCACGGGCCCAGGGACCTCCGGCAGGCAAGCTGCCAAAGGCTGCCTGACTGCCGTGCTTGGGGCAGCAAAAAAGCTAGAGCCGCCCCTGGTCACAAACAATGCGATCTCGGGGCTGACAGCAGGCAGATCGTCTTCCATATAATCCTAGAGTTATGCAGCATGTTCACAACCAACCATGTAACCAGGATAAATGCAGCCAGTCCCGGGTTCTGACATGGAAATGAAACCAGCTGAATTTTGTGAAAAGCCTTTTGGAACCCATCAAGAAACCGAAACATTTAAACAAAAATGAACATTTTCCACAGAAAGTCATTTGTTACTGAAAAAAAAGGTTTGTGGGGAGGGAGAGAGGAGTTGACCTGCTCTTAACATTTCCTGTTATAGGACAGACACCCATTAATCATGGTTTCATAATGAAAACATTGTAGCGTAGCATTTATTGAAATGTGATTGGTTTAAAAATGTCAAGAGCAAACACTTACTGTGATTATAAAGGGCACCGTGTTGATCATTTCAAGGATGAATGAAATGCGAAAAATCTGCTCCCAGATGTTTCCCTGCAGAATGAAAAAAAATGCACAGTTTAATTAAATAATCCCAGAAGAATACTGAAAAGGACAATTTGAAAAGTTCCAATTTGGGTCATTTCCAGCTATTATGATGTTGTAGCAGCCAGGAAAATGCTGGGTATTTCATAGCAGGCAGAAGCAGCCTTGTTTTTTTCCCAAAGAACTTATGATCTACATTTTAGAGAAGACATGAGGAGCAAGCGGGATGAACAGCAGGAAGGGGATGAGATGTGGGAGGTCAGTGGACTATTTCTGAGTGAACCTTAGTTTATGACACAGGCAGCAAAGACCCCTAGACTATCACCTCCTTGAAGCAGGACCGAGTCCTATTGTTCCAGAACACTGTCAGCACTCACACAACAACAATAATGGAACGGAGATTGTAAAGAAGAGCAGGGGAACAGAGTGCCAGTGTACTAGCCTTGCACCTTGAATGGAGCAGGTTCTAACCCAGTTTAGAGGCCTCTGGATTTCCAGGGAACCTTTCTGCTTCCAGGAGCAATTCTCTCAGCTCTCTGACTTTTTCAAGGTAACTAGAGCTTTTTAAAAGCCTCCCTAGGGCTGTCCTCCCTCTGTGGCCCTCTGGGGTGGGCTAAGCATTGGAAAAGAATGGGAGACGTCTATTTACAACAGAGCCCTGTTCTGATGGACCATTGTATCCTGCTCACTACCAGGCACTGAATTCTAACTTGGGAGGCCCCTGACTGTGGACAGCCAAGCTTTCCCGGGACTCCTCGGTGTTCTGTTTTAGAGACACTCCAGATTCTCTTTGAGAAGGAGTAAAATAAGCGCACTTCTAGGGTTCTTCCTGGCTGGCCATAGAAGATTTGATACTGATATCTCTTTGGATTCCCCCTATTCCAAAATATTCTGTGTCATTCCTTCATCCAGGTGGGCGCAGCGGCAAGAGTCAATGGAGGGCTTAGGTAGGACATGAAATCAAATGTGAGTGAAGGAAAACTCCCTGTCTGCCCAGCTACTGCAATATATTCACTTGAACTTCCTGTCTGCCCAGCTACTGCAATATATTCAGTTCATAAGGTGCCTCAGTGAAAGATAAAGAAGAAAAGACAAATAGCCTCTATATTGGCTGAACAATTCCCAAAATAGAGATGAGAAGAGAATTTCTAGGCCTGATTCCCTTTTGCCTCATTTACATTAGTGCAAAGTAGTTGCAAAATGCCACCAAAAATCAGTGTCCTGCACCTGTTTTGTACTGGTGAAAGTGATGCACAAAGGGCTGGCAACGGAGAATTAGGCTGCTCCTGTCTGCCTCTCTCTGCAGCCAGCTTGCAGAGCCTTCCCATCAGACACAAGACTGTAGAATCATCTGATTAAAGCGACAGGATTTTGGGGATCAGCTCATCTGCCTACAAGCGTGATCATGAGAGAGGGCATCCAACGTGCTTCGAACCTTATTGAAAACCCAGATGAGGGTCCTTCTAAAGGACACCTGTCTGACAAGGCCAGTGCTGATACACCCAGCTACACACAGCATGACTAAGCTGTCCAGAAAAATATCACAGGCTAGAAAGAAAAAAAAAATGCTCCAAAGGACTCTGAGATGATATTTATTGAGGCCTTCTTTCTCTGAGGGTAAAAGGAGCCAGAATGACAGGCCTGTAAGTAGAAGTCCTCTTCTCCTACACAGAACAGATGAAGCAAGGAATGGTCCCCTCCATGCTGCCCCCAACTCTCAGCTGGTAGGAGAACCCCGATGGATAAAAGCTATTTCTATCTCAGTGGCTTCTAAGCTGAGGCTGCCACAAAAGGTGGCGGTTATGGGACGGTATGAAACCAAATGACTCCGCCAATGCACAGACACGAACGGTAGCACACAAGGTGACTGTGGGAGAAAGAAGTTCTGTCCACAAAACTAAAAGAAAATCCATGTTGTTTGAAAAGTGCCCCATTTGTGCTATTTTGGAGACTCCTTTGTGGGAAAGCTCAGTAAATGATACAGAACATAATCCATCTGCTTGGGCTGTAATGAGAATAGCGGCGAACAGCTATGCCGATGTGCAGAAAACTGGTCCAAGGGGGTTTCAGGCATCTGACAGAAGGGAGATAAAATGGCTGTTATGAATCTAATAGCTCTGTGGCAAAAAACGGAATTTATAGGCATTGGCGTGTTCAGCCTCTCTTCTGAAGGCAATGAAGTTGAAGATTAACGTCGCAGCTGGGCCCGTCCCAGGCCGGCTGGCCCTTTAAGGGGAGCTGGGCTCAGTCTCGCCTTTGATGGCTCAGCTCCCCCCCCCAGCTGATCCTGACTAGCTGGGATGAGATGGCTGTTTGGTTATCAGACCCAGCTGGGAAGGAGCCAGGTGATTTCCATACAGGTCTGGGAGAGCTCAGCTGGCGGAACAGCTGCAGGAGGGAGGTTGCCTCCAGGATCAAGCCCTGAAGGGAGAGGGTGTCAGGAGAGAAGGAGGCTCCTGAAAAAGGTGGCATGGAGGCAGACTGGGAATAAGGATCCAGACTGGGGGGGAAGGACTCTGGGGAGCAGGGAGGGAGCCCTGAGGTCAGTGGCTCAGGTAGGGGCTGGGTCCAAAGGGACAGAGCTCTGTGAGACAGCAGAGTGAAAGGTAACTCAGGAGAGTGGAAGGCCCTTTCATTTCCTTTGCTGAGTCCCTTTCTGGGGCTGAGAAGGACAGCTGCCGGACAAAGCCTCCCTGAGGGAAGGTAGACCGGACACCGGGGGCGCTGTGGGAGCTGATGCTGCCACAGTCATGGAATCATAGAATATCAGGGTTGAAAGAGACCTCAGGAGGTCATCTAGTCCAACCCCCTGCTCAAAGCAGGACCAATCCCAATTAAAGTCCCTTTTACAAAGGTCCGTCCATTGGCATCCACTTCTTTCCAGATCTTCCACTCATTTCAGACCACGCCCCCAGTCTAGGGATGGCTGTGGCTAGACTCCCCAGAAGCTGAGCATGGAAGACAGGGGAAGATCACGCCACGAGTGCCTTGTTCTGTACCCTCCCCCTGAAGCTCTGGGATGGGCCACTGTCGGAGACAGGATCCTGGACACGATGGACCATGGACTGTCCCCACATGGCAGCTCTTATATTCTCATGTACTCCACCGAGCACTCCCGCCACTCAGTCCTACGGGGGGCAGCACACTCTGGCCTGAAGAGAGCATGGGACTGAAGTCAGTGAGACTCCTTGTGAGCTTAAAGTCAGTCACTTGCTTCCAGGCTTTGCTGGATCAAGTTCACAACACTCAGCACCATTCAGGATCAATCCCTGTGACAGGACTCAGCAACAGAGCTGCATGGAGGTGCCAGGGGCCATATGCTGGTAAGCATCTTTTATTTGCTGTATGAAACAAATTGACTTTTCTTCACTTGCAGGAATATTTCCCTTGTGTGCCTACTGAAGAGTGTGTGTTTCAGTTCAGTGAGCTCAGTGATGAGCGAGAGCTGGGAGACTTTCATGTGCATTAGAGATGAGATTCAAGCTGCAGAATTCAGATCCATGTTTTTAATATTCTGATATTCAGTGCGTGCTTGGATCTGGGATTTGTTTGGACCATAAAAAAAAGACACAGGCCATTGCAAAATTCAGTCCAGGTTTGAATTTCCAATGCCCACAGTAAAGCTGTGTCGGGAGTGATCTGAACAGAGCAGCTGCTGCAGAGTGAGAGGGAATGAGAAAGGAGACTGCCATTGATTTCAAGGAGTGTTTGATTGGGCCTTAAACTTTAAATCCATTACTTGGAGGGCTCTTACCTTGTAGCTGAGATAGATGAGAAGCATGGTCTCTAGGAAGCTGATTAAAGCTACGCTAACCTGAAAAAAATATAAAAGAATATAATTGCCTTGGGTTTCATTTGAAGCATCATCAAAGAGGTCTGAGGCTATCCAGCCACTCCAATGATCTCGCTCACTGAGCATTCCCACCTGGTTTACAAACAAATATGGAAGTTGCCAACCACGGAGGGTGTGAAGGACCTTTACTGAACCCCAGGACAACATGGGAGTGGCACAGATTGGGGATCACAATGGGAAATCCTCCATTTCCACATCACACGTCTGTTGTCAAACTTCAAAGAGATGTCAGTCTGCTCTATACAGGTCTTGTATCAGTGCAGCTATGCTGGTTGGGGGGAGGGGGGATTATTTTGATTTAACAAATAATAAATAGGCTGATACAGTCCCTAGTGTGGGGCAATTATTAAGGTGCCTTATACTGCTATAGCTTATTCTCTTTATACCCATAGAACTGCATCCACACTAGGGGGCCTGTGCTGTTTTAACCGTACTGGTATAGATAAAGCAGTGCCACTTCGGGGTTAGACAAATCCTTGGGCTAAAATCCTGGCCCCACTGATGATAAGAGGAGTTTTACTATCGAGTTTAATGGAGATGAGATTTTACCTTTTTAAAAAAATTCATCACAGGGAAATTTTTCACCAATAAAATAACTCAGAGTAAAAACGGCCAAACACGTTGGACCCATAACACCTTCCCTTCCCCCACCCAAGAACATCTAAAGATCAGAGATAAAAAGACTGGGGCGGTACTGGGGGATGAACCTTCTTGGAGGTCCTTGATCCCCTGAACCTTATTTGGCTCCACTGTAGACCCACATTATCCCAGGCTCTATTGAACCAGGAGAGCAGAGCTGTGCAAAACTCAGTTTTATCTTCACAAACATTTGCTTAAACAGGCTGTTATCTGTTCCATCGGCATTTGTAAGTTTCACCTAGGGTCATCTTGCTGTTCACAGCAGAAAAACACAATCTATTTCCACTCATCAGGGAAATCTGTGTCCTCTATTTATCAGTCTTCAAGGATTTGTTCCAGGAAGAAAGATGCACAGAGAAACACTGATGACACAGAACAAACCTTGCACAAAATAAATACTGTATGCCTTTTGTGTGATGGATTTTGTGTGACAATGCCTCTGGTTCAGTCACTTACCTGTATTGCCCATAATGGCATTTTTCTATCCACCCATAAGATTGGAGCCCTAAAAAGAAAATTCAAAATGGTCCTAAATTGGAATCTGTTTTAAACAAACCGTTCAATGTTTCACCCAACAGGTGTGATGTCAACATTTACTGATCTATGTCTTTATCAAATTCATTATTATTATTATTATTCAAAAATGCAAAGTCTGCATCCAGATCTGAATTTCCTCAAAGTTATGGGTCTTTAAGCCTAGAGCTTGGTTCAGGCCCAGCTAATTCTGTGTCATTCCCTTTTGCAAAACTTCAGTAATAAAACTGTAAACCTGGTGAGACTCACTGCTAGAAATCCCAAACTTAGGCCAGATACATGAACATGGGATGAGTTTTTGGTGAACCTGAACCAATGGATGGATTCAGGTGAAAACCATCTAGGACTAAGCAGTTTGGGAGTGAATTCAGGTTTTGAATGAGTTGAATAATTCCAGCAAATCTCGGAGACTCAGGGTGCAAAGGGATTCAAACTGGAGAAGGTTGCAGAATCCTCAACAACTGTAAGTCTTGACATTCACAAAGCTCCAGAACTGAATCTCTGGTGAACTACAATTAGGCTCAGCCACCTAAAACCCTACATGCTCCAGTGGGAGACACTGACAGGATCCATTAGCTGGAACCAGTAACTGTTCTCACTCCAGGACAACTTTCTCCATTAGACTTGTTAAGCAGAAACTAGACAGAATTTGAACCGCAAACCTGCGTATGAAACCGCTCACAGGCGACGTGCTAGTTCTGACCCTAGACAACGCAAACCCGCTTGAGGTGAAATTCATTTCCCATGCACATCCAGGCCTACCCCAGCAAGCAAGTGCGATCGTGCTGAATTGTATGAGAGTTTTGTTAAACAGATTACTGAGAATACCCTCTGCATGGAGAATTACCCATTTCCAAAAGCGGAACAGTGGATGCTTTTCTAACTGTGCATCTCAATCCCTTTGTTACTGAGATTCATATTCTCTCTCTTCCTTTGACAGCTGCATCACTATGGACAACCAGTGGCTACAGGCAGCCACAAGCATCAGAAATTCATATTACTGGGCTCCCCAAAAACTGGTTAGAGAGGAGCAGGATTTAAGTGCTATTAGCAACTTACCAGTTTATTTCTGTAGACGACTGGTTGAAGGTTGAGTAATTCTGCTTTTCGCATTCCCAGCTAAGACAAGAGAAACACAAACCAAGAGGGAGACAATCAGTAAGATCCAACAGACCAGCCCAAGG
Organism: Mauremys reevesii; assembly: GCF_016161935.1. Taxonomy (NCBI): domain Eukaryota; kingdom Metazoa; phylum Chordata; order Testudines; family Geoemydidae; genus Mauremys; species Mauremys reevesii. The sequence continues at coordinate 20,945,621 of NC_052641.1, forward strand.
GGCCAGTGAGAGAGAAAAAATAATCCAGGTTGGAGCCTGCCTCTTAACTTCATGAAAGCGAAAAGGAGAAAGAGCCTGGAAGCTGCAGAAACCAACTGGGTTGTCGGTGCTAGCTGTGCTATCAGCGGACATATGCAGCACGGTCTAGTAATAATAATAATACCCAGCAATTAGAGTGGTTTTAATCCAGGGGGCCAGAGCCCATTGACTTCACTGAGAGTTGCAGACACTCTGCACCTATAAAGACCAGCCCCCAGGTGTGACTAACGCAGGCAGTTTTGCTGCATCGCTCTGGCAGGCTAAAATCAATCAATCAATCAATAAAAGCCAACTAACCGCGCTTGTCCTAGAGAGATTTTTTTTACCTGCAGTTGTTAAAAGCTTAACCACTAATTCAAATTCTGACCAGTGGCACTAAAACTGACCCTCTGCTCTCTGCTTTCCAGAGCAGTTAACCAAGAGCCAAGTTCAAGGGCTGCCACGATGCTAATGAGTGGAAACGGGAATGAATGCGAGTGGTTAACCATTCTGCTTGGCACAATGCAGAGTGACGACACTGCACAACCCGGAAACACAAGCGTGGGAGCCAGGTAGCATGGCTCTTCACAATTAAGCATCCCGGACAGATGGGTTGGGTGGGGAAAGCAGAAGACTGTAAAGCAACAATGCATGTTTCAGATGGTACCAAATTGCTTTGCACAAGTCTGGAAAGGTAAAGTTGCCAAATGGGGAAAGGACTCTGGTCTTGATGCTCAAAGTGAGCTACTGACTTACCAAGAGGAACGTCGGTCCAGTAGTTCAGTCACTAGCCCATGGGAGACTGCTCTGCCACAGATTTCTTGTGTGACCTTGGGCAACTCACTGTGCCTCAGTTCCCCATCTCTACAATGGGGACAATAGCACCGCCCTACATGACAGGGATAGTGTGAGGCTAAATATACTGAAGACTGAGAGGTGCTTAGATACTACAGGAGAGAGGGTACATAACATAGAAAGACCATTGGAAAGCACTTGAAACAAATTTCTCCTGGGGCAAGTCCCATCTAAACCTTGGGCTTTCCCGCATAAAAGTGTCAATGGCTAAAGTACATTACAAATGTACTTTCTGTTGTTGGAAGCCCGAGTCTAGCAGAAGCTAGGCTCATTAATCCGCTAGGCCTTTCATTACTATTGGACCATCACCTTGTATTTGTAAAATGTTAAACACGCCAAGCTAGATGCCATAAGGTGCAAGACACCTATGAACCTGCCTGATTAAGTAGGTTATTTCTGAGGCTGTTGTTCCTTCCATTATTCTAACGGGGACTTAAAAGACCAGCTAAAAATTTAAAGTACAAGGTTGGGTGGAATAACATTCAAAACTGAAGTCTGAGATAAGTGTGTGTAAGGTGCATTTCTTGGATTTGAAGTGCATTGAACTAAGCCTATTTGACTTAGTTAAAAGTTCTCAGGGAAACTGAAATGTCTCCTGGAAATGTATTGATTTTGACTCAGCTGTCATTGGGAAGGCAAGCAAGAGTAGAATAGAACTCACCTAGCATATGACAGACTGAGCTTGAAGACTCTCCTCTACCTGATTCAGCATAGGAATATGAACCTGGGTCTTTCAATAGCCCAGATGAGTTCTCCAATCACAGGCGAGAGTTTTTCATGGTTTTTTATGTTTTCTTATGAAATATTTCAAAAGGTCTCGTGTTTGTTCCAACGAGAAATGAAAACAAATGTCAAAACCACTTTTTTTTTGAAAAATGGAATATTGTTCTCCAGCCAGCCCTAGAAAATACCTCCCATATGCCATTGTCTAGCAACACCATAGTAATGAATCTAGTATCAATATCCTCCTGTGACATGTTCGCATCACTGAATATAAAAGCCCTTCATCTCAAACTATGCCATGGGCTGAGTTCTGGAAACAAACATTGATTCATCTGTAAAGCAACAACATCTAGAGAAACATCTAATCAAGCCAGCATCTGTGTGACACCACCCTCTACATCCAGCTGGTCACACCTCATCCAAAACCAGTCACCACCTGCCTTGCATCACAGCTTTTTGGGACATTCCTCCCCATGCCCAGAGAAGTCTAACACCAATATTTTCAGCCAAGCTACATTTCAATGATGTATTCTGATGGCCTCTGAAATTTACTCTGCGGTAGAGCCTCAGCTGACATAAATTGTCATAGGTCCACCAATGTCAGTGACGCTACTACAGGTAACACAAGCTGAGGTGTTGCCCCTCTATATACAAAGCTCTTTAAACGTCTTGCTGTTGCAGAGGACAGATGTGTCTTTCAGCAAGAATTCAGTGTTGTTATCCAGTGGAATGCATCCTAAAAGGTCAGAAGAATTTTAAAGGGTCAACGACTCTTATAACAATTTATTTTATAAATAATACAGTAGATGGGTCCAAACTGACTAGGCAAGAATGAAAGAGACTTTTGGGTCTTCACTGAAATTCACCCCTGTACGTTTTAGGGCATCCTTAGAAACCTCTGAGGAGGGGAAGTGAGTGAGTGGCAGGTTGATTTCCCCTCTGGGCTCATGTTATCTCTGTTATCATAATTATGCTGAGGAATGTCATGAGATAAAAATTTTCAGAAGTGCCTAACTCTCACTGATGCTTAAATCCCATTGAAAGTTAATGGGACTTTGGGGCCCAAGTCACAGAAGTATTTTTTTAAATTTTACCCAGGGTGACTAAGGGAGCGATGAGCAAATCATTAACACGGACATGGAAACAAATCACAGACCTGCTCTCCACTGCCACTGATCCAAAATAAGCTGGCAGAGCAAGGAGGAGATGGGAGTACCAATCACTGTTCCCCATGATGGCTGTTATCACTGTAAAAAGCTGCCTCTGAATGAATAAACAGAGGAGATTGCAACAGAGCCCAAGCTATTGAACTTGCATTTCTAGGGCAAACCAGCTGCTCCCCAGAACAACTAGCCAAGCAGACAGCAGTGAAAGGCGCTCACAGAGTATTGAGGCTAAGACTTCATCACACGCTATTACCGTGGAAGGACGCAGCCATGCTGACCAGCATTTATTGCACACGTACTGCACCGCACCCATCAAGGCTGAAGACTCTCTCCGGACTGAATAGGAGTTTTGCTGAAAGCAGTCAGGGAAATCGAATGCAAGAATTCAGCCTCTTTCATTGAGCTTTGCTATGTTAAGTCCCACCCCAGTTAATATACACTGGCTGTTTCACTCTCCATGCCAATGGAGGCCTAAAGGTGTGAAGATACCCTCAGATAATGCAAATATATCTGACAATAAAATGCCTCTTTTAAAATCACATTTTGGCATGGACAAACAGAAGGAACTGTATCCACCTAGAAAGAGTGAGAGCATCTTAAAAGACCAGGTTCTCTATCTGGCTGGGTTTTCACAGGCAAGAGAAGCTGGAATTCATTTTACTCAGAGACATGTGGAGACATTCTCCTTCTTCCAAGAGTCAATTGATTTGCCAGCTTCCTAAGAGAACTGGCCTGATATCAACATCCCCCAGCAACCCAGATGGTGAAATACTGTCAAAAATAAGAGGCATGGTCCAAACATAGGATGTGAATCCAGGAACTTCAGAGTTCTAGTTCTGACTCCGACACGGACTCTGGTCCCTTCACTTTCTGCCTACTCACCTCCTTCCCTGGGATTGTGAGGGATAGGACAGAAGATGGAAAATTTCTGTATCAGTGCTAAGTGTCAGATGTTTCTCCTTTCCCTGCCTTCACACCTAGATAAGTAGCCTGCAGCCTTGGCAAATGGAAGAATCAAAATGCTAATTGACTTGCATTCTGTGCTGGGAGAAATTATATATAGATAAGAGGCAAAAAAAAGGACACCCGCAAATAAGACACATTTTCAAATACTGAGCAAAGCTGACATATCTAATCATACGTCAGTTCAGCTCTTGAAATGACAACACTGGTCTCCTCCCAAAAGACGTAAACAGGATTTAGGGTAGGTGCCTTCAAGGATGTCAACAGATAGAAAAGGTTTGCAGGCTACACTAAAGACTTGAGCATCTGTCCCATGTCTGAAGGCAATTTGAACTATGAGTCTGCAGCAAGGTGGTAGAGTAATTTTTAAAGCTTTTAAAAAATGTAATTTTAAAAAAGTCAAAAGCTTTTGTCAGGTCAATGAAAGTCAGGTACAGGTTAGAGTTCTGTTCCTGGCATTTCTCCTAAAGTTGATGAGCTGCAAACACCATGTCTATGGTCCCGTGTCTTTTCCTGAAGCCACACACTCTCAGGTAAGAGCCCTCGGTCAATATGTTGCACAAGGCAATTCAACAGAATTCTGGTGAGAATTTTGCCAGCTACTGATAACAAGGAGATACCCCGACAGTTGTTGCAGGATTATCTGTTGCCTTTCCTCTTGTACAAGTGGACAATGGATGCATCCTTGTACTCCTGGGGTATAGTTCCTTGAGACCACATTGATTGAAAAAATTCAGTAAGTTTCAGAGCCACATGCAAGCCTCTGGACTTGTCGACTTCTGCTGGTATTGCATCTGCTCCAGGTGCTTTACCATTTGACAGCAGGTCAATCGCTTTCGCAGTTTCAGTCAGCGTTGGGGGATCAGCAAGAGAGATTTTGATATCAATCTGCTGCAGTCGATCAATTGCCTCCTCATTATTAGATGATTGTTGATTGGGGATGTTGTTAAAGTGTTCTGCCCACCTTTGCAGTATCTTTTCTTTGTCAGTGAGCAGTGTGGTGCCATCAGCACGCAGTACTGGAGATGTACAACTCAAATGAGACACATTTCAACTTTTTGATTACATTTACCAAAAAATGTTGCTGTTTTTCAGCCAGCTTGTAGGGCAATTTCCAGTTTTGAAACTCAGACAAAATTTTTCCCCAGAGCATTTGGAAAACTTTCTGTGAAAATGTTTCTACATTTCTCTACCAGCTTTATTTTCCAGTGCGTTGTACTGGGCTAGTGAATATACAGACTATTATATCATAGAGTTTCAAACAATGAGGCACGACAAGACCACTTGGGGCATGCACCCTTCATCTTTGCTGTAGTACTAACAAAATTTTCACTAGTACGTCTTCTATTAACCATCTGCAAGGATGGTGACTTGACAGCTAATTGATAAAGTGACACAGTACACAGGTATCCATAGACACACACAAGAGCTATTTCCCACTGCACAGAGCTCTGTTTGAGACAGTTCTTTATCTCTGGTTGTAAAGCTCATAGCTTTATTTTTCATCTCAGTGCATCACCGACATTTTGGCAGTTCTGATACGATGATGAAGAGATGATTTTTTCAAACTACATCAGAAGCGTCTGAATGGATTTCAGACAGAACTTCTAGGGGCTCTGGGAAATCAACAGTGTTTCTGAGACTCGGTTTGAAATGTTGGCTTACTAAAAAGCCCCCTTGGGATGCACAATGGCAGCTCTATTGCGAAATACATTTAGACTAATCATTCTGTGTTGGTTCAGTTAGACTAACATGTGGAAACAGATCATCTTATGGACTGGGGTCCCAATGCCCAGCCTGACCCTCCAACACAACCTCCACCGGCCCCTTCTAGCCCTTCTGCTTTCCCCATGGCATTCTCTGGGACCCATCACCGGCAAGGGTAGTTTAAGGATCACAAATGTACACTAAAAAATATGCCACAACTTCTAAGAGTTTCAGCGATCCCACAAGAGGCCTAAACAAAATACCCTGCTTTGTTCCCTCCGCAGCTTATGCTAATAATAATAACGCATGCATTTAGAGCAGAAGAACTCAGCCAGATTTACAGCGCCCGCCACTGCTGTAAGTAGATGAATAAATAAGATGGAACAAACTCTGGGAGGTAGGAGGGGCAGATATAGACTGGTGGATTGTCATTAGTTTTGGTTTTAGGAATTCTCAGTTCTATCAGACAAATTTGTTAAACCAACTGATTAAAAATGAAGAAAAAACAGCAGGAAGAATTAGCAATTTTTTGAAATAATGTTTACAATAGGCAGGGAAAAGACAAAAGGTGATAATATCACTCCTCACATATCACTTCTCATTGAATTGTTGTGGGACCCAATCAAGGTGGAGGAACATGAAATGTTCCCGTTTATGTCCACTACTGCCCTCTAGTGGACAAAAATTGACCTGCTTATATGTATGACCAGCTGGTTCCCTTTGATCAACAAGCTAGCAAAGCTTGAAGGCCTGTGATTCTGGAGCAGGGCATGAGTTCAGGTTTCCCCATGCCACAGGGGTGCAGTTAGCTAGTGATCGTGTCCTGTTTCCAGCAATATCACTGTACCTCAAATTTAAGTTATCATTCAAGTGTCCAAATGGAAAGGGGTGAAATAAGTTATTGGATAAGAGGAATAGCAAACTCAGAAGCGAACACACAACAGGGCTGGAGAAGCAGCACTCTTTTTGCTTTGGTAAAATGAAAAGAAGCAAGAGAAGATGCACTGCTACTGCTCGCAGAAATCTCCTCACCTCTGGATAGAAACCACTCCTTAAAGGGGAAAGTTGGTTCTCTATGTATTATTCCCCATTGCAGCAACTACTGAGACTCAGCACTACAGTGAGGAGGAAAGAACATGAGATCCCTTTATCTGGGACTGGACTATGGTGGAACTTCTGAGGGTATCGTCACACCCACAGATGCTTAATTGCTAGTAAGCTCTAAACATTAAGAAGCGCTGTCTGGAGACCAATAACACTGAAAGATGCTTAGAGACAATCATGATGGGAGCCTAATAAATACCCGATGATGGATTAGACAGACAGATAAAATCCACCTTACTGCATCTAATAGAGACTCACCATCCTATTCCCTCTGCTGGATTGTCAAGCAGAACACGTACAATATAGAGAAGACAGGTGAGAAGCTTCAAGGAGAAGTTGAATAGCCGTATCCTTAGGCCTGCAATAGAAAAGACAACAGGGTAAGAGGCTAAAAAGAAAAAAACATCCTCCTCCGATTGTCTGAAAGAACAGTACTGCAGGGCTTCTGATATATGATAGACACACAAAAAGATGCATACTCATCCAGAGCAAAAGAGGAGGGTCATAAGAAAGTTGGAATTGCTGAATCAGACCAGCACAGCACCTAATGCAATATCCTGTCACTCACAGTGGTACCTGATGCTTCAGAGAAAGACACAAGAAACCCTCCCACTAGGCAGATATGGATAACCTGCCATCAGGGAAAATTCTCTCATGACTCCCATTAGTTAGAGGCTGATATTCCCCCTGAAGCAAGAGGTTTTGCGACCACAATCAACTGCAAATGATAGGAACATAACTAGCTAAGGAACTTATATGGCCCCCATTACCACAGTTTCTTTACCACCTCAGAATCTTAACTGGTTTCTGTATTTATCCCCACAACATCTCTATGAGGCAGGGAATTGCTATTATCCCCATAGTACAAGTGGGGAACATGCACAGAGAGACTAGGGTCCAGATTCACAACGATATTCAGACACCTAACTCCAATTTATTTCAGTGGGAGTAGGGCACCTTGATACCTTTGAGGATCTCCACCTCACAGAGCCGAACCCATGCCTACTGAGTCCCAAACTAGCTTCTCACCACCAGACCCTCCTTCCTGTAATGTGCTGGATCTTCTGCCTGCGTCAGTGGCATAGTTCCACATTCTGGCCCTAGATGTCTGAATGGACTTCTACGTTCTGTCGTTTGCAACCACAGTTGATTGTGCCAGGAATTGGTGATGGACACAAAATTAGAGGCCATTGGATATCATTTGTCCCAAAGTCTTTAGAAAACATGCTGCCCATAATGGGGAGAGGGAGAAAAATACAGCAGGGGTCCCGTTAATGTCACTGCATTCTTGGAACATCTGTTTCAGTAGTATTTAAACACCTATTATCCTTTAAGCATGAGAATGAACGAACACAGTAATTTATGCTGCTTATTATAGCATGCGTGGTAGGATGGGTAATGACTGCTTTTCTGGCTATTCGTACAGCTTGCCGGAGACCGGGAATGCTGTACGAACTTTGCTTGAGGCTTGTATGGTGCACTCCACATCCTACACAGCTTCAAATAACTAGAAGGCCAACATAACTAAAAAGAGTCGGCTCTTTGCAAACCCCCTTCTCCCCAGGATGGAAGAGAGGGATGTGGGCTGTTGAGGTTTTTAACCCCAGAATCAGTGAGCATCCATTTAATAAGACTCGTACAACCAAGCTGGGGTCCAGTCTTTGCTCATCACATGCTCAGTGGTTTATAGGAGGAGGAACAGAACATTCAGATCGCCACTTTATCCACTCCCTCCTCTTCACAGCCAGTTTATCAGGCTATTATTCAAATTACAAGTGAGAAATTCAGCATGTTTCCATTAAAACCCTCCTCTCCTGGGCACCGCCTCTCATGCCACACACCAGCTATTTAACAAGTATACGACCCACAGAGAACAAAAGAAAATGTGAAATTATAAATTAGGTCCTAGATTCCCTGCAGGCAGCTAATGCCTTCCCTCAGACAGAAAATAAAAGCCCCATTCTTCCAGTGGAATTAATCTGAGGAGTCAAAGAAAATAGGGGATATTTTTGAGACAGACAAGAGGAATCCATGGGCTGAAATGTTTAGACGGGAGGGAGAAGTAGCAGCCTGGAGGTTCCTGTCCCTAGACAAGAAAATTCAGGAGGTGGAGTCATGTAGAGTTCCACCACTGTTGGAAGTTCAATCAGGGTGCCCCAGCCCTATAAACATGCCACTGTTTTTAACAAAAATAAATCCAGCTTCATGCTATATTGTATAATGATTTACAGCAGGTCAGTTCATTCTCATCCCACAAGAAGGCGCCCATTGCCAGAGCTTCCCAGGAGCAATCAATTATTTTATCTTTGTCACTCACAATCCCATCTGGGAGACTTTCTGAGGCCTCACTGGTGATTGGTAAGCAGCAGACATAATTGTTCTTCTGTTCTGATGGAAGTGTCCAGGGCACATTCATTAATGTTTGTGCCAAGTTTAATGAAGGGTGAAAGAGGGCATATGACTCTCGTGAGGGTATGTCTAGACAGCCATCACTGGGTGTCATGGCAGCTCAAGCAGACGTACCTGAGCTAGCTTTAATCTAGCTAACAAGAGCAATGAAGCTGCAGCAGTCCGGCCTGTACCTACCCAAAACTCTGGGTAATGACTTGTAGGGTTAGCCCGCGCTGCATCTCATGCTGTTACCGCTTCACTCTTCCAGTACCTGCCCTAGCCACAGTAAAGCTAGTTCAGGTAGGTGGCATGATCTGCCCACTTAAACACTATTCTGAGGGTTTAAATAGGATTTAATTAGTGCACATACCTTGTGCTGGTCTCTCTGCACAGGGGTGAATTTCACCCACACAGAACAGAACCTCATTGAGACAACCTAACATTTGCAGAGCTTCTCTTTGTAACATGGCATTGAAGACAACACACCCACAATGTTAAACCGGGAATCAGGGATGTCCTAACACATACTCTCTGACATATACAAGCATTTATAGCTTAAGGGGAGGGGGAATACGTGGAAAATCGCTTTCTATTAACATGGGAATCCTTGCAGAAAAGTCACTGAAAGACACAGGAGCCCTGAACTGGATAATAACTTGTAGATGTACACAGCTATTAGAAACGAGAGCCCCATAATAGCTTTAAAGGGTGCAAATGTATTACAAGTTCATAATGAGTTTGTCAAAGATCCCCTCGGCAAATGCATTTCAGAGTACTGTAACCTGGCAGTGTCATATATACAGGATATTGATTTGTGGTTATCATCATGAGTGAATATTAAGTGACATAATTATGAGGTTCTTGCACACCTGGCTGCCCACATCACCCTCTTCATCTCTGTTATATTATATCTATGAGTGGTTATTACTCACAGTAACTAATTATCAATTAGTTTCCCATTCTGCTGCCTCTGACCGACATAAAATCCTCAGCTTTAATAAGAATGGGACAGACATGGTTATCCTAAACAACTGGAGCAACCAGTTAATTACAAATAGTAAACAGACAGATGGCTGACCCATGGCTGACCCTAGGAGAGTATAACCATCTACGAGATAGTGCCACGGAACTTACGTACCAGCTTCCATGAATATTGTGCCTGCTGACATTAAGACACAAGTATCAGAGAGGTAGCCGTGTTAGTCTGGATCTGTAAAAGCAGCAAAGAGTCCTGTGGCACCTTATAGACTAACAGACGTATTGGAGTATGAGCTTTCATGGGTGAATACAAAAATGAGTGCATCTGACTTGGATACAACCCAGCATCACTGAGTGCACATGTCCCTCGATTCACACATACATGTATGTTTCACCCCAATCAGAAGATTGCTCCCATGGTACACATGACTGTGCCACCTTGATGGCACAACCATCAGCTGTTGCACTGCCCTGCATGCCGATTGGGTATACGATCAGCAATGCAGAGAATAAACCTGCTTTGCGTCTTGTCCTGCACCACTGCCACCCCCTGCAATATTCACTGTCACTGGAACTTGCCCTGCTGCCAGATCTGATATCCCAGTAACGAATGCCTTAGTCCTGGCTCTCTGGCTAAGCTGTGGGCATCATAGAATAGCGGCTCCCTACTTTTGGGGTAGACAAGCTTTCGAGCTACACAGAGCTCTTCCTCAGGTCTGGGAAAGGTATTTAGAGCGTCATGGCTAAATACGAGATCGAACAGACAGAATATCTGCTAACTACTTATGCTAAACTAAGGGACCATTCACGGTGAAGTGCACCATTAACACCCCTGTAGTCATAGGACAAATGGGGGGGGAGGGGGTTAGTGGGTTACAGATTGTTGTAATAAGCTGTAAATCCAGTGTCTTTAAGACCATGATTTTTATTGTCTAGCAGATTTATGAATTTAAGCTCCCAGGCTTGTCTTTTGAAAGTGTTGTGCAGGTTTCCTTTGAGGATGAAGATTGATAGGTCAGATAGGGAGCGACTGCTTTGTGAAAAGTGCTCACCCACAGCTGATAGGGTGCTTTTATCATTTTCCTGTGTGAGTTCATTCGGGAGCGCAATGATTGTCTGGTTTCACTCACAGAGTTGTCATTGGGGCGTTTAGTGCATTGGATGAGGTATGCCATATGTTGTGATAGGCATGTGTAGGACCCATGGATCTTGAAAGGTTTGTTATGGGGGGTGTTGCTCATTGTAGCAGTGGAGATATATCTGCAGGTTTTGCATCTGTTGTTCTGGCAGGGTAAGGTGCCGCTTTGAATTGGTGCCCTGGTCTGGGGGGAGGGATAGGTGAGTGTTCTAAGCATTGGCTTGCTAAACCCAGGGTTGAGAGTTCAATCCTGGAGGGAGAGGAGGGTTCGGGGCAAAAATCTGCCTGGGGATTGGTCCTGCTTTGAGCAGCGGGTTAGATTAGATGACCTCATGAGTTCCCTTCCAACCTTGATATTCTATGATTCTATGGGGAGTTCACTTCTGATGATAAGATTGGAGAGGCTGGGGGGTTGTTCTGATCAGGTAAATGGAAGAGCTTGAAAGCTGTGTAACTCAAAAACATCTCTCTCTCAACAACAGAAATTGGTCCAGTAAAAGATATTACCTTGTCCCTAATATCCTGGGACTGACATGGCTACAACAATACTGCATACTACAGGGGTAGTCATTTCACTTGTAAATCTAGAGGCACTGAGCACCACCCTTGTAAATTGCAGCCAGGTGTTGTAATAGTGAACAGGCTATAAATGCCTGTGATGCTGACAATAGAAATATAAGATGCAGCTTTCCTATCCTCCCTGTGGAATCACGTTTTCCTAAAGAAAGGAAACCCACTCCCACACCAGTCTGCTTTCACAGATGAAACTCATTAACCCAGCTCCGTCTAAGGCTAACATGCAAAAAGATAGTCCTTGGTGCTGGGAAACGGCACTTTGAAAAATCAACATCAGGAGACAGAACCCTTAAGGCAGCAGTGCCAAGGGCACAGTGCTGAACTGTTGCAACCACAAGATGGCACTTGCTTCCCATCCTAGGACTGATGGAGCCTTGTCAATGAGAGGAGCAATTTATTGCTCAAGTTAATAAGTATGCAAAAAAAATATTATCCTGCACATTGTTATCCCTCAGCTCCATACAAATATTGCTCAAACAGATTTGCTGTGGCTAACAGACCTGAGAGAGAGAGAGATTGATTCTGTCTATTTTGTAGCCAGTTAGATTTTTCATTGTTTCCCCTCATTCTTTTCATTACAGACAACCTGGTTATTATTGTAATTACCTGGAAAATAAAACTGTCATGGAGTGTCTTGGTACAAACACTTACTTGATCTTTGGTTTTTGATGAAGAACAGCTTGAGACGTTCTTTAAAGGTGTTTTCATTTACGTAGAACTCAACCTGTACCCTGTGAGCAGAAAAGAAAGAGAACTGAATTAACTGGGGCTGTAGTTAGTAAAGGTTTCAACTCAAAATCTTCCCACCTCTAAATATGTCCCATCCCACCAAGTGCTGTTTCTATATTTCTCACCCACCTTTTCCCACACTGCATCCTGTGAACGAGATTTAAATAAGAAACCATTAGAATGCTGCACAGAGCAGTAACCAGATGTTACTCTGGGGCCCGATCCCAAGCCGGATTCTGGCCAATTTGTGCTGTTCCTAAAGCACAAAAGGGCTGGAAAGCAGCCAAAACTCTTACGCCCACACTGACAGCCGAGAAATAGACGATGTGCCTGGGTGTTGCAAAGTCTGGCCTGGGGCTACTCTGAACTATGCTGGCCCCAGGATTGGGAAGCCGCAGATGGCCCTCCTGCACCAATCAGCTACTGGGAATGAGACCTCACAGTGACAAAATGCAGCCATGAAAATTACCCACATGCACATACTTTAAAAAGCCATAGCAACGCATTAACCTGTATCATCCCAGACAGACTACTGCCTCTTAAACAAGTTGTGTGGCTAACCCGATCACGCTGCTCCATCATGCCCTGCAGGACAACAGATTCTAGCACCTCTAAGCTAGGAGGCAAAGCAAATTCCCAAATGACCAAGTTCTCCAGCGAGAATGCCCTGACTCCAGCCCCCCAAGCTAGAGTGGCTCAGCGAGAGAGAGCCCCAGCTGACCTGCGATGGCAGCACATGGGAAGAAAGGAAGATCTTCAGCAGGTCAGGATCAAACCGGGAAGATCCACGTTAATACCGAGCATGGTACCTAGAAGCTGTTGCATTCAGAAAATTGGTGGGACCAGCTCCTTATGGCCATCACTTCACAGCAAGTGGGCAGACATGTTCTGCACTGACTTGCAGCTGCCACGTGATCGAGGGGGGCCTCCCGCAGGCCACACTGCAGTGACCTAGTCTGGCAGTCACAAAGACATGGCTAGCCCCGGTGGAAGCACTCCGTGGGCCATACAGCGGAAGGATCCCTAATTGGTGAGATCTCCTCCTCAGCGGGCACAGATCAGAGTAGTCATGACGATATGCCCTTAGTGTTTATAGTGATAAAGTTTTAACATATCCAGAGAGTAAAGAAAGACCTCCCTGCTGCGGCATGGAGCCTGACTTTCCTAAGGGCATTCTCCGCCCTCCAACAGCCATTCGTTCTCACAACCCTTTTCTACAGCACCTGGGCAAAGAGAGTGACCACTAACCCCTCACTCCTTAGCAACCCATTAGAGACCCTCCACCATGTCACACATGGCAAGGGTCGCAGCACAGAGAAATGGCAGTGGTTGCCTGACAGCTGGCAAATGAAACAAAAATGGATGCATTTGTCAACAAAAGCCACCTGGGAATCCAGAAGTTCCCCATACCTGTTAACTTCTTGGGCAAAGGATAGACAACCCCACTCAGAGGAGGTGACTCCCATTCCTGCCACACCCTACCATTGCCTCTCTCTTCTCTGGAGCAAACTACAAGTGCCTTCCTCTTGACCAAATCCTTCCCGATATCTGAAGCCCTCTGAAACACAGCACAATAAATCTCCCTGTGAAGGCAGTCCAGCCACAAAGGGAGCTGCTGCAGCATCAGTGTGTGGGAGGATCTACTGGCCCAACCCTGCAGATTTCACTGGAGGATTTGCCTGTGTGAGGACTGCAGGCTCAGGTAACAATACATCCATGTCTTGTTTTTGAAAAAGAAAAGCACATGCCATTTTCAAGTTCCTAAGAGGATACCCACCAGAGAGCTAAAAGTGTTTTAAAAAGGTACTTGCCCATGTTCCTTTAGGGCTCCCAGGTGAAAATATTTTATAGTTTAACCAGAAAATCGCAGTGTTACCCAAACTAAGAGAAGCTGCCTTCTTTGCTGGCCATTTTCAGCGTTATTTGCTACATGTTAACTTCACTATGGAAACACAATTAATGTTTTGTCTGATGAGATTGCTGTGCCCAAGAACGGTTCGTAAATCTCCAATGAGACTGGCTGGATTCAGTGTTGTTATATTGTTGCTTGTTCATCATATAGCCAGTTATTTTATCTACTATTCAGTCTATTAGGAGGATATTGTTTCAACTCACTGTATGCTGTATTTTACACGGCATGTTGACAGCGTATCTAATCTTGTTAAAGGCCACCAATAACTTGTTTTCTGTGTGATGTCCCAGGGATAATCCTTCCAAACTCCTGACCAGAACTTTGCAGCAACCAAAGAAACACTGCTTCCCTTGAGAATTTTCCCCAGGTTTTACACGGAGCCCAGTACAAGCTGGGAAAGGATTTTAGGAATTGAGGGAGTGTGGTGCGAATAGCCATCCAAGATTTGAAGAGCTTCCAGGGACTCAACAGTCCACAAGAAATACCAGACCTCAAGCCAAAAATTTGGAGCACTGATGCTTCACACACCACTAACTTCCAAAGTATTACATAGAAAATATGAATGTCTTTCTATTTCGGGTAGAGGGTGGTGCCTGGTTTTGCATCATGACTTTCAACCGGGCAAAACTAGATGGGGCTTGGTTTGTTTCCTTTTCACTTTATTGCAAGATTTACAATAGTCAAATCATCTCCAAATAGCTCCAATTCCATTACACCCTCCCCAACCTCATCTCTCCTAACCACCCAGCCTTGCTCTGCATTCTGAGTTAGCTCCTGTACGCTCAAAGCTGAAAAGATTTAGGGGGTCTTTAACCATGTCACTGTTGCAACAGAACAAGAGCAGTCATGGGGCATCAGAGATTCCAAAGAACATCCTCGTATGTTGAAAGGCAGGGCTTGCCCCTTGTAGCAGCTATGTTCAGCAGGACTGAAGCTGTTAAAAAACAAATTCAGTCTACAAGAAGACAAATTACCTCTGTTGCTAAGATACCTTATTTGACCATTCCAGCCAATCCTCCAATTGCTTCTGAATTTTACTTGGCATTTGGGTATGTTGATGGTTTATTATATCAAGGGAATGACTCTTGACAGGCAGGGAGTCCCTGGGGGACCTTCATCAGGCTACAGGTGGTGCTCAAAGGCCCTGAGGGAAAGGAGTAGCGATTAACATTAAATAAGGCCCAGATTCACCACAACTGCTACTATTCTACCCACAAAACCTTGGGCTTTCTTCCTCTCAGGCCACCTTCTTCTCCTCTACCACCCCTAACAGACACTTCCTATCTCCCACCCCCGCCTATAGACTTGCTTCTTTCTCACTTGGACAGTCCTGTTCCACCCCACCTCACCTGGGCCTGGCTCAACACCCTCTGCTTCTAAGTCTTACGGAGAGGAGAACTCAGCGGATGGTTCTGCCTCATGACAAAGAGAGATGGAAGCACAAGTGCGTCAGATGCAGAGCTCAAAGTCACGCAGGTCAATACCCAAGCACCCAGAAGCCGTGGGAAGGAAGGTTTCCCTTCAGTTACATGTGTTATTTCAGAATTAATAAGGCCAAGGTCCAGCCCAAAGCCAAGGCTCAAGCGAGGTCTGAATTTTATCCCAGCTCCTCTGCCTAAAGATCAAGAAGGCAACTCAGGGAACTCCCTGTACTTTAGTCATTGTTTGTGGCTGACTTTACAGTCACCCGAATAAATAGCACAATGGGGAAAAGGGAGGTGATTTTACTATGAAAATGTGCAAATCTCACCCCTGGATACTGGTGCCAAAACTGAGACTGGCTGGCAGAAGTCAGAGTCACAAGCCTAAGAACCAACCTGCGGGTGCAGATCTGGGAATCCATTGCTCTGTTATTCAGGATGTGCAACCAAAGCCAGTCCCCTCCCCTGCTCTTCACCCTGCAATACCTGCATGACAACTGCAACTATTTCCATTTTTATTTGCAAAAGTGAGGGAATTGAAATCCTATACTGGGGGGTGGGGGTGGAGGGGAATCAACCTAAGATACACAACTTCAGCTACGAGAATAGCATAGCTGAAGTCAACGTATCTTATTTCAACTTACCTCCCGTCCTCACGGCGCGGGGTTGATTGCCGCGGCTCCCCCGTCGACTCCGCTTCCACCTCTCGCCAAGCTGGAGTTCAGCAGTCGACGGGAGAGCGATCGGGGATTGATTTATCGTGTCTACACTACATGCTATAAATCGATCCCCGATAGATCGATCGCTACCCGCCAATCCGGCAGGTTGTGTAGACGTAGATGCCCAAGGCTGTGTGTGAAGCAGAGTTCAACTGCAATAAAAGTATCTACAGGCCTTTACAGACACTCTCCAAGCACCTCTCTTTGGCATTACTGCAGCCTCCCAGGTTGTAAATTACAGTTAGACTCGCTAATCAGAGCATAAAAGATTGTTCTGCAGATTAGCAATGGCTCTGTGTTTTATATTATCAGCAAGAAGGAGCCCATTAGTTACTATTAAACCGAGCAAAGCAGCCAAGTGCAGTGAATTAGCGATGCCCATGCTTCACTGCACGCTGGCTTTAGAATAACCACTATTATTATTTTTAAAAACCACAACTAATTACCAGAGATAGTTGAAATATGATTGGGGAAGAGGAACAAAATGACCCGGGCATGAAAGCTGAGAGCTGTGGTTGTCATGCAATCCTCCGCTATCCCATTCCTTTGCACCTATGTAACCGCCTGCACATATGGGGTTAGCTCTCGCCAAAAATTCAAGGCTTGGCACACCCTGGACGGGAAGATGATTTAAAGGGAAGCCGGGCTATCAGCTCTAACAGCAGGGACAGCTAAATAAATACTTACTAGGCAAGAATGCTGAGCTGCCGAGGCAGTGGAGAGCGAGAGGGGTTTTTTAGAAAACACTGTCATTGTTTCAGAATCCCTGTCCAGCCAGAGGGGTCTACCAGCGAGCGCTGACAGTTGGCTGTAAACAGTCCCCGACCCTTCTGCTGGGAAGTCACAAGATGTACAGGAAGCAAAGGTCACCTTTGGAGTGAATGAGAGATCAGCTCCTCTGAGCTGTTTTCTGGTAAACTCTCTTACTAAGTTAAAAGGATTGTTGGTTAATTTATGACTGTTCAATTCATATATAAATATAACTGTATGCATGGTCAGGTCATCATCCCCAGTTACAGCCGCCAGGATGAAAACGTGGAAGGGACAGAAAATCTTACACACTTCAGGCCATAAGCCAACAAAGTTCCTGGAGCGAGGAAGAAACTTCCTTCCCTCTCAGGAACGTTACGCATCATCACTTCACAGCTCCTAGCACAGACAGGAGGACTGGATGGACTGCTGGTCTGGTCTAGGACAGCAGTTCCTTTGGCAGTGATGGGGTTATGCCACGTGGAACTAGATAACACAGTGGTAAATCAGACCCAGAGGGAGTTAAAGGCATCAGCCCTCAAGTTAGAGCAAAGCACACCGCTGCTGATCCTGCCACATCCCCAATGCTACTGCTGAAGAGACTGCATTTAAGGCAAAGCCAGAGGCTTCTGGGCCACCAAGCCACATTCAGCTTCAGACACCAAGTCACTGTGCAACTTTGGGCAAATCACTTCACCTCTCTGTGTCCCTAAGCCAAAGCAGGTGGAAACTGGGGGGAAGAAATCAGGTTCTTTACAAGAGAGCAGATGCTGTTTTCCTGGCTGAGCTAATTACAGAAGAAACACGCTGCTAGCTTGCCTGTACGTACACTTGTGACTCCAGTGATGCTGGCGGAGAGACTGCGCAATATGCCGTTTCACTGGCAGCATATTACTGAAAGATGGACTCCATGGCACAGGTGATGATAAATAATAGACAGCAGTTAGGAGATCTGGTGTTCACGCTGCTCATACTGCAAGGGGGAATGTGCTCACTAAGACAGTTTGCAGATCTCAGCTTTGGGTGAACCGTGCAACTGGTGGAAAGAGATTTGAACAGACATTTATACCCCATCGGGAGTAACAGCTGGAAAATTTACAGCATTAAGCAAGGAAATCTATAGGACACACAAAGAGCTAAATTCACCTGTGCTGTAAGCCCATGGAGCTTCTCCCGGGGTACAGCAGGCCCAAAATATTCATGCCCTGAAGGAAGGCAGGAGGAGAAACGTACAGGGTTAGCTGAGACTAGAAGCACCATGCACAGCTCATCCTCCACAATCAAAGCTGAGAGGCTGGAGTTTAGAAGGCAAACAGCTTTCCTAGAAACTCCAGGCAGTTTGCAGTTTTATAATGGAAAGAAGGATCTGAACTGGACACAGCTGGAATAATAGAAGCTACCTGCAAGCAACCTTGTCCTAAAACCCATTTTGCCTGTTTGTCAGTTGCTCACAAGTTAGAAATGGAGACAGGGAACAGACCAACAGCCTGCAATGCTCAGATGGTGCAATACAATTCTGAAAAATGTGACATTGCTCCCAGTGTAATGGCTTTTTTGAGATGATGAATATAGCAGAACTCTGAGAACCATATGCTGGATAACAACGTGCACACAGAAAAACAGCCGGGAAAAAATATCAGCAGAATTTCTGAAAGTATTTACATCGGCACAGTCAAAATGATGTTTCAGTTCCAAGCAGAAATAAATGAGAAGCTTCGTAAGAAAGCTCAGGCATGTTAAAATGAATTATTTCCAAAGCCAGACTCACAAAATCATTGATCTGTATCAGGGCACATTTTTTACAAATAAATTAGATGGCTACTCGCTACCCCGCACACATGAGCGCATTGCTCTCTGTCTTTGTGAAACTTGTCGTAGAGCACAGCAAGCGACTGGCCCCCAACATGTGCTAATTCATCAGAGCTTCAGAGAATTAAACACATTTGTACAAAAGAGACGCTTTCCAAAAACATGGCCTGTCTTACAGATACATTTGTGTTAGTAATGAAGAAACCAATGGCAATATCACTCTTAGGTTTCAGACAGATGGCTAGCTGATCTATGGCATTACTAGTCACTTAAAATTATGAATATAAACACTGATAGATGAAAGCACTGAATGATTATAGAAGATATTTCTCTCTGTGACAAACGACTGTACGTATTCATCAGTTATAACTGCAACCATACAAAGAAATGCTCTTAAGGCAAGCTAAAACTGCAAGATCTCTGCAGCAGGGACTGTCTTTCTTTCTTTCTTATAACAAAACAAAAGAATGACAGAAACAAAATCTCAGGGTCTACACACTCTCATTTTTTGGGTCTGGAACCAAATTTCACAGCTGGCTCTGTAATGCTCCTAAGTTCCTGAACCAAAACCCCAAGTGCCCTTGGAAATCAGCACTGGCAGTTTGAGTGCCTCTCCATTTTAAAATAAATAGCATAATTAAACCATATCAATCAACAGCTGAGTTGTTTAGAATTCTCACAGGACCCTTCCCTCCCCTTTTCATGTCTGCACCAGAAGCAGAGAATTAGAAGTGGGGTAATCATCAGAAAGTTATTGATGTAATTATGGGAGAGGGGAGGAGGCGGCAGCTGAAAGCTCAGTACGCCAGCCCTGCTAGGCAAGAGGAGGAGACGGCCATCCCAGCAACCCACACAACCTGGGCTCCGGGATCAGGCAGCACCAAGTGTGTTCAGATATATGAAGGGAAATGATGAGGTGAAGGGACCCCACATGGGCTCTGGCAGAGATGGAGTTAAAGCCCATCCCAACTATCTGCGCCCCCTTGGACTCTGCAGCCAGGGATGGGTGGATTAGCAGGTGCTCCCACATAAATGCTCGAGCACCGTGGGCAGCAGGAACTCAACTCCCTGGAGATAGTTGGAGGGAGATGGAGCATAGAGGAGAAAACAGTGAAAACAGACTCCCAACGTGGCTCCCAGAGGTCCACAGGTGCACAAACTGCCACTCGTTGCTTCTTGCGACATTCAGCACAAAGTTGACGAGTCTGTTTAGTAAGCATTCAGGTGGGTAAATAAATGAGAGGCGTCACCTCCGCTTGACTTCACAGGACTTCCCTTAAATCCCTTGCAAAGGCAAAGGTCTACCTCTTGGGCAAATGATCCTCCCGTCAGGGGCAGCTCTAGACATTTCGCCGCCCCAAGCACGGCGGCATGCCACGGGGGGCGCTCTGCCGGTCGCCAGTCCCGCGGGACCAGCGGACCCTCCGCAGGCAAACCGCTGAAGGCTGCCTGCGTGCCACCCTCCCGGCGACCGGCAGAGCGCCCCGGCAGGCACGCGCTTGGCGTGCTGGAGCCTCGAACCGCCCCTGCCTCCCGTGGGTTCTCTACACACACTCAAGCATGCAAAGGGCAGCAGCCTCAGCAAAGGCCTCAAGCTCGGGCTGACCCAGACCCAGTTATGCACCGATTTGGAACAACACAATTGTGGGGTTCACACAATTTTGAGACACAAATACCACCGAGCATAGCTTGCGCTGCACATTCAGCAGGCATTTTTGAGCACGTCAGCAGTTAGCCGGAGCGCCTGATCAAGGCTCTCCGGCAGTTTCTTTGTTCAAGGAGTCAGGGGGTTATTCAGGAACGATTTCTTTTGGGGGGTGGGAAGGCAGAGCTACAGACCCACCGGAGGGATCTAGAACTACTGGAGCATTGTGCTGCAAATACAGTTCAGGGCAGAATGACATGCGGGGGGAGCGGGGGGTCCCCATCACTGCCACCTCTGGCTGAGAAAAACGATCGAGCCATTTTTCAGAAAGAAAGAAGGCAAAGCCCAAGATGCAGGAAGGAGGAAGGTTTCGCTCCAAGTCCCCATGCCCCTTCCCTGGACAGGACTTGCCCAGGAGTGGGTGTATTATTGATGCATTCGGAGGGAACTGGGGGCAGCCTTCCTGAAGGGGAGGAAGCATGGCAAATAAAGCAGCACGTTATCCTCAGGGCGAAAAAACCAGGCCCCTCTGTTAAATCACCCGGTGCTACCACACGGATACATGCGCCGCCTGGTGCTACCAATTCAGGTGGGAAGCTGCATGTCACCTCCAGCAGCTGCCAGTGGGCAGGTGACCGTCTAGCAGCTACGTAAGTGCCAGAATGGGCTGCGACTGCCACAAGGTAAGAGCTTTAAAAGGGAAAAGGTGCAAAGTCCTGTGGGTAGCGCAGTCTAAGTCACCATAACTGGCAGGCGCTGCTAGGCTGCCTTCCCCGCACGCTCTCTCTGCCCCTCCTTTCAGCAGACACCCTCGGGCTCAGTTAAAGAGACAGAGCCCAGTGAAAGGGACCAGCTATTGCAGGTGCCTCCCTCTCTGGGCACCCAAATTGAGGCTGAAGCACGTCTTAGGAAGCTGCTTCGACCTGGGCCGTAGCTCCTGTACGAACCCCAGCCGGCATCCGGCACGCTGCTTAGAGCCTCCCGCGTACAACGTTAAGCAGAGAGGAGACACAGTCATCGGTAAAATATCCCCACCAAACCAGTCCCATCGAGTGCCCCCGAACCGTCCCGCAGTCATTTAAAGACAACAGGGCAGCTGTGTTCTGAAGATTAAAAAAGCCTCCTTGCACTGAGCTACCCACAGGACTTTGCACCAACCCCCCCTCCCCCAAAAAACACCTGAGACACCCAAAATCACTATTGTCATTTTAAAAACTCCTGGCTACTGCTTTGAAAGAGTCTCCTGATAAAGAAAAGCACCAGGAAGCAACGAGGGGACATTAGGGTACCTATATGACAACATCAGACCCTCGGAGCAGCGAGTCAGTCCCGGGGTCAGGGGCATGACTCCACTGGGACAGTGGCATTGTGCTCACTTACACCAGGGTGGGATTTGGCCCTTGGACTCTATCTGTCTTTACTGATTATTTATCAGAGGCTTGTAGACAGATTTTTTTTAAATGACACATATAACTCCTACGTAAATCAAGGTCTGACATCATCAACTTGAGCTGGGCATCATGTGGACAAGCACCCCACAACACAGACCTACTAATGAACCTCAAACTAGACCTACAGTCCCCCTGCCATCGCAAACCCACAGGGTTTCCCACCCCTGCAATGGCTTTTCGATGTAGATGCATCTCAAGACCCGGATACTCACTTTCACTTGTTGACCAAGCAGAGTTTGAAACTGAACCCATGGAGATTTTATTTCAGGGAGAAATCTTGTAGCATCTTCCCCAGGCTTTCCAGCCTGGATCCATCCTAGCTGGACTTGTTTTCACCCACTCTGATAATCATCAAAACAAGCCTAGTTAAAAGCCAATTGCTTGGAAGTACTGTAATTACTGCCATTATGCACTTCATAATGCCTGAGCAATTTCATTTTCATAGTACAGGGTTGGTTTCTTTTCTTTTTTTTGTTTTTGTACTTTACTAACCTAGGATCACAGGTTAGTAAAGATGAGCTTCCAACAAAGACATTTACTTATCCTACCAAGTACAGAACACAAGCTAAAAATGAGCACGGCTCCAATCTCAGGAACTAAAAAGGAGCTGTTTGGATAGCTAGGAAAAATAAGCAGTTTCATATCGCTGCATTATAACTGTATCATCCCTAGATGCTCTAGGAGAAGGCGAAACAAACAAAATGTAGCCCTCTTGGCTAAGAAAAAAATGGGGCTGAAAAGTTAATACAAATGAATATGCAACACAAACAATAGCAGGACACAGCACATAAAGCTACACAGCAGAGCTCCCCCAGGTGAGATGGGAAAGAGAGGGGTTCAGAAGAAGATGCACGATTCCAGCAAAAACATGAGATCCAGAATTTTTTACTTCCATGAGACTTACATGGATATTTCAGACTGGAAAATCTGCTTACAAACTCGTCCCACCTCAGGCCCTGCACCACGACCGACTGGCAGATCTGTACAGCACAACCCTCCTCAGATTCCCTTACTGCAATGACAGCTGGGGGTGTTTTGAAAACCTAGAAGGCTCCAAAAACTACTGACCAATCAACAGAGTGGGGTTAATATAATGCCAGCTCGCCTTGGATACTGCTGCCATCCAGACGCTTTTTAAAAAGACAGGGGGAAATTCATTCCTAGAAAACCAGTGAAGCTGCAATGGGATTCATTTAATCCCTAGTTTATGATGTTTTCTAAATTCAATTTTTATAATACTCTCAGAGGAGGAAAGAGGGTGTTGAGTGTAAAACACCGGACTGGAACTCAGGAGATCTGGCTCTGCCACCAACTTCCTGTGTTACCTTGGACAAGTCACTTTATCCCCCTTTTACAGAGAAGTTATGTCCCTGGGAATTGTGAGGCTTAATTAATATTTGTAAAGCTCTCTGCCGTTCTTGAGAGGGAAATGCAAAGAATCATTATTGTACTTTAAAAGACTCTTTTCCCCCCTCCCAATTTGGCAAACACTGAAATTGTCCTCTCTCTAGTTTAAACACTTCTTCATATACCCAGGGCTGTTTAATCACAACACAAACTAGCAGCTCACACAACATCTTTCTGCAACAAATCATCCCATTATCTCACCACTGTCATCCTCTGGTATTAGCAGCACTGTGAATCTGGCAACTGTGTTGTTAGTTCACCAACCTGAAAGGGGGAGCAGAGCTGCATGAGCTTTTGTGAGTGTGTGGGAACATGGGACACAGGACTGGAAGGGCTCTCCTGGGGCACTGAGTCCAGTCCTCTGCTATCACAGGCAACCCTGGCATATCACCCAGTTCTGAAACTCAGCAAGCTCCACCCTAAACCAGTGAGGTTTCTTGCCCCCACTTCTACTGAGAGCCTATTCCAGAACCTCAATCCTCTGATGGTTAGAAACCTTCTGATTTCCAGTCTAAATTTACTCATGGCCAGTTTATCCCATTTGTTCTTCTGCCAACATTCCCCTTTAGCTTCAATAGCTCCCCCCCACTGCCTTTCCTCGCCCCCCCCCCCCACATGTATGTATAGAGACTAGAGAGTAATCATATCCACGCTTATCCTTTGATTTGCTAGGCTAAACAAGCCAAGCTCTTCCAGTCTCCTTTCATATGACAGGTTCTCCATTCCCTTGGTGTAAGACGGCTCCAGCACACTGCAGCTTAACCATTATTTAAATGGCTTTATTATTGTTTCTTCACATGATTGAAATTTGTTCCCTGGATATATAACAGGTTTGTTTCTCTGTTTTACCTGTAAAATAATTGTGCTGTTTGCATTCAGTAGGTGAGCTGCTCGCTGTGTACGCTGAGGCTTAGCAATGCACTTGTTGCACACTATGCACACGTAATGTAAGCCTAGCCTCAAGCTGGCAACTACAGACCAAAACAGAGAGCTGGTTTGAAATGAGATGGGGCCACCAAGCATAAAGCTGCATGGCAGCTCCCTGATATTACCTACACCCTGCTGCAAAGCAACAGCTTGCAACCCTGTGGCTTGGGTCACTGTTAGTCAAAGCCAAGCAGCAATCACCCAGTTCTAAAATGTAAATACTGCAAAACCTGGCAAGTGTAGCTTAATCTGTTATTGTCTGCTATGTGATGGGTGGCAGCTATGGCTTCCTTTCACAAGCAAAGGTTTATAATGGTTTGTAAATGCCAGGGGAAATTCCTCTTCCAGGCAAGTGATTCCCAGGTTAGGAAGGGATTTGTGCCTTTTAAAAGGTGATTTTATGGGTAGACCCAGATTATTTTAGGTGGAAACGAGGATGGAGCAGAAAGAGGGTCAGACTAGTGTCATTTCCCAAGAGAGGCAGCTCAACCTACCCCACAGAGCTCCATTAGAGAACTGGCCATGGCCGGCACATCCATCTACAACAGCAGCGGCTGTATCAAGTGTCAGTATAACCCTTCATGAAGTTCAACATCATCCGAATGCTCCAACTCTAACAGAGCAGCTGGTACGTTATATCTGATCCTCTCACTGCTAAGCAGTGGCCTCGTAATCCCAGTTTAACAACAGGGGGCCAAAGAAAGACAGAAACCTCAGGCGTCTGAGACTCCGTCTGGGATCGGATTCTTCCAACCTAAGCAGGTATGTTCCCCTAGCACTGGCAGCCTAATTCAAAAGGGAAAACACAAAACAGTCTGAGAAATATCATGCTTTTTATGCTTGTGAAAGGCTCCGGCTTGGCAGCCTGTCACCTGAGGTCCCGTCCCACTACTAATACTCTGTAGAGAAGCTTGCCTTGATCTTCTCCAGGCCCATTTATTAGTTCGCTTCAGTGGAGGCAGCCATGGAAAATGCCAGTGAGCATCAACTGCAGCAGTAGTGGGATGTAAGCATCACGCCAAGACACTGACTTGGAGATATTGGCTACTAGCAGTCACAGATTGGCTAAGTGCAATTGTAGGCACTTTCATTACACCATCCCGTAGCAGAACAAGAAGGGAGAAAGACCATACAGAGATAGGAGAACAAGCAGGAGGACAGGCACAAGACGTAAGCTGAAACATTCAGAACCCACAAGGGGATTGCCAGGAACATAGCCAACTAAGCCAAGTCTTATGCCAAGATGTACGATGGGAGGAGGACAAGCTGTGAAATCGAGAACAAGAGACATTAACCCAGAGGGAACGGAGTGTAAGGGGGAAGACAGACAGACGCACAAGCCCACGCAATCCCACCTTCAGAGTCTTTTGTTAAACAAGCCTTTCCAAATCCACATTTTCAGACGTAAAAGAAAAAAAAAAAAGTCTTCAAACCTGGGAGCTTGCCAAAGCTTAAAACACTGTTGCAGACTGCCCACACTTTAAATAAGCAGTAATTGAACAATTATTGCAATAAAGGAGGCTATGTGCTTCAATGAAATTACATCAGCTCATTATGGTACAGCTTCAACTAAAGTGTCACTGAAAAAAAAATTTAATGGGCAAACTGATAGGAGCAGTGGGACATAGGGTATGTTTTTATTCGGTGTATTATGGTAGCACCTAGAGGACCCAACCAAGATGAGAGTCCCACTGTGCTTGGAGCTGTACAGTTCTATAACCAGAGACAGCATCTGCTCCAATGAGTTTAAAATCTGAATTCCCAAGGACTGGGAGAGGAAACAGTCCCAGAGAAGGGAGTGATTTGCTCACCGTCACATAGCACATCACTGGCAAAGTGGGGAACAGAACCCAGGTCTCCTGAGCCCAGCCCTGTACTCCATTCAGCAGCCCACGCGCCCTCCCCTGTGTCAGGAACACAATCAGCCTTGGTATCTTGAGGCAGCAGAATGCTGCCTTACCTGCCTTCACTATGCCCCCCCTTGAAGACCATAGGAGCCATCAAGGAGAAATACAAGGACCTGACCCTGTAAACCAATTCACATGAGCAGTCCTGACTCACACAAACAGCCCCATTGAAGTCACTGTATCTGTACAATAGGGCTAACGGCACTTCCCAATCCCACAGGGCCTTGTGAGGAGAAACACAATAAAGGTTGTGAGGTGCTCAGACACTCCAATAATGGCAACCGTACAAGTACTATCACTAACTCCCAGGGCCGGCCCACAACATTTTGGCACCTGAGGCTAGGAGCTCAAATGATGCCCCCATGTCCCCTGGCTTGGGCCAAAACTTTGAAAGGTCTCAATTCTGCCTTCTTCCTGTTCTACTCCTCTCATGGTACTGCTCTGGTACCTACCCCAATAAAGGAGAACTAACAACTTAAAATGCCTTGTTCAAAAATTTTAAGTCACACTTAACTTGCAAATGCCTGAACAGCAAATGTAACTTTTCTTGTCTGCATAGTAAACACTGGCATTTTAATCTGTTTGAATAATCAAAGTGCTGCTTTCCGTGCCTTCTTGGTTGCAAAGATTTGAACTGCTTCCTGCAGGTCCACAGTCTGGGCCAGCTCATGCTCTATTGAGATGGTTGCAAGGCTGACCAGCCTCTCCTGTGTCATTGTGGAGTGTAGACGTGTTTTTATTAACTTCAGCTTGGAGTAGCTGCGTTCTGCACTGGCAGCTGTTACGGGAAGTGTTAGAAGTATGCGCAGAGCAACAAAAGCATTTGGAAAGAGGGTGGTCATCTTATTCGTGCACATATATTCCATTCTATAGTCTGCAGAAGTGCCCCCCTCTACTAATCGGTTGCAATTGGTATTTGCTCCTCTTCTGCACAAGCAAAACGATCGGTGCATATTGGCCAATATCAAATCCAGTTAGTTTAAAGAAACAACATTGGCATGATTCATTAACTAGCCTTCATTGTACTGTTGCATCTCTAGGCTGCTTGTGGGCAGAATCTTATTATAAAGGAAGCTACAAGGCTATAAAAATGCCTTTTGTTAAGTGATTATTCTACAGGGGGGATTTTGGGGGGAGGGGAGGAAGAGACTTTTGGAGGGGGTGCTCAGGGAGCAGAAATTGCTCCTTTAAACTCCCAAGCTCCTGAGCCTCATAACTGACAGCTTTGGTGCAGCTCTGCCTGAAGAGTTTGAAAGTAGTGTTCCTTTCATTTTCCCAGCTAACTCCCTTTAGATTTTTTTTCCTAAATCCAACGATGGCTCCAGCCATCTAGCACAATGAATAATTAGGTTTTGGCAAACGCCCGGGAGTTCTGCAGTACTTCAGAGGAAAGAGCAAATCTCTGTGAACCAAGAGATCAAAGGCTATTAGATGATCAAATCAATGTAAACCAGTGGTACTGAGCAGAAGATTTTGATGTTCTACGTTGACTCGCATGTGCTCAGTATTCCAAAGTATTTACAAAGTAATAAGTCAGTTATAGGCCGAGCACTGGCTGAGAACAATGAAGATGTTGTTATACATTCAGGAATTCATCACACATAGCTTTGGCCATTGCACACTTCGTAGTAAAGGCAGAGAATGTTTGCCAGAAATCAGGGTTACTCTTCTTGGAAAAAACCCTTTGGAGGGGACCAGTTATTTCCACCTGGAAAGGCAGAAGGGACCTCAAGGTCTCATTGGGCTCTAGCATGATGGCCCATCTATCTAAGTTTTTATAAGCACCCCCATGGTATCTGAGCATCTTCTGAGCAAGGCACAACATACGAGAGAGAGATTTAATTAAATCCATACAGAACGTTTTACAAAGAGAACTCCTACGCAGTTTCCTGGAATATTTTTGAGCATGTGCAAGCTTCGTTAATAGCAAATAGCTTCTATGTTAGAATGTCAGTTTGATCAAGACATGGGAAATGCTTCAACTTTTGTAAATACCATTGAAAACTGTGGACGTAATTAATATTGCAGGATGCCTTTGGAAATACCCACTGCAGACATTGATAAGTGACCATACACTCGTGTCCGGTTTCCTAGAGTAAAGGAAAAGCTTTAGATTTGGATTTAGGCTTTGCTGAGGATATAACTTGTTACTCTTAAAGTGCTTCTTCTGTATAATAAAGATAAAAGCTTAGACTGCAAGCTCCTGGGGCAGGGACCATCCTTTTGTTCTGTTTGTACAGCACCTAGCACCATAGGGTGCTGGCTCCTATGTGCTACCGCAGTACCAACAGTTAGTTATAAAGGAACCATTCACACCCCAAAAACGAATGACACTGTGAAATCGGTACCATGTGGAATGGAAGGAGTAGGGAGTTTACAATGGGAGACTGTCAATTAATAATGCTGCCTAGCCATGAGTTTGGAGACAGGCATGTCCGATGTGTTCCTGGATCTCATTACAAGAATTTCAACCAAAGAGCCACAGACATCAGCAGTCCCACCCTTGCCCAGTAAAGTGGCATAGAAGTGACACCAAATTCTTGTGACCTGATTTTGACTTCATTGCAAGTTGTGGCTACTCAGCAAAGGACTTAATCAATCCATGAGCCTTGTGCTAACTTTTTGCCCACGGGTAAGTTTCATCCTTAGTCTTCAGCACTCGGCAGGATTTGGGCCCTAGTGTTGCATTCAGCGTCTCTTTAAGCTTGGTACAGTCACATGAAATACTTGCATGGATTTAGTCATGAGAGCACAGCAGCTGCTGTAGGCAGGCTCACAAAGTAAATGTCTTTTAAGGAAGGTAAATGACATTCAATGTGTTTGACATTTTCAGTTACTGGAGATGAATTTCCTTTATGATGAGAATGGCAAAATAGTTCTATTACTGCGAGGCCCTTGGTTCGCAAACAGCTCACGCTCGTCTCAAAAAATATTAACCCCCATTTCAAAATGTAATGCATTTAGACAGTCATAACTGCCACCAGCCTTGTTTTACTCTCTGCTATATTCCTTTTTTTACCAACTGTATACAATGCAATCACATTTCTGCATCTTTCAAAGCATTTCAAAGGCAGCTTCCATTAGAAAAAGTCACTCTATATATAATAAAGTCCCTTACATGCCAAAATATTTGTTTCCTTGGGGTTATAATTACATCAGTCACCAATATTGTGCTGTTTGTCCTAAAGCACTTCTCTGCACCAGGCAGGGATGCAACACGTAGCAAAAGTTCTGGACAGGAAGTGAAGTATCCAATTGCTATTGCAGGTGGTTCTTCGGGGAGCAAAACACAAGAGGAATTTGGTTGGAACACTGTGATTCTGCACAATAATCTAGTCTATAGATGGAGAAAAATAATATTTCCATACACTACAAAACAGCAATAAAACCCAAGATCAGGACAAGTATGGTTACTTCACAGGATCAGTCTTGAAAATAGAGTTTCAACTTTTTACCAAAAATCCTATTCAGTCCCCATGTAGGATGAGATAAATATACCTAAAGGGTTAAATTAGCTTGACTAAAAAGTAGATACGCTTTGCAGCCTGTGTAAAGTGCAAATAACTCCGTTGTGGAAAGGCCTTGAAAGGTGGTTTGCCTGATTGGAAATACTGGCTGATAAAATAGGAGGAAAGTCCTTGAAGAAGAGGCCCCAGTTATCAAGGATGATTCTGATTTTAGCAAAGAAAGGGATTCAAGAAGTAGTGACCACTGCTACGTAGGTTCCAATAAATAAGATATAAAAAGGTGGACACTCAAAGGACCCTTGTTGCTAGTGCCTGCCTGTCCATTGGGAGAGACCAAGATGAGTATGAGCTCCTTGGGCCTAGTTCTGTTGAACGTACCTGCTCAATACCTATACATGCATGGTATTGTATGGGTGTGATAATTGTTTAGGTGCTTAAGGCAGAGTTGGAGCAGCTGCCTATGGGCCATTCAGCCTTTAGATTTAATAAAATGAATTTATGATTAAACTGGTGTCATGGTGGTATCTTGCATTATTTATTATTATTATTAATAATAATTCCAACACCCCATCAGCAAGCAGTAGCAATATCAATATGCGAGTGTGTTTCACAATATTGATTTTATTTTATTTACTGCTTGGGAGCTGAATAATTTATTCTTGATTTTAAAAGCAGAAAGAAAAGAAATGAGTGGATAATATGTTGTGGGATTTTTGATTATTTATTTTGAAACATTACAGATTGACACTTGGGAGCCTGCTCCTATAATTGCTACTGCTGATGAATCCAGATTGTTATAATTAAAGTCGGAGTGTGGCTCTATTCCCTTACAGATAATCACCAATTTGTTCCAAGGATGTTTGTTACTTTTTTGTCCCCAAGAAGAAACTCAAATGTCCTTGGAGCACAAAGACTCATCATCCACTATTGTGTGAACTACTTTAACTTCAAGAGGTTTTGAATATCTTTGTTGCTGGGCAATTATCAGGAATAAATTAAGTCTTTCAACTCTATTAAAAGCAGAATAATCCATTACAAGCTGCTAAAATGAAAACTGACCACTGTTGCATGCAGCAGCTATTGCCATAAACACTGAGCAAAGAATGTGCAGACACGAGTCACAAGGAAAACCACATCATCCATTTCTTTTCTATTTGTATATTTTCATCACGTGAAACAGCACAGGTTCCGTTGTGCGGGAACGCAAAGCATTGGCAGTTGAGGGCAAAGAGAAGTCCTGTTTTGGGTGGCTTAGTGTCCAGTCAACGTTCACGTCAAATTCCCAGTAATATTAAGGGGAGTGTAAGGCACACATGAAAAGGAGACTAAAACCTCAGGTTTCTTAAACACAGCTCCTGCATGGCCAAGAAACTCATGCAATTCATGCAGCTGCAAACTTACTGTGAAAGTGAGGAATCCATACTGAAATCTTCTGCATGTGGCCTACAGACACAGAGTAAAAGCATCATAACAAATGAGACAAACATCAACTATACCATAACGGTTACCAGGGGGAATGGACAGGACTGAGGAGTACAGACCTGTTAAAGGAAACTAACATAAAACAGACAAAACCAATCATTATAATGGGCCAAATTCAAAGATATGCTATCAATGGAGCTGCATGCAATTATCTGGGCTAGAATTTGGCCATGTGTCTGTTAATATCCTGATCAACATTCTATTTACTGTGTATTGGATGTTAGGCATCAAACAATATTATGTAACAAGATTTTTGGGGTCTGTGTTTACTTTTTTTTTAAAAAAAGGCCCAGCTATACTATATTCCTACACATGAAAAAATAAAATGTTATATTTGTTGCAAATTATATTTGCACTATTTTAATACAGTGTCACATCTGTTGGGAATAACTTTGCCCTTTTTGGTGTTTCTCATGGGTTACACACCGGATTGATCCTGAATGCATGTGTTTTTATTTTACATTCGCTGTGCATTAGACAAAAGGAAGACAGACAAGTAGCAGAACAAAGAAGAACAATGAGGGGGATATTAATGGCACTAATGACAGAAAGAGGAGATGGGGTAAGAACACAAGGAACACGCAAGAGAGAGTAGGAGTTAAAGGAAACATTGAGTTCCAAACAGCCCTCATGGGATTTGAATGCTCCTGTACTGTACATTTCCAAAGTGTGCTAAGCACTACCTGTGCCAGTTTTCAGGTACCCATCTCTCTTTTTCTAATGGCTAAGCATCTTGGTTCTGTTCAGAATCCAGCTTGTTGTGACTTGCCCAAGGTGTCACAACAAGAAAAGGCCTTGTTCAACCTATTACAGCAATCTCCAGGCTCAGCGCACATCATCCCATAAGGACATGTAGGACTAGCAGGAATGAGGTAATTATTCTGGCTTGGATCACACAGGTGAGGAAGGTTTCAGAGTGGTAGCTGTGTTAGTGTGTATCAGCATCAAGAGCTCCTATTCCTCAGCACTGCAGGGCACTATATAAAGTCACCGACCAGAAGGCTCTGCTACATTAATATGAGTCCCCATTATCTTTAATCTAGGCAGATCCACACAACTGCTTCTTCAGCCAGAAAACCAGCAGCCGGCTCTCTAGATCACCACAGCTACAACGCTGCAGCCTGCACTGGGCTCTTTGCCTGGAGACGCTGTTGTCCCCAGAGCCTTTATATCCGCACCAGCCTAGTGCCTTCAAAAAACCCAAAGCCAAGCTGAATTTGGCTCCAGCGGGCATTCAGACCATTGTGCTGTCTCCACACTTTCTGGGCTGCCATCCCATTGCCATTAGTTCAATCAAGATGCTGCTTGGTACAATCAGGGATGCTGAAACTGGACCAGCCCCCTAAAGCATTTGTGAAGCAAAACACCGTAATTAATCAGTTGCCACAAGGACCTAAAAACTGGTCTGGTTTCGTTTAATTAATACTTCTCAGGAAAAGCTGAGGACCATTAAAATTGACAAACAATCTTACGCTGCTGAGGACTTACTCTACGTAGCAAAGATTAAGATTGCAGCCGTTGGGGCCCAGTTTTGTTTGCCACAGAACTCAGGCAAGATTCAGCTCCCCAGATCCCTTTGGACATGGTCCTGCGTAGCTCACACTATGGCCTTTTGCTCCATCACTGGCTCCTGGGAACACAAACTCCCTCAAGGAGAGTAGCCCAAATGCAAATAGTCCACTAGCTGAACTTCGCATACACCGGTGCCAAGGAAAGAGAGGAGATCTCCGGGAAAGACTCCGTGATGGGCTTCCATTAGCATAACTGGGGGACTCCCCCAGTAATCCAGTCCCCACACAACACTTCTCCCATGTTAAACACCTCACCTGCTGTTAAACAGGGCTGGGATGAATCTCCCCATAAGCTGCTCTCCATTTCCTCTTCATTCCCTAGGTGCGAGTGTGGGAGGGAATGGAATTCACTCCACTAAATGATCATTAATTCCAGTAAGGACTGTGAGATCAGGGTAAAATTCCACTGGCTTAATTTCCTTTGAAAGAGACACATCTCACATGGCTGTAGCCCAAGCGAGGTGAGTGAAAGGGCCGGGATCTGCAGTCCTTACTGAAGTCCCTGGCAGGGTGGTACGAGTGAGGGAGGAGGGGGGATGGTCTCTTTGATCTGGATGCCAACTTGAGCCTGGGGGACCCCAGTTCAATTCTCTGCTCTGCCTCAGACTTCCTGCGTTAACCTAGCTAAGGCATTTTGGGCTTGTCTGTACAGTTAGTGTGTGGCAAGCTGGGGTGTAAGCCTACCTCACACCAGCCTGCCACACACGCCCTGTTCCCTAGTGCACTCGGATCGTCCCCATTTCAAAGGGCACTAGGGAGCTGTGTGTGTGTGGCAGTGGGGTCCCCCCAGACAGTGAGGGGTCCCGCCACAGCTTGGCAGGCTAGTGTGAGGTAGATTTTCACCCCAACTTGCCCCACGCTGTTCATAGAGACAAGCCCTTCGTCTCGCTGTGCTTCAGTTCCCCATCTGTAAAACGGGGATAAGCAATCCTCCACAGGGATGTTGAGAACATAAGCCCGTTAAAGATTGTGAGGTGCTCAGGTACCACAGTAATGGGGGCCAGATGAGTCCCAGGGAGAGAGAGTGAAGAAAGTCTTGAGTAAGCAAAGCAGAGCTGAGACCCCTGGGATAAGTGTCGGTGGATATAGACCCCTGATTGGGTAAGGGCTACCAGCCGAGTCACTGGAGCTGGCTAGAAAATGCCAAGGAAAACTCAACATTCCTGTTGACATTTCAAAATATTTCAGTCACCCTGTATGCTGGTAAAGAACATGAAAATTTGTTTTGATGAACATTTCACAAGGAAAAATTTCAAAACAATTTCAACCAGCTCTTCCTCTCACATGATGGGGCCAGACACATCCTGCAATTCCCAGTAGGGGCCAGACACTACACTGGGGTTCCCTTTTTGTAGTATGTGCAGTAGCGTTTGGGTAAGTAGAACAGAGCGCATTGAGCACCAGCACCGCTCTATTCGACTCTAACCTGTATTTCAAATGGACCAGCGCCCTTCAGAGGATTGCAAGTCCTCATGCCAAATGCACAAACCACACATGGATCAATGCTCAAAATACACAAGGATTGTTTGTGGATAAAGGAGCAAGCACGTCAGTGTTTGTGTATTACCAGAGGCCACTGATAGAATAACTGTCAGAATAACTATGTTGCTCCAGGGTGTGGAAAATCCAGACCCATGAGAACTACAGTTATACCAGCCTAACCCCTATTGGAGATGGAGCTATGTTGACGGGAGGCCTCCTCTCGCTGACATAGTTACTGTCCCCTGGGGAGGTGGATTAACTACGCCGATGGGAGAAGCTGTCCCGTCAGGGCAGGTAGCGTCTTCACTAAGCGCTGCAGTGCCGTACGCATAGACAAGCTCTCCGTTAGGCAGTAGATGCCATTGTTGGTTGAATGATCCATCTGTTGATTCATGCATTCCTTACGATACACAGCGCTAGCTCACAGCTGGTTTGGACAGAAATTACCTCCCGGCCCCACCACCTCCTCTTTCTCCTGGCAATGCCTGGTTCCAAGTTTTTCCCCTAGGCTTAAGCAAGCAAAATTACACAAAACAATGGACGATTTTATCTGGAGATCGTCTCTGATGTGACCACATACACAAAGTGCTGGATAAGCAGTTTCTAGCCTTGTTCCAGACCTGAAGAAGAGCTCTGCATGGCTCAAAAGCTTGTCTCTCTCAGCAACAGAAGTTGGTCAAATAAAAAGCTATTACCTCACTCACCTTGACTGTCACTGATGGCTGAATTAGCTGTTTGTGTTTTGGCATCCAGCCTCTTAGTAAGATGAGTACCTTGCAAAACTCCACCTATGTGAACTATTTATAACTTAAGTGCATTAGCCAGGAAGGGCCAGCATTTCTCCTGCCCGGGACCCAGGTTGCCACTTCTCTGTTAGACAGATTCAAACAAGGTTTTACAAGGACTAAAACTATTTTACAGGTAGCATTGTGTGTGTTATTTGCCAGCAAAAGAACAGACAGCCTATTGGGCTTAGTGCAGCAGGCCAAGGACCCTGCTCCTAAAGGCAAAAGAGAAAGAGTCACACATGCAAAGAACATGCATGGATCATGCCTAATAAAAGATACTTGCATATTCCATTCACTGATCTTTGCATTCTTCCATTCTTGCCAACTTAATCTTGCCACTTCACCCCAGAAATACAGGACCCTGATTACAATTCCATCCAACAAGATTATATACCATTTATGGGCTCTGCTCCACTTCTGAAAACTTTCTACATCACTTCCCTCCAGCAACATATGGTCCCTCTTTACCATCATCTAATACCAGAGTCCTTTTATCTTATGCACAAACAGCTAATGTCCCACTGAGCCCAATGTGACTGCAACCCACTAGAGTCTTGGGAGCACACAAGTGAGGACTAACCAGTGCCTAAGGCAGTGGGATGTTCGGATTAACAGGATCTATAAAACCTTAGTGAAAGCTCACTGCTTTGTCTACCATGGAATGGCTACGGCATCAGTTCAGAACGCAGAGCAGTAGGCTGCAGGACTGACCCTGGCTACAGTGGCATCCCAGACCTCTGTGGACTAGGAACCAAGCCTGCGTCTCCACACTGTAGCTCTCCCTTACTCTTGGACATAAGAATCTTCATGATTCAGGGAGAATTGGCTCAGCAGGAATCCTAGGCTGACTCCTTCTAGATGGTAGCCAGAGGGGGCTCCTTTTTAATACCTCATTCAAAGGCTGTGCAGCATCCCAGCAGCTGGCAGTGGGAATGAGCTTAGTTCCTTGCAGAGCCCTTGAACCCAGGCCCTTCAAACTCAACTATGAGAATGCTCCGAGCCGAGCTAAACTGCTGCGCGTAATTATTGGGAGTAATAGTCACTTACAAGAGAGCGAATAAAGCCCGGAGCTGGTGTCAACACTCATTAGTAACCCTATATGAGGATACAAAATAATTCAAGTGTCCCATACGAGCACAGCATGAAAAGGAATTTGAGAGACATGCCAAGTCATCCTATTTATGCATATCTAATTGTACTGATACTTCGTTCCGGCACAGCACCCACAAATCACAGCAATGAGATGGAGTTAGAATACACACCTTAATCTCAGGGTAATACATTCAGAGCCAGACCTATACCTTGTTTGCTTGTGTCCAGGATATGGCTCAGTAATACCAGCATCTCTGACAGCCACTGTCAGACTCCTCGCATGGCCTTTTTAACATGGCAACCACCTTATTAAGGTTAAATTAAGCCACAAGGGGATGTTTCTAGATCTAGGTGCAATAAAATCTCTGTATGAACCACGAATCTGTCTTAAGGAATTGTTTTACTGTCATTATAACTTTCCTATAGATGCTGTTTTAAAATAAAGCCCCCAGAGATTTGGATTCATGTCATACGACTTGTACCAGAAGAGATGAAGTTTATCCAGCTTTAACTCTGATTCTGTTTCCCAGCTGCTCTGTCATATGTTGTGAGGGTACATCAGCTCCTAGGGAAAAAGGATTTTTTTTCCCATGAAGTGATCTCACTAGGACTAAAGAGAGCTCTATACAGATCACCTGATTCTGTATGCTTTAGATATCTGGGAAATAGCAGCCAGTTAGCCATGCTGTCATGAATTTTTTCATTCCTCCTCCCTTAGGAGAAAATAAGAGAGATTAAAAGCAGATAATGTCATTTTCTTCTCCTGTCTATATTTTACATCCTGTCAATTTGCACCGTTCTACTTTCTGATCACCACAATGCAAGTACACTCTCCTGTTGGCATTCTTTCACTGCAAGTTGTGATCATTGCAGCACTCAGAAGCATGCCAGGTCCCTGCTATGAAGAGCGTACACTATAATATTACATGTGATACAAGTGAAAGTGACAAACAAAAGACCAGGAAGAGCTGTGGGGAAAGAACTAGGGTTATAAGTGCTAACATTAGACAGTTACTCGGTTCAGTTATGAGTACATCTAGATGGCTCAGTTACTGTATAACATGCACACCTGTATGTTAATTAACTCACTCTGATAGGAGACCAGCAGGAGTGAGTTTTTAGATGGGATCTGAATGAGAAGAGGTGGGTGTCCTGGTGAGTAGGATGGGGGAGGGTGTTCTGGGCATAAGGGGCATCATGGAAGAAGGTACTGAGGTGGCTTTGGGAAGAGGAAATGCAAAAGACATCAGGGTTTGCTGTTCAGACAGTGCTTGGAGTTTCTGATGAAGGGGAAGCTCCAGTATCCCATGCTACTGGAGCGTCCCTGGAACATACAGAGCTTAGCAAAAAGTCCATTTTTCTATATATTTGCTGCTTTCAAGAAGGTGCTCAGCTTCCATCTCCAGAAGAGTCACTTTGTGACTGATCCAACGGACGGTGCCACTCCAGGAGGCTTTGGATCGAGCTCACATCAGTGAGAAACTGACAGCACAAGGTTCCCCCATATGGTCCTCCATGGCTCAGAGAGGTGACACCCACGAAAGCTTATGCCCAAATAAATCTGTTAGTCTTTAAGGTGCCACCAGACTCCTCCTTGTTTTTGTGGCTACAGACTAACACAGCTACCCCGCTGATACTTCATCCCTCCTTTACTGCTCTAAACTCCTGCAAGCCCAACACCACAGCCTGGGTGTCTGCAATACAGTGACTCAGGCTAGAGGGGAAAAATTAATTCTCTTTGCAGAATTACACTCCCGTCAGTTCAGAGAGGAAAAGAAATAGACAATTGTTTTTTTCCTGAAGGAAGAAAAAAATCCATAAGACTGTGGAGGGGGTTTCATTGATATTTTTTAGACATCTCTTGCCTGTGCAAAAGCAAGGACTGTGCACAGTTCTCTGCTGGTTCCCCTTTCATCATTCTCAGTGTGACAATCAATATTGGAAAACGCTCTTTATTCCATTCCCCCTACGGAACAGCCGTATCAAACACCTGACAGACCCATCAAGGAATATAACAAGAGAAGACATGACAATGCCACTTGGGGGAGGTTTAATGTAGCTGAGTTGTGCTTTACAAGCCATTCCCCCCGGCACAGTTTAGGTTCAACAACAAAAAATAGAACGTTGTATTAAAAAAAAAAAGAGTGAGTCAAAGGGAAAGATAATAACTTCTTAGGCTAAATGGAATCTAGGGATGCTAGAAGTGCCCCCATGTGGTTTAATTTAGCCTTCATGACTCTCCATGTGTGCCAGCCATGGTGACAGCTATTAATTCTGGTGGCTGGAGAGTCACAATTGCTGGTATGAACAGTGGTGATGTTGATCATGTGGGTAATAATCACTGTCAAGGCAACAGATGCTGCTGTATCAATTGTTCTAAAGGCAGATATTCCTGATGCAACAAGATGGTACCCTTGACTTAACATCCTCAATGACCAGGCTGTTGGGTGATGAGGGACGCAGAGGCTTTAACAGCCCATGAGTCACAGATGGTGTAAGACCTTGAGTAGCAGAGCACAGGGCTGATGAATGGGTGTTCTGGCAGGAATGGATCTTCCTGTCTTGCTTTTTGGCTGCTGGGCAGCTAGGCGATTCACCTTTCCACCAGACTGCTGCCATATCCCCAGCTTGATTCCAACGTATTGAACCAGGCAATGCTTGAGGCACTTTTTGAATGGCATGAGATTTTCCAGGCACTCTAGGCCCGGTGCTGGTGCTTTCCGGGACTGGAAGCAGGAAGCCAACGAACACTGAGCTCTGGGGTACTGATCCAGACTCCACTTGCCGACAGTTAGACAAACCAGCCTGCTTCTGTTTCCCTCAAGACACTCAGGGGCCTCAATATTTCCACAGGGGAAAAAAGTTGCCAGAAATGCTGTACCCTGATGTGGGAGGCTTGGAGCTAGAGCGTGTGTTTAGGCATCGCCCTGAACAAGGCTCGGTGGGTGAGCTGCATCACCACAGGAGTAGCCCTGGGATGCGCTGAGCCTCAGACACCCGTGTAAGTCACAACTCCTGCCCTGTCTCCTCCCTGCTCTAGAGGCTGATAGCAGCAGTAATCACCATTCTCTCCATGTTGGCTCAGCTACTCTGGCAGACAAGCCGGGTGGAGACAATTCTCTGCCCATCCCCCACCCCTCCCCATCCTTTTGCTCTGGGGAGGGAGGAAGTGGGTGGCATAATGCCACCTATTCCTGTGTGCCCAGATGCAAGGTCTGTCCAGCCAGGGTAGAATTAAATCGTCTTCTCTCTTCCACCCTTCCCTGGGTATGTTACCAGAGTAATGATCTAACCCTCACATCACGGGGAACCTACAGGGAAGCCATTTGAACTGCTGAAAGCTGGGACCACGGAAAGGCAGGTGCTGGCATGCGAACGGACACTGAAATGAAAACAAACAGGAAGACACCTGCAAACACTTGCTGTGCTGACATTTTAGCTGCTTTTGTTAAACGTGGTCTTCAGTGTCAATGGTGCCGTTCAGAGCACCGCTATTAATGCCATCTGTGCTTTGCTTGGAATAACAAAGCACTTACGCACGTGCCTAACTTTAAGTACATGCATAAGCCCCATTGACTTTTAGCAGAAATCAGCTACACGCTTGAAGCTAAGCACCCGCTTAAATGCTTTGCTGAACATGGGCTCTAAAAAGCAGCAATGGCCTATCAGAGTGTAATAACAGGCAGTGGCCTCTGGAATCTCAGGCCTATGATTGGCAACTGGATTTGAACCCCTCTGCCATCAAGGGGAATGGTTTGTCAGTCTCTTATTTCCCTATTCCCAGAATCGCCAGCAGCAGCCATCAATTTCTTCACATTAAGCAAGTGCCCAGCTCTGTGTTTCACAGCAGGATAGCAGCTCAAACGGTGACTAGAACTGAGAAACGGGGGATTTGAGAGGTAACTCAGTGGTAAATATTGACACCCCCATATCACTTCTCTTCATAGCACTCACTCTTCCCCTCCCCACCTGCAAACTTTTTACAACTCTTTTGTATTTTAATATTACATGTAGCAAGTTCTCAGCCTCGCCTGTGCTGTTAGCAGGGAGTGAGTGGAGAGGAATTCTATCCGAAGCTAGTTTGATTCTTGGTTTTTGGAAATTTGGGGGCATCAAGCAGGTGTGTTAGTGCTTTTCTGCCTGGTCTAGTGTCACTGTGGTTAATATTATTCTGGCCTTTTATTAGTTGTGTTGTGCTAGCACCTAAAAACCCCAGTCATGGACCAGAATCCCACTGTGCTAAATGCTATACAAATGCATAACACAGGCACTTGCTGTATATAGGTCTCTGACAATGCCTGTAGCATTTAAGTAGTTGATTTCATTTAATCAAAAGCTATTGAAAACAGTTCATTGTAATGATGCTCGACGTGGAGCAGGAGGTAGAAAAGGGAGCACTATCCTGCACTGGAGCGACACCACTTCAGCCCATTTCCAGATGACCCTACGACTTCAATAAAGCACATTCCAAAACGTCAAGGGGAAGCCACAGGGGCACTGCTGATGGCTGTA
Organism: Mauremys reevesii; assembly: GCF_016161935.1. Lineage (NCBI taxonomy): Eukaryota > Metazoa > Chordata > Testudines > Geoemydidae > Mauremys > Mauremys reevesii. The sequence continues at coordinate 20,986,311 of NC_052641.1, forward strand.
TTACCAGAGGCTCTTCTGTCCCTTCTGAGACGGGGTAGGAAAATCCCCGCAGCGTGGCACAGCTCTTCTCACACTGTTTCCAGGCCACTGCCAGGTTGGAGCTCAACAGGTAGCTGTCCAGCAAACGCCTCCTGAAAAACTGCAGCAGCAGCAGTAAGTGCTAGCCAAGAATTAAACCGTGATCCCCCCAGGCCTACCAATCCTTCATGGTGCACTGACTGCACTGGGATAACAGTACAGCGCTCGAACGTCTCATTCCATTCATCATTTCCAGCCCATTGCAGCAGCCACCCAAAATCAGCAGGGCTTAAACATACCATTGGAATGGGGAAGTTCTGCAGTGCCTGAAGCTGTATATTGGGTCCTGCCACCAATTTCGTATTTACTGCAGAGACAAAGTCATTCATCATTAAGTTCCATGCACACACCAGCCCATGCTAATCAAAACTTCTCCTGCGACACACATTTCCAAAGATATATCAAGGTAGACAAAGAGCTGTCAAACTAAAATACACACAAATTAATTCGTAAATAGGAAACTCCAGACCGCAAGACCTGGCAAAGAAAAAAAAATCTAGGGTCCTTGAGTAAAGGGCATTTATGGACAGAGCTGGAATCATGCCGATCAGGAAGTCAGTCAGACTGAACAGCTTTTACGGAGCAGGATTTCCCAGGCAGACCAATCAGCTCAAGCTCATCTAGCTCAAAACTATGGGCCTGGTCCAGAGAGGTACTGAATGCTGAAATCAATGGAAGTTGAGGGGGAATGGGACTTCTTGCGATCAGGCCCTAATTTCTCCTCTCCTCGGAACAGCTTAGTTTATTGTGGGACGGTTTAGTCTTTGTACGATGTATAATCAGAAACAGAAGTCAGTAGAAAGTTTAATCTCCCCAAATTCCCTTCCTGTAGTAAGCAAACACACTGGGTCAATTAGTCTTTGTGACGTTACAGAGAGCACCAGACATCCTGATCCTCTTTGCACAGAAGTTGCAATGATTTTTTTCCCGGACAAATAAAGCTTCCTTTATCAGTCCCAGATCTTCTGGCTTTCTGTGGTGCAGCTCTCCTAACTCCAGAGCCTTACCTGCACTACCAAACTTTGTAGCTATAAGTTCCAACTATAGCTGGAAATTTCCACTGCTTGCATCCGAAGAAGTGGGTATTCACCCACGAAAGCTCATGCTGCAAAACATCTGTTAGTCTATAAGGTGCCACAGGATTCTTTGCTGCTTCTACAGAACCAGACTAACACGGCTACCCCTCTGATACTTTGTAGCTATAATTCTGCATTGGTGATAAGTAACAATGGTGGAAGTTGTAGAATAGGCAGGGCTCAAGTATTGTTACCACTGTGTAAAAGCTTAAACTCTGTCTTCACTATTGCTAGCGTTGATGGAGAACTGCAGCGCCGAAGTTTGTCAGTGTAGATGCTTTAAAACAGCTGTGGAAAGGTCACTCGATTAGCCCCAGTAACTAAACTAAGCTATTCAGAGGTGAAACATTTTTCACCAAGGAGAGAAGTATTGATCCATTACTGAGATTTTAATAAGTTTTCCTCTGATGGATTTCAATGTACAAGAAAAACAAAAGAAAAAAAAAAGACAGAGCATCCAATTGCCCCATACTTGACTAAAGAATTTTTCATTTTCTTTAGTGAGTTGGAGGATAGTAAATAATGGCTGGGAGTCTTCATGGAGATGACTGGCTGCTGGCCAACATAACAAGACCTGTCTGATTCCAAAGGACTAGGTGTTTATCTCTCAATTGGCACGTTTGTGGGCAGTCTCCGAGCAAGAGGACAGGGAAGGAACCCGGATTCCCCTGTTGTTTCTAGAGGTAATTCCTGTGCAACAGGGTTGAGGCACATCAATGGAGACACGTGAACAAAGCCTGAGCTGGTTTTACGCATGTATCATCAGGCCTTGAGCCTGTGAATTCAGCATCTTTGGCAAATACATTCACATTGACATGCCCATTTTCCTGCCCTACGCAGCTGAAACACTAGCCTTGCTGTTGTGATGCTCTAAGAAAAAGTACTTTAATTCATATCAAAATTTGGCCTTTTTAGCTACTACTCACAGAGATAATAAGTGTAGGGTTTCAGTAAACTACTAGAGCACTCGAAGGAGAACCATAATTTGTTAATGAGAAGGCACATAGAATTTCCCCAGCTGTAAACGGAGACCAATACACATGTGTGAAATGATCCAACAAGCTCAGCCACCCTCATTGCAAATTAGATTATTATACACATTAGCAGTGAGGGTCTCTTCCAGGCCCTCCATTTGTGTTTGGTTTTCCACTGATTTTTTTAAATGCCACAGGGACACATTTATGAGGACAAAACAACAGATGATCTGGTTTTCTCCAAATATATTCCTGGGTGATTAATATGCAATGAGAAGATTATATCAGCCCTAGCTTCCTGAGGAAGGAGAAAAATGCTCATAATAAACCAAACACAACTGAAAAAAATTGAGAACCCATATGCCCAGCCCTGAGGCAGATCCAACAGAATATCAGGACAAGACATGGCAATTGCCAAGATTTCTCTACTAGATTTGACACATATGCACATTCATCTAGCTGCTATGCAGCTTTATTTCCAATACAAATCTTGATTTAATGACTTCCCTCCTCTCAGCATTATTAAAGCCTAACTCAAGCCACTGACCAGCACTGTCCAAATCCCAGACAAATGGAGATGGATGAAAATTAAACAAGTAGAAAAAATCTAGCAGGGGTGAAATCGTTATACAAACTGTAAGGAAAAACTGACACTTAAATAACCTGAGGGAGCGAATGCTGAATTGTGAAGTCCTCTCACGTGCCACCAAGATGTGTGCGGGGGAAGGCAGCGGCAGAAATTATCTATTACGGTTCATTAATTTTACTTCCAGCTTCTTGTATGTGAAGGCCTTGGCCAGGTGCCCATTTCCGTGAGCCTCACAGAATGCCAACGGGAACCAGCCCATGAAACTGAAGAACATCTTGTTTACCAGATGGAACCTTCGAACAGAGACTTGAGTGTAATGGATAGAAAAGTAACTCTCTCTGGGATTGCTTTAGCCACTTTTCTCGGGGCAAATTCTGAGACCACAGGTAGGTTTAAAAATATGGAAGCAAGACGCTTCTCACCATCTAAAAAATAGGTCAACATTAAACTGGAAAAAATACTGGAAAATATTAGGGTTGGTTGAAAGTTTTCCATCAACACTTCCTCCACTATCTGAAAATTAAGTTTTCAGCAAAATAAAAATGTGGATGTAAAAGTGTCTCCTTCCCTCACATTTTTTTCATTTTTCAGCTGAAGTTTTCCAGTTTGGGGCTACAGGGAAGGCTCTTTTCCTCCCTTGCAGCTGTCCCAGAAACGAATCACAACTGATTCTCACAGCAGCTCTGCAAAGGTAGGTGTAGCAGCAGGGCTGGCTCTACTGTTTTCGCCGCCCCAAGCAGCACGCCAAATTGCTGCCGCAGACGGGGGCAGTCCGTGTGCCGTTAGGGCGGCACGCGTGTTTCTGCGGCGGCGGCAATTTGGCATCAGCTTCTGTCTTCAGCCAGAAGACAGAAGCTGCACCACCGTGGACAGCTGAACATAGAAGCTGCTGCCAAATTGCCACCGCGGGAACGCACGAGCCGCCCTAACAGCACATGGACTGCCCCCGCCATCTGCGGCGGCAATTCGGCATGGTGCTTGGGGGCAGAAACACACGGACTGCCGCCCCTTGCAGATTGCCGCCCCAAGCACCTGCCTGGAATGCTGGTGCCTGGAGCCGGCCCTGTGTAGCAGAATAATTCTTGTTTTACAGGTGAGGAAACTGAGGATACAAGAGACTTGCTCAAGCCCCTCAGCAAGATGATCCAGGAGGTCTTTTCCCTCTCTGGTTTACAGGATCCTACAACTACTATTAGCCACATCCAGACCTTGCCCAAATGAGCCCTCCAGATAAATGCCCTAAGGAGTAGAATTCAAGTGTGGAATTCTAAATAGCAAGTCTCACAAGCTACAAAAATAAAAATAAAATCCAGCCATGAAGCAAATTTTAAGTTCCGTCTTGGAATCACCAGAGAGAAAACCATTGTGAAGACAAAGGGGATTTTTCCTTTGGCTTGAATTCATCAGCTCTGTCAAAGATTTTGAGGGCAAGCATTATGTAGCATTGGCGAGGGAACCGTATCCAGCGACTTGCTATTGTCACAGTTGCTATGTTCCGCATTATGATCATTATTAGAGTGCCGTCTGCAGTGTTGTTGTAGCTGTGTTGGTCCCAGATTATTAGAGAGAGAAGGTGGGTGAGGTAATATCTTTTATTGGACCTGAGCAATGTGAAACTCAAAAGCTTGTCTCCCCCCACCAGCCAAAGTTGGTCCAATAAAAGATATTACCTCACCCACCTTGTTTCTTGTTAGAATATAGAATAATTGTTAATTCTACATCAGCCACCGCCCACCTTTGGAGATCTGCGGGAGGTAACACTGGGCATTCTTCTACCATATGCTTCGAAATCAATTAGCATTGCTGGATAGAATCAGCAGCTCCTAAACACTCAAACTCAGGGTTGCCAAGATGTCATGGGAGAATATTAATGTGGTTTTAATTTACTGGGTTTCTGTGCAACCCGCCTCCACCCTTCCATAACTGCAGCCTTACAGCACTACGAGGAAAGAAAAACAGATGTGCCAATCCGTTGGTGCCACACCACCCTGTCAGCCAAGCCCAGGTCTCTGCATCTGACTGGAATGCATGAGACCAAAACCTGCCCTTCCGGACACAGAGGGAAAAGCAACTTGAAAGGGCCCCAAGGCTTGACAGCTAACTGCCGCCTGGGGTAAGCAGGAGGCATCATCGCTACTGAAGCCATTGCTGACAAACATTAAAAGATTAATTTGGAACCACGGGCTGACATGAGAACTATTTAGTAGATGAAGCCACAAGGGCAGCGACCTGAGAGAGAGGAAACCGTTCGTAAAGAGAGAATGCTGCCCGCAGCATTCTGAATGGCAGCCATTTGCAAGGCCTGGGATTTACTATAAGTTGAAAGACAACCACTGGGTGATTATTAGAACAAAAGGGAACAATAAAATCTCACTTATGGATGAAGAAAAGTAATTGCACCTCTGCCCACACCGCACAGCAGTGTCTCAGTGTCTGGGAGCTTTGTACCATCACTAGTGCGCTGGAGTAATTCTGCCCCCTATTCTGTGGCGACGGGCATGTCTACACAGAGATAAGAGACTCCTGGCACGGTCATGGCTGGCCCAGCTCAGCCGACTCGGGCTCACAGGGCTTGGGCTACAGGGCTATAAACTTGCAGTGTAGATGTCCGGGCTTGAGCTGGAGCCCAGGCCCTGAGAGGGAGAGCCCTGCCTGTAGCAGCACAAATGTGATTCCACAGCACTGGGGCGGAATCGAGGCAGCAGGGAGAAAAGAAATCCCATGCATCACATCCAGGTTGGCGGTGATAGTCAAGATGGGAGCAGCAGCAGTGTCCTAACTTCCATGTCTGCTTTGAACAAGGCTAGTTGACATGATGGTCAAAACACGGCTACCCCTTGAGTACTTATGCTCCCTCTGGTGCGACATCAGTAGTAGCCACATGGGCACATTTCTGTTTAAAAAGGTAAAGGAAGACACTGCTTCATTAAAGGGCAGGTGACCACCGAATGGTGACTCTGGAGACCTGGACTATATTCCTGGTTCTGGCCACAAATTACATGTGACTTCAGGCAAGTCACATGAATCTCTCTGTACCTCAGTTGCCTACCTCGTAGGGACATTTGGAGGCTAAATTCCTCAGTGTTTTTCAAGGGCTTTGAGATCCTCAGGCAGCATATACTACAGAAATGCAACAGTGCAATCATAAAACAAACAAATTAATTCCCAATAAATGAGGAGGCTCAGAGGACAGTAATCTGAAAGTCCCACTCCTAAGAGTCAATTATTCAATCTCAGGGATGAACCTATAAAGAAGAAGCACTTCTGATAGGATGAGTCAGTGTCCTCAAGGTTTCTGCTCCAACACCTTGCCCATTGGGTACTTGTTTAGGGGGCTAACTTTGGAGAGTTTGGCTTTCTTTCCATTTAGGAAGGGGGGAATTGGAACATCTGTAGTATCTATTTGCAAACAGACAATGTTTGCTGTTGTTCAAGAAGACTGATCCTTCCCCCAGTACATTTTCTTCCTACTCTGGAGGTTCTTCACTCCCCTAGAGATGCTCCAAGAGGCACTTCGGTAAATTCGTTGCATTAAAAAACACTTCTCCTGTAGAACAACTACTCTCCAATTTACTGCCTTCATTTCAAAGAAGAAATTTACACCTTAGTACCCCTGGTACGTTCAAAGATAAAAGCAATTACATAAGAACACCAGTGCTGGTTTCAGAACCATGCGAGTCAGGAGGTCGTAAGAACTCCCAGTCTTTCTAGGCATAGAAAGGTTGTGGGAATTCTGCTCCAATGTGGCGGGGAGGGACAGCGCATGAAATGGTGTTGCTTTCATCAGACTGCAGAATGCCTACAGCTGAAAAACCCATTTCCTTAAAGCATTAGATGGACCATGGACCTCACTACGTTCTGAGCCAGTCGTTGGTCCAGAAGAATAGCTTGGTGTGGGATAGAAGACGGCATAAAAGAAAGGAAAGAGGAGGATGAGGGAAACATCTACAAGGAGGGGATGTAAAACAAAGTCCGTTGGAGGCATAATTCTATCGGATCTCAGATGTTCATTAGAGACTTCCTTAGTGCCCAGCCCACCCCGATCCGCGGGTGTGTGCTGGCGAAAGGATTTGGCCCTATGGAAAGGGCTTTCCAAGTGAAAGTTTACACAGCTGCCATGAAACGAGGCTTTGTTTGAGATATGTACTCTTCAAAGGACATTCTGAGTCACACGTCTCTGTGCCAGAGACCTCACTTGGGTGCACTGCTGCCTAGTCAGAAATTCATAGCCTCAGATGCACATCTATCATTTCTGATAGTCACATGCCTCTCTGGTCTAGCGGAACTGTACACCATCAGGAAGTGTAACGAGCTAGGTTTACAATACATCCGTTAAGTACACTGAATTAATGGAACAAAATGAGAATTCTTGGATCATTCTGAGAAGTGTCGAACAACAATCTTACCACCAGCACCAAAACACATCAATACAAAGCACTGGGGGCAAGACAAGGCCATATTACTGCCACAAAAGGCTGACGTTTATATATTTAAGAAGTGGTCAGAAATATGCCCTTTTCCTTGGGATTCAGTCATAAATGTAAATTACTACTCAAAATATTTCATGTTAATTCGTTTGTACAAACAGCATTGTGCAAGATAGCTAAGCAAAAAATAATGCTGCCCAATGCTCTTGGAATGGTTTTGAATTACTTTGCAGAACGGTCTGGCTCTCCAAGGTTTATTCAAACTTGCCAGTGTTGTCTTCATAAGTACAATGCTTCAGATCATCTCCAGATTCTGTTTACTAGACAAAAGCCCCAGTATAGAAAATGGCACTAGTATTGTGCTTACCTTGTGGGGTTTTTAATTGACACATTGCCTTTATCATAGTTATACCAAGAGGAGGGGGAAACTCATCCCAGAAAGGAATCACTGTCCAGTAGTCAGGGCACCATCTTAGGGCTTGAGGTCAAGTCCCTGCTCTGCCACAGTAGTCTTGTGTGACCTTGGGCAAGTCCCTTAGCCTCTGCCTCAGTTCCCCCTCTGTAAAATGGGGATAGCAGTATTTCCCTACCTCACACTAAAGCAGGATAAATGGATTTAAGATTGTGAGGTACACAGACCCTATAGTATTAGGGGCCATATAAGTACTATAGATAAATCACTGAGCCTAGATCCAAATCCTCAGGAAAGAAAGTTCAAAACCAGGGTTTTGCCACACATATTTGAATATCCCATATTGTTCTCATGCAATGAAGTACATAATGAGAGGATGCACAGGCTATGCCATATGGAAAAGTGCCCATGACTAGACAGCAATGAGATGGATGTTAGGTGAAAGCCAGACTCATAACCAAGACTCATTTAATAGGTACCATAAACCATTGTATTGTATATGCTCGTCAACGGCAGGTGATGAAATCCTTCATCTTATTTACAAACTGCTCTTAGCAGGAATTACTATGGCTGTCATCTCTCTCCGCTTACAGCCAGAAACTTAGACCATCTGCTGTTCATTACCACCTACCAGTGTATACATTGATATTGTAACCGGACTTTAGATGCCGAGCATCTTCTTCATTTGTGTGACAGGTCTACCTTCAACACAGCAAACTGTTATTCTAGGCCCAAAGTCTGGCCTTCCTATGGCCTCCACTAGAGCTCCTGCCCAGAACGACTCGGGTGAGACACGAGGGGAGGAAATAAACAAGCATCTGAGCTAAACTTACACTGATCATAACCCGGACACCTGGGTTACTCTGCCCAGAATGACCAAGTCGCAGAGAATCTGTGAAATGTCAGCTCCTCAGAGTTTGACAAAGCCTGCAATTTGGCCACCTCTTTTCTCACATATGCCTGGATTGTAGCTCTAACTCAGTGGTTCTCAAACTTTTGCCCTGGTGACCCCTTTCACATAACAAGCCTCTGAGTGTGACCCCCCCCCATATAAATTAAAAACACTTTTTTATATATTTAACACCATTATAAATGTTGGAGGCAAAGCAGGGTTTGAGGTGGAGGCTGACAGCTCACAACCCCTCACGTAATAACCTCACGACCCCCTGAGCGGTCCTGACCCCCAGTTTGAGAATCCCTGCGCTAACTGTTCATAGGGGCATTCTGATTGGCTACAAGTATTATCACTGTCTGCTGATGTCATACCCATCTTTTAACTGCCTCCACTATACAGGTATGACATCATATGGTTTAGATTCTAGGTGGCAAGCATGCACCAGCAAATTCACTAAAAAAGTTTCCACTCTCTTCAATTTTCCCAGTGGAACTGGATCAAGCAGAATTGTATAAGAGCCGTCCCAGCCACTGTGGAAAAAATGGTCTGTAAGACCAGCATGAACATCAAGCCTGAAAACAGGAGAATGCATATGAACACTAGAACAGCTCTTAACCCTTCGCAGCAGCAGACACAAAATGCTTATAAACATCCGCAGCACTCTATGGCCCCCAATACTGAGGTGTCTGATTGCCTGAATATTCATCTTCACAACATTGTGAGGCATTTTACAGATGGGAAACTGAGGCACAGAAAGACTAAATAACTTGTCCAAGGTCATGCAGGAAGTCTGTGGCAGAACTGGAAACTGAATTTGGGAATCCCAAATCCCAGACTACCACCATAACCACTGGGCTGTCCTTCCTCCCCAAGCTCCCTTTGCCAATATCCCTGTAAGATGGAGAAATACTTTTCAGAGGTGGAAACTGAGCTGCAGAGAGGAATAGTGGCTTGGTCCAAGTTTACTCAGTGAGTTCATTTCAGAGCCAGGAAAAGAACCCAGATTTTCTGATTCCCACTGCAGGGGTTTAGCCACACAGCCATGCCCTCACTCCTGGCATTGTATCTGGAAGGATTAGAAACTTTCACAAGGGAAGAGTCAGTGACAGAACCTGGCAGAGACCAGGTGCATGAAAGTCTGATACCATTAGGAATTAACTCCTATACAAGAGCTTAATTTTACAATGGTAAATTAAAAATATTTTTAAGTGAGATGGAGTTGAGCTGCTAAATTCAGTTCTGGGTCAGGAGCTGGACCCCAACATGTCCCCATACACACCATTCATGCCTCCCAAATTCAGAGCTGTTTGGATCTGGGCTTTGGGATCAACACATTGTTTGCTTATATAGGTCTATAAAGCTCCATAGATACCGTTCTTTGTTCTGGGCAACCGTAAGACAGGGCTGATATGTTCAGCACAACAATCACATCGTACAATAAAACAAAGGGTGGCTCACCTGACCTGCACACAGAAATATCCACCAGGCATAAATTTCAACTCTTTCAGTGCTCAGCCCATGCCCTCCCCCACAGCCTGGAGAAAAAGATGGGTTCTGTAGCGTGCTCACAGGTTAACAGATCTGAGCTCTGGAGAACCGAGGGAGGAAGCGAGCTCCAAAACAGAACTCTCACAGACAAAACTTCCCCATTCTGTGCTCACTTCAGTTTCTGAGCAGCCTTATGGTGTTGCCACATGAACAGCGCATTGCAGAAATCTAATCTTGAGGTGGAACAGACCGGTGTGACCGCCCCTGCACCAGAGGAAGGGCTTCAGGGTTCTTGTCTGACACAGATATTTAAAAAAAAAACAAATTAAAAAGCCATCTTTGTCACAGCCTTGATCCATCACAGTGCTGGACCCAGCTCCAAAATCCCAATCAGGGCTGTAATTCCAACATCCCTATTCCCCAAGCTCACGGGGGGGTTCAGATCGGTCTTCCATTACCTCAAAGCCCAAAAGATGGGGGGAGGGAGCTGAAATGCCAAAGACACGGGAAGAGAGAAATGATTCTGACAGCCAGGTGCAGCTCAGTGAACGTGACTCAGGAAAGCCAAAGCAAATGCGTATGGTGAAGTCTTACCAAACACAGGGTCAGAGCCGGGATACACAATACCTCCTGACTCAGCAATCTAAATATTGTTTAGGTGTAGGCGTTTCAGTCCCTCTAACAGAGGCAGTGGCCTTGCTCTGGGGCTTCCAAAGAGTAGCTGTTGTATGGATCTCTGTCCCCGAGGTGTCCTGCCCAAAGTGTCTTGATAGAGTTGGACGGGAACCCTGTAAAGTAACAAGATACTTGCTGCTCTAAATGCCCGTCTCTAGGGAGTTCAGCAGCTGACATAACTGTGTGACACACCTGTTACTTATCTCCAGCTTTTGTGGGACTCTGTAAGGGGCAGGGGAGGGAGCAGGATTCCACCTGCCAGCTGCTGATGATCCTGTTTCTCTTTTCTGCACCGAATGCCCTAGGCTGATATTAAAAAAGCCAGAGTCCATTTAGTATATTGCAAATAGAGTTCAATCGTACAAGGCCACATTTGCTGGAGAAAACCTTCTGCTCAAGAAATGATTAAAAAAATAGCTCTGAGGGTTATTGCCCAAAAAAAAGGGAATTTTAACACTGACGTGGAAATGTGTTTGACAGCAGGTGGAAAACACGCGCGCGTGCGCACGCACACACACATATGCACACACACACTCCACTCAGCAGCTTGGTTGTTAATATAAAAGCGCTTTAATGGACTCTACAATCACATTGGACCTCTCCGCTGTTCTAATTGCGTTTGGGAGCCTGCAGAGAAGTACAAGCCATTTGTTAATGCCTGGCTGCCCCGCTGCGGGAGAAGTCATCACTGGCTGTTTAGAAATGACACTTCCCAAACACTCTGCGATGGTTCTCCCTCCCGCCGAAGTGCTTGATCTTTAAGGGATGTTGAGTTTAGACTCTTGCTATTTTCCTCACCGGAGTGCTGGGGAGACGCCAGCCAGGGATCTAGCTGTTTTGCTCACGGTGGCAAGCAGCCAAAGCAAAGCTCCATTTACTTATTTTTGTTTGAAAAAAGAAAACAAGCAAATTTTCTCTTAGAATTTAGCTTTTTTTTTTTTAGGGGGTTAAATAATGGCTCGTCGGATTCATTTCATAGCTACTTCTGCTCAGCCCTTTGTGCTTTTCAAGCCAATCAACTGAGCTCTCTGCAGTGTGCCATGGGGAGAGAAGAGAGGGTGTTTCAGAAAAGGCCTTAAAAACAAGCTATTCTGCGTGCACATTTCTGCTCTCCTAAGATTGCCCCAGGGCAACTGGCCAGAAAGCCCCCTCTTTCCCAGCTGCAGGCACAGGGTATGATTCTGTTGCAAAATTGCTTTTTTGTATTAAAAAAAAATCCTTGTATCTGGTGTGTCAGAGAAATCAGCAGCACATGAAATGTGAAGGTACATCCAAGTGCAGGTATTTTCATGTCCTACAGCAGCCAGCGACTGCCTACCAAACATAGCCGCCTTAAGCCTGCCCCAATGCAGCAAGGTATTTAAAGCATGAGCTAGGTCGGATTCTTGCTGTGGCTTCTCAGTGTTGTTTCCTGTCATATGTTCCCTTCTGTGAAGTCCTCCCTGCACCATTAACTCCACTCAATACAGGAATGAATGGCTGCAGCTGAATCTGTTTAAATGCCCCCATTTTGGTTCCCATATTCAATAGCCAAGCTCCCCAAAACCCTGTTTCTAGGAACAGTTAAAGATGCGTGTCCTAGACAGAGCCAGACTCTGCACTCTGTTCCACCCCGCTGGGCTCAGGGAGGTTGCACAGGTTGGAATACAATCAGCCCAGATCAGCCCTTTGAGACAAAGAAGTAACTCCAGTGGCTCTCCTATGTGCCTAAGGCGTGAACTGAGCCAATCCTTCAATGTCCCAATGAAAAGTGCTCCGAGTTCTGCACACCAGGGGAAATACAGGTCTCCCACTTCTTCGCTTTTAGATGTTCAAATATCAAACACCTTTAGAATGTATTATTTTGAAACAAGCCCACCTCCGTTTTTCTGCACTGGACCCTGAGCCACCACGTTTTTACAGCTGAAATCACTGAAATGGGAAATATTAAGAGAAAAATAAAGCCTACAAGTCTAAGCCATGGGCTTCAGTCTCACAGCAAACTAATCTGCATTACTTAAATTAAAATTAAATACTTTTTTTTTTTACTTCTGCCACCACTTTATTATTTCAGCCCAAACTCCCAGCAACAATTCTCATAGCTCGGCTTAGTGGAACTGCCCGAGACTGTGCAGCACCTGGCTTTGGAGGAGATGGAATATCCTAAATAAGCCATTCACCACTTCAAAGCAATCTTCCCTCTTTTGTTACCTGTAAGCGGCAACAGTGATGTATAAAACTCTTGATTCAAACTGCCAACTCAGTTATCAGGAAGTGGCACACACAGGAAGGAAGCAAATCAGTGACAGAATTCAGGAAGCCATGCTCAGTACAAGCTCTGAGGGCTAGACCAGGGTTCAAGAGATCAATCCATTTGTCTCACAGGCTATGAGCTGTTTCCAGCTAACACTTCGTGCTCCACATCTAACCTACAGAATGTCAGAATCACATCTTAGTTCACTTCAGTGGAATCGCAGCTAAGCCCTTGTTCATACTGGGAGCTGAGCCACTGTGGTTGGCAATGGTGCAGGGACGCCATGCCTACCCTAATGGACCGCAGCAGTGCACCAGCTGAAAGCCCACTGACAAGGGGAATTGGGCACAACACGTTTTGTTGCTGTTCCCACTCCCACTTCCCCAGAGGCAGCGCCCCCACAGATATCCTCTGGAATGCTGATACATGTGACAGTCTCCTCTAGAACCCCTGCAGTTTCATTCATTCTGCAATGGCTCTTTGACCTCCCAATGAGAACCTTGTGTCAGGTTTGCCCCAAAGAGGGGTGTGGAGTAAGTATCACACAAGGAAGGAAGGGTTGGGCAGGCAGATCATTGAGTCGCGGAGCCTGGCAGAGGGACGATGCCCCTTGTACTTCTCAGTCAGTACCTTTCTGGCTGATTCACAGCAGATGGACTCCTACAGGAGTTCCAGCAGTAAGCGCGAGGCCATTTAAGGCCACAACACAACTGTAACCTGAGAGTCCCACCACCATTGGGAAGAATAAGCTGGCAGGGCGTGAACAGCCGCAGAGAGTGAAGCTACCTGCATTGGCAGCTCTGCCAACAGAGTATCAGCCCTACCCTTCTAGGCATGTAGGTGCACTTCCCGCAGGACTATGTATCATTCCGAGCTTGTAAGCACCTTTGATGAAGGGGGCATAAGGCAAGCAAACTGGCAGAGGGGAAACCACTGAGGGCGTGGAAGAATGGTGCCAAATGAAGCGAGGCTCAGATGGCTACAACGTGCCGAGACCACAGACGTGTGCCTGCTTTGGTTCTAAGCTACCTGCATGTTGCCTATTTGCAACTTCCCAGATATTTGAGACCATGCCTCATGAAGTCAGCTGGCAAAGACCCACTAGATCACCAGGTGGAGGGCACATGTTCCCCCGAGAGGGAACGTTTACAGGAAGCCAAGACTAGTGCTCGAACTCAGCCAGAAAGCCAGCTGCTGAGCATTCCATTCCAGACCCTTGGGAGTGCAGCATGCACACAGCACGGTTCTCTATGGTCTCCCCCAGCCGCTCATGCCATGTAAGAGGAGCCCACAGATTCCAATGCCTTGCTTCTAGGGTACGTTCCTTTCTCCGTCTGCTCCAACTGGGACCACATCTGCTAATTCCACAAGTGTTGCTATTCCCCCCCCCTTGCCTAATGACATATGTAGAGAGGCTGCTTCTGAAACAGCTAATTCCTCCCAAGCAAATGCCAAACAACTAAAACCTGACATGGGCAGAAGCTTTCCTACTGTGACTCATTTGCTTTGGAAGGCTGAACTTGAAAAATCACCAAATTACACACTGGGAAATACAGTACATGATCAAAGGTGAAATAACCCATTTGTGCTGAGAAGGAACAGAGTGCTGATGGGGCGAAAGGTTGAAAATAAAGGGGGAATAAAAGGAATATAAAACAGAATAAACAGAACAGGAAGTGAGGGACAACATCTGCATCTTTACAATATTCAGGAAACACTATGGAGGAAGAAGCTAGGAACTGAATAAATGCAAGTGCAATATAGAACAATATTCTGACCCATCTAAGAAATGGCTCATAGCTCCATGCACACAGCAGTTATGTGCTTACAGAAAGAGGCTGCAGCATTTTTGTATGCAAGTACTTTGATAATTTTCATGTGTGATCATACATAAATTATTCCTCAGATGTGAGATCATGCACCTATGATTGTAGTTCAAAATATGGTGCATAGGCACATTGCACAGTCTTGTGTTATCACCATACAATAAGCTTCGTTTTTATACTGCACAGATACTGTGCAGTGCAAGTTAACAGTTTTGGGTAGCAGCACTGGAGGTTTCCAAGCTGCCTTTCAGATCTCCTTTTGCTATTCAAAGAGACAGGAGTGCCTATAAAATTTTCAAAAGCAACTGGCTTTCTCCTGATCCTGCTGCCTAATTCACAATGGAACATTATGGTTTTAACATGTCTACCAAAAGCAATGCACCCCATCACTCTTAAGAGCCACTGATTGCACTGATTTGTTCCTTATATTTAAACAAAATGTGCCGCCGCCCCCACCCCTCTAAACCTCATGCACCACTGCAGTCCTGCAATACCTTTGTCCGACATCACTCCCCAAGGATCCCATCCTCCGAGCTGGTAACAAGGGGCTGACCCCATGGACATCCTCTGTCGTTGCTGGTGGGACAGTTTTTACATGTGAATTGATCTCGGATGGGGAATTCTTCAGCTTGGCTCTTGCCATTCTAAGAGCTTTGGCTGCCTCCTACTTCCTCCTCTTTTCCCCCTGAACTCTCTCATACATAGCAATCCTTGTACTGCCTGCAGTTCAGAGCTGTCGGCATGTACCACCTCCTTCCTCTAGTCACTCTCCCCACTCGCAGCTGCTCAGTGGAACGCTCCTGCCCTGTAGATTTATCTTGGTAGCGAGGGAAATTAAGGAAAAGTCCATGGTCACGCTGCTGTTATGAATTAAGTGCCAGGCAGTAAAACAGCAGAGACGACAAGAGATTCATAATGCAGAAGCCTGTATAATGGTTTCACTTCATAAATGAAGAACATATTTGTGTAGTGCAGGATATCCTTTGCTTTGGCTGGCTGATTATTAAAATGACTGGATTGGTTTTATTACTGCACCCAAGACAGCAGTGGCATGTGGGGCAAGGGATCATAGTAATTATTCTCCATTCCTGTATGTGGGGATGCTATTCCCCCACCCCCACCCGTTTCTTTTTGTAAATGTCTGAGTGAACTTTAATGCTGGTAAATGACAATCTAAGAGGCTGAGTCCTCACACAGCACTGGGAGAATCAGTACAGGCTTCCCCCACTTTGCCCTGTTTACACACCTCAAACCTGACTTAGAAGGAGCACCTCTGTGGGTGAAGGGGAAGTCCATTCAACATGGGCCATTAAGTCCTTGGGCTGGCTACTGAGATGGCTACCATTCATTAGCACCCATCATAGTAGTGGTTTTGGTGATGTGGGCATTATCCCCATGAAACTGGACTTTCACTCATCAACCCCACTGCTCCTTGTCCATCCATTGCTAACAGCTTTCAGACACTACTGGTTTAGGCTGGATTCAAACAAGAGACTTTAAAAGTAACTGGCTCTTTATCCCACTACCAATGTAACCTGTGCTTCTTTGGTTAAAATATAACTTTGTCAGGCAAGTTCTCCAAGGATGCTGAAAAGTAAATAAATCTTAATTATTAATAAAAAATGTCACTCGCATTTTAGTTATCATCCAGGAGGTTCCTACTGATATTCCTCACTTCAGATCAGTTTGCAACACATCAAACAACAGGGGCAGGAGGGCCTAGCTGCCTTCCAGATTCTAGTAAAGAACTCTGGCCGGGTTAGTGCGTAATTTATAGATTTAGGCCAGCCAAGTGTGCGGTGGGAGTTTCAGCACCAAGGACAGTACTGAGGGCACCTATTGAAGAGTTATATGCTGTTTACTTTAAACAAATATTTAAGCTGAAATGTGAGAACAAGACTGAGGCCGTACCATATTCTGCACATTGCTGAGCTGCTATCAAGATTCCGCAAGGTTAAGCCAGTCAAGTACCTGGATGGAAGACCTCCTAGGAAGACTTAGGTGCTGCATGAAATAGCCTTGAGAGAGTAGATGGTGGTCTACCTTCTGAGTCGGTGCTGTGCCACTGCAACATCACCATGCTAGGGCGCATTGTGCTACAGGAGGTGCTTTCCTGGAGAAGACTAAAAACCAACTTGTGGTCATTACAGATTCCACTTAATTTTTCATTCATCCACTGTCCTGGCCAAATTCCCACTCTGGTAATTCCACTGTGGCCACCTAAAATTCCTCTTGCCATTTCAATGTTATAGCAAGTTATTCTATACTCCCTGCCCTGAAACCATGGCGCCCTGTGCTATTTTACCACAAAAAGGTGGATTGGTTGCATTGGCAGTCAAAATTATCCCTCCTTCACAGGAGTGTTGAGAGGCTTAGTCCAGTCATATCTGAAACGATAAGGAGAGCGCTTGAGAAGGGACAACACTTCAGAGGGCATCTTTCCTCCCTCACCTGTAATGACAGGAGAAATGGGTAGGGCTGGAGAGCTGCAGTGTGGAGCTCTGGTGGGGATTATATTTCTTTTGTCGTTGCAGGCAATTTGCAGGGCTGGTCAAAACACTGCAAAAGAAAGTTGGGCTCCCAAATAATCAAGAGTTTTCACAATAAAGTGTCTGCTTTCCTCCCCAGAAAAGTTTGATGTTGAATCAAAAATCTAAAACCCCAACAAACTGAATCCAGCCAGATCCAGTTATTGGATTTGATCTGAGAATAATAAAGGAGTGTTGATCTATACATTACTTTTGAGACTGACCAAAGCACCCACCACTGTGGATTTTCACCAACCTACGACAGGTCCAAATAAACCATGAGAAAAATGTAGACTTGAGTCTAACCCTCCTTCACTTACATCAGTGAAATGTTAAACTTAAGCCCTGGTTATTGTTATTCCTATTATTTTGAGGTGCAGAGAGGCTCTTTAGCTAAGATACAAAGGGATGTATATGGCATAGCTGGGACTAGAGCCCGAAACCCAGTTCCCTGCTCTAACCATGAGACCACATCCCCATTCCTTAATGGGACATCACTATTAAGGATATTCTATAAAAGTTTTTTCCCCCAACATAAAATAGATACAAAAGTAACGCCAGTTACTAACGTGCCAGCTCTTAAACAGCCCCATATACACCTTGATCATCCTTACACGGTAATATTTCAGTTCAAGCCTTGTGATTAGTTTCTTACACTCATACTATCTCACTCATTCCTCACATTAATTGATTACATATTCATAAGCACGAATACAATTGGTGATATTCAGCTTTAAGCAAGCACCTAACATCAGCGGGGACTTCCGCTGCTCTTTGTGGTTTTGACAGGAAACTGTGCAAACCGTACTTCAAGAGCAAGGTAAGGAAGCTGTTCAAACTGCTTGAAAGGGCAGATGTGGGGGAAGGGGGAGGCATGGGCTTCCCCTCCTCCCCATGGAGCAGGAGCTGCGGCTGCCTGGAGGAGGCCAAGCCATTCCGGGGGCCATGTCTGGCTATACTGCAAACTAGGGATTTAATGCTTAATTATACTTTGCAAGCCCACTACAAACTGCTGATTTCTCATTTCAACATTCACATTAACCTGAGATCACTGCTCAGTGGCAGGCTGGAGAAAGGAGATGGAATTGTTCAGAAAAAGTCATGCTGGGTATAACAGTTGCTGAAAATGTGACTGAAAAGGGGGATTTCTCATTAGATTCAACTGAATCCATGGCAAATGCATCATTTAATATTTTCCTTTTGTTTAAGTAGCTTCCAATATTGGCTGTCAAAACTCCTTTTGTGCAGCCATTCAACATATTAATAATAAATGTGGTCATGCATGTTAGATCTACTCAATGAAACAAGAGGGCTTTAAAATTACTATGATAAATGCATTTGGTATTTTGACATATTAGCGAAAGCTGTGAGAGTGGAGAAATTCTCTAAAAATCAGCAAGTACAGCAACTTCAAAATAAATCTTTTAACAATATGGAGCCCTAAGTAAGCTATATAGCCCATAGCAAAACTTTAAGCAATGACAAAGAACTTTTCTTTATACACTACATTTTGCTAGAAAACTTTTATGCAACTGAATTCATTAGTATTTAACTTGTGGACATTTATTTTGCTCTTACGTGTGCTGCTCCATGAGGCTGGTTGGGTTCTTTGTCTGAAGGAAATCGATATTACAAACACTTAAAGAGATACTCTAATTATGACTCATTAGAGTAACTAATCTGAAACTGAAAATGGGCTTCACGCCTCAATTTGAATGTAAACTCTATTGAACAGCCGGAGAATTGGATTGTTTCCCCCACCCGAGGCCCATTGCTATAGTAAAATCTTCCTTTGGCTCTGCTCAGAGGCATGTGCCTGGCTAGCTAGAAATGTGCTCTGTATGAAGGTCAGTATGGGCGACATCTCTGGTTTGGAGGCATCAACAAGAAAATGGAGCCATGGGAGCCAGTTTTCTTTTGCAGCCTCGGGTCAGTGAATGCGCCCACGACACATGCACAGCTCTGACCAGATCAGCAGCCTAGCCCTGGAAGGAAGGACGTAAAGTAAAATTAAAATATTTACACGCAGTTTAAAATAATTAATTTGGAGAGAAAAAATAATCAGCAAATCTTAAGCTTCAGGCTGACGTCCGAAAAATCACCGTAGAAAAACTAAACTCCTAATCTGTCGCGTAGGACTGCTAGTCTTGGCACTGGGAAGGCGACTGACACCTACCAAGAGGAGTGCAGAGCTCCAGGGTAGATTCATTTGGAATGTGATGTGGTTTGTGGCAAGAATCCCCTGCAGCAGTGCAGAAAAATCCAGTCTGGATTTTTACCTACAACAGTCACAGCAGTGAAACATGCTGGCTAACTCAGGACCTCATCCAGTGCCCACTGAAGTCACTGAAAAGATTCCCATTGATTACAATGGGCTTCAGATTAAACCCAACGTCTGCAGATCTCCCTTGATATGATCATTTATATGGAATAAGGCAGACAGACAGTCATTTGAATAGTCTCATATCATTCCTGCTCCCACATTATAAGAGTATTATTATGTCTTCACCCACACACAGCAATCTACATTTACAAAGAGTCAGCACAGAACAGCTAGCTGGTTTCATAGCATAGGGTCTACAAAAGAATCCATCACTGTCAACTCATGTTCATACTGTCACTTCGGAATATGCTGCATGCACAACCATCACAGTCAATCTTCTTTGCATTGGCATCGTATTCATGGAGAAGGTTTTGCCTCGCTTTGCTGCACAACTGCAAAACTGCATCCTATTTCACTTAACAGCAAGCTCTTCAGCACAGGAAATGCGACTCATGTTTGCAAAGTGCCTCAAATTTAACAGTAACGTGCAAATACTTAATCACATTTAAAATTACTAAAAATATTTCAAAAGCTGGCCTAAATCTTTCTGTGCTACCCATTTGCTCAAGACTTTTGCAACAAGTACACACCATACTGTACTGGCCATTTATTGACCAGGTATAGTAACCTGAACTTTCAGAATATATTTTGCAATGACTTTTTCAAGCTGTTTGTGAAAGCCAGTGCTCAGCCCTGTAAAAATAACTACAGACTCTTATCATTTGTGTTCCAGCTACTTGCTGGCTGGGTTCTGGAAGTAAGTTTGCAAATGAGGAACTGTGTAAAAGCGCACGGTATGTGCAGAGAAGAATAGTCTTGATGGCTGAACTTGCAGAAAGCTTCCCACTCAGCATGACAGCATTTCTGTGTCTGCATTGCAAGAACTTTTGAACACCACATCTGATCAATTCCAAAATTTCAGGAAACGTTCTAGGCCGAAATGGCCAGAACTCCTTTCATTTGTTTTATTGGGGGGGAGGGTTAGCTTGTTTTTGTTTTTTGGGGGGGAGGGGAGGAGAGATCAGAAAACTGAAAAAGTGGAAAATGGGAGGCATATGGAACAGTCATTGCGTCAAGCACCTCTGCAATTGTCTGTATATCAAACACAACTGGTGGATGGCACCACTAACACCTTCCAGCATAACAACATCCCTGTTTAGCCTCCTGATTGAGGTTATCATGTTGGACACTGAATTACTTGCTTCCCAGACAAAGAAGAAAAAGGAGCTGAGGGTGGTCTGGGGGGAAGAGAATGGAGGACCCTGGTCTGGGGGAAGGCGGGAATGGGGAGCACACAGAACCTTTAGCACAGGGGTAGAATGGGGGACCCTGGAATTGGGCAGAGGGGCATAGTGGGCACACAGAGCCCCTGGGGGAGACTGGGGATCCTATTATGGGCATGGGGGAAGGTGGGAATGGGGGGCACACAGAGCCCATACCATTGAGGAAGAAGGGGAGAAATGGGGTATTAGGAGCGTAAGTCCCATTTTCAAAAGTGACTTTGGCACACTGTTTTTTAGGCACTGAAAGATGCCGATAGGCAGGCACCCAGCAGGATTCTCACAGTTTTCAGTATGAAAGATGAAGCTATGCAATAAACGCTGGTGAGTTTTGCAAACTCGGAACTCAGCTCAGGGTTAGCAAAAGTGGAGGCAGATCTAAGCTACAGAGTTTGGATGTAGAACTAAGCTGCCCCAAAATTTGAGGGAACAGTACATGGATCTGGGAATGTGGTTTGGGCCCCATCTGTAGTCAAAACATTTGCTAAAGCCCATAAATCTTTGGTGCAAGCCTGGGCCTGGTCAATGCAAACATTTAGGGGTAGTGTCCAAGCCAAGTGAAACTTGCTTTCACACGTGGCTTACCCATGAGCCACATAAAATCTGCTGCTTCCCCTGGATTTCAGTTGGAAGTTTTAGGTGCAGTCCAAATGAAGTGACCAGATTCTGAACTGGTATAAACCAATATCGTTCTGTTGAATGCAATTATGCCAATATACACTAGCTGAAGATCTGTCTCCAAAAGTCAGAGTGAAACTTGGGAGGAGAGGTGGAATAGAGACAAAGAAATAGCCGGCCTTAGCTCATGAGTTTACAAAGCTCTAGTGGTGTTGTCATCCCAACAAATCTCTGGGGTTAACAAAAACCAC
Organism: Mauremys reevesii; assembly: GCF_016161935.1. Taxonomy (NCBI): domain Eukaryota; kingdom Metazoa; phylum Chordata; order Testudines; family Geoemydidae; genus Mauremys; species Mauremys reevesii. Next base: position 21,007,984 of record NC_052641.1, read on the forward strand.
TACCACAAATGGAAGTTTCTAATAGGGTGGAAAGAAGGTTTTCTGGCAGTAAGAAGCCGGGGAACATTAAGAAACCAAACTTTAGGCTGAGCTATTAGGAAAAATGACATCCAGACCATTGAAATCTTCAGTGAATGCTTGTACTTTCCAAGATCCTTGCTAAATAAATCAAGGCTTATCACAGTAGCAATGCAACCATTCTCTGGCTTTCAGCAGTCAGGCTTAATGACTGCTTAAAGTACCACACATGCTCTGGCATCACTTTAACCCCTGAACTCAAGCTGGTTATCATCCGTATCATAAAATAACTACAAATGAATTATTCTTCCATGTAACAACATTTGTCCTCGTGGTTACAACAAATGAAGCACAGAAGCAACTGACAGGAAAAAAGTATGCACAACGTAGTCAGAAATATGCAATTCATCAGCAGCACATTGGAAAACCTGAACCTGCTAAAAAGCACAATTTGCAGAGATGCCTAACTATTGCAGAGCTCTGTTACTGCAACATATAAATTGGAGCCCTTGCACTTACCTCACGCTGGGGAATGTGTTATCAATAGGCAGTATCCTCAGATGTGCTAAGGACCCACAAAGTCTCCTCAGAATCTGACCCATTTGGCATAAGAATCTGGATTCATGCAATTATTTTTTTAAACAACTATAGGGCTCTGTCCTCCAATGGATGCCATGCATAAATGGAAGAAAACACATCAGTGTGCTTCTTAGATTACTGTGGAAATATTTTCTCTCCTTGGAATGTATTATTGTTTTTAGGAAAATAACAGCAGCCCTTGCAACATCCAGTATGGAAGCATACTTCATCCCTGTTTGCTGCACTAGGAGACTTCTCTTTCTTCACGCTGGGATGTGTGCGACTGAAGTGGATATTACAGAGTCACTAGTAGCATGTTTTTAATATACACAAGACACAAAATTATGACAATCCGGGTCTTTAGGGACATTGTGGTTTGCATTTGGAGAGACAATCTAAAGCAACAGAGAAATGAATGTCAGTATCTATTCATGTGCAGCTCAGCCACTGGCAGAAATGAGTCAGCGTTTGCACGTAGAGATCCTTCATTCCGGTGTGATGATTTGGGGGAGGTGGGTGTGTTTTGTGTTTTAAAGTACAAACCTTAGTGTGTTCTCTTGTTTAGTCGGAGGAAAGATCACTAGGAAGTTCTCTGTTACTTGAAATAAAAACATGTTCTCCTAGACACAGCCTTTGTGCAATTTTCCACCTCCTGCTGGAGCATCAAGAAACTGCAGCAAACTACCCCTAACTACATCCTAATCACAGATCTACCTAGCTACTCCAGAACTGTCGCCTTCTGGCCAAACTAAAATCCCCACCTATCTCTCTGACATCTCTTTGTGGACATCTAATAGCTAGTGCAAGCTCAACGTGGCTGAAACAAGGCGCTACGATACCACAAATAAATAATAAACAATACTACTCTGCATTCCTGCAGCATACTACTTCCTTCTGCAGTCTCAGGAACATCAGCTAGTCAACTCAATCTGTATCATAATATGCTATAAGTCAGCATTATGCCACCGCCTATTGCAGCATCAGGGAACTGCCACAAATTCATATGATTTGCACTGCAACCCAGGATGTGTGTGTGGCATGACATGGAAACAGAGAATTTCCCTGGCCTTTACTGGAAGTTGTGTGGCTACTCAGCTGAAGCCAGCTGGTGAACGTGACTTCAAGAGAGACTTTATTGCTTAGATGCTGGTAATATTTATTGCCAGAGAAATTTAACTTACTGCTGTGACTATCTGATAGGGAAGGAACCGCTCATGAGATTCTGCAGAACATATAGCCTCCAATAAACCAATCGGCAGTGTGAGAAAGGATTGATATAAATCAATGCAAAAGGAATTTAAAATAAAGCAACGTCTCAACGTTGCAGGTTGTAAATGTCCATGCATGCACTGGATGCGTGTAGAGCAATTGCTGGGACAAAAGGTTGGAAGCCTTTATTGAAGAGATAGCTCCCCCAGAGCACGAGACATATCCTCTTCATTTCTTGTAAATCCTACATTTCTCCACACTCTCTTCCCCTCATTCCTGACTCACACAAGACATGTGCCAGACATCAGGATCACAGCTACTTATTCCCCACAGCAGGATGGAGCACTTGGTCATCTCGAACGTGGCCAATTTCTCCAGAATTCTGCTGGAGGAAAAATTGTAGCCCATATTTATGGCTCTGAAGACATTTGCTAATGGGAGCAAGTAGCTGCAGCAAGTAGTTTAATTAGTATCCACACATCATTTAAGATGAAAGTCAATTCTAAGGGAAATGAGTATGCAAGAGGAAAAATATTTACCTCATTCTGTATCAGCATCTTAGCAAGGATTCCATCCTACCCTTGCAGCGGAGAGAATCACAGTGCCTGCTGCTCAGCAGGAATCCCTTAGCAAGTGTACACATGCGTAGCTTAACAATTGCTTCTGTCCCCTGGCTCTAGCAGGGTGACCTGCGGAATAGGGTGGGGAATGAGAGAATCTTCTTCATATAGGTGGTAAAGAACAGGGGCGGCTCTAGGCATTTTGCCGCCCCAAGCACGTGCCTGCGAGAGGTCCGCCGAAGCCGCGGGACCAGTGGACCCTCCACAGGCAAGCTGCCGAAGACAGCCTGCCTGCCGCCCTCGCGGCGCCGGCAGAGCGCCCCCCGCGGCTTGCCGCCCCAAGCATACGCTTGGTGTGCTGGGACCTGGAGCCGCCCCTGGTAAAGAACAATCCTGCCTAGACTAGGTATGGAGGCATGATGGGGGGAGGAGGGAGAAGAGAGAATGCCCAGGATTGACATGGCGTGGAGTCAGAAGTGCTGGAACTAGGGGTGCTGCTGCACTCCCTGGCTTGAAATAGCAGGAACAACCCAAATACATGGTTTTCCCCTTCAGCACCCCCACTATACAAATTGTTCCAACACCACTGTGTGGAGTGCTATAAAGCATACTGACATGACCCTTGGGGTGATGTCATAACCCACATTTCGCAGCCATGAATGCACTGGGGCAGCTGGGAACATGCCAGGCAGAAGAGGAGAAGGCAAAACCAGAGTCACATAGATTTGCCATCAACCCCATTCTAGGGTGCCACTGACAGGTGTTACCAGAGCAGACTAGCTAGGCAGCGGCTCCAATGCCCCAGGTTATGAGTGTGCACATAACAGCTGCAGGAGGTCACTCAGCACACAATCTGACACCCACAGGCCAGGGAGTTTTCACAAGGACCTTTCAGCTGCCATCTGAGTTATGTAAATCTCCCCAAACTGGTAGCAAACAAACATCATGTATTTGAGTATGACACACAACAAGTTCAGGGGAATGAGTAGGAGAGAGAAAAGAAGCAGAAATGCTCAGAATAGCTAAGCAATGATTCTCAACAGGACTGACAAACAGAATCCTGCTACTGCTGTGGATTTCACAGAGAGAGTCAGAAAAATCCTCCAGGGTAAGGAAGGCAAATGACAAAACTTTGTAGCTTTTTATTTTATTTAAAGTGAATTTATGACACCACTGTGGGTTTGGCGCTGGTGGCTACAGTTTCAAGCTCAACAGAGTGAAAGTCACCTCTGGTACTTGCTTCAGATTTAGAGTCTCTAGGAACACAAAGCCCAAGGATAGTGACCACACAGACATTTTACAAGGTCTACTCTGTTTTACAAGTTTTATTAAAGTTACAGTTAAAGTTATGATCACCCAAGCATATAGAAAGGCTAATCTTGCAGCATAGGGTCACAATTCTAAACCCCGTAATCTTGTGGCATAAGGTCATTCTTTGGTCACTTACTTATGTCAAGCGTTTCTTAAGCCTATGGCCTAGTACAGCTAAGTGAAAATCTCACAAGCCTCAGCCTGTAGGCCTTGCATTTCAGCCATCCTTACTTAGAAGTAGGCCTTCGAACTACTGATAATCTTATTTTTCTATAATCCTACAATTTAACTGTATTTACTGCACAGTGATTATATATGATTAGCATGTTAGTTAATCATAAATGAACAATAAACTAAAATCATTGGCTCTGGCTTTGACCCGGTTTCCTCTCAGTTCCAGACAAGTTAAGGGCATTGTTTTGGTGTGTTATTTAAAGCACTGCATGTGAACTGCATTTAAATGTAAGCTACACTTTATAGCTTGTATTCACTAGGCATCGCCATGGCCTTTCACTGTGCTGTGCAGCTAGGGCTAAGACCCTAACACCACTGAAGTCTACAGAAAAACTCTCATTGACTTCAATGGCCTTTGAGTCAGATCCTTCCTGTGTCCCTGGCAGGCAGTCTTGAGCTGAACACCAGATTGGTATTACAGTAGCACCCAGACCCCCCGTCAGGAATGGGGCCCTTCCATGCTGCGCTCTGTACAAAGATGAATAAAGAGCCAATCCCTTATCCGAAGTGCTGGGACACTAATGCAAATAATACTAATAGACCACAAGAGCGAAGGAAAGGAAAGACAAGGGTAATTGTACTGGGCACGGGAGGGGTAAACTAAGGGTACAAGGGTGACTGGCATCTGGTGGTTGTTAGCCTGTGGCTCAAGGAAATAGAAAGAGCAATTGCGCCAGAGGTGTGTTCTGATTCTTAACACATTGTGCAATGAGCAGAGGCAGAAAGGGAGACACAGACAATGCGCCCAAGGCATTTAAGTCACATCGTTAGCCAGCAAAGAGTTTCCAAACAGTTGCACTTTTAAAGGGCTGCTCTCTCTTTACATTAAAGACTATATATACACACTTCAGTGGCTGAAAGTGCAGCTTCCCCCAGTGCTCTGCTGATCATCATGCCGAGCTCACGGGAGCGAAGATTATGCTCTCTGCTGCATTGGTCCCTACAGTTCCATTCTCCCACCACGCTGCTGAGGCTCAGTAAATTTCTTTTGCACAACAGGCCACTAAAAATTCACTGTAAGCCAGAGTGGTCTCTGCCCATTGTGATTTGCCCTCTTGCGTATGGGCCTTTCCCCTCACATTTGCCATCTAAAAATCACCACCACCCACACGAAGGGTTGACTGATTTTACCGGCTGTAATTATGCTCTCAAATAATATCCCACTGTTTCCTCATCAGTGATCATGGGGGATAATTGTTTTTATCCACCTCTGCGGAGCACTTTAAGATCTATGGGTGGAAAATTCTGTATGAAGTGCAAAGTATTATTATTCAACTGCCATTAAAAACATTTCAGGGGAAAGTACAGAACCTTAGGAGACAGTGATTAGCCTGAATGGTTGTTGCTAAAAATATGAACCATATTAGAGACTAAGGTTTCCATTTAGCAGCCTACAATGGTTCTGTTTACAGCACGGTTAAATGCCAAGGCCTCTATCTAGGTGCCCTTTGGAAGAACAATCACCTCTAGTGATTTGCACGCTATGGTGATTCCCCTCCTACGGGGACACAGCCTTAAACCATTTGTGGGGGAGAAGCTAGTCCTGTCACTTAACGCCCTTCTGAAACGCAATCAGATACAGGACGACGAGAGTGGTCTAAGACTAAATAGAACAAAATCTGTAATTTGATTATAATAATAATCTCCCACCGTTCTGAGGCACTTTGAGATCTTTGGATGAATAGCACCACACAAGTATTAAGGCATTCAGGACAGACCTACAGGCAAGCAGCAACTTAATTGGCTAAATGGCATTCGTTCACTTGCCCTCTGTACTTTTCTGCAGCTTATTCTGACAGCACAATTGCAAAGCCCTCGGAGAACAACTTTAAAGAGAAAGCACCTGGCTCTTGCCAATTGTAATGGGGCACTACATTCTGAAACCTGCTTTCAAGCACTATAGTATTCCATTCCATTTGGTTTAATACATCTTATCAGTGGATTTTCAGTTCGTTTTAAATGATGTACCAATGAATAAAGGTTTACGTTTCCTGCAGGAATACCACAAAACAGTTATTTGAGAAGACAGCATCAATACCTAATGAGCTGACCACAATTGAAAGTTATTACAAGAAATGGCAGAAGAATTAGTGACTAGGCCCTTTTAAAAAAAAGTTTATAGCATCTGCTGCCCATTCTGGCTCTTACACTTATGAGTTAGGGCAGCAGGAGTTGTCAGGGTCACCCCCAATTAGATACGCAGAATCACATATGGTAAGAGCTTTTCCACAAGGTGCTGCGTGTCACGAGGAGTGAATCAAAGCAGTACCAACAACAGAGGGGGGTGAGAGTTATACAGTCAGAGCAAAAAAGGCCGAATTGGGCTAAAACAAGACTTATCTCGTGAGCCTCACTGGATCTCCCTCCAGGCAGACAGGTCTAGCAAACTGGGCTTGAGTCCGGGAATCAGGAACTCCCAACTCTGTTTCCAGCTCTGCTGCTAACTCAGTGGATGGCCTTCGGCAAGTCACTTCTCTCCAGGCCTCAGTTTCCCCCAACCCAGGCACCACTCTTACCTACCTCACGGGGGTGCTGGAAGCAGTGATTCAATGACGTACGTGAAGTGCTTTGAGAGTCTCGGCTATAGAAGGGCAGACACCCATTGATGTTAATACTTCAGCACTTGGAAACAGCAGAACGCTATATAAAAAGAGGCTAAATTTTATCACAATATATAATGTGTTGGTCAAATACCCACTAACATCGGTCTTCCCCCCCAGGTGCCAGGGAGTTGCACAGACCGACCTCCAAGGGTGACACCTTGAGGTCACTGTGATTAGCATTGCGCTAATGCTGAGGAGTCCCAGTCATAGGCCAGGGCCTCACTGTGTTAGGTGCTGTATAAAGACCTCCCAAGTCTTCATTAGCCCACCACTGTCAACCTGCATAGACAGGAGTACTTGCAAGGTCCCCCAAGTGTCACACGCATTTGGCCAGAAACAAAACACTTCAACCAAGAACAAAATACTGGATCAGAGAAACTTGGAGAGAAACCCAAAGAGGTCAGGAGGACTGAGTCATTTTCCCTAATGCTTTTCAAGCTACATTTATTCAAAAGCATTTGGGAAAAAAATCCCATTCACTGCAACAGCCAGTTGATCTTGTATTGACATTATGCATATCTCAAGTTAGTGCTAATGAAAAATATATGAGCCATTGCAGCGTGGGTTCTGTGCAAAGATTGCCTCTGGATCCAGATCAGTTCTCTTCCGCTCTCCTGCGACTGCAGTTTGTGAGGACTATGGTGCGATTTTACTCACTGTGAGAATATCCTGGCTCCTCATCCACAAATTCACGTTCAATGTTCTACAATGTCAGATCTTCCCCGAAACATCCAGTGTACCAGTTTCTAACCATGGGGAGGAGAGCAGAAAAAAACCTGTGAGAAACTGACATTCACTCTTTCTCAGCTGGTGCCTGCTGAACACCATGGGGGAGGGATAGCTCAGTGGTTTGAGCCTTGGCCTGCTAAACCTAGGGTTGTGAGTTCAATCCTTGAGGGGGCCACTTAGGGATTGGGGGGAAACTGTCAGGGACAGTACTTGGTCCTGCTAGTGAAGGCAGCAGACTAGATTCCATGACCTTTTAAGGTCTCTTCCTGCTCTATGAGACAGGTATATCTCCATATATTACTTTTTTATTATATAATTGACTGCAGCAGCAGTGCCAGTGGGAACTGATATCAGTGGAATGTTAATGGGCAACACAGCAAGGAGGTACCAGCAGAGAAAGGGTCAATGTCAGCTTATCACAGATTGTCTCTCTTTCTTCTAAAAACTGGAGCACTGGAAGGTTTGGGAAAGATCTGACATTTTAAAAAGCCTGGATGAGGTTGCAAGGTTTATTTAGTGATAGCAAAGGGAGCTGGAAATTAAAGGAGGCCTCTGAAGAATTGGGTTGATGAGTAGGGAAAAATAATTACGTAAAGTGAGAAAACATATACAGAGTGTGCAGATAAGCAGGAGGGAAGGGTGTGTCTGCCAGCAATAGAGCTTCTGATTTCAGGTTCATCTTGCCACTTACTCAGAGTTCTCCACACACAGTATCTTATGCTGTTTCAGGACTTTTTCTTGGCGGGGGAAAGAACATCCCATTTACAAAACAGGGTTTTCCTAGTATCAGAGGGGGAGCCACGTTAGTCTGGATCTGTGAAAAGCAACAAGGGGTCCTGTGGCACCTTATAGACCAACAGAAATATTGGAGCATGAGCTTTTGTGGGGGAATCCCCACTTCGTCAGACGCATGTCTAGGGTTTTCCTAGCAATCCAGTAATACAACTAGGTTTTTTACAGCTTCATTCATGTAAACAATATCCTAGCACATTGTACAACATCCAATAAATATCATCTCGGAGCTAAAGTAATAAAATAGCAGAGACAGCGCATGCGTAGGCAGTTTCTGCAAGGAAGCAAAGATGTTCTGAGCCATGATTTAAAAAAAAAAAAAGGAGAGTCTATGAGGGGAAGTGATATAGGGAGGCTGTTCTGGACATAGGAGTTGCAAAGGAGAAGACTCTCACTCTATCGGTGCTGAGGCTCTGTCATGGGACAGAAGAGGTGAAGTTAGAAGAACAGAGGGAACAGCAAGGGGTAGGCTGAAGAGTGCATCTACACTGGCAATCTGAGAGTCTCAAAGGGGTAGACAACATGATGGTAAAAATACTAGGACATTGTCTACCATTCGGTTTCCACCAGGGCGACCCATGTGCCTCAATATACACCCAGGGGGATCAAATCTTTAGGCAAAATGACAGTTCAGCCTCCAGAGCTAATCAGGCATTTTTGCTGAGGCCACCTATGTAAAAGAGAGTCAGTTAGTGCTTTCCATGATGTCACCATCTGTCCTGTTAGGAAACATGCCAAGACCCACAAACCCATCTTCCATGGCTCCCTGAACAGTCACCAGAGGGGCCAGGTTGAGCTCTGCAAGCTCACAGCTCATGTGTTTTTATGAATGTACCCAAGACAATGCTTTTCGCAGGGTGCTCTGAGAGGCTCCCAAAATGCATTCATTAGAAGAGGGCCTTGCCTCCCTTCCCATGCGTAACTGAGAGCAGGATTGGACCTCATTAAAGGCAGCAGTGCTGCAGAAGCTAACAGATGACTGAATTTAGCTACCAAGGGTGTGGTACTTGCTCCACTTTCTAAAGCAGCTCCCCATCTAGCAGGAAAGTTAGAGAGAAGTCGTTATATAACGGAGACGCGAGTGCCCTGGGTATTGAATGAATTATGAATACAGAACCGTCATCACACCCATTACAAACGCATTTGTGCCTTCTGGAGTCTGGCTCAACAACAATTAACTTAAAAGCTGTGAAATAAGTATATAGGGCTTGGAATTGTTTAAAAAAATCATTTGGGGGAAAAAAATAGACAAGATCCAGCTTATGCGCTAGATAAATATCCACTACAAACTCATGGTGAGCCAGCCAATAGCTTCCTACTTTTTTAATGCATTTGACATAATTCCACAGAAAGCACTCGGAGCTCAGAGCTTTGCAGTGAGTCAGCAAAGATCTTCCAACTTTTTCTTAAAAAAAACTGCTGACAGATTAAAGTTGCTGGAGGGAAAAAATAAATAAAAGGAACGATATCCAGGCGACTGTCAGAACAGACATCTGACTGCACAGGGGGAAACAAAGAGCCTCTGGGTAAAGCCTAAATATACATCTGCAAGGGAAGTAAAAAAAAATGTTCTCTGTGCTATCACACAAATAATGCAAAGCAGTCAAACATCACCAGTTCAGCGCAATTACAGGAGCGCAAATAAAAGTCTCATTAACAAATGAGACGGATTTAATTATGTGGAGATGGGGACTCCATCAAGATGGATAGGTGAATCTGTGCATGCAGCTATGTAAACAGGTTTTCAGTACCTCTAGTCTAAATGGCGCCATGAAACTGAAGTGCAGAACTGTGATTAACAGGGGAGATAGCTCCACCTCAGGTGTGAAGGGCAGAATAAAAAACAAAGCACATTTATAAGGACTAACCGTGTTTCATAGAATTGTAAATATAAAAACAAACCAAACAGATCTAGGGCTGGATCTTCAAGGTAGGTAAATTGCCTAAGTTCCCCTGAGCTCCTCCAGTTTCCACCAGTTTAAGCTCTGGCTCTAGTGCGTAAGCCACAGGGTGGATAGCACTCAGCCAGCGAAATAAATACAAAGACGCTTTTTCATCTCCCTCCCTTAGCCTCTTCAGCGCCTTAGGGCACAGGACAATAGTCACGAGACTTAGCACAACACTCGGTTTTAAATTTTCAAAGCACTTTGTAAACATGAATAATAAATACGTGATCAGCCTTCTCCTCATCACGTCTCACTCCTGCCAGTGAGGCAAGTATCATCTTTAATTGAGAGCAAGAGAAACCTGAGACACAGAGGTGGAGGGGCAGATCCACAAGTGGTGTAAAACGCCCTAGCTCCACGGAGGTCAATGTTTCGCCTTCACATTGAAGTCAATGAAATTTCCTGCCACTGAAGATCCCTGAACAACTTGCTCTCCTGCCAGTGGCAATGCCAGGAACAGAATGCAGTACCATTCACAGGGGCTCCTCATAGCAGAATGTGCAAAAAGTCCCACCAGCTGATGTGGGAGGGGGAGAAAAGTAATACAAAATGCCAAAACCCAAGAGGCAATGTAGCCCTCCAAACAGGGCTGCAGTGGGACCTAGGTGGCAGCCATCTGCTGTCTGTCTGCATGGAGGTGGAGTCCTTCCTTTGAGCAAACCCTCTGTGCTGGTTGAGAATACACACCTGTGACAGGTTCGGTCATAGAGACCCTCTTGGGACTGTCACCTGATGTGCTGAAACTACCTCTGAGCCCGTTTGCCCTGTCAGCTTGGGACTCCAGAACCCTGCCTTGTTGAGCCAGACATGCTAGCCAGCTGCAACACAGACCCAGGATCTGAACCACATCCCCAAAGCTGCAGGCTTTAACTGAAAACCACTCAGCGGGTACTCCTGTCTCCAGCACCCAGACACCCAGCTCCCAATGGGATCCAAACCCCAAATAAATCTGTTCTACTCTGTCTAAAGCTTATACAGGGTAAGCTCATAAATTGTCCGCCCTCTATAACACTGATAGAGAGATATGCACAGCTGTTTGCTCCCCCGGGTATTAATCACTTACTCTGGGTTAATTAATAAACAAATATGATTTTATTAAGTATAAAAAGTAGGATTTAAGTGGTTTCAAGTAATAACAGACAGAACAAAGTAAGTCACCAAGTAAAATAAAACAAAACATGCAAGTCTAAGCCTAATACATTTAAGAAACTGAATACAGGGAAATCTCACCCTCAGAGGTGTTCCAATAAGCTTCTTTCACAGACTAGACTCCTTCCTAGTCTGGGCCCAATCCTTTCCCCTGGTACAGTCCTTGTTCCAGCTCAGGTGGTAACTCAGGGATTTCGCATGACTGGCAGCCCTCTTTGTTCTGTTCCACCCCCTTTTATAGCTTTGGCATAAGGCGGGAATCTTTTGTCTCTCTCTGGGTTCCCACCCAACCTTCTAAATAGAAAAGCACCAGGTTTAAGATGGATTCCAGTTCAGGTGACATGATCACATCACTGTAAGACCTCCTTCTTCATAGCCTAGTAGCTGGAAGACCCATACATAGGAAGGCTTGCAGGTAAGCAAATCCATTCACAGTTCATTGATTCTGAGGCACCCTTAAATGGCTTCCACTTAACATGTTTACATTAGTAATACAAGTTTATATCTTATTCTCCTACCTCCAGACATAGAAATAATACATGCAAATAAACAGGATGAACACACTCAGTAGATCATAAGCTTTGTAATGATACCTTACAAGAGACTTTTTGCATAAAGCATATTCCAGTTACATTATATTTACACTCATAAGCATATTTCCATAAACATATGGAGTGCAACGTCACAAACCCCAAAGAATAATGCTGCATGAGCCTGCAGAGCTTCTGAATGACTTACTGCTCTCCATAGCTATGGATGGAGAATCAACTAACAGTCATCTTTGTGGCCAAACATCCTGCAGTTGCAGTGCTTACAGGGGTCTGTACAAAGGGGAGGAGTCTATTCTAATCTGGGAGTAGCGGCTTTGTCAAAACAATGCTTAAAGAGCAACTCCTGCAGTGACCTGGCTTAATTTTTCATTTTGAGTTTTAGTCTAAATAAGTCTAGATAAGTTTTGCCAGGTCTGCAACACCTTGTGGCCCTCCCCTTTCCACGTACATATACAGACACTTTACGCACTTTTATGTCAAGTCAAAGCAAGTTATATCTCAATGCACTTTGAAGCAGTTTGCCAGTTCATTGCAGACAGTACATCAGCTCCTTTCTGAGGTTAGAGTCTCTGATGCAAATGAAGACACCCAACCTGCAGAAGCATCCAGATGCTACCATTAATTCAATATTACCTTTAAATGGAGTAAATCAGAATGGTTCCAAGCGCAATAAATTTAGCTGTGCAAGAAAAATTCCTCCTTTGTGCTCTGTACCTTATGGTGAAAATACAAACAATGGCATGAATATTTCAGTGAGGATATCTGTTAGGGCCATTGCAGCATAAGATGTTATTAAATCTTCCAAAACATATTCCCATTATATTCTCCTTAATGCACACCATTATGCTTCACTCATCCATTACCATCAGTGGATTCAAAAGCTACATTTAAAAATTATTTAAAAAAAATAAATGTATTGGACTGAGCATCTGTGTCAGCCAGGGAATAAGAGATTTCAAATATGATTATTATTAATTATTATTATCTGTATTACAGCAGCACCTTGAGGCCGCGGTGTACTAGTCACTGCACACACACACACAAACAATAGGCAGTCTCTGCCCGGAGGAGCTCGCACTCCTAACCAATAAGACAGAGACAGGTTTGGAAGGGAAAAAGTCACAGGGAGGGGAAGGGACTTCCCCAGGTATCCCAGCAGCAGAGCTGGGGATTGAACTAAGATCTCATAACTGCCAGGCCAGTACCCTGAGGGAGGTTTAGGTTGGATATTAGGAAAATCTTTTTCACTAGGAGTGTGATGAAGCACTGGAATGGGTCACCTAGGGAGGTGGTGGAATCTCCTTCCTTAGAGGTTTTTATGGTCAGGCTTGACAAAGCCGTGGCTGGGATGATTTAGTTAGGTATTGGTCCTGCTTTGAGCAGGGAGTTGGACTAGGTGACTGCCTGAGGTCCCTTCCAACCCTGAGATTCTCTGATTCTAATGGCACAGCCCAGGCAGTGAGCCACCACTGGTAAAAATGCTGGTAGTACAAGTGTGGCCAGCGCTCCTGGGGGCAAGCCCATGCTGCCTCACCCTGCTGAGCGCTCTGCGGCCATGGGTGCCTTTTTGGCACTGCAAGCAATGGTGGGAAACATTAGCAGTATTTGCCTGAGTGCAGACAAGAGCAAAGGGACAGAGTGGTTTTGGGAAGGTCGGCCTTTGCGCCTTGTTCACTTTCAGATTATTCTCATCTCTTTTGATTTTAAACACTGACCTGGAGAAAAACACCCTTCTGGAGGCATTCTATAGAACTGAATAGGGATGCAACCTATAGGGTATTATGGACATTTAATGGGATGGCCTTAAAAACTACAGAATTATTCCTCTAACCCCTTTGTGCTTTTTAAATCATTCCAATAAAATATAAATGTGACCTTTAAAACCTGCAGGTAGATCCTCAGGTGCTGTAAACTGGGCAAAGCTGCATTGGCTTCAATGGAGCTACATCAATTTACCCCACAGGTCTGGAGCAGACTTGTCATGTGTCATATTTGTCAGCCAATACAACAGGGTTTGGGGGCGATGCTTTTGTCAGGTCACACAGGGCCCAGCAGTTGTGAATTTTATGGGCCAAGCAGCTGTGACCACTTCACACTACAGTAGAATCCTAGCTTTTCTGTGCACCTTCGCACGGTAGGAGGGGATCTTTCTGGGGACAACACAGCAGCTCCTGTGAGCTTTGTGAACCCTTCTTAATTTGAGTCTAAAATCAACCGTGGATATTTGGGACTTCGCAGTATGAAAAACAAAAGCACGTTTCAGCTCTGCACAGATCCCCTCTTCATGGGACACACAGACTCTTAGCAACCATATTTGTGGGCAGAACGATGAATCTCTGAATGCACCGGGGAGCCGATACGCCATTAAACCTGAAATGATGCTCAGTCCATTTCTCTCTCCGCCCTCTGTGCACACTCCGCAAGCTGTGCAGTGCTGCAAACAGCTCACTGGTGGGACACAGGAGCACACATTACCTCTGAACACTGGCATCCTGGAGATTGCCAGCAAGTGAACATTTAGGTGTGTCTGTTTGGGGCTGCGTCTGAATTCAAACCCCTGCAGTTTCTCCTGCGTGATCATGTTCAAATCTTTGGCTAAAAACATTTGTGCCCAGGTTCTATAAGACACTCTACACACATTCCCAAATGTACCAGGTATTATTAGGATTTGCAAGGCTGAGGCATCTCTCAAGAGCCTGAACAAGCACATACTAGGATTTGCCCACATTGGTGCAGAGCAAAAACTTCTTCACAATTATCACCTGCAGTCTGAGTGGCAAGTTCTCCCGCTCCCTCCTGTTTCCATGACACTCTACCTCCCAACAGATCACAATGGCACTCCTTCCCAAAGGCAACTGGACTGACCAGAAGCCAATCAGATTATTGGCCCTAACTGTATTAGGGAGCAATTCACGGCCATCTATGCAATAAAACTTCTTTGTACTAAGCATTTCTATAGCAGCTTTCACCCAAGGGTCTGAATGCACTTAGAAAACATTAACTAATTAATATTTACAAAACCTCTGTGAGGGATCTAAAGAAGAAGCTTTACTTCACCCACCACTTAACTGCAGTCACCTCTGGGGTGGAACATAGATGCAGTTTAACAGCACACCGCTTGCAGCACTGCTAGAGCACAGTTTATGATAAGCTGTGGAGAATACCATATCCAATGGACGAAATGCAGAAGAAATGTAGGGAGGCAGAATGGAAATATCCAAGTTAGAACTTGGCCAGGACCACAGGGTAGACATTCCTATTTTATTGGGAAGTGCCAAAGAACATCAAATGACCATAAAGAGGCAGGACAATTCCTAGCACACAAAAAGCCTCGAGGCAGTCTTGTTGTGTCCCACACTGGTGAAGTTAGTCCTCGTTATCCTTAGAAAATCTACCTGGAATTCCAAAGGTCAAACAGTCACCCATCCTGCTAATCATTAGGAGGTAATAAAACAGCATTAGAACTGACTCTGCAGTTCTGTAAAGCCTTTCAACCCAAGGCTCGTCAAGGATTTTGTAAATACTAATTAAGCCCCACATCTCCCCTTCCAGGCAGGTACCTTGGACTTATCGCCAGTGTTTTACAGGGAGTGACCTGAGACACAGATAGAATAAAGAATGAAGCATACACAGAGACCCAATAGCTCAAAAATGAAGAGAAAAAAGGAGTTGACCTCCCGGCTTCTTCTAACCACTAGGCCTCAGTGTCTACAGATCTAATTAAATCTAATCTTTAAATACAAAAATAAATAAATCAGAAAACAAAGGAGGTTTTACAACACTGTCCAAACGTACACCCAACAGCTAGTAACACAGCTCCTAGGGGATTGCTGTAATATAAGGGGAAAATCCTCAGCCTTGCAGAGTGACTCTACCAGAGGTTTCAGGGTATGGGACCTACAGCGCTGCAGTAATAACATACTGTACCATGGATACAACACAGCGACCGTGTGCATTTATATCCCCCCAAAGCGCCATCTGTGCTTCCCACTTCTTTTCAGCAGACTAGCAAGGCCACTTAGTGGCGGCTCAGGGGAAAGCTGTGTTACGCACATCACCCATATATATCAACAGTGACAACAGCTTTGAATGACAAATACCCTTTGAGACTGGTGAACTCGTAAAAGCACTAACCTTACTAGCGCATCGAATGGATCTTGTGGGACGTGCTACAAACGTGGCCTAACCCATCCTTCCATAATGTGCTGGCACCTCTGTCAATTAAGTGTTTTGCTGGGTTGTTGTGGCCGTGTTGGTCCCAGGATATGACAGAGACAAGGTGGAGGAGATCCTGAAGAAGAGCTCTGTGAAGCTCAAAAGCTTGTCTCCACCACCAACAGAAGTGGGACCAATAAGAGATATTACCTCACCCGCCTTGTTATTCTGCTCCTAGGGCAGCCAGCAGATGGTACTCATGCATTAGAGAGCTAGCATTGGCTTGGGGAGAAGGATTTTTGCTCTCTCCCATCCCCCAGGGACACATCCCAGCTTGTCTCAGCTCATGTAACAAACAGCAAGAGCTGTAAATATCTAGCATATTGGGCTGCGGCATTAAGCCTTCTCACACAGCCTCTCTCATTAACTCTTATGACACTTTGCATTTTCCAGGATGCCAGCTAAGTGACTGCTTAGGAGGATATGAATGAAGGCTAATCAGATCGTCAGGGGTGATGATTAATATCAGCTATAACAAGTATGCAATTGACACAGTCGATTTGTTTGAAACTACTAATAACCCATTAAGCTAAAGGCCAGAGCTGGTGGGAAAAAATAATTTCATGAAGAATTTCAAAATATCAAAGTGGCTTCCATTTTGCAGAGGACACATTTTCCATTGTTTAATTAAATCTTCTACGGTGATTTTCACCAAAAATGTTATCATGATTTTTTAAAATAAAAAATAGGTTTTTGGGGGGCTTTTAAAGTAAACTAAGAACCAGATTTTCAGTTATGATTTTGATTACAAAGCTTGTAACAGTTTCATGGGGGGGGCAGTCACAAGAAATGGAAAACGTATCCTGATAACTTTTCTTGAAAAGTTGTTTTTCTGAAAACAGGCCAATTTTCAAAGACGGGATGGATAACTTGACGATTCTGTTCATTTCCTCTGGGGCACCTGCCACTGTCAGAAGATGGGATTCTGGGCTGGATGGACCTTTGGTCTGATCCAGTAGGGCCATTCTTATGTCCTTATATTAAAAAATTTAAAGCAATTCTAGTAATGGGAGTTAGACATGTGCATTAGGTCACAGAATCTTCAGCTTGCTTTCAAGCCCCCTCACGCACCCCCAGATCACTAAGTCTAGAGTCCCCGTGTCATTCTAGTTGCCCTCTACTATCCATTCCCCATTTCTACAGTAATTCTTATTAAAATTACAGTATATAAGATGTAGAAAGCAGCAAACCCTTGCAAAGAAAACCCCACAGCATTCTACAGAAGTGACCCTGGTGCAATGCCATTTGTTTCAGTGCAGTTATAAAATGTAAATAAAATGTAGCCCAGCAAGTTCAAAGCCTGGATGCCCTCCCCACCCCCACATTGGCAGGCACTGGGAAGAATTTCATCTTCCATAGAGCCGTAGGAGAGAAGCTTCACATTACAAACAGATTTGACAACTATTTTCTGAGCACATGCAACCGGGGCGGTTCCTGCAGCAGAAACGCTCTGTCCATGAGAAGGCTGCCTTGGAACTCATTTCATTAACCAATCTAGCCATTTTACTGGACTCTTTCCTTCCCCCACCAATTCTGGCCTGGCCACATCTGGGAAGTCCATTAAGAAGTCTCCCCGGGCCTTTACTCTCAGCAAAGCTCTCTCCCTGATTCACTAATGCCAATTCACCAACTCACAGAGCCACAAAAATCTTTGTTCTCAGTTCAACCACCTCAGGCCATTTGAATGTTCCCAAGGTGTAGTGCTGCTATCAGCAAAAAAATGTCTGCTGCCCATGTTTGGTCAGCTGGCAGATGGCCCACCTTGCCCATCTGTTAGCATGGCTTTCTGCCTTTCCACAAAGCTGCGTGCCGTTTGGACAAAGACAGTTCTGACTTGGGCAGCTTGTATGACATGCGTCACAGTCATGTCTTCTGCAGCAGGCCCTTCCCATGCGCTACCTCCACTCACTCCTTCACGCCTGCTGTCATTGACATGAGACACCAGCCACAGTGGGGAAAAGGTCAGGAGCATTTCTGACTGCCAGCTAAAAGCTGTTTTGCAGCAGGGGAATGGGAAGAAACACATGGGCCCTGGATACTGGGACTGAGAACTCTCCATCCAGATGCCTTCTTTCCATGTATCCATTTTAAAATATGCATCAAAGTCCAGACATACGTAATGCATCTTATTGAGATCCAGCACTGTGCGTTACTGTTGGGGCACCATTTGGCTCACCGCTCTGTTTTTCACTTTAATTCCACAAGCCAAATTTAAACCGGTTGGTGACTAGCCTTCCTTGCATCACAGCCCCACCATCTGGAACTCCTTCACAAGAGCTGTCAAGGGGAGTCTCCCTCTGTGTTAAAGGGCAAGCTTTTGCTTTTTTTTAAAATTGCGTTGATCACTGAGTTTTGTTCTCTTTCCCAACTTTGCTCAACTCATGTTATTGGGAAACATGCAAAGGGCTTCAAGACCAGCAGACCCTGCTCTGGATACATCTGCGAATGGAAACCTTTGGGCATGTGAATCCTTTCTGCAGCATTGCAATGCTCCCGGTCCAAAAGCATTGCCCCCTTCACCAAAACACAATTACACACAAAGAGAAATATCTCCTGTCTGAGACCAAAACTTGCTTGTCTCTCAGTTTTGGCACACTAGCCCCAGACAGCCAACCTCTCAACAGACGCACATGTGGAGTGAAAACAACCCAAACAAAATGACTTGACTGAGCTTTAAAAGCATTTTGGGAAAAGACATAAAGGCAGAAATGCTGAACATCAGCCCTGAAAGAGGATTATGAGGTCTAATAGCCCCTCATTTCACTGCATATTAATCACACAACACTTTCAATGATTGGGGGTTATAATCTCTCTCCCCGTAGGGAACTTCTCAGCTCATGTTAATATTTGCATACAGACTCTGAGATGGCAACAACAACAAATTAAATCTGGCCTGGGCAGAGACTGGAAATTGTTTCCCAACAAGGGATAACCCCCCAGCTGCTAATTAGACCATAACAGAGATGAAGTAATTTATGTACATAACAGTGGACTTCAGTAGAGTGATAGATGAAATGGCAGGTTTGGGAAACATACTTAAGTATTCAGAAATCTCTCTCAGTTCTTATTAAAGCTAATGTTTAAAATCAAGTTAACACAAGTTTAAGAAGGAAGTACTGTACCTCTGAGGTCAGGCTTGAGTTATGAGAGATTACAAGTATCGGTTACAAGGTTCACAAGCTACATACATAGTACATAACCAGCATAGACTCAGATTGGGATGTGGGAGTTTTTAAAGTGTCATACAACGGTCATTGCCCTACTAGAGAAGGACCTATTCTAATATCTGCAGATTTTCTAATTCATATGTAGCCTCATACTGGAGGGTGCCAAGAGTTCTGGCAATGTACATTGCATTTCACTTTATGAAGAGTATGATAGGGAGGCAGCATGAAGTAGCATGGGCCAGGGCACCGGACAAGGAAGCAGAAGACCTGTGTTCTATTATCTGTCCTGTCATCTTTCCCTGCCACTTTGAGCAAGTCATTTCACCATTCTGTGCCTCAGTTTCCCAGAAACAAAGGAATTACATTTACCTGTCTTTGTGAGAGAGGTTGAAATGCAGCAATGAAAAGCACTCGCAAGCCACACACACACCAGGGCAGATCCCAGCTGCCATATGCACAGGGAAGAATGAAATGCTCAGGCTTTTCATTCTCTCCCAATCAGGTGTGTAACCACCAGAGCTATGCAAAGCTCACTGGTTTGGATGTGTCCCAGATTCCACCACATGGACTGGACTAATCACCCAAAAGGGATTCTCTTATCAAAACTCAGCAGAGCTCTAAACACAACCCAGCTCCCTGCAAATATTTGGAAGGTGAGGGCCTGTGCCATTTTTTTAATTGCTATTTAAAAACAGCCACACGGAGCTGGACTGGCTTTGTATCATGTCTTATGAGATGCACTATTATTGTATAGGATGCTGTTATATGCCATTTCTCAACACAACCCTCAATTTGATCCTGGTTACTGAACAGTGCAAATGAAATGCTGAAAAGCTAAAGTCACCTCATGGCTGCAAGAGACTCAAAGTTATCCCCAGCCTTTGATTTTATTTCTTGGGAGAAGCTCGGTAACCCTCCCCCACGGAGTAGCGCACGATCCCGAGCTCATAAAGATACAGGTAACATTTATAGATACAAACGTTTATGACTAATCCTGGTGCCTATGATGTCTGGCCCATCTCAATATAATCGTTTTTTGAAGTCTACACACGTCCATAAAGCACTTTGACACTCGCTGCCATATTCATATTGCTCACTGGAGAGGCTACAAGGCATGTCCGATGCACAATAGAAGCTAAACTGCAACTGGAGCAAGACCACTGTCTCACAAAAATGTTGTTAAAACAAAGCCCACCTCAGCCACAACCTGTTTGAAAAGCAGCTTCTCCCAATAAGGAAGGAGAGGAGACCAAGATAACAACCCATAACCAATAATGTATATTCACTTGGTGAAGTGCTTTTAAATATACAAATGAAAAGCATTATGGGCAAAACCATGACACACCAACCCACATTGAGTAAGCTGTGATTATTCCCAGTGAAATAAATGGAACTACTTGCTGAGTAAGGGACTATTCAGCTTGAGTGAGGGTATCAGAATCTGGCCCCAGAGAAAGTGCTAGGTATTATTATTCCTGGAGGAGTGCAGAGGAGAAAGTTGACTGCTCTACCGGAAGAGAAGCTGATGTAATATCACTAGCTTATCTCCCAAGAGCCACTAACATTTCAGGGGCTACTCACTGCCTAACATTTAACTGCATGCACATCCAATTGGAGTTATGTAAAGCTACAACCAAAAACGGAAAGATGTTTCAAGATGGCAGTGAGTCAGGCACACTATAATAAAAATCACAATCTTCCTACAAATTCAGGGAGCTTAATTGGACTGACGTGTCATGTTCACATCAACCTCAAGAGGGCTCTGCCATCGTAAGAAAGAAGAGAGAGAGAAATAATTTGTAACAAAAATTACAACTGCAGCAGTAGACGTGAAATATGGTTAAGTAAACTGACCTTGTTAAGGTGCAGAGACAGAGCAATTATATGTGGGACAGGTGTCATATGATCAGAGCAGTGGTGCCTCGTGGGTGAGGCCGGACATAATATCGGGAGACCTAAAATGTCAAGCTGGAGCTTAGCTACTAAAACAGTGACCGCGGGGGTAAATTTTGAAGATTAAAAAAATAATCGGACTCGGTGTGAGGGCAAGCGAGCAAATGTTTATACAGGGAGGAAGGATGCACAAAACAAATGTGAGCATGGGGGATTTTTAAGCTGCCCACACTCTGAGTCAGCTAACAGCGGTGGCATCGCTACAGAGAAAAGCATTTGCTTCTGGCCTCAGCAAACAACTGGGAGCTGGTCAAGGGGACAAAGGAGACATTTAAATAGAAGGAACCCGAGGCATATTTAGGAGAACAGTCGAACCAGACTGGTGCGGGGGAGGGGGGGAAACGATGCACAAGCCCAGTTACTAAATAAATGGCATTCGTGAGAATATTTGCTGCTGGCAACAGGACCCCTACAGCTGCCTGTCACAGCTCAATAGAGAGAAAGGGGAGCTGATTCACCACTGCTTTATTCCAGTTTTATATTGGTGCAACTCCATTTATATCAAAGGAGTTTCCAGTTTCGCCTTTGTGGAGCTTCAGTCTGACACCATTAATGGTGTCAGACTGGAGTAATGTCACAGGGAAGTAAACCCAGGATTTCAGAAGTGCTTATCCTTAAAATCCGAAGAGGAATGAGCAGCAAAGTTTGGAGTAACAGAAGTTTATTATTTACATAACAGTAGACTAGAGAGACTGCAGCTGAGATCAGTGCCCATCATGCTAGCTACTGCTCAGACACATATGAGACAGTCTCTGACCCCCAAAACAGCTTGCAGCCTAAGTAAATAAGACAGACAAAGGAGAAGGACGTGATTTGCCCATGGTCACGCAGACTGGCAGCCATGAATAGAACCCAGATGCCCTAACTCACAGTGTCCTATTCACTAGACCACACTGTCTTTGCTGGGTTTTAAAAAATTATTTCAAGGTAGAAAATCTTTAGGGAAATAGCAGTTTGTAGGGCAGCTGGAAGGAGAACACACTTTACCAAAGACCAATCAAACACCAACATTGACAATAGCAGCTTTTCCCCTTCCCCATGCCCCCAACCAATGTAGCAACCTGCATAGAACTTGAAGGATGAGCACACGCTGAAGGAGGGAAGAATTTGGAAGAGGCACCAGGAAGTCAGTCTGTATCCACATGGTTGGAATGCTAGCTGCAGTTCCAGCATCTGTGTAAATAGTTCTCTTAATAAGGTGCCAGTTCAGTTTTAGAAACATGGAGTCCTTTAATGTTATCACCCAGCACACTACATGAAACAGCCAAGATTTTTTTTTAAATGGTCTCCTTACTATATAGAAAGGAAGTGAAAGAATTTGTCAAATGGAGGATTGTTTTGTAATCTAGGTACCAATGTATCAAACCAAAGAGGCAAAACTGTAACCAGAGTGGTTAATGAGAAGGCTGAATGCTGGAAGGTGGAGTACAGCCCTGAAGGTGCACATCTGTCAGCACCTAATTGCTTGAGCCCCAGCACCTCTTTCATTACAAATTAAGCCCTGAAAACGGCCTCTCTGCCTCACTGACTCAACATCTCCTCTCCAAATAGCTCTTTGCTCCTTTGCCTTCGAAAACTGCTCTCCCTCCACTGCTCTTCTCATTTCACCCTAGGAGTGAATCATTGATGTCATCCATTGAACTCACTGCATACTCACAATTTACATTACTCCACTGAACCACCAGGAGATGCGCATATCACTGCCAAGAGGCCAACTCAGCCTATTACTGTAGCCCTCCTCCTTCTTCCCCACCCGTCCTGCCTGCTGGTGCTTATCCTCCCTTGGCATGACTGAGAGTAGATTGTAACCTCTTTGATGCAGGGATCATCCTTACTTGCACCACAGTATTGCAGAAGCCTGGTCACGGGGCGTGACTCTTCTCCCACCTTCTTCCGCACCGAAACTGCACAGACATCAGCGGTTGTGTCTTCATCGAACCCTTTAATTTGTCAGCTCCCTCCACCATTTCCACAGCACTCTATTGACAGCACAAACAGCCCTGTCCCCAGAACTGGTGGGGACAGAGGTCTCCCTTCCCTGAGGCCTCCATGTAACTAGCCCTGTCCGCTCTCTCTCCCCTTGGCACTTCCTTCTTGCCTCTTTCTCAGCCTTGGGCTGATGGGTTAATTAATGCCTTATCCCAGCCAGCCTGATTGTCTAATTACCCCACCAGTTTTCTCAGAAGAACTAATTAACATCTGAGTGATCAGAGTGCAGGGTCACCTATTCCCTTCCTGCACACTGTTACAGGCACCTACCAGGATTGTGGCCCCCATGGGCTTGACACTGTACAATCCAAGCTTGGCACACCTAGCAGACTAGGGGGTGCTGCAAAAACAGATGGACAAACACTAGAAAAACACTTGGCACGGGGAGCCTGGGAGAGACCAGGTATCCATCCCTCCCTCCCAATCACAAGAGGTGATTAACCTACAAGAGTGAGATAATTATTGTCTGAAACACACATGTACATACGTGTGTGCAATGTTATGTATAACAAACACTCTCTGATGGCCAGGATGGTGGCCGTAAAATATTGTTGCACAGGAGGAAAACATAGCTCCTAATATTTCGGTACATAAGCTGAAGTCAAACACTTTGGGTAACAAGCAAAATCAAGCATGACGCAATTGCTTTAGAAAATACCAGAATCCTGATAAGTCTCTGGTCTGTAAATGGAATGACTCTCCATTCTTATAAGCAGGAGGTGCTCTCAAGACACCAGTTCCTAGACTTCCATTCTGTCTGTCAGTCAGTGAGCAGCTTGACCAGTAACCACTTCCAGAAAAGGTGATCAAAAGAAAAACATCCTTCCCTGCTCTTCATCAAGCCTCTGCCAAGCCTTTCTGCCTGGAGTCTTTCCCTGCTGTGGCAACCTGTTTGAGTCATTTACCCCACCTGGGGAGGCGAGTTGGCTAAGTCACAGGATGGGTTGAGGTCCATCTCTCTTTAAGAGGCAAGCTACCCTGTGACTGTAGCCATTAGGCTATTGGTACTGTGCCTTTAAGAACCCATGAAGTAAACTATCGATCAAAAGTATAACTTGCTGCTGTTTCAAAGACTCTGTTGATAATCTGCAGTCCCTGAACAGAGCAATCCTCTTTATTCTGCTACAACAGCAAACACCAAAGAAAGCTCTCTTCATTCTATTACAACAAGTTGCGTGAACTCTCTGCTACTTTTCATAACAGACTTTACCACAGCGTTCCAGGCAGCAGGAGTTTCCCATGTAAACTGACGGCATGGTCTGGCCCTAATGATGATAATGACAACAGCCTTCAACACATTTCAAGGCTCCTTTGACAGGTAAGGTGCACTTGAAACACAAGTACACCATAATCTGACACAGGTAGCATGTTTCTGGGTACCTCGGATAGTGTTAGGATAGTGCAAGGCCAGTGGCTGAGGGACTGTAACCAGCTGAGAAACTCCTTCAGAGGAAAACCCTTCCAAATCAGCATTCTAGACAAAGGCATAGCACAAGAGAGGCAAAACGATCTTGGAGAAATCATGCACAGGACCAAAGCCCAGGAATGCTGGAGGTTAATCCTAGTCCTGCCAGTGACTCATTTTGCAACCTTAGGTAGGTCACTACCCTCTCTGTGCCTCAGTTTCCCTGTCTCTAAAGCGGGGATAATGACCCAACACACACATATACTGTGAGGATTAATTCTCTAATATGTCTACAGACGTAATAAAATGCAAAGTGTGTTGCTTTAATTTATTGTGAAAGTGTTTGATAATTGTTTACTAGATCTCTGCCAAGCAAATCAGAAAGTTACACCCAGTCCAGCATTCTAAAGCTGTCAGATAATTTACCGTAGCTGCTACTAATCAAAATTAAATTAATAAGAAGTTCCTTGTATATACTGCAGCAGAGGAGATTCTTAGTATAGCACCATATTTGCTATGCAAAGTAATAGCAATGTCTTTAATATGAATCCAGCTTGGTGCCCCTGGAATCAGAGGCAACCGCAGCATGGAAATGGAAATCTGTAGTAGCTGCAAGGTGTCCGCATGGAATAAGTTCTCTTTTCTCCTGATAAGTGGAGATGGAATCAGTTTTAGGCAAGTGGAATATTAATTCGTTGAGTATTATTATTAGCTGGGCTTCCTAGAAACACTGGGCCTTTGATTCAAATTCTTTGTCCTCCTGCCCCTCTACACATGCATGAACCAGAACCAGGTACAAGGGCTGCATGCTCCTCTGCAGAGGGAGGGGGTGTGGTTATTTCCTTTAGGGCCAGATTGTCTCTCGTCCCAACACGGCTGCCCAGAGAAGTAAGGGAGAATCAGACCCATCCGCGCACACACCCTGCATGACTGCAGTAGGGCTCCCCACATCTTCAGTCTAGGTGGGAGTGGGGTGGAAGTTCAGGTGCTGCATAAGGGCTACTCACCTCCTCTGAACAGGTGGGTAGGGAGGGACCAGGGCCTTGGTTTTCACTCCCAACACACCAGCCAGCAGATCTGAACAGCTCAGTAGGTGCCACCCTTTTCAGAGCTGCAACAAATTACTTTTCCTGAGAACAAGTTGGGGGCAGGATAGACCTACGAGTTACAGTGAAATGGGAGGAGGAAACAGGGTTACACCTTGGACTATTCCCAGTTAGTAAGAGAAAAGTCTAAGTTAGAGCGACTGCCACCAAATTGCCTTGTGTACCACCAGTAGCATAGCTCTACTGGCATCCTGGGATGTAATGGCAAAACTCCCATTGACTTCAGTGGAGCCAGGATTTCACACGCGGCTGAAAGGGCAAACGCCAAGGCTTGTCCTTGACACTGTTTGTGGATATGACCTTGTGCCCGGGATTCTTTTATGGCACAAGAGAACTCTTTCACACCTGGCCATTATAGATCTGCACAGTGACCTTATGTGCAACCATTTAAGCTTCGTTTTATGGGGTAGCTTGAGTGGCTACATTTCATGCCTCGAGGACAAAATGTGCCACCATCCCCTATTCTTTGTAAGCAAGTTAAACTGCTGTCATTCAGACTGCATCAGCTCTGACAAGCCCCAGGAAGAAAGTCACATCTTTAACAGGAGTGTGCACAGCTGGAACCATTGATTATACTCTCAATGGACTGTAATCACATGCCTAAATCAATCAAGGAAGTCTGGCATTATTTAACTACTATGCTACATTTGACCTTGGGGAGTAGAGCATCTGTCTACAAGATTTCTTTGCTGTCAGTTTTCATTCCAATAGTTTCTATATGCACGGTGATAGCTGGAGGACACTTTGCAACACTAAACTCTCCAATTAAAACATTCTTTGTATGTTATATAAAAAACATAAAAATCCCAATTTTGTTCATGCTACATAGATTAGTTTTTACTGAAATAAGACATACAATAACCATTAGAAATTACATATAACAGTAATGTTACTTCACAAGGTTGCCATCTGACTCCTTAGTACTTCTAGCAACATAAGTGCCCTTTGTCCATATCTGATCTTTATCACTTTACTTCTATGACTGTTTTCTTTTCCTTCAGCCCTTCAACCTATCAGATCTATGGGCAAGACCAGATCCTCATCTGATATCAGTTCAACAGAGCTACGCCAATTTACCCCAGCCGAGGAGCTAGCCTTCTGCCTTCCAGTTTTCTACATCTAGCCCATTTGAGACATGCTCTCAGTTATATGTAACATTAGATTTTCACTGGGGGGAAAAAAACTTAACATAAATTATAAAAACTAAAATAATGCTAGACGTACAGAGAAAATACACCATGGAAAGAGGGAAATTTGAGCCAGTTAGGTTAGATCATACTAACCAACTGAAAACCAATATTCTTCTTTTTCTGCATGGTATATGATGTATATATGGTATCTCTCAAAGGACAACATCCACTCACTCCACTGGACTCTATGTTGCACTTATTCTCAGTATCTGGCCCTTGCTAGAAACAAAAGTGCGAACAATATTCATGAAAAGAATAATGGTATCTTGTTTGTAAACATTTTATATATAATTATGAGCAAATGGCACTTCTATTCTTCATCCATTAGCTTAATAAATTTTACTAATATTCCTACAGATAACAACTGGGTTCCTAATCTAAAAGAAATCTGGCATATGCAGTATGTATGCAGAAAATATCAATTAAAGTGTTTTTGAAATGGCATTTTCAATTAACACTTCAAGTCACTAATTACCACCTGAACCCTTCACAGCAATTCATAAAGTAAATAGCAATTAGAAATGCCATGTATTCATTAAAAATCTACAAACAAAACAAAAATCTCCTTTTTATGACGCTGTCCCAAACTGTTATACACCTGCTTAGGAGGGAATCACAATGACTTATTGAGCAATTTTAGCCTCATTTAGTATGTGTGTGTACACAACACATAGACTGCAGTGGCAGTCATATATTCTGTGCCCAGTATGAGATCTTGAAATGACTCATGACTCCATTGGAAAGAATAACCTGTAGCCCATATTAAATGTACTAATAGCTTTGAATTTACTCAGGATAATAGCACAATTATCCCTTGTCACCACCATGCACTTCTCTCAGAGGTGAGGGGTGCAAGATTAGCATGTTCAATGAGGCACAGTTAAGAACCACATTGCCGGAGTTTGGGAAGGAGCTGGCAAAGGGTGGGAGCCCTGATATCAAAGCACAGATAATAATACGAGCAATAGAAAACATCACACATGGGAACAGGGTGTAGAAGAGAGGACAGATAATTCTGGGAGACTGAGTCCTACCAGGGAAAGGCAGCTTTGAAGACTGAAATTGAGGCAGAACTGAATGGGAACACAGATATGGACACACAGGGAAGGGTAAAAGAAAACTCGATAGTAAAAAGTTCACCATATGAACCTAGCACTGTGCAACATAGAAATATGGAGGGGCGTCTATTTGATTGAAAGGCAACATTACTGGCCTTCCCTGACCTCATCTTAAACTCTCAATTATTATTAATTACTTGTATTTTAGTAGCACCTGCAGGCCTCAAGTAAGAGGAGGCTCCATTGTGCCGGACAGAGTCAGAAAGAGTCCCAGCTCCAATCTAAATAGACAGACAAAGGGTAGGCACAGACAGGGCAAGTGATTTGTCATGATGCAGGTTAATGTCACAGCTTGGAGCCCAAGATTCCCAAATCCCTGGCCTGAGTGCTATCTGATCCACCAACCTGCCCTAATATTCTAGTCAGACCACAAAACGTACAGTACGCCTCACAATGAGATTTTTCTAAAAATGTGTCTTAACTTTTATTTCTGAGACAGTGTGTCAGGTCAATACAGCTGCTGAGATCATCTTCTCCCCACTCCAACCACAAACGATAGTATTGTACCTTGTACTCTTTGTTGGGTACAGCAAATTAATGTACGCACTTGGTATTACCTACAGCAAGATAGGCAATGGGTGTATTTTTGGAAGTTCCCTGATTGCTTGGCTGCCATTTGCATTACAGTTACAGGCACATTGAGGAATCCAGTTGCAACATAGATGCACTCATAACACGGTTTGATTTTGCTTGTGTTGGTGGTACAAAGAATGCTATATCCAGTCACATGAAGAGAACATAATGCAGCCATCAAAACTCATCCAATAAAGTCTTCTTACAATACCATCAGGAATTCCTTTTGCATCTTTAAAAGGATGCTAAAATTAAAGTTACAGTTTGACTAATTATAACTGCTTTGTGGCTTGTTGTTGCCAAGAAGGCCAACGGCATATTGGGCTGTATTAGTAGGAGCACTGCCAGCAGATCGAGGGAAGTGATTATTCCCCTCTATTCGGCACTGGTGAGGCCACACCTGGAGTATTGTGTCCAATTTTGGTCCCCTGACTACAGAAGGAATGTGGACAAATTGGAGAGAGTCCAGCGGAGGGCAACAAAAATGATTAGGGGGCTGGGGCACATGCCTTATGAGGAGAGGCTGAGGGAACTGAGGTTATTTAGTCTGCAGAAGAGAAGAGTGGGGTGGGGGGATTTGATAGCAGCTTTCAACTACCTGAAAGAGGATTCTAAAGAGGATGGAGCTAGACTGTTCTCAGTGGTGGCAGATGACAGAACAAGGAGCAATGGTCTCAAGTTGCAGAGAGAGAGGTCTAGGTTGGATATTAGGAAACACTGTTTCACTAGGAGGGTGCTAGAGCACTGGAATGGGTTACCTAAGGAGCTGGTGGAATCTCCATTGTTAGAGGTTTTTACGGCCCATCTTGACAAAGCCCTGGCTGGGATGATTTAGTTGGTGTTGGTCCTGCTTTGAGCAGGGGATTGGACTAAATGACCTCCTGAGGTCTCTTCCAACCCTAATATTCTATGATTCTATTTTGCTACTGGATGTATCAGAAGCTTGTTCACAAGACTCTGGAAACATTAAGAAATATAAGCCATATACCACTTCACTTCAACTGGAAATACCAGGCAGTTTATTATTACTAATCAGACTTGCTTAATTCTTACTTCAGTGTTAGTCCCTTGCTAGATTGCTGTCAGCTAAGAACCTTCTCAACAATGTAAGGATTTAGGAAAATATAATCTCAGTTATTAATAAATGTTCTAAATTTTCCTTTCCAGATATTTAAATTGCTTCTATTAGCTTTTTCCAAGCTACTGGTTTTCCCTGTGAAATACAAACCTTGACATTATTAAAAGCAATGGTGTCTCAATGCACAGTTGCCCTTCATTCTTCTCTTTCATTTTCCTCTCTTTGGGGAGGCTAGTCTGCCAGGTGACCTCCTACAGTTCCAACTTCTAAAATGTGCTGCCTGGTATAAAATGCATCGTTCAGAAACAGCTGGAAATCAAACTTCAGTCTGAAGTGCAGTGATAGATACAAGCAATGCTCTCAACTTATTTATGTTTCATTATATGGCAGCTGTTGAAAGTATTTGACCAGTGACTAGATAGCAGATAATTTTTGGCTTAGTGGGAGTAGGGTAATTTTAATCTCATGCTGTGTGATCTCTCCACTCTATGACAGTATTTTTCCATAAGAGGTAGACAGCACAATGTGATTTGAACTATATCTGAAGTTCAAGAAAGTATGATCTTTCTGTTAATTCTGTAATTTGTATTATTTTGTATTGGTATAAGAACAGGATTTAGGGATCTCAAATGAGACCGAGGGCCCAATGTTTTAGGCACTGTACCAACATGTTATAAGAGACAGGCTCTCCCCTAAAGAATTCATCATCTAGACAAGAGGTGGGAGAGAAGGAGTATGAGCCTCACTTTAAGGTGGGGACTGAGGCAGACAGAG
The DNA here is from genome assembly GCF_016161935.1 of Mauremys reevesii. Taxonomy (NCBI): domain Eukaryota; kingdom Metazoa; phylum Chordata; order Testudines; family Geoemydidae; genus Mauremys; species Mauremys reevesii. The sequence continues at coordinate 21,038,233 of NC_052641.1, forward strand.
GTGAAGTGAATTGCCCAAAAGGTGCCGCAGGAGGAGGAAGATCTGGGAATTGGACCTAGATCTCCTGAGTCACAGTCCAGGGCCTTCAACCTAAGAGCATCCTGCCTATTTTAATACAAAAAGGACATTAACCAATGGGGAAGAGGCTGCATAGCCTGAAGTATTGTTAAAATGTAGCTTTGTAAGCACCGTTCAGTACCGTGTCATCACAGAAATAAATGTCATTAACTTCAGGATACATTTCAGTATTTTCAAAGAAGCATTCATATTCTCTAAATAAGTCATAGAAATTTGCCAGTGTGCCTAGTGACAATCACGTATATACAGGATAGCTTTAGCTACACAGAAAATGAGTGAGGATTCAGAGCAATTGGTGGAAGGATAAGGAATTGTGCAGTACTGTACAGCATTATACTGAATGATGCATTCAAGAAGAAAATAATTTCCTTGTTAGGGATAACTTGCAAAACTGCAGAATGCAAGAGGCAGATCTTTTAATGAGAGGGTGTCCCTGTAGCCAGATAAAGGAACCTATAAACATAATCTGGCCCATGATTTAGATGTAGCACTTAGTGACAAATTTAAAAGCTGGAATGTGGATAATCCCAAGAAAGGAGGAAGAAAATGCATCACAGACCCATTAACCTAGAAGAACAAATGAGAGGAGTTTGCCTGTTGTTAATCCTTCTAAGCACTGCTATTTCTTGGTTATGCAGCAGGAGAATCTTAGATTCAAAACAGAAGATGCTGAAATCTTTATATAGATGGCACTGCATACCTTCCACACATGAGCTGTTATAAAAATCCTTGCATATACCAAAAGGAATCTTGGTTGATAATTAGATTCAGAAAAATACACTTAATCAAAGTGACATCCATTATTTCTTCCTACTATAAAATGGGCCTTGTGGCTCTCTGCATTGATTTTCTGGAAATATCTGCTGGCTATTTAACTTGGGCAAAGAACGTGATCCTTAGGGACCTGCTTTCCAGGCCCAGTTCTGATTTTTTTTTTTCTTTTCCCCACTCCCACAGCTGTCAGCTCTGCCCAGTGTAAAACTGACAGAGTTGGGTGTTGGAGGCCAAACACTGGTATAGTCAAGAGTACAAAGATACAGAGGGAAGCTCTTGTGGCATATACTGTATCTATATTTATCAGTTCCACAGATGTGCTTTCTCAGCTGACTTTAATCAGTAAATATCAATTTCACTTTAGAACCAGAAACTTTCATTATAAATTCCTATCTTACATCAACAATGGATTGTTACGCTCAGTCCCTGCTCCTCTCCTCCAGCCCCCCAGCTGGCCATGCTCCTACATACACATGCTTGCAATATCATCTAACAGAGGGTTCCAAGTAAAGTGGAGTCAGAACTTTACCAGGTTGCCAAGTTAGTTAAAAGGCAGCAAAACATAAGCAATGAGCATCCCCCTCCCGATTTCATTTCAACTCCTTTCAGGTTTTGTCCTTTGGGCATTGGCTCAAATATAAATTAGCTCAATAACATTTGTTTTATTGCACAGCTTTATTATATTCTGATTGCTTTGAATGCCTGCATGGCAACAAAGTATCAGTGCGTCATAAACCAGAGGACTTGCCATGCCAGATCAGACCAGGGGTCTGTTTACTCCCGTAACCTGTCTCTGACAGTAGCCAATGTCAAATCCCTCAGAATAAGGTGCAAGTGGGCAATTAGGGCCTGACCCAAAACCTAGTAAGGTCAGTGGAAGGACCTTCATAGAGCAACCTACCCAAAGAGGAAATGTCTTACCTATGCCCATTAGCAGTTGGCTTGTACCCAGAAGCAAGGGGATTGTGTCCCTTCTAAATGAAATTTAATCCTATGTTATGTAATTGTGGATGTCCTAATTATATATATAAATGTCTAGTCCTGGTTTTGAATCCCACTAATCTTTAGGCCACAATGATATCCTGTGGCAATGAGTTCCACAGATTAATTATGAGTCGTGTGAAAAAGCACTTCCTTTTTTCCATTTTAAATTTGTTGCTTTTCATTAAGTATCCCCTTGCCTTGTGCAGGAGGAGAAAGGATACATAGGAGCACTCAATTCTGTATCATTCATTATTTTCTCTACTTCCATAATGTTTCTTCTTATTTATCTTCTGCTTGATTTCTTCCCATCCTCTATCAAGGCATACTAAAATTCTATTTTGCAATTACAGTTTCAACCAGTTTACCTGTTTGAAGGCTTATTGTGTAGAGTTTGCTGCTTCACCCCCACATCTCATTTTAAAAATAGGTACAACAGTTGCTACCCTACAATACGGTAATTGATTTCAATAAGAGTTTGCATATATTTATCATCAGCTCAGTCATTTCATTCTAAAGTTCCTGCAGAATTTTTGGATGCAATCTCTGCTCCTACTGCTCTTTAATTTAAGTTCTTAGTTATTTGCTCTGACACCTTCTCTTCTGGTGCCTCAACCTCATCTTTCTTACCTAAATCCAGTGTAGGTATCTCCCCAACATCCTCTGTGGTGAAGATGGTTTAATAATTCTCCAACCAACAGAAATGCTTTCTAATAAGACAGAAAGCTAATTGCTGGCTTCCTTTCTAAGGCAGGGTATTCATAGCCCTTTCAAGTTGATGCTGCTCCACAGGTGTGCATCATTTTTTGAACACATTAACACTCTGGGGGAGCTTCCAAAAAGGCAGATACTTACAACGCTAATCCTTTTACTTTGCTCTTTTAAATAAATCAGATATTTTATTCCATCGAGAGTTTGCTATTCACACTCCAACTCTAAGACCAGGAATGTGGCCTGCATACATCATTATTTAAATTGTTCACAGTGCCATGGGCTGTTCTCATAGGGACTTTTCATCTGATATAAAACACCACATTCCTGTCAAAATTATATCAAAGCATTTAAAGGCATATATTTGAACTGCTTGGTATTTCTGAGTAAGTATAGGAATGCCAAAAATGTTTTCCCACTTTGCTCTGCTAGTCTAACTCAGCTAAACATTAACCTGGTTTGGCATAGGCTAATTTACTAGTCAAAATTACTCTAGAGAGCTTGATTCATCTGCAAGATACTATGGTCATCAGTCCATCACTGAATTTTCAAAAGTGTTCTCCAATGGTCTAACTGCTGCTGCAGAAGTCAATAAGAGCATTGACTTGACCCTTGGTATGTGAGCATGGATTATTGACATGAGCAAGGATGGCAGGACTGGGCACCATCAAAGAAGTTAAACATTTCCAAATACAGTGTATAGTTTTCAGTACTTCCAGGTTGAGGCAGAAAGCCAAACAACTGGATAGAACAGCACCAAAAGAAGTGAATTAAAAACATCTTGAGAAACAAAGCTAATAGGTTTGCCAAGTTAATACAGAAACATCACTCTCAAGCTAGCGGCTTCATACTAAAACTCAAGTTAACTTCTGAATCCGAGACATCTGTATCCAGACTAAAGCAGAGACTAATGACCAGTGCCAAATGAGAGTAAAGAATAATAATATAATATAGGGAGATATACCTATCTCATAAAACTGGAAGGGACCCTGAAAGGTCATTGAGCTCAGCTCCCTGCCTTCACTAGCAGGACCAAGTACTGATTTTGCCCCAGATCCCTAAGTGGCCCCCTCAAGGATTGAACTCCCAACCCTGGGTTTAGCAGGCCAATACTCAAACCACTGAGCTACCTCTCCCTTAATAGACACAACATCTGCAGTGACTCAAAAATTAAGGTATTTCACATCATTACAATGATTTAAAGCTGGAAAACAGTAGAACTGTAGTGTTCATCCTTATAAAAATCACTGTCATATTTTTGAAATTCACCTATTTTATTATGTGACAGCCTATTTCCAATCAAATTCCCATTTCCCCTGAATAAAGTCATCTTAATGGACACGATACATCTACATCAGTTTTAAGTAGTGACTTCTAAGGGGCTTTGAGTTTCAAAACATTGTAAATCAAGCATTCACTCTTGAAAATTACCAGTTCTTCTTATGTAGCTATTATTTGATGGATATTGTTTTAATTGGTTATTTAAAATATCATTTGGGAATTATATCTATTACACACAGGCACACACCCTTTCCCTTTTTGACCCCCCCCCCAAATTATAGCTTTATATATTTAATCTACAGGTTTGAAAGAAAGCTTAAACACTGTTAGAAAGAGATTTTAATTCCCAACTTCAGACATTAAGTTAATTTTGCTGCCTGACAGTTTCACTTCTTAAGTACTTCAGGTATTTCTAGCGGCATTGTGACGTGAGTGTCTGGCTGCCTTTAAAAAGGTACAGCGAGTTATACAGAACTATTCAAGAGCTAACAACCCAGCAGTGTAAGATTTGCTTCACCGGGACAGGGCTCTCTGTTTAGGCATTCAACTAATTTGTGGGAAACAACCTACAATATTGCAGTTTACTCCCCTGGCATTATAGCTTCTTGATTCTTATTCCATAAATACGTTTCACTGGAAGGCAATTCCTTACTAATTTGTTTTCACTGATATCCTTAAGGAGATCCCTTACACCTTATGTCTTTTCTTCGTTTTGATTTAGCCTTGCAGTGCAGACCTGTTAATCAATCACTGCGAGTGGGGAGGGAAAGGAAGCTTTCAAATAAAATCCAAAAGGCCATGTCCCAAGCCAATCCAAGAAGCAAACAATTTTGCAATATCTCCAGCAGTCCTTTGCAATCGCTCAGTTCACATTAGCATCATCGCTGCAGACAGAGCTTCGGAGTTAAGTGCAGCCAGCACTGTAATCTTAAATGAATACAAACTCTTCAACCCAACCATGGCCTCCAAATCCATACAGCGGGGGATCTCCACCCACAGTGAGCACAGGGAGCTCCCGGAACCTTCGCGCGTCTCCAGTTGGATCCCCCACAGAATCCCACTCTCAGTGGGTCAATGAAAAGAGCAATCTCGCCCCCCCACACTATTTCCCAGCTAATCCCCCTTCCTCTCCAGCCGCGCTGCCAGTCAAGATTCCCTTCAGCACCCTGGAGAGTTCCCTGGGCGCAGCCAGCGCGGGGGCAGCACCTAGGAGAGCCGCCAGCGGGCAGCCAGCACCTCTCCTCCCTCCATCCCCCCACCCCTCCATGCCCTCTGGGCCAGCCCCTCTCCTCCAGCACCCCCAGCCCAATGACCTTTGGCAATGCTCCCTCTGCCCCTCTCTACCCTATGGGCCAGCAACGCGCCAGTCTTACTCCCCCCAGCCCCTGGGGGTTAACGTGCCCTGGCCACCCCATAGCCTCTGTGCCAGCCCCCTGCCTCCCCGCCCCGCGCCCTGGGGGCTGACACCCCCTCCCGCCCCCCGCGCCCTGGGGCTGACATCTCCTGACCCCCGCGCCCTGAGGGCTGACACCCCCTCCCGCCCCCCGGGCCCTCGGGCTGACACCCCCTCCCGCCCCCCGGGCCCTGAGGGCTGACACCCTCCCCTCCGCGCCCTGAGGGCTGACACCTCCCCGCGCCCTGAGGCTGACACCCCGTGATCCCCGCGCCCTGGGGCTGACACCCCTCCCCGCGCCCTGGGGCTGACACCCCCTGACCCCCGCGCCCTGGGGCTGACACCCCCTCCCGCCCCCCGCGCCCTGAGGGCTGACACCCCGTGACCCCCGCGCCCTGGGGCTGACACCCCCGCGCCCTGAGGGCTGACACCTCCTCCCGCCCCCCGCGCCCTGGGGGCTGACACCCCCTCCCGCCCCCGCGCCCTGAGGGCTGACACCCCGTGACCCCCGCGCCCTGGGGCTGACACCCCCCCCCGCGCGCCCTGAGGGCTGACACCTCCTCCCGCCCCCCGCGCCCTGGGGGCTGACACCCCCCTCCTGCCCCCCGCGCCCTGAGGGCTGACACCCCGACCCCCGCGCCCTGGGGCTGACACCTCCTCCCGCCCCCTGGGGCTGACTCCCGCCCCCCGCGCCCTGGGGCTGACACCCCCCTACCTGTCGTCGTTCTGGAAGGCCTGGTCCCCCAGCAGCAGGTCCCGGAACCGGTAGCGGGGCGGCAGGGGCAGCACCTCGGACTCCAGCTCGTTCATCTTCAGGGAGGCGATGTCCAGGATGACCCCGCTTCTGCTGCCGCCGCAGCCCCCGCAGCCGCCCGGCGACGAGAGCCTGCCCGAGAGAAGGGGACGGATGGAGCCGGGCTGGAGCCTCTGCCCTGCCCGCCCGGACCCCTCCCAGTCCCGCAGGGACACTCGCCTGCCCGGCCCCTGCAGCCCGCCTGGCTCGGGAGCCCCGGGAGGAGCCGGGGCAGCAGCGATGTGGGCTCGGACCTGGGGGGGATCTGGGGGCGCAGGCGGTCCCCAGCCCCCAGCTCCGCACGGAACTGGCGGCTGCTGCTCAGGTCTGTGTGGCTATGCCCGGCCCCCATCTCCTCCCCCGGCACGGGCAGCCGGGCAGGGCTGGGGGCGGGGGGAGCTTTGCAAAGACCGGCGGCAAATCCCGGGCAGCGCGCTCCTGTGGGGGGCGGGGGCCCATCGCTGCAGCGTGGGGAGCGGGGCTGCACTTTCCCCGCTGGCGAGGCTGACTCGAGCACACCAGCACCCAACCGGCACGCACGAGTCGGTCCCCTGGCCAGCTGCTGCATGCCCGGGCTAGCAGGATGCGTTCCCCCGCTGCCTAGCACTGCGGGGTGGGAGTTGCCCTGCGGTTCTTCGGAAGCCAGTTAACTGATCAAAAGTTCTGGTTCTGTTTCATGCGCAGTAAAATAGTATTCGGAGGGAATGCGCTGCAGCTAGCGACAGATTACACGGGGAGGGGGGGTGTATCTCGGTGGGTGTGCACAGAAATAGTGTGTGCCTGAGCTCTGTCTTCTACACCAGCGCTCTTCCCCCCACCTCCAAAAAAGTGAGAGAGAAAAATAAACCAGGCTATTTTTTAAACAAACTTTGGGGATAAAATGAGGGAAATTAAACTGCTCTCCACTCAGCAGCGAGCTACTGATTGCATCACATGCCTCTTAACGAGTGTGAGTTGCAGACACTACAAGAATGGTTAAACCAAGCGGAAATTGTTCCCAGATTTTAACAAACCATGTCTATTCTATCATGTCTCTCTCTATATAAAGCGTGTCTAAGCCTATGTGAGGTTGTCCCTTTGAATCAGCTCTCCTGAGGAAGTCACTCTATGCCAGCATCAGAGTAACTCAAGTTTCATAGGCTCTTTAAGGAGGCCTGGAGGAACAGGAGAGGGAGAAGCTGCAATGGCTTTGCAGGGAGTTTATTCCTATCCCTCGCATCCAACATGCAAGTTTAGGGCTCAAAAATGACAAAGGCTGAACGACACCAGCATTGTTACTTAGGTTTATAAGGGCCTGATCCAACACACACAGAAGTTAATAGAGAAACTCCCACTGACTTTGAATCAGGTCCTTAGACCACAACATGCATGACATACAGGAATACAAAAAGAACAAGGAGTCCTTGTGGCACCTTAGAGACTAACACAAGGACTCTGCGTTCTTTTTGCTGACACAGACTAACATGGCTACCACTCTAAAACATATAGGAACACAACAGAACCTCAGAGCATGATTCCAGACTGGCATCTACAACAAGACAGCCAGGATGACTGCAGAAAAACATTCCAAAGGTCCTTCACGCCCTCTCACAATTTTGTTTTACACCAGTCGTAACTCAGAATCCTCTTGCCAGTTGTCTACGTTATAGAACTACTATGTGCTGCAGCTCTTAAGGGTGTAGAGAGCAAGTGGCATACAACATTTCTGCTGAATGCAGCCCAAGAAGCCAATTGAACTCAATCCTCAGCACTTTCGATTGGCATCTTACTCACTACATTTACCACAGTCAGTCCTATCCCTTCACTCTATACCTCTGTAATCAAGGGCTGTCTGACACTTTTTAACCTGCCGCACACACAATGAAAGCCAAAGTCTGCACTGATTTGCACTCCCTTGGGTCTCAGTAGGGAAATATAGGGGTATAAATCAATTCAGAATTTGGCCTTGTATATTGAAATAGGTTCAAGTGAGAAGTTGAGCCAAATTTCACTGAAATCAAGGAGTCCCTCTGGGTTTACCCTGGTGTCAGAGCAGACGTTGTTCCAACTTCTTTGATCTTACAATGTAAGGAGAGATCTAATTATACTTTAATGGCAAAGCCCCAAGCTAAGGCTTTCCTGCAAGAAGAGTTTATCTCTGGTGTTCTGCAAGTTGCTTTTATTAGGCCACATCCTATCTATATTTAATAATTATAGAGTGTAATCCTGGCACCAGTGAGACCAATAGCAAAACTCCCATTGACTTCAGTGGGGCCAGGATTTCACCCATAGAATGGATGCTAAGGGAAATACTAGGGTTATTGAATTTTTCATCTCTACATATGATAGCGTACACATAAAAATAGAGGAGTCAAAGCTCTCTCTTCAGTCGTGGGAGATTACAATTCCACCGGCAGGGCATTTCCTCTCTCAAAGGGTGAAATCTGTTGAACAAGTTCCTGTTTAAAGGAAGATGCCATTCCCTTCCCTAGAGATCATGTAAACTGTTAAGGCTCAAGACCGTACACAGTGCCATGCAGAAAGGGAGCATTCCTCTAATTAATTTCCAATGGGCAAATAAAAGCCCCAGTCCTGCAAATACTTTATGCTCATATGTATTCCCGTTGAGTTCAACTGGAATAGGTGAACTCAGGGAATTACTCACATGTGTAAAGTTATTTATGCGTGCAAGTGGTTGCAGCTCTGAGATGGTGCAGAATTTACTCCTGGGGGAGTTCTGCACCACTGCGCATGTGCAGAATTTGTCCCCTGCAGAAAACTGACTTTCTGACAGGGAAGCAAAGGGAAGACACAAGAGTGGTCATGTGGCCCTCCCCAGCAGTATGTTTTGGGTGCTCAGGGCAACCAGCAGAGAGGTAAATCACTGAGAGGCAGGGGGCAGGACTGGGGAAGACCCGGCTGGTGGCTCCAACCCTGCGCCAGGCTCAGCTGCCAGTCCCGGCTGGGCTGGGCTGGGCAGGACAGAACTTCCTCTTCCACTACACGGCATCTGGGGCCGGGTCAGACCCACCCCGATTTCTCCTCCAGCTGCAGGAAGTTCTGCAAACTCCCCCCCACACACACACACACCCTGCTTCCCCACCCATCACTCCTCAGTTGCAGGGGGAGGGATCCCTGTATAGGGAGATGCTCCCCCATCCACCCAACCCCCATACATCCAGACCCCCTCATACCCAGACCCTCCTGTCAAGCCTCTCCCCAGCACTCAGAACCTGCCCCCCACACTGAGCCCCATTCCCCCTGCACCTGGACCACTCCGACAAGCCCCCTGCACCTGGATCCTCCTCCCACTGAGCCTCACTCCCCCAGATTCTGGACCCCCCACTCAGCCCCCCCATATGCAGACCCCCCTACCAAGTTCTATCCCCCCACACCCAGACCCCCCCCCCCGCTGAGCCCCAACCACCTTCACCTGGACCCCCTGCAGAGTCCTGTTACCACTGCACCCAGATCGCCCCCGGCAAGCTGTGTGCATCTCACCGTTGGAGAGAGTGCTACTAACACAATATAAGAGCTTTCTAGACCCAAGCTGTCAAGGTCCCTTGCATAACATTCCTAAGTATAAGGAATTTATAATGCCGGTCTCTCCAGAAAGTTGGGAATTCCACGATGTTGGGATGTCACAAAATAGTCAAATCGTGTTCCAAGTTCTAGTGAAGTGTAAAATCAAAGTGCCATCGCCAAGCCCAGTTATTGCCTAGTAGTCAAACAGCCGTGGAAAAGAACTTGACATGATTTATTGTGGTTTAATTTCAATCCTTGCTTCCAGAACCCTGTGCAAGTTCAAATTTATGCTGCATGCAGTGTAAGGAGTTATAACAACATCTATTAATGAGACATTGTAATTTTGCTCCGACTCACAGAGTCTGTTTACTCCCCGGCAGTGATAACCTCACACAAAGACTGGGGAGAGAGTGCAGCTTGAGGTCTTGGGCACAGGGAGATGGCTGGACTGAAGCTAATGTGATCAGAGAGAAATTAAGCTGTTTTATTGTAGATCTGGAGCTAGACAGTCAGTCATTTTCCTGTATTTGTAAACAAGGATGATCTTTTGGAGTCTGATTTACGAGGAAGCTGACTGCTGCATCAGCCTTGGTTTTCTTTAATAAAATTTCTCACATGTGGGCTGGCAGAAATCCTGCTCTTCTCTTGCTGTATTTGAACACAGGGTGCACGCAGCAGCTATGCTGCTGACAGCACCATTATCAGGGACTGGAAATGCATGCAAAGGACCACATGCATCCCCTGCAGGACTCCAATGACTTCCTTGGAGCTGAGCCAAGGAGATTCTGACACACAGCATGTTCATCCAATGCATCTGTGGTGCCAATGGGAGCCCTTAAAGTGCTGTCAAAGTAGCATTGAGCTTGTCAGGACCCAATAGTCCAATTTTGTTTGTAGGAAAACTTTTCAGGGCTCAGACTGTTGTTTTAAATGCATTTTAAAAGCCATTGATTCTTTTGGGGGCACAGGGAAGTTTTTTTATCAAGATGTTGCACTGACTGGTAACAAGGGATGAAGGCAAAGGTAGCAAAACAGGAACAAGGAATCCTTGACTCCATCTCAGTCAATCTTTTGCATGCTGTGAACCACATGCAGAGTGATGTGCACTCATGCTCCAAGGCATAAACCAATCACAAGCTGCCTAAGGTCAGGAAGGAACTTTCTCTCTTGATAGACACCATAATTATTTAGTACAGGGCTTCTTGCACTTACCTTTAAGCATCAGGTACCAGCCATCATCAGAGAGAGAACACCACACTATATGGGCTACTGGTCTGATCCATTCTGGCAATTACTATTTTATCGACACAATAAACAGACCCACCTCCTAAAAGGGGCTGACCATCTCCAACTCCACTGATGTCTATCAACATTGCAGGTTGCTCAGCACCTCTCATGCTCCTAAATCCTCAACAGCAATTTAGGGCCTAGGGATCCTGCACAGTGTCAAGTGCCCTCTTCTCACTGCTGTTAAATACATGCACTTTGGGTCCACCTGACAAGATTTCAATTGGGAGCAGAAAGCTCTGAGCACCTCACAGGACTGTCCCCTTCCACAAGAACCAGAGGACAAACAGAACAAAGGATGTTGCTTCCTTCTAATAACACTCTGGACTTGAGTGTAAGGCAGCTGCCTAAATAACCCTCTGCTAGGATCCTGTTTAGTTTGAGAATGTAGAGGAACAATATCAGTGTTGTGTGGGAAACCAATGCCCAGCACTGAGGCTTAACCAGCCTTATCTCACTGGGACAGCATGTGCCATCCTCTAGCCAAGGGAGAGAGGCCCTGCTCCCCCTCCCCTCCACCAGCTTCAGTCCAAGAAGTCTGCGTGCATCTGACAGAAAGTGAGCTCCCAACACCTGATCTCATTACTCCAACCCAGCTCTCCTTGGCAAAAGCAGAACCGCTGTCTTTGGCTTCATTCCATTGTGCACACTGTAAAGCCATGGCACGTTGCAGGGTGTCTGTTGTCACCCTCTAATGGCTGCCTGTAGCCTACAGAGAGACAAGGCTAGTCACTCATGACTGATGGTGGAGCAATAGAGGTGGCCGAGTTTGGATCCAGACGGCTTGGCCTCCATCCCTGCTGATGACAAGCATGTCTGTGTCTGCAGCACAAAGCGCTGTTACAGCTGAATTCGTTGGTTTGGCTGGCAAAGCGGCTATGCTAGGAGCTACCTGCTAGGTGTAATAGGTACATTCATCAGACATCTGTCTAGTGGGATGGGATGTAAGGGGTTCACACCCCCATTCACAAACTGCCCTTCTTGTGTCCTTCCAGGACCCGTGTCCCAGCAGCCGCTGACTCTTCAGGGCAACGTGTCCAGATTCCCCTCAAACGGCAGGAGAATATTCTCTTTTGACTGCCTTTCACCGGCTGCGAGCAGTCCCTGCAGGCTCAGCCCACTGACAGCACAGAACCGCTCTCTCGGCTGTTCACCCGCACTTGGCCCTCTCCTTTCCCCGAGAGCATCTCTTTCACGTTAGGAGGGCGAGGAGAGGTACGATCTCGGGGGTCTCTCTCAAAATGGCCAGACCTGGCTTTAGGACACAGCAGCTGCACCAACTTCTGTCAGAAGCCCAAGACACCCACCCCTCTTTTAATCAAGTGGCCATGGAAGGGTTCATTTGCGGGGCAGAAGGCCGTCTTCCACCTTAGTCTTTTCAGAAGGAAATACTAGGCTGAACCCTGAGGTAGGGCATCCTTTCAAGGCTCTGGTCCCCTTTGGCTGGCCTCTCATCGCCCCTCACAGCCACGGCCTTTCAAGATGGCTTCTCAGACGGCCCACTTGCTATGGCAGCCCTCCCCACACTCTGACACCTCCTGGTGACTGGTTTGCTCTCAATTTCAGCCAACGTGTTCACTAGACAAACTGCCCCTCTGGCTTTTCCCTTCAGTCAGAGAGCAGCCATGTCAGCGGCACCAGAGATCACTCAGGCCATTCTGATCCTGCATAGCACCAGGGCTTCTCCATCACCTTTCACAGAATCATAGAATTTTAGAAGATTAGGGTTGGAAGAGACCTCAGGAGGTCATCTAGTCCAACCCCCTGCTCAAAGCAGGACCAACCCCAACTAAATCATCCCAGCCAGGGCTTTGTCAAGCCAGGCCTTAAAAACCTCTAAGGATGGAGATTCCCCCTTCCGGTCTTTGTTTCCAACTACTTCCATTCAGAAAGGGTGGGTCTTGTGGTCAGTGCACAGGCCTGGGGCTCAGGTGACTCACGTTCAGCCCCAAGCTCTGCCAGTCCATCTGTGTGAGCTTGGGGGAATCACTTCTTCTTCCTGGATCTCAGTTTTCAAAGATGCTGAGCAATGCCAACTCCTCTTGAAGCCACCAGAGCTGCAGATGTTCAGCACCTTGGTACGCTAGGCCAGGTAAGTCTTGGACTTAGCAGAGTGGCTTCTTTCTTGGTCTCTCTTCTCCATTGTCACAGCAGAGGCATCTCTCACTTTCCACATACTCCTCGTTCTCACTTCTTGGTAAGAACAGATCCTCCAGGTGCTGGGCTCACTCAAAAAGTTGTCATCAGCCCTGGCCTCTCTGATGAACAATAAGCTATTCAGGAAACTCTGCCTCCCCGCCTTTAATTTTCTATATGTTTTAAACAATACATACAAATCACCATCATTTCTGGCTTCTCCTCCCACAGCTCTTATGGTTACCTGGTTACAGTTGCTTTTCCCCTTCCTTTTGAGTGACATCCCTGTGGGGGTCTCTCAGTGGCCAAGTGCGTAGGGGAAACACGTTCCTTCCCAATTGTTAGGCTGGATACGAGACAGCCCCCTCCTCCTGTGTAAGTGACACACATTTTCTAAAACCATCAATGCAGGCTCCTTGGCAGTGAATGGAGCAATGAGCAGGCATGCCAGAAGGCAGTGAGGGTGCACCAGCCCAAACAAGAAAGGGTGCAGGGGGGGCAGAGAAGCTTGAGAAAAGCAGCACATGCGCACACACACACACGCACACACAGGCACACAATTCATGAATGGAAAAATCAAGTGTGAAAGCTGGACTAGCCCCTTGGGCGGCCATAGCTTAGCCTCAGCATGTCACCTAGACAGACACTGACCTTGGCAGCTTTATGGGATTGAGATTTCCACAGGGATCCCTGCTCAGTGAATAATTCCTTACAATCATTTTGGGCACAAAGAGGTTTCCTCTGTCACTGTCTTGGTGGGACATGTTCTTCCACCTCCCTTTCAATTGTTCAGAATGAAAACTCCAGTCTCCACTCACACGGAGCTTCTCCTGTAGCTGCCCCACAGCAGGCTGGAGCCTGGAGTTTCTCCTGTAGCCGTCTCCCAGCAGCTAGGTGCATTGGAATTCTATAGCGGTCCCACAACACACCGGAGCACTGAAGCACAGGAGTTAATTCCACGCTCTTATCCTCACTGCCTGATTCCCCTCACAGCCTCCAGCGCCAGGCAGGACTGTATTACACAACCCTGTGTGCTGACAGGTGCAGCTGTTTGTTTGGGAGAGAGAAAGAAATTGCTTCTTCCCTGCCAGTTTCTCTTTGAAGATCCAGAGTTTGCCTCTTCTCCCATCACCCAGCAAGCACTCAACAAAACGCAGCGCGGACAACATGAAAACACAGGGGCCGTCTGAGCATCAGAAGTGTCAGCATCAGGTGCGTCAGCAGAAAGACAGCCTGGGCGCAGACAGCTCTCTTGTCTGTAGCACACACAGAAGTCAAGCCCACCGCTAGCTCTCGCGTGCTGCTGGAGCCGGAGCACGGAGTGCTGCGTGGAATGCCCCAGGCTGCCAGCAGCCATATGGAGTTCATTTGCTTCGAGTCAGCATGGCCCAGATCCAAGAGTCACGCAGTGGTCAGTCAGCCTCCCACACAGATGCCTGTTCGCCTGTGTGCGCTCAGAAGGGCCGCTCTGATGAAGGCAGTGTGGCCAGCTACACCAGCCCTGCTGGCCAGAACTTATACACAAACCACGGAGCTGCAGCAGAGGCCAATACCTGTGGCCACCAAAATAAGACAAAATAAAAGGGAAGGGAAGTCTCCTCCCCTGTGCTGTCCTCTCCCTTGAGTCAGTTTACAGTATTAAGAAACTACCTAGAGCTGAAAAGCACAGGAATTTTAAAACCACACTGATATATTAAGTACTGGAATGGAAACGAAGTCCAGCACTCTCTCGGACAACATTTCTTTGTCTATTGGGCAATTAAAACAATTGTGGCTTTCCTGCCTTCTGCCCAACGAGTAAAACCCGTTTTCATTAAAAAAAGGGGGGAGAAACATAAAGGCAGTGATTGAAAGTGGGGTGTGCCTGATGATGTTCCTGCAGAGAAGTCCACCAGCACCTTGATACTAATGCTACCACCAGCACTCTATTAGAGGAGGTCTTGAAATATTTAAAGAGCCATAATTAGGATTGAATATAAAAAGCTACTGAGCTGAGCACATTACTCACTTCAGGATAAGTAATGCACTCATTTTTCATGGCTACCTACTGTCCGAGTGATACGGTAATTTACTGCACTGTTGCAGCAGTTAGGGTCTGCCTAGGTACTTAAACAGCCTCGTCACCATCGTATCCGAGCATCTCCAAGGCACTTAGGGATTTGGCCTCCCAACATCCCTGGGAGGGAGGAATGGCTCATCGCTGCCATTTACAGATGGGGATGTGAGGCACCAACCAGAGACTTGGCCAAAGAAAGCTTTGGCGAACCAAGAAATTGAACCCTAGATCTCCTGGATCCCAGCCCAGTGCTTTAACCCCAATGGCATCCTTCCTCACCTGCTCACTGCTAAATCACTCCTAATGACAAAATGCACTTCCACTGCATCTGTCACCTAGGGATTTACAGAGCCATCACCACAGCAGTCCACGTCCTTCATAAAGCTGTTATCAAATCTCCCAACAGGTGAAAGGAGCACGTCAGAATTCTTATCCCCATTTTTCCTAGAGAGGCATTAAACCATAGTGATATTAAGAGTCTTTCCTGGTGCCCATCCCCCCCAGGTCACAAAGTGAGTCCGTTGCATAGCCCGGAATAGAAACCAGGAGTCCTGAATCCCAGTTTCCGCCTCTGCCTCTTGCACACTACAGTCCCTCTTGCCCTGTTTCAAAGAGAAGGAAAAAAAATATCTTTTGCCCAGTTTTCCACAAGAAAGCCCAATACTAAAAAGGTGCCTGATCTGTGTTCTATGCACACCACAACTCCCACTGCGGCTCAGGGACGGCCCACGCGTAGTGGCAGCAGACTGGACTCTTCTCTTTAAGAATAAACAGCTCCCCACTATGAAAGGCCAAGGGAAACAGGCAAATAGACAGCGTGCCCCATATATGGATGAAAAGAGCAGTCATCTGTTACACTGTTTGGAATGAACGGAGGTTCACCCAGGGTATCAGAGCGGACTAAGCCAAGGAGACAGGGGAATTAGACCTGGGGTTTCCCAAAGAGAGAGAATATTTTAAAAGACAGGAGTGACCCAAGCACTCACATGTGGTATTTGAGAATACTGAGTCGGGGGGAAGCCAGGGAGGTGAGTTCTCTCCAGGCCTCCCAGGCAGATGCTAGGGGGCAGCAGTGAAAGAAGCAGCTGGGTGTGAAGAGGAGAGGAGAGGAGAGGCAAAGCAGATGCCTCTGCTGTTCCCCAAGATACTAAAGCCTAGACACCACTGAGGTCAGCAGATTGGAGCAAACAGCAAGCCTCCTGCCCCCTCCAATACTGATCCATATGGGCAGGGTCAGTGCCTGTTCAGTGGGACCCACACACAGGCACCCAGGTGTACCTGTTTAGGCCCACACCAATTATGCAGGGCAGTGATTCGGTGCAAGGTGCCTTCCTGACCCCACTTGTGCCCTGCAGCATTAGGACTAATTCCCCTCATTACTGCGGCTGACCTCACTGTACAGGCCATTGGGAGGCGGCGTCATTAAGGAAATCCCTCCATGGGAGAGCTGCAAGAGTGTATAGCCTCAGCAGCGCCTTACTCAGACGTGTAATTGCCACTGAGCTAATGGTTGCCAGGGTCATGTGTTTACAGGTCTGATACTGGCACCGCATGCACCGTTCCCACCTCTCTGAAAAGGTTCTGCACAGCTCCCATGTCCCCAGCAGGAACCTCCCCAAAATATGCACAAAATATGGCCCTCTCCCTGAGAGCCTGCAACCTAACGATGAAACCGACGCCCAAGGACACATAGTGCTGCAGCAGCTGGAAACAACCTCAGGTCTCCTGACTCCCAGCCCAGTGCGCTATCCACTGGACTACACAGCTTCCTCAGTGTACTGTTAAATAATCAGCCAAATCTCCATCCCCCAATCTCCTAGGAAAGTTAATGACAGAGTAAAGCAAGTGCCTAATACAGTTGATCAGAATGACAGGCAGACAATAGAGCATAATGGTTCGTTCGCGATCATTACAGTCTATTGTGTAAATATGCAAATACAGTGCAATTCAGTTTAACTGATCAGTTCCTGCATCCTTATTTTCCTATGGCCACATTCCTTAATATGTTTGTCCTTCACCCTCCTGGGTCAGATTGGAAGGGACTTCTCCGATCTTCTCACTTTTGCAGCTGAGTGGAACTCATCTGAAGTGGAGACAGCTTGCAAGGATGCTAATTAGAGCCAATTAAAACCTAACTGACCTGCCCTGGCACTAAAATGGCACTAAAATGTTCCTGGCAGAATTCACTCTGTCCTTCAAAGGTCGAGATCAGGTTCTGTGTACGTAACTCGGGAAGCTCATTGTGCCACAGATCTGCACACAAGGATCATTCCAGTATAACACTCGTGGTGGAATCTGCCACATACAACCAGCCTCTTTACCGTATAACAGAGAGCAGCTATTCCCCTATGGGACCCACACCAGCAAACAGCGTAAGAGCTCCAGCCATCAACCCCTGGTTTAAAAGGGAAGCATTAGTTGCAACATGTTTCTCAGGAGAAGACTTTGACTTTGGGATTCATTCCCAAAAATAGCCTTCTGGACAGGCTGCAAAGATCATCTATTTCTCTAGGCCTTGCAGCAGGAAGAGGGAGAGAGTTTGGGGGATGGGTTTTGGAGGCGTGTTACAATCTGGCTGGTAGACTGACTAACCTAATTGCCTTCTATGATGAGATAACTGGCTCTGTGGATGAGGGGAAAGCTGTGAATGTGTTATTCCTTGACTTTAGCAAAGTTTTTTATATGGTCTCCCACAGTATTCTTGCCAACAAGTTAAAGAAGTATGGGCTGGATGAATGGACTATAAAGTGGATAGAAAGCTGGCTAGATCATCAGGTTCAACGGGTAGTGATCAATGGCTCCATGTCAGCCAGTATCAAGCGGAGTGCCCCAAGGGTCGGTCCTGGGGCTGGTTTTGTTCAATATATTCATTAATGATCTGGAGGATGGCATGGACTGCACCCTCAGCAAGTTTGCAGACGACACTAAACTGGTAGGAGTGGCAGATACGCTGGAGGGTAGGGATAGGATACAGAGGGACCTAGACAAATTAGAGGATTGGGCCAAAAGAAATCTGATGAGGTTCAACAAGGACAAGTGCAGAGTCCTGCACTTAGGACGGAAGAATCCCATGCACTGCTACAGACTAGGGACCGAATGGCTAAGCAGCAGTTCCGCAGAAAAGGACGTAGGGGTTACAGTGGACAAGAAGCTGAATATGAGTTGTCAGTGTGCCCTTGTTGACAAGAAGGCTAACGGCATTTTGGGCTGTATAAGTAGGGGCATTGCCAGCAGATCGATGTGATCATTCCCCTCTATTCGACATTGGTGAGGCCTCATGTGGAGTACTGTGTCCAGTTTTGGGCCCCACACTACAAGAAGGATGTGGAAAAATTGGAGAGAGTCCAGCGGAGGGCAACAAAAATGATTAGGGGGCTGGAGCACATGACTTATGAGGAGAGGCTGAGGGAACTGGGATTGTTTAGTCTGCAGAAGAGAAGAATGAGGGGGGATTTGATAGCTGCTTTCAACTAAGTGAAAGGGGGTTCCAAAGAGGATGGATCTAGACTGTTCTCAGTGGTACCAGATGACAGAACAAGGAGTAACGGTCTCAAGTTGCAGTGGGGGAGGTTTAGATTGGATATTAGAAAAAACTTTTTCACTAGGAGGGTGGTAAAGCACTGGAATGGGAGATGGTGGCATCTCCATCCTTAGAGGTTTTTAAGGTCAGGCTTGACAAAGCCCTGGCTGGGATGATTTAGTTGGGGATTGGCCCTGCTTTGAGCAGGGGGTTGGACCAGATGACCTCCTGAGGTCCCTTCCAACCCTGAGAGTCTATGATTCTATAACTACCACTGGGGAGGCTGCATCAATGGTAACAACCAGGGGAAGTCAGGGCGGGGGGGGGGGGGCAGAAGGCTGAGTCACCACTAAATCAGATTTTAGAAGAGTGGGGAGTTGGCAGGAGACAACTCAATCGTTCCCAAACCTCCCCTCACATCGGTCCACCTTGGCTTGGGCATACCCATGGATAAGATTGTCACAATGAATATGCAGTAGCTAGTCTATAACCAAGCACAAACAGCATCAGAAGTGATACATGTTTTAGAAGCCAAAGAGCCCCGTTTGAGCCCCAGTCCTGCAAGGATCCCCCTGGCCATGCACAGCCCCTCTGAAGCCAATGTAAGTCGGCACACGCAGAGCTCACAGAAGGATCAGGGCCGTAATCAAGAAGGCCTTCTAGCTAGGGTGAGTACATTTTGGCAGTTAGTAGCTACCTGGAGGCGCTCACGACTTGAAGCAAAGCTACAGACTGTTAACTCAACCAGGAAATGCCCGCCCCGGAAGCCACGAGTGCCACTACAAGTGTTAAAATAAATCTGCTTTTTATGAGCGGAAAGCCTATCCGCTGAAATGCAGGCTGCCTTGTGCCCAGCGCTACACCTTTTCCCAGCAGCTAGAGACCCGTGCAGTGCAGGTAGCCCCCTTGCACAGGGCAAGGGGCCTTTGTTCTCAGCATGGGGTCTGGTTGGTAATGAAGCCAATAGGTTTGTCCAAGCTCATTTTAAAAATAAAGAGCAGATTCCCAAGGAACCTTGTAAAGGCAAATTCTAAAAAGGATTCACATTGCTGCAACCAAAAGACAAGCTGCAATTTGCCACGTTCCTCCCCAACAAGCTCTTCTCCAGACCCAGTTTAACCCGAGAGAAGATTTTGATGGCTGCCAGACCCTTTGAAAATCACCAGGGTCCAGAACTGAAATCCTGCCAGGCCTTTCGTTAGAGGGGTGCTAGCATGCACTGCTCTAATAATAGGATTAAGTTCCATGCCAATCAACTGCTAATGAATTTAAGCCCTAAACAGATGATTAATGTAAAAAGACTGTGATTCGCACGTCAGACGCTTCGGCACAAATATCAACCTTAATGCTGCCGCTATCTGCACAAGAGGATAAAGGGGATATAAATCCTATTAGCGATACAGCAATTTCCCACCAGGCCTGTCTCTCCTTGCCCTTCCTATTTACATCCATTTTTCTGACTGGTCCCACCTGTCAGCAGTGTTTACAAACACATCTCAAAACAGAGTTTCCTGGTCCCTTGGGTCATTTATTCCATGGGACCTAAGAGCACGTCTGACTCCCCACAGCACAGAAAGCATCTTGCCTGTGCCAATGCACAGTATTTTTCAGACACACACAGAGAAGCTATAAAGTGCCAATTCCTGTCACTGTTCTGCTGGGAAAATCCTGCTCTCTCTGTAACCACAAATAGATAGGGGCAAGCAGCACCATGCCAATGCGTCAGAGTTGCAGATCCAGAGTGTGAGACCTTTTCTGGTAAGCAAAGTGCACTGAAAGTCAGTGAATAATAGAGGGAAATGGGAGGGGGTAGTGCTTTCCCCGACCAGGCGTGTGTGTGTTAAGCTTCACCACAAGGAACAAAGCTGGGAAGAGGTGGGAGGCTGGCTTTCTAACCTACACATACGCCCCAGAAGTTTCTGGAGAAGAATGAATGCGTCAGTCGCTCCAGCGTCCTCTTGGGCTGATTTAAAGGCAGCACTGATGCCAGAATCTCGGGCAGCCCTTGAAGGCCAGGAGTGGAAGACGTCACTGTCATGGAGAACTGGGAGAGTGTAAAATATTATTGTGGGCCACAACCACTCTGAGCAGGGGCAGCGTCCTATTTTGCTGTTCTTCTGCTGAAGCTGCTGTAAGACCATTCTGGAACCCAACAACTGGAACCCAGCACGTTTAACATTATGGAACCAATATGGTGAAAGTAACTCAATACGAGGGAAACCCCAGAAGTCCTTTCCCAGAGACATACATGTGTGTTAGGATGTATTCCGTTTTCAGCCTCAACAGTTCCATCTACTGGTGAGCTCAATGCAATGTGACTATCAGATGGCTCAGGTGGTCTCAAGTATGACTGAGAAAACCAACTCAGGCAGAAAGGACCACAATTCCTCTGTATCTCTGCTTTACAAGCACACTTCAGCAATGACTGGCCTCGGTCTTGACAGCTAATCCGTTATGTTGCAATTATTTCTGAAGCAAGAAAAGGCCAAGATTCCATTCCCAGAACTGAGATCCCAGCTGACAGCCAAAGGAAGAGAAGCTGACAAATCTTCCTTTATTTTTTAAATAAAGGTGCAAGCAGGTAATTATGTTTGCAATAGTTAGTTACTAACAAGTAACAAGTTCTACCAGATGGACTTTGCCCCACTCAGAAATGGAAAATGTAAAGACCCCTGAGCGTGTCTTCATCCCAAGTATATATACCATTCAGAGGTGTTTATTACACAAACTATGCAAGACCAGCTGCATTGTGTCCCAGGATGTGAGACACGCCTCAGTAGGAGCAGGATGGCTTCCTAGGGAATATCTGTACCTCACTGAACAGCCCAGACACCACAGCAGAGGGACAAGGGACACTTTTAAAACTATCCTTCACTAACATGCATGCAAGAACCTATAAAACAGCTGCTTTGTCCCACCCAACACTCAGGCCCTTGGCACAGCACTGACTCCAAGTTAGATAAATATCCAACTGAAATACCAAGTGCTGAAGGCTGCGTGGTCTAATGAACTGGGCACCAGAGAGCCTATTCAGAGACCCTCACCCAGTAATTTCTGCATCAAGTCCATAATTTCTGGTTGAGCTACATCAGATCTTTCAGAACAACACTCATTCTTGACTTAAAGACTCAAGTGATGGTAGAATCTCAACTACAACTAGGAGAGCAGGCAAACAGCTTCCTCGGGGTCCATAATTAGCCTTGCCCGGATGACCCAGGAAATTCCTAATGAGATACAGAGCATTTTACACTGCTTTGAATCCTAACATGGTCACGAATGAACAAGAGCATAACCATCTACTGGCTGCTTGATGATCTATGTGAAATAAATTTAATGGGTTCCTGTCCTGTTCATGGTGGCCAAATGGAAAAAACCAACCACAGCCCGCATTAATAGGCGCGCAACCATCAACAAACACCAAAGAATGGAAGAGCATACAAGCAAACTCCTTCTGACTCCTAGAAGCAGACCTCTGAATGAGGGTTAAGCACAGTGGAAGGGCACTACTGCATCTCTTCTGCTGATTTGGAGGGTTGTTTGATCGGCTAAACTCACTTCACAAAACCAAACCAAAGAGGGGAAAAACCTACCACATGTTCGAATCTAATCTTCATATGTGCTTCTGGGGAAGCCAGGACCATTGTAGTCAATAGCACCATTCTCAGAGGTGCAGTTTCAGTAATTCTTACAGACCTCTCTCATTGCTGCTCTGGGACCTAATTCTCAAGTTGGTACTTTGGAACAGTTGACTCAATCAGTACAGCCGCACGCCTCCCCAAAACACCCTGCTCTCCAAGCTAATGTTTAGTATCTAAACCAGCCTAAATCACACACTTCTACCTCATGTACTCCAAATAGAAATAGTAGCATCCAGTATTCCCAGAGACGTATCAGCAAAATCTTCAGGACAAACTGACATATCTTCGGTAAGAGAGGCTAAAAATATGTGAGTTGACATGAAAAAAGCCACATACGTCTTATGCAAAGACACAACTTTCCTAAACAGCTTCTCCAGCAGAAACAGCCTTGGCTTCACCCCCTGTCACAAGTATCTTCTTGTTCCACCTCTTTCTTCTGAAATAAACCATATGCACTGGAGGTAGTATATAGAAAAGCCAACTCTCCAGCTGCCTGAGTCACCCTCTCTCTCTGGTTCTATACTTGTGCAGGTTATTTTTGTGTGAGCCCTTTCTTATGGCTGCTCAGTCCTCGTCACTCGTTAGCTGAGTTCCCTTACATGGTCAAGAAAGAGAAAAGAGTTTCCAATCCAGAGGAGATGGTGCACTCCCCTGGCTGGCTGGCTGCCTTGCTGTACAAACATTCACAACATTTCCTGTGAGACAGGAAGGCAAAATTTAGGTTTCTTATACCCTCTGGGTGCCAAGAATTGCTGAGCAGGATGGGCAGGACATATTTTATAGTTTAAAGCACACTTGCAATTAACTCCTTGCTTTCTCTTTGGAGGACTCTTGCAGGGCAAATCCCCTGGGAAGTATTGCAGTGGAATGGGGTTCTAATCCGATTACTGTTGCACAAAGAAGAACAAAGAATTGGTAAAGACACACAGGCACACAGAGCGGCATGCAGGAGAGCATTTGAGACAGACGTTGTGAGAGAGAGGAATGATGGATTTCCTCACTTGCTCTTATTTTCCCCTACATTTCAAATCAATGGGGAGGAATTTGAGCAGGTGCCTGCTGTTGAACCTAGTGGGGATGGCAAAGGCAAAGTCCATTTAGACAGGAGTGTGTTGACACAGGGTTACATGGTTTAGATAAAGGCTCAAGAAGACAAAGCATTCCTGGTCTAACTCCGCCATGCAAATAAAGGAGAACTGATTTATAGAGCAGGGGGAGTGCAAAGGATCATTTCCTTGCTGTTCCAAACATAAATGAGAGGGTTGGGGGGGAGAGGCACCCTGCCAGTGTTTGATCTCTGTACCCAGGAACATTTCCCCCGGGGAATTGAAGAGAAATCTAAAACTCAGGATGGGGAAGACAGGCAAGTTAGGCCAGGAGGCTGCCCTCTCCTCCTAAAACATCTTTCATTCCCTCGCACACACAAGTGGTAACGAATCTACAGCCACCACAGCAGACAAATACGCCACAGCGTGAGACAGGGGGAATGAAACCAAAGACCCTTTGCTCCTAATGTAAAAGAATGCCAGGCGAGTTCTTTGAGGCAGGACCGTCTGTTGGTTCTGTGTTTGTGCAGCACCTAGCACCAGGCAGCCCTTGCCCATGACAGGAGCTCCTACATGCTGCAAGCTGCATGGAAACGATTGAAAAACACTCAGTATATACCCCAAAGGGGAAAAAAACCTAGAGGACTCAAAATCAAAAAACCACACCACCACGGCTAAACAGCAGAGTAAAAGAGGCAGTTACAGGCAAAAAGGCATCCTTTAGAAACTGGAAATCAAATCCTAGTCAGGAAAATAGAAAGGAACATACACTCTGGCAAGTTAAGTAGAAGTATAATGAAGCAGGCCAAAAAGGAATTTAAAGAGCAACTATCAAAAGGCCAAACAAAAATGCAGTTAGTTTTTGTAAGCCCATCAGAAGCAGGAAGCCTGCCAAACAGTCAGTGGGGCACTGGACAGAGGTGCTAAAGGAGCACTCAAGGAAGACAAGGCCATTGTGGAGAAGCTAAATGAATTCATTGCATCGGTCTTCATTGCCAAGGATGTGAGGGAGATTCTCACACCTGAGCCATTCTTTTTAGGTGACAAATCTCAGGAACTGTCCCAGACTGAGGTGTCAGTTGGGGAGGTTTTGGAACAAATTGATAAATTAAATAGTAATAAGTCACCAGGACCAGATGGATTCACTCAAGAGTTCTGAAGGAACTCAAATGTGAAATTGCAGAACTACTAACTGTGGTGTGTAACCTATCACTTAAATCAGCCTCTGTACCAGGTGACTGGAGGATAGCTAATGTAATGCCCATTTTTTTTAAAAGGCTCCAGAGGCAATCCTGGCAATTACAGGCCGGTAAGTCTAACTTTAGTATCAGGCAAATTGGTGGAACTACAGGAAAGAACAGTATTATCAGACATATAGATTAACACAATATGTTGGGGAAGAGTCAACGTGGCTGCCTCACAAGCCTGCAGACAAGGGTGACCCAGTTGATACACTGCTGTTTGAATTTCAGAAAGCCTTTGACAAGGTCCCACATCAAAGGCTTTTAAGCAGAGAAAGCCATCATGGGACAAGAGGGAAGGTCCTCTCCTGGATAAGGAACTGGATAAGAAACAAAGGGTAGAAATAAATGGTTAATTTTCACAATGGAAAGTGGTAAATAGCAGGGTGTCCCAAGGATCTGTACTGGAACCTGTGCTGTTCAACCTAGTCATAAATGATCTGGAAAAGGGGGTAAACAGTTAGGTGGCAAAGTTTGCAGTTGATACTAAGGCCTGGTCCACACTAAAAAGGGGGTTCGAATTAGGGTACGCAAATTCAGCTACGGGAATAGCATAGCTGAATTCGAAGTACCCTAATTCGAACTACTCACCCGTCCAGATGCGGCGGGATCGAACTCCGTGGCTCCCCCGTCGACTCCACCACCGCCGTTTGCAGTGGTGGAGTACCGGAGTCGACCGCGGCGCTTCCGGAGTTCGAACTATCGCGTCTAGATCAGACGCGATAGTTCGAACTCTGAGACGTCGAACTCACCGCATCGACCCGGGCGGTGAGTATGGACCTGCCCTTAATTACGCAAGATAGTTAAGTCCAAAGCTGACTGCGGAAAGGGATCTCACAGAACTGAGTGGCTGGACAACAAAATGCCAGATGAAATTCAACGTTGATAAGTGCCAAGTAAGGCACATTGCAAAAATCATTCCAACTATGCATGCAAAAAGATGAGTTCTAAATTAGCTGTTACTACTCAAGAAAGATCTTGGAGTCATTGTGGACAGTTCTCTGAAAACATCTGCTCAATGTGCAGTGGCAGTCAAAAAAACTAACAGTATTAGAAACCATTAGGAAAGGGATAGATAAGAAGATATCATAACGCCACTATATAAATCTTTGGTACGCCCACACCTTGAATACTGAATGAACTTCTGATCACTCTGTGACGGAGCAGGAAGCAGGGCGGATTTGACTTGGGAATGTTGCAGGAGAGTTACACTGGGGATGGGGGACTTCCCTTGAAGGAAGCTACCTGAGCTGTAACCTGAGCTAGGAGGGGGGTTGGGAGAAGTGACACCTTCTGCCTGGGAGAGTGAACGAAGGAGAGGAGGAGCTGGTGGGAGGGGGGAGAAAGCTGCTGGAGGATTTTTTGTGTTCAGTCTGGGGCTGGGGGGTGCAATGCAGGGAACCCCAAGCTGGGGTCTAAGCTCCCTGAACCCCCGAGAAGGACTTGATTGAGGGGTTCTGGTTGTATCTACATGCTCCGCTTGGCACTGTGTTCCTGTCATCTAATAAACCTTCTGTTTTACTGGCTGGCTGAGAGTCATGGTGAATCTCAGGAAGAGGGGTGCAGGGCTCTGACTTCCCCACTCTCCGTGACACGCCCCAGCTCAAAAGATATATTAAAATTGGAAAAGATACAGAGAAGGGCAACAAAAATGATTAGGCATATGGAACAGTTTCCATATTAGTAGAGATTAAAAAATTGGGACTGTTCAGTTTAGAAAAGAGACAACTAAGGGGGGATATGATAGAGGTCTATAAAATCATGAATGGGGAAGAGACAGTGAATCAGAAAGTGCTATTTACCTGTTCCCATAACACAAGAACCAGGGATCTCTCAATGAAATGTTTAGGCAGCACGTTTAAAACAAACATAAGGAAATACTCCTTCACACAACGCACAGTCAACCTGTGGAACTCATTGCCAGGGGATGTTGTGAAGGCCAAAAGTATAACTGGGTTCAAAAAAATAGATAAGCTCATGAAGGATAGATCCATCAGTGGCTATTAGCCCAGGTGGTCAGGGATGCAGCCCCATGCTCTAGATGTCCCTAAACCTCTGACTGCCAGAAGCTGGGACTGGACGACAGGGGATGGAGCACTCAATAAATTGCCCTGTTCTCATCATTCCCTCTGAAGCATTTGACACTGGCTACTGTTGGAAAACAGGATACTGGGCTAGACAGACCATTTGTCTGGCCATTCTTATGTGCTACTGCAATACAAACAGCAGCAAGTGATTCCATCTCTTGAGGTACAAGCCTTATCATCGGCAAGTAATGTTAGGATTCAAATCTTCCATAAATTGCAGCCACTAGAGGGGCATCCCAATCTCTCTCTCACGCACACGCTCCTCTAGTATTCCATCCAGGTCTGTACTGCAAACATAGAATCCGGTTGCAAATTTAGGAATCTGTTTTTACTAAAGGCAGCATGACCAATGCAGCCATCCTGACAGGTCAGAGAGCCACAGGGAAAAATAAGACCCACCTGCAAAACAGCAAACCAGCTGAACTGGGCCTTCAGAGGGTTAGAAGCTGAGAAAGACTTTTTTCCTTCCAGAGAATGAAAACCCCCCACACATTTTACTGACTTTGTTAACATTTTAAATGATGAAGCTGCAAGAGGAAGCCAAGCTACCATGGATTTGCCGAGACACACATGGTGGGGAGAAGAAGGGGAAGTATTTCTCCTTTTCGAATACATGATGGGTATCCTGCCCTCATCAGACACTACCTCTGCTGTTATGTGGGAGAAAAACACGAGGAGAGAGAATTACTGAGTCGTTCACGTGATCCAGCGTTCAGGCCCATTTACAAATTACTCGCTCAGTTGTGGTGCTTTGAAAATTAATGACTTCTTATTTAATACTTTTTCTTCTTCCCTCATTTAACCTTTTAGGAGTGAAAGAAAATCTCCCAGACTTGTTATTAGCAGATGTGGATATGAAGAAATCTACCCTCACTAATGATAAACCAGGAGGCACAACACATCCAGACTTCCTTGTCCAATTAGAATGAATTTATATGCAACCTTAATGTGCCTAATTAACCTGTCATCTGATGAGTATAAGGCAATTTGAATAGCAGTGCCAGTAAATATTTGCATCTATGTTATCAGAATGGATCTACCAGGAAAAGGTAGAATGCATCAAGAACAAGCTTCCGTTCCAAGGAATATATATACTACTGCACACACACACACACACAGCGTAGCCTCCTCTAACGGCTTCATAGTTGAGTAATTTTCAACATTTACATCATAGCCCCTCAGTGTTACAACACCTTATACCTTGGCATAAAAATTGTTCCAAGCAAAAACCTGGCACAGAAACTCTTTGGCAAAAAAGGCTGCAATTTTTTTCCCCTCTGTGGCTTTTAACAGCTGCTGTTCTCTTAAATTGCGGGGATGCCCCCAAAAAGGAAGTTACTTTGGCTTTTGGGGATGTTCTGTGTTTCTGATAAACTGTAGCTCAAACAGTGCCTTCAAATAAAGTACTGCAGGCCATTAGCTCGCAATACAAACCAAAGCTTTTAATTCACCGTTCAGCATTGACTGTGACACACGGTAATAGCAACTTTCTCCATAATGACGCCAAGGACAGAGTTAATATGAAGGATCCCTAGAGACTCTATCCTACTTCATCTGTATGTAATAGTCTGCCAGAATAGCTTGTCTGAGCACTGAAGTAGAGGACAGTGGATTCTTATAATCTCAGAGTCCCCAGTAGAATAAATCGCTCTGTGCATTTTATGAGAAGGAGCTGAAAGTTCTTCATACCCTTTGTTATGCAAATTGTCTACCTGGGCATTAGCCGGATGGTTAAAATCCCTGAGTTTTAAAAAGTCAAGGTATACACCATCCCCTCACTAACTGCAGTGAGCTCTGCTCCGGCCTGAAAAATAACCCCCTATCCCTAAATGAGAGTTTACAGAAACAGTCTGCAATCTGTTTGTTACAGAGCGTTCCAGCCCCCTCCTTCCTCTTTCTTTTTAAAAAAAAAATCAAATTCAGAGGCAAAAAAATGTCCTAAGCCAACAAAAGCCAAGGAGCTGACAGCTAAGATTGAAATTCTGTTGCTAACCAATAGCACTGGGCCCAATTCTGCCCTCCCTTACACCTACACGACCCCCTGGAGGTCAGTGGTGTAACTGCAGGCAAGAAGGTGACACGGGTAAGGAAGGCTAGAATTTGTTCCACAGCACCTACAGCTGATCTGGGATTGGAGCCCTTAGGCACTACCCTCATACAAATAATATTTGTCCCACCGCATCTACAGTCAGTAGGGTCCTTTTACACAAGGACTTAGAACCTGGGTGATATTTCCATGTAACCAGATGCAATTTCTAGGCTAATATCACCCGTGTTCTTCAGACCACTCGAACAAATCCTGCCCTCAATTTAACCCATACAGTGCCTCTGGCTGGAGTTACCTGCTGATTTCAATAGGGTTTCACAGGCATAATGGAGGGCAGGATTTGGCACACTACATCTAAACTCCCTTGGAGTTCAAGCTTTTGTTTTCATGTGTGTGGACAGTGCTCAGTCCATTCCAAGTGCTACCAGAATACAAATCCCAACTATTAATCCCACCAGATGCAATTCCGAGGCACAGAGGAACAAACTAAGCATGATGTCTCAGTCTTTCACCCTGATTCTTAGTGTTAAGTATATGAATGCCCACGGCAAACAGCAACTTTCCATTTCTCTAGCTCCTTTCACTTTGAAGTGCTTTTCTGAGTGTTCTGTATGAGGGATCACTTCTCCAGCCATTGAAATGCAGCCACCTCTGCTATGGAACATAGCAGCTGTTTATATATTTAAAAGTGAAAAATATCCCCATGTCTCTAATATACAAATGTAAGACTGCAAATCTCTGCTTTAAATAGAAAACAACTCAGCCTTAGCTATGGGCAGCAACTAATGCCTCCGCGACATTAACACTAAAGGCAGAAAGGGATGGGGGCATTTTCTACAATTGAGGCAACTTTTGCAGCCCAAGGCAATGGTTAGGAACCAAGGGACAGCTAGAGATCCCTGAGGGACATGCAGGTCTTAGGGCAGGTTGTTGCAGAGAAAGTGCTTATTGTTTGGGGTGGGGGGGTTAGTTTTTCTGCCTCCTCTTGCAAGCCACATGAGTCTGGCTAAGCAAACGCTCAAATTAAAAGACAACAAACCAAACAAACTAAACACACCCGCAGCAGGGGCTTGCAGCACTCCTTCCAAAGAAGAGGGGCTCACTCCAAGGAGATCACCCCTGCTGCTGGAGAGCTCGGGACAGTGTTTCTCCATGACCAGTCTGTGGACCGGCACCGGTCCCTCAGATCTCCCTGCCACAGTTTAGCAAGGCAGCAAGCCGGTCCCTGGTATCAAAGAGGTTGAGAATCACTGAGCTAGAGAACCAGGCATGGTTCTAGGGCTAGCAGGGTCTCTCTGGGTCCTGATGTGGCTTCCCGGGGTCACCAATCGCCCATCTCCCGAGTGTCCAAAGCAGAAGGGAAACGGGGTGGGAGGGCATCAGCACATAGAACTGTAGGGTTAGGAGGGACTGCGAGGGACGTCTAGTCTGACCCCCTGCCAAGGTGCGGGATGGATTAAAGAGGCTACCTGTGGGAGCTGCCATCATCGAAGACGAAGGTCTGGTTAGTGTAGCACTCGGCGCACACGGGCACCCCCCCGGCTGCCAGGGCTCGCCCATCCTGCTGCTGAGCCGTCGACTTGTAGACCCCCTGAAGGCTCCTCTCTTCTCCCGAGAAAGGCATCTGCAGAGTGGCGAGGGTGCCCAGCAAGGCGACACGGAGCCACGCATGGAAGTGCTGTGTGGCTGGAGGCTGCCCAAGGCTACTGTTTACAAGGAGAGTCCAGCTGGAGGCAAGCCATTGCCACTGGTCACTCACACACCTTAGATTTCATGGTGCCTGTGGCTGCAGCTCATACAGTCCCAGTGTCTTCCCTGCCTGGGTGTCTCCTCGCAAAGCAACAAGTAGCATAAAGTTGAGCCTCATTTAAATAAAAAAATGGACAAAAAAACAAGGCAGGGATCAGGTTGATTTCACTGCCTTAAATGCAAGAGATGATCCAAATCTTTGCTCCCAAGCTTGTCTCCTCTTTCCCCTGGGGTGTTTGGGAGAGCTGCAGGCTCTGCCAGGAGAGAAAGTCCATTGCAAGCAGCTGCTCTCACCAGAAAAAGCAGGAAAGGAGGCGGGAGATACCAGTTTGCTCCTTTTTCCCTGAAATATTTGTGTGTGTTTTTTTTAACAAAATTGATTTTTCTCCCCTCCTGTTTTCACAGCTTTTTCAGATGCATTTCTCTCCTGCACGATGGCACCATCTGCGGGCCACTGTGAGAATCGCATAGGCAACAAAGCCAGCCTCCCTTTGCCATCTCTGCCATGCCGAGTGCAGGGGCCTTTCCCAGCTCAGGATAGACCATTTTTAATAGAGCAACAGAGGTTTCTGATAAATCATCCCCCCTTCCATGGTGGTTTTTATTTGCCGCCTTCTCTGTGGGGGTGGAGAGTGGCCTGTTGTAGCCCTGGCCCCTGTCTCCGGGGTGGAGGTTGCTGAGGGGACAGGGAAGGAAGAGGACTGCAGAAATCAGCTCCATTTTCCCCTCCTTTCCGGAGAATGTGGAACTGCTGTCACTGGGGCTGCTTATGGGTCTCCCTGGGGAGCTGAGCAGAGCTTAAGGGGCTGGTGTAATGGTGTCTCCTTGCCACTCCACACTGTCCTGAGAAAGGTATATTTTTATTTAGAGCCTAGCCTAGCATTTTGGTTACCATTCCGTCCCCATCCCCCCCAAAAAGCTGCTAGACTCCTGAAGAGTCTCTCTGCCTTGCTGTGGGGTGTAGACAGAGGATTCCTTTTCAAATGATGTGCTTTGTGTGAACACACAAAAAAGAAACTCTGGAAACGAAGCTACCTTCGATCGAGAAAGAGTTAAAGGCTCCAGTTTAAGGGCACCTTCCCTCCACTCAAAGTTCAGACGAACATGAACATTGCTGCAATGCCCAGTCTGACATACTGACACTCAGTGAGCAAAGCCACCTTTGAGAAGTTGCTCAGTCTAATTGGCTTCAAATCCAAGGGCTTTTAGATGTAGTCAGCCAAATCCTGCCCTCACTATGCCTGTGAGGCCCGGCTGAAATCAGCGGGTAGCTGCAGCCAGTGGCATTGTAGAGGTGCAGTTGAGGGCAGCAGTTGTTCCAACAGTATGAAGAACATGGATGTGAGCACAGGAATTGCAGCTGGTTACAGGGTAATATCACTCAGATTCTAAGTCCTTGTGAAAAGGGACCCTACTACTGTAGATGCTGCGGGACAAATATTATTTGTATTCAGGTAGCACCTAAGGGCTCCAATCCCAGATCAGAGCCCTTGGGTGCTAGGCAACGTACAAACACTTACACAAATCAACAAGAGGGTCCTTGCCCCAAAGAGCCTAGAGTCTGAGACAGCCCTTAGTTTAAGAGCATGGAAAGTCTCACAGCTGCACCCGAGCAGCTACGAGCAAAAGAACCTTCCCAATGCTGCCGGGCACGAAAGGCGCTTGCTCCAGTGCTTGTTTACGGTGTGTAAGAGTGAAGCAGGGAGCTGTCTGGAATGACATGTGGAGACGACAGAATAACATGGCTGTGCACAGAGGAAGATGGCTGCAGGGAATCATTGCTGCCAAGGGGCAGGAGTCACAAAGCCAGGGTCTGCCACTGCAAAGCATGCCTCTCCCATTCCCCTCCATGGACTGCCAGCTAAAGCATTGCAACCCACGGCACCTGCGGCAATGTCCTAAGGTGAAGGCTGCAGGAAAATCCCAAAGCATGTAGGGCCTGTCATTGCTTGTAGATTTTTGCCAGGTACCAAAGATGTCTGGCTTCAAGAGACATCCAACTAACGTTCTTGGAACAGAATGTCTGGGAAGCAACAGCAACCCCCCTAAACCTACCTGCATTGCCTTCATGAAGATAGTCTGGGACCATGCATTCACGACCATCTTGTCCAGCTTCAGAGCATCAGCTTCCTATCAGGAGACACATGTCATCAACCTCGTTCCTGAGTTTTCTAGTAAGGCAGACATCCCGTACTCATGCATCAACCGCTGGCTCCAGGGGAAAACGCCCATGCAAATGCTCTTGCGTATATGAGTCTTGCTGGGACTGTATATTGTCTCTCTCTAATTTGGGCCAGAAAGGAAAAGGTAACACAACTTCTCTTCTTCCTCCTGTCCCTCTGGATAGGCTCTCTGATGCTAGGAATAATGAGAGAGAGAGAGAGAGAGAGAGAGAGGTGATTAATGCTCCGTGGCCAGTCCAGCCAT
Source organism: Mauremys reevesii (assembly GCF_016161935.1). Classification (NCBI taxonomy): domain Eukaryota; kingdom Metazoa; phylum Chordata; order Testudines; family Geoemydidae; genus Mauremys; species Mauremys reevesii. The sequence continues at coordinate 21,070,982 of NC_052641.1, forward strand.
GTGACACTTTCTACCCCACCATGCTTTTATACATCCTTCCCAGTGCTTTGCTAATAGCGACAATATTCTTCATTCACCAATTGCCTCACATTATCAAGTGACAAATGTTACTGTGCTGATCTGTAAGGAGAGGAGGTGGGTAACATAACGGCTCATTAACGTGCAAGGTGATAACACAGAAGCAGAGGCGGAATTTACAGTGGGGGTGGCTAGGTGAACAAGAACTAATGGCTGAAAACTAGGGAAAAAAAACAAGAAAAACCCAGAAAACTCTTGCACTCAGATATTGACTCTCAAGTCATCAGGTCAGTTACACAGTGGAATGATCTCCCATGGCAGGTTGCTTAGGTACTGCAGAGAAACCTTACACAGATCCTGGAGCCAGCAGCTCTAATTGGATTTAGATACCATTTAAGTAAAGCATTTAGAACCTGATCCAACTCCTACTGAAGTCAACGGATACGGATAGGCTCCCACTGGCTTCAGGGGGAGTTGGATCAGGCCATTTGTGTAGGAGGTTAGAGGCTTGTGCTGCAGTAGACAAACTGGATGACCCAGGTGGCGTGGTCTGGTTCTCCCTGCTATGAATTATCCCTATGATCATTTTTTACTGCAAAAAATCCCATGTTAGCCAGACAGGCATCTTGGTCCAGTGCACAGGACACTGGCTTAGGAGCCCTGGGTTCTCTTCCCAGTTCTGCCACTGGGTTGCTGAGATACCCTGGACAAGTCACTTCCTTGCTCTGAGCCGCAGTTTCCCCATCTGTTAAATGGGGATAATGATGCTGCCCTCCCTGATCAAGTGCTTTGAGGTGTCTGGACAAGAAGCCCTGTAAAAAAGCTAAGCATTATTCTCCCTCAGGCTGAGAGTCTCTCGTTGTCATTTGGGTATTCTCTCCCACTCTGCTCTTCTTTAAGGCTGGCTGTAAAGTGCATTAGGGCTCCAGCAGAGTAAGCTGTGTTGTTTTGCAGTGAAAGAGCAAACCTCCTTCCTGCTTTTCATTTTCTAGCACCTTCTTGTTTCATATTGAGAGGTCACACCCAGACTCCATTACGCTCCCAGCTTTCAGAATGCACTGTTGCTACGCACAGCCCATTCCATTAACATCTTTAACCTTGCTGTAAGAATTGGCTGCCACCCAAACCTCAAAAGACATAATTTAGTTAGGAATCCAAAGGGAAATCACCCACTGACCTATACGAGATGATTACACAACGAGAAGTGCTAATAGGATTGTAGTGCACACACTAGCACTGCTCTGAATCCGAGTAGCAGAGTATTGTTAGTGTGTGGGTGTGCCCCCTACCTGTGGCCGGGACTGTCACTCACGCATCAGACTTAGCAGCCATCAAAGAACTCACTGACCCATGCTCCATGCTCTGTAAAGAGCAACAGTGCCCTTGTAGACAGTCTGTGTGGAGAGCAGTGCATTTCTGTGGTGCAATTGGAAGAGGGGGAGATAGATACAGCCCGGCTTGCAAGGTGGTTTGAGGAAGGGAGGCAGTGGGTGTAGGGTGGTATTTAAAGTGTTAGGCTGGGGAAGTGCAGTGAAAACGGTCACCATCTCTGCCCTATCGGGCTGCTAGCAGGCACGGCTCCAGTCCAGAAGCGGCTTTAGTTCTGTCAGTGCAGTGAAGGAGTTGAGCGTCTGTTGTGTGGAAATGCACCTCAGACCCCTCCTTCCCCACCCAAAGAGATCCAGGGAGGGAACATTCTCGTGAAAGGGTCCCAAGCCAAAACCCATCCAGAATCCCGGATTCCCATTTTGCAGCATGAGCCCAGCATTTTGGGAGGGCTGCTTCAGAGGAGCCTTGGCTCCCCTCACCATGTCAAGTCAGACTGGCCCCTTCCCAACCCTGGATGTGCAGTGAGTCCTGGTACTCCGGATTCCCCACATGCCCAAGCAGCTCTGCCAGGCCAGCTGCAGGGGGTCAGAGTCCGAACAGTGGGAGGGGAGGGCTCTCACATAGGGAGATGGTTAGTGTGCTCATACACAGATATAGGGGAACAATGGGTGGAGATTGCCTGTTCCATACCAATGGGAAGGGAAGCTGTGCCTTGCCCAGTTAGGCCTGTATTAGAGGGAGAGACGACACGCCCCGGGGGCTGGAGGACTGAATTATTCCTACAAATAAACCTTCCAGGGGACTCAGCTGAGCAATCCAAATCCACCGCCCCAAACAAGCCAAGGAAAAGATGAATGACAAAATCCCACAGGAAAAGGAGATCATGACACCACCATGAAAAGAGAGGCCACATCCCAGGGGATAAGGTTAGGATCGGGGCAGGGAACCCTCCCTGGTGCAGGGTAAGGGTGGAAGCCACATGGCTGCCTGGGCCAGGGTTAGGGTCAGGGGGCCAGCAGGGCTGCCTGGGCAGGGGTTCCCTGGTCCAGGATTAAGGTGTCGGGGCGTGAAGGGCTCTCAGATCAGGGCATGTCTCCATAAGACTTTGTACAGGGTAATGGGCTCTGCTCCTGACTGGCACCTTGGGGCACGACCAACATAACAAACAAACCAATTTACCAAGCAGACAATAGAAAATGATTCATTTCAGAGAACGGACTCTGCAAAAATATGCAACCTACAAAGGAAAGCCTCCTTGTGATGGAAATGATTATTATTTTAAATTATAGCATTTAGAACCATCTAAAGAGGACTGTGTCCTGATTTTGTATTAACATGTTAATGGCAATCTGAATGTTTAATTTCAGGACAAACAATTATGTTAAATTAGAAGCAGTCAATCACTTTGCGCATTTTAATGGAGCTTGGGAAGCTTTGCCAAAAAGTAGGTGAAGTTTAGATTGTCGGTATCCTACTTCGGTTGGAAACAAGTGACATACAGTAGGGATAAGACTCCCATGTATACAATAAATAAATACTTGTGTTATAGGCAGGAAGAACAGGGTCAAATTCTGTTCTCAAATGGTTACATTGGCCTCCTTGTGAAATTCCAGTGAAATTAGGCCTTGAGCCTACAAACACTTGCTAACTGGAGCAGTGTTTACTGCTGTGATCAATCCCCTAAGAAAGTATTTGCAGGATTGGGCACTTAGGTTTCATCAAATTTAAAGCCAGAGAGGCCACCAGATCTAGTCTGACCTCCTGTTTAACACAGGCCTCCAACACCTCCCAGATACCCCTATACTGCGCCAAATAACTTGAGACCAAAGCAGTTCAGTCCTTAGGAGACCAAACTCTTACATGTCCCAGGCAGAGATCAGGAGACACCGAGGCGCGCCAACGCCTGAGGCCACTGCAGGGCAGAGAACAGATTAGGTGAGATATGCCCAGATGAGCCCAGCAGGTGATCCATGCCCCATGCTGCAAAGAAGACAAAAAAAACCCATGGTCCCTGCCAATCTGACCTTGGGAAAAATTCCTTCCCAACTCCAAATCTGGTGATCAGTGTGACCTGGAGCATGTGGGCAAGATGCACCAACCAAGCACCTAAGAAAGAGGATTATGAACTCGTCTGGCCAATCACCTACCTTTTCATATGTTCCATAAGCACTATGCACAGTAAACATTAAAAGTGACAGCCCGGGGCCTGCAAGCTGCTCTGCATGGGCAGATCCCTGCACCCAAACTCACAGACTCCAGTGGGGCTCCATACAGATGCCAGAGCTACCTGTCCGGAGCCTGTAGCAGGGCTGGGGCCAAAGTCAACGGGAGCCACATGTGCACATCATCAAAGGGCAGAACTGGCCCACAAAGTCCACTTGCCAGAAGGAGGGTCGTGCCCCGAACACCACACATGGTGTATGCAAGTCAGTCCCCTGCCCATGACAGGTCTTGCCCGTAACCATACTTGACTGTGATTCTGAAAATTAAAAGCCAGGGGATTTCCCAGAACCAGTCCCTGGCCTTCGATGAAGCCTGCTAAGTGACAGAAACTCAGCTAGCTAATCAATTTACTCCAGGAATCGAATCTCAACAGGAGAAGCCGCTTGCTTTACAACGAGAGCCATGGGACTTCATATTAGCAGCTTCCCATCTACCCACTCCTCCTTTGGACAGTTCAGCCTCTGTCTTGCTCAGACGTACCTTGTGGTTTGCTTGATATCCTTCTCACCCATCCCCCATGCCCCTAGAATCAGTTTGTTTCTCCACTGTCAAAACTTTTCTACACAAATTTTGGCTCTCATAAAATAAGGTGGTTTTGTTATGGTAACTAACTTAGACAAAATAGGTCTAAAACTGACAGTAACTGAAAACCGCGGCATACATTCTTGAGTGATTCCATGATACTGCACTTCCAAAGTGTGAAGAGGACTGATTCATTGGTAAATATTTATATCCTGACTTTTGTTTAATTGTTTGGCCAATTACCATTGTATCTTCAGTTAATAGTCCTATAGCTACTTGTTATTTCTGTAGTTGTTTATATGCAAGAGTTTGATTTTAACTTAAAATAAAATTATAGACTAAAATCAATCATTTGGGGCTTTGCTTAGTTGGGAAGTGTGGTTATTTGGAAAAGGGGCTGCCAATCAGGACTCCTGGGTTCCCGTCTCAGCTTTACCCTGATTCACCGAGCAATTTCGGGCAAGACACAAACTCTCTGTGCCTCGGTTTGCCTCTATGGCAAATGGAGATGAACTCTATGAATCTATGAATTAAGATCAGAAGGACCATTTATATCACCTTGTCTGACCTCTTGTGTACCACAGGCCACTAAATAACTCGTGTTTGGCTAAAGCATAACTTCCAGAAAAGCATCCAAACTTCAATTACAGCTTGCGCCTCATTTCTAATTTGAATGTGTCTGGCTTCAGCTTCCAGCCATTCCATGCCTTTCTCCACTCGATTAAAGAACTCTTTAGGATGTGGCGTTTTCTCCGTATGATGGTATTTATACACTGACATCAAGTCACTTCTCCGTCTTCTTTTTGATAAACTGATTGAGCTCTTTAATCTCTCACTCCATGGCATTTTCTCCAGACCTTGAATCATTTATGTGGCTCTTTTCTGCACCCCTTCAATGTTTAACATCCTTTTTAAAGTGTGGACACCGCACTGGACACAGTATTCCAGTATCGGTCTCACCAGTGTTGTACACCGAAGTAAAATCATCTCCCAGCTCCTTCTGACTACTCCCCCATTCAGACGCCCAAGGATCACATTAGCCCTCTTTGCCACAGCATCCCATTGAGAGCTCGGGTGGAGTTGTGTGACATACTGACCCCCTAAATCCTTGTCAGAGTCTCTGCTTTCCAGGATAGTCCTCCATCCTACAGGCCTGGTCTGTAATTCATATTTCTAGACGTATAACTTTTCATTTGGCTCCATTAAAACACATTTTGTTTGAATGGACCCAACTTACCAAGCAACCCTGACCTCTGTGTCTGAGAGCCCTGTCCCCGCAATCATTTACCATTCCTCCAAGCTTTGCGTCATCAACAAAGCTTATTTATCAGCAGTGACTTTATAATTACAACCAGATCATTGTGAAAAGGTTGAATAGCATCTGGCCCTGTGGAACCGCACTATATGTTTTGAGTTCCATCAGTTCGCCAGTTCTTAATCCAGCTAACATGTGCTCTATTGATATTGTGTAATATTCTTTTTCTAATCAGAGTGTTGTGTGGTACTAAGTCAAACCCATTACAAAAGCCTATGTATATTACATTCACAGTTACCTTTATTAGCCAAACTTGTAATCTCAAAGAACGAAAACAGGTTTCTTTGACAAGACCTCTTTGCCATAAAACCTTGTAGACTGGCATTAGTTACATACTTATCCTTTGATTCTTTGTCGGCTGATTCCTGTATCAGTTTTTCCATTTATCTTGCCCCAGACTGATGTCAGGCTAATTGGCAGACAGTTACCCAGGCCACCCCACTGCTTTTTCTGAATATTGGCACATTATCACTCTGGAATTTCCCTGCTAGTCCAAGATTTGTTCAAAATTAACATCAGTGGGCTAGAGATCTTCTGAGCCAACTCTTTGAGGACTCTTGGATACCAGTTATTTGGGCCTGCCAATGTAAACATGTTTATCCCTGGTAGATGTTGTTTAACACCCTCCTAAATTACTAATGAACTGGAAAGGACTTCATCTTCACACTCCCCATTACATATTACAATGTTTACCTACTCCACATGTAGGTAGGCTTAATTAATGTTTGTAAAGCACTCTGAAAGCCCAAGATGAAAGAACTACTGTATGTGCACATTACAATCATTACCCTGCTTAAATAATTTAAGATCCTCTGGGCTTCTGGATGTATTTCATCTCTGGCTGTAATGATTCCTAGACCTATAGAGTCCAAGTACGACTCTCAAAGTCATTTCATTAAAATTAGGAGACTCAGATGAGAGCAGGCAAAATGCATGTGGTGAAAGCACAGTTCAGAGTCTTTACAGAAACTGTTCAAGCTGAGGCATAACATTGGATGCATTCAACTGCGCCATTGTAAAAGCTCTTTGAAACAGTAATGATGGTGCAGCTTCTTGTTTCTGAACAATAGGCATCTCATTAATAAAATAAAAAACAGGTCACTTGTCGTATTTACTTTACTCACTCCACGCTGAGCCGCCTCCTTTCAATTTGTTGACATTTCCACATCTGTGCATCTCTTTTCCATCAGTAAAAAAATCTAAAAATCTGCTCCCTCCCGCCTGGAAAGATGGCGTTGAAGGAAAGGCTGCTTTGCAGCTTCACAGTAACATTTTGCCTCCTCGGCGTCGGGTAGTAATTAATACTTTGCCAAAACTCACAACTGACCCGAGTTTTTTGTAAAGATCAAAAGCATTTTAGCAAATACGCCGAGGGAAAGGACAACAACAGTTCTAGGTCCAGGCAAACCAGCATGTCAGAAGAAACATGGAAACCCATCAGACAGCGCAGACAGATTATCCCAGGGTACGTCCGAGAAGAGCAAAATCGGATTTGGAATTAAATGGCTCCAGCTGGTAGGAACAGAAGCAGCCAAAGTTGGGACCTTTGGACACAAAACTGGAGAATGTTCTCTGGCTTTCTCTGCCCTGTGCTATTTGCTCCAGCCTCACCCCCCACACACACACACCCCTGCCCCCGACTGTTCAGTTCAACTCCACACCTCCCCCTCCTACCCTCTCTTCCCTGCCCTGTCCCCCTCACCCCACCCTTCCTTCCCTTTTCCTCACCCACATAAATGAACTTATCTTCACACACACACACACACACCCCGTGAGCCAGGGAGGTGGTATTATCCTGATTTTACAGATGAGGCACGGAGCGATGCAGGCCAAAGCTGTCAGAAGTCACCACTAATTTTGGAGCCCAATTTGAGACACCTGGGGCCTGATTTTTCAGAGTGCGTCACATTCCATCGCACTCTATACATTCAAAGCACAGTTCCCAATCACTTCACTTGCAGCTGTGACTGCTCAGTACTTCTGCAAATCTGACCCCAGGTACCCCAAAGTGGGTCTCCGAAAATGAGGAACACAAGCAGTGGCCACCTGCGAAAAGCTTTGGTTTTAATGCTTTGCCCAACATCACACAGGAAGTTTGTGGCTGAGGCAGGAATAGAATTCAGTTCTCCAACTGCCTAAATAACTAGACCATCTTTCTCTTGCAACAATTCCCCGCCTTGTTCACTACATAAAACTTCTGGGATCAATGAGGCAGGAGTCTTACATACAATAGCCTCCTTCACTAAATAACTCAGATTCATTTCCTGAGCACCAGCTATTCTGTGCGCTGAAGGAGGCAGAGGTCTGGGTGGGGGTGGTGGTAAATAGTATGTGATCACATCAGACTCTCTCGTAACGCCTAAGTACTGACTTATGGACACATGTAACCTTAGTTCTGAAATTTCCTAGTTTTTGGGTGCTTGGACTTTGCAACCTTTATGTTCTTTAGCTGTAGCTTTTTAATTGAGTTTTCCAGTTTAAAAAAAAAATATCTCAAAAAACAAAAGGCCTCATTTAGAACCATACTGACCCCCCAAGTGGGTCATTAGCAGAGTTTGAACCGTTAGACCCTACCACCCTGTCTTCCCCTCCTGCCCTTTCTTACAACATACTCTTGCAGCCTGTCTCTGCCCCATCCTTCCTCCCCGGCCTGACTCTGCGCTCCCCCGATTCCCCCCCACCACCAGTTTGTCTTAGCCCCTGCCCCCAGACCCATTGCAGCTTGTCTCTGCCCATCCTCTCCAGGCTGTCCTTGCCCCACCTCACCCCTCCGCATTCCAGTCTCCTTGGAACCAGCCAAGGGCCATTAAGAGCTCAGGAGAGAGCCAGTCTCTCCCCTCTCAATTGCTATGCTCAGCATCGTGATGGTAGCCAAGGGGTGCAATTGCCTGGAAAAAAAGCCTGCATGGCTGGAGCATGCTCAGTGCAAACAGAATCTTGCTCTCCTGAGCATGTCTGAGCTGAGATTTTTCCAAAGCTTTTAACTTGGCTAACTTGGGATGGATTAGGGTTGGCAAAAGGCACATCCCTGACATCAGGGTGATGCCCCACCCCCACTCTACCAGATTTCAGGTCCCTGCTCCAAGGCATGGAGCTAGAGCTTCTCAACAAAATAGTTGTAAGAATTTTTTTTAACATGGGCAAAACCTTATATTTTCCCTTAATCTTGTTTCTGGAAATGGCTGAACTATTTTTTTGCTGAAACTTTACCAAAAAAAATTCATTCTGAGGCAGACCCCTCCTATGGAAAACTACAGCCCAAGCAGTTATAGTTTGGCAAAATTACAAGCAACTAAAAAGTGTGGGATAATGGAAGGTGTTCGGTAACTGTAACTATAGGCATCACTACCTGCTCCACAATAGGAATAGCCTAAACCCTAATGTAACTGATAGGGTTTTGGTTGTTGGAGTATTTTGTATGTGGAATTGGGGGAGTAATGTCAGAATGTGACTGAAGTATTCTCCACTTTGCCTACCATCCCGGCTGCAATCAAAGGTACAGTACCAGGCACTGGACTGGGCTGCACTGGTGTTTCAAATTATGTGTCTCTGGAGACTTGTAGCCAGGCGGTGGAATGGAGAACCAGCAATAAAAAACCAAGACAGCCATCTCCGCCCTCCACCCAGCACTGACTTGAGAGGTGAAAAAACACACCCCAGTTTCTTCCTTGTGTGTCTCATTTATGGCCACACATGCTGCTTGGCTGCTGGTGACCCGCAGGGTGGTCTCTTGTTTTCTCTGCCCCTATCTGTGGCTTGCCCAGCTCTTGGTCTGAAAGTGAGGCTGTCCCAAAAAGGAGATCTTCTGCTGAACCAGCTTCAGAGGGAGGCGTCCCTGGATGCTAGCCAGCTCCAAAGCAACAAGCAGAACGAGGTCAAGGACAGACACAGGAGGCAAGACTCTGCCGCCACTCATCCCTGCACAAGAGAGAGGGAATCTGTACCCCTGAGGGGTCTGTTCGAAAGCCCGTCTCTGCCTGGCCAGTGCTGTATCGAGGTAAAGGACCCTGCCCCTACAGCAGCAACACCCAGAAAGAGAAGCTCCAGCTGAGTATTTCTCTTTGAAAATAATAAACTTCTGACAAATCTCTGAAAGCCTTTCATTACAAACCAAAGTGATTAACAGCACATTGGCCCTACTGGAGGCCCAGAGGGCAGGGAGCCGTTGTCTTGCTGACCATGGTTATCCTGCTATTTCGCTGACTCTGAAAAACACCCTCAGGAAGGGCTGGTTGTTACACTAGGCTATAAAAACAGGCAGCCCGGCTGGACATAGATGGCGATTAGCAGCAGTTATGAGATATTGTATATTACGGATAAACATGTTCTCTCTTGAGAATTGAGACGCAGGCTGTACATGTCCAAGTAACGCTTTCGTGGCCTGAAGCCCCTGGTAAGTGAAACATGGATAGTGGCAGGGGAGATTATTATAGGTACATCCTGCACACGAGCTGCATTAGGAAATGAATGCTGTCAGCTGCGAGCACCTCGGCAAAATTCTTCCTATAGTTGATGGATGAAAGGGTGACATGGCTTCATATTGGAGATGACCATGAAATACCTGCAGCTGGTTCACAAGCTCTTCCCAGCAGAGCAACATTCAACTGTGAGTGAGAAAACAAGAGCTTTCCTGGTTCTGCTGGACCCCACAGGCATGTGCTAACAAATAAAATCCTAGGAGGTAACAATACCACACCATTCCTCTCCTCTCCCGCCACCCCACGCACGCACATACGTTCACTCCCCTGCGGCTTCACCGTTGCCATTCCACTGCTGGCCATTCCCCAGCGAGCAGCACCATGTGGCAGTTCCAGGTCCCACTTTTCCAAAGTAGATGAGGCCTCAGTGTCTTGGTCTTGTTGGGGTTTGGTTTTTTTAATCCTTACAAAAGCAATCAGTTATAATGCTGTCTCCACTCTTTGGACTCAGAGCCCCCTATGCTCAGCAAAGGCCTCTGAACCCCAAGTCTATAACACAACTGGCTGCCTACATGCACGCAAAGGCCCTCTAGGCTATGGGGCAGGACGGGGAGATGCCCAGCAGCAGCAAAGCAATGGACAACAAACTGTCTAGTGGGCAATAACGACCTTCTAGTTAGAGCAAGGGAAATGTTAAGATTTAGACATCTTTGTACAATTAACCTTTTTGCAGCGCTTCAAGGACACAGTGCTAATGGGAGTGCTAAGGATTGCGCTTCTCTAACGTAGACAGGCTCTGTTAGCACCTTGGTCTCACTTTTATGATCTGTGTATTTTTAAATGACAGATTTTAGCTCCCTCTGAGGCGATGTGTCATAAATTGCAGAGAACACTGATGACTGACAATATTGGCAAACCCATTCCAGGAGGAGATGGAAGAGAACCCAAAACAAACACATATGGGTGAGTATAACCTTTCTATACAATGACTAGTAAGAATTTCTTATTGTACAGTAAAAATCCACAGGGCACAGTAAATCACATTTCGTTTAGCAAGCTAATGTTATAACGATTTTGGACACTATCGTTTGGACACTAACGATTTTGGACACTTCAATTTATTTTGCAAAATTAAATAGCTCCAAGCTATTTTGGAGCTATTTAATTTTGCAAAATAAATTGAAGAGTTCAGTGAGATATTGTGATTCCTGAGTTTGGGAATTCCCAAGTTCCCTGCACCTTAAAACGTACTGAATATTCTCACATGGAAGCCACAGTAAAATTGGTCTAAAATAGTACAGTACCTGTTGCCAACTTCTATCTTTGTGCAGGCAAAAGAAGTGGAGAAGTCAAACCGCAGCAGCTTCTGTGGATAGCAGACTATCCATGTAGGCCCAGGACTTGGTATCAGAGGCCTCCAAAAACTCGGCAGTCCCCTTAGAGAGAGGTTTGTCCAGTTGCTTTTCAAAATAAGATTTCTTCATCACCTTGGGAATATGGGGGGCAAATGAGGGATGTAGAATGATTGCTAGGCAGTGTCCATGAGTTAAACACAGAGCAAGCTCTCAGCAGAGGTGACATGCAGTTCTCTTTAATAAATAAAGCAGGGGTAGGCAACCTATGGCACGCGTGCCAAAGGCGGCACGCGAGCAGATTTTCAGTGGCACTCACACTGCCCGGGTCCTGGTCACTGGTCCGGGGGGCTCTGCATTTTAATTTAATTTTAAATGAAGCTTTTTAAACATTTTAAAAACCTTATTTACTTTACATACAACAATAGTTTCATTATATATTATAGACTTATAGAAAGAGACCTTCTAAAAATATTAAAATGTATGACTGGCTCGCGAAACCTTAAATCAGAGTGAATAAATGAAGACTCGGCACACCGCTGCTGAAAGGTTGCCGGCCCCTGAAATAAAGTCTTTGCCAGCCTGGTGGTCTAATGGCGACATTACAGGGCTCTGAGTGCTGCTCGGCCCGCACAGTCACTGAGAAATGCTTGTTTTGTTTAAAGCGGACTCCTGCCGACCCTCGTGTTCTAGAGCTCCATCTCAGCGCTTCCCTCGGGTGGGGTCTCACCCAAGACACAGCAGCTTTGCAGCCCCACTGGTGGAAGCTGGAGTGTGGACACGGGACAGGTGGGTTCGGGTATTTTTACCGCTGACACTCCCAGCCCTGTCATGAGCCTGGTTAGCCAACACAGTGATAACAATACCTGCAGTCCGTCTACACTACAGTTACCACTGGCAGTGCTGAACCCACTGGGAGCTGACAGGTGTATAAAACCTTCGTGTAAATGTAGCAAGGACAGGAGCAGCACAGTTCTGTTAATATGGCGATATCATGGTTCAGTCTCATCTGCACAGTTAAGACCAAGAATTGTTCTAACATGGCCCAGGTGCAACAATGTTGTAACCCAGGGCTTTGTCACGCAGGCCCCAATAAGTGCACAGTTGTGCAATGTGTTTCCTTTAGTCTTGAAAGCTTTGCACCAATTTCCCATTAAATTGCACACTGCTTTTCTAATTCTGCTTTTGACTTCAGTCAAACAGCACCTGGCCCTTTGTAGGTAAACTTTGAACAGTTGGTTGATCTGTTTAGGAAACTAAACCAAACAGCTTCTGCTAGCAAGTTGCAGGCTTTGGATACATTGACATATTTACTTTTGGTTGCTGTAGATTTTAAGCCGAGACCAGTATAACTGGTGTATAAATATCAAATGAAACATGTAGTTTTTCTTCTTAGGAACTTTCAGCTAAATGAATTTGAGACAGATGTCTAAGCTGTGCTGTGCTTCAGCAATGTTAGCTGTCTCCTGTAGATGCAGCTTTATAGAATCAGTGTTTCCTAAAATGATTTCAGATATATTTGCTGTGCTAACCTCATTTCCTTCTCCTTCAGCTCCTCATTATTAATGTAATAACTAACTGGCTCTATAGTTTTATATTTAGCTTCAGGTAAGGATCATGTTGGTGCTAAAAAAGAATGACCCAATTAGATATTTGGCTATTGCCAAAGAGCAAGCTTTGGCTGTAGGTTCTCTACATCAGCTGTTTCCAGACCTAGAGCACTTAAATTTTCAAGGTTGGTTCATTATGGTTTTTCCCTCTAGTGTATTAGCTTGTTTTTTCTGATCTCTTGCTAGGTAGGACCAGACCTAATTAAACTCATGTTCTGCTTCCTTCCCGGACATTATAGCTAATGCTAGTTTTAGCAATACTCTGCATGTGTAGAGTACCTTTCAGTGGATCTCAGACACCTCTGTAGTGATACAGATTAGGGACTTGAGGCATAGAGACTTGTCCAACAGCACTGGACAAGCCAATGGCAAAGTAGAATCCAAGCATCTTCCCTGCTCTAACCACTACATTTTGTTCATCCTATAAGATGTCCTTGGATAGAACTGGTACTTGTTTAACAGGAAGCCACAGGCTGTTTGGAGGGGGTAGTGACATTAACAGCACTTTTAATTTTTTACTGGGTTGGTTTAACTAAAAGGATGTCAGTTTAACCCACATTGACAGTCTTGCAATAAATCCATATGTTTGCTTGTAAAACCACTATCAAAAATGTTACTGCCTTTGGAGCTTTTTATTCTCATAATTAAAGTATAGTTAGAATCTTTTTATATAAATATACATAAAACATAATTACTGTATAAAATTAGTACTCATAAAAAGTGAGAGTAGCTAGAGCCAGAGATAGGTCGAATGTTACCTATGCTGTTCTGACAGGTGCCTACAATTTTTAATCCTACGCGTCTAATGCCTAAAGACAGACAATTCTGCCAAATTGAACAGTGGTTTTGCAACGTGGACTAGCATAGAACCACTTTGCTCACTCATACTGACTTGTGACCTGCACTGGGATTTGAAGCTTCATCTCTGGAAAGAGTAGAGTGAATCAGCAATCCCAGCTGGAGCAGGTGAAGGGAATAATATTGCTAATTTAAAGTATTTCAGCTTCACTTTCAGATGTATAATACTTATGTCACCTTTAGAAAGAGTCACTGACCATCATTAAGTAAAGCACTCTGACATGCAAGATATTAACACAGCCCCTTGTGATGCAGCGTAGTTCAGCGTGCAGCCAGAGTACAACACACAGCCACAAACATTTTCAGTCCACATAAAACAAACCCAGCTTGGTTCTTAAGAGCTACAAACATTGAGACTCATGGCTCTTTTGGATGAAAATTAGCGGAAATTCTCTCGCGCCTGAACAGATTGGTTTTCCATCTCGAAAAATCACACCAAACAAGTGGAGTAGCTGCACAGAGAAGATATCTGCTCTTGGGACCCTATCGGCCATTCCCTTTCAGCTTGTCCTTCTGGGTCCCCCTGTACCAATGGGCCCCCTAGAACTGACCTGGGTAAGGGCCCCGTTGCCCTCTCGTGGGCTGAAGATGCCAGCGCTGCTCAGCTGCTAATCAGTTTCCTTGACTGTTCGGTGGCTTAGCTGCCCAAGTAGAGGCCTATGTTTTGGAAACCCACAGTCATGTGTATGTGCCTGGGAAGCCAGCCACTGGCGATGGGAGCTGTACTGCATACAGCCAGCGTTCATTATACTCGGAGTTTAGTCACTGTAGGACAATAGTTGTTGAAACTGATCACTGTAAACTGGGTGAATCGTTCAGAGCCATTTCCTGGATTCACATGCTGCGCACCTTAGCGATGGCACGCGCCTTGGCTGCTCTTGTTCTGACTTCTGTGGGCTCCATTAGGCATTAAAGCCCTCACTAAAGGGGGTAGTGGAGGAGCAGCTAGTCCGTCTGCTGCTGCAATGAAACCAGGGTTCTTGCTGGCATCGTTCCCTGCTCTGAAAGGAAGCCTCGCAATTGCACTTCAGATGAAACCCCCTCTGGTATTCAGAGTCCCCAGGGCCTGGGAGCAACGTGAGCCATTTTACAGCCCGCTGGAAGAACTTGCTCTGCCCTCTCGGCTGCAGGAGCAGTCGCCCCTCCTGAGGGCAACGCCTCAGAGGTAACTAACCCCTTCTCAGCACGCCTCGGAATCTGCTAGAGAGGAGGATTTGCTGCCCTTCAGCCCAGCAGCAGGCTTGAGGAAATCTGCTCCTTGTTGACAGATGCCCCCAGTGCTAAATGTCAGGTACACACATGAATAGCCGGGTGCTATCAGCCCTCTCCCCCGCGCTAGGCACTGCTTCCTGAACCTAGCTCAGCAAACACTGGGCCCCATCCTGAGAGGTGCTGAGCACCGGCTGCAAGGTGCCAACACCCTCAGCAGCCACTGAGATCAGCAGGAGCTGAAGGCGCCCAACCCCTTCCAGACTCACACCCACCTTTTTGTTTGACGAACTAATCCTGGCATCACTGCAGCAAAGCAGGGCCCTGCTCTGGAGAGACAAAAGCTGGAGAAGCAGCAGCCTGTAACATGGCCAGTATAGACATACCCGTAGGAGCTAGCAAGTCTTTAAAAAAAAAAAAAAAAGCAACCAACAAAGCAAAAGAAACAATAAGAAAAAAAGACAAAAACGTGCAAAGCACCTTATGTGTGTTTTTATTTTGTTTAAGTCCAGCAAAGAATAGAGACAACTGCACATTCTTTTTATTATTGAGTCTGCAAAAATAAATCCTACATCAGTAAATTACAATGATTTGAAGATGTCTAGGTGCATATTCATTTGTTTTTCCAAAAGTTAATTAAGTATTTTAAGAAAAATTGTCAGAGTGGCCACCAGCAAGAGCGGATAGACACACGCTGAGGCCACCAAAACCATTGTTGTGAGAACCCTTGCACTAGAACTCTCCTAAGAGCGAGACCTCTGCCCTCTGCCCCCGCCCCGTGACAGCTATGAGTAGAGCCGGGGCAACCATATCTACCAACACAGTCCTGCTCCACCCCTTCTGGAAAGGGCTTGTGGATCTGGCCCTCTGACTTTACTTACAGCTGATCGCAGCAGCGTAACATGTGATCGCAGTCCAAGTGTGAAATACTAGCCACCATTCCTTTTCCTTGCACCAACCCTGAGCCATGCACCGAGCCATGTTGGTGCAGCATTCCTTGCACCGATGCTGAGCCAGGGTGGGGTGAAAAAGGCACAGCTCTCTGCCGGGATAGTGCAGAGCATAGAGATGGAGAGGCTAATATCTGAACTCTCAAGAGCCAGATTTCGATTATGGTTACACCAGGTTCACTCCCTGCAAACTGGCTGCTCTGGCTTCACTCTGACACAGCAGAGATGTAGTGTGTTGTGGGGTGCATGGGGGCCTCCCCAACCGGAGTAGAGCCAATGTAGCTAACTGTATGCCCAGCTGGGGCATTCCTACATCCTGGCTGCCAGCGAGCCCCCAGGGGCTAGTGCAGCAGAGGCACAAAGACAGCAGTCGCTGAAGCTGCTTTCCCCACCCTGCCTCCAGGATGGGGGAGTTGCATTGTCTTCTCCCCTCCGTCCCTGCACTAGACTTAGCACCAACATAGGGGTTACTTCTCTGGGTCTGCCCTCTAGTTGAGCTCTCTAAAACGTGTCCGTGGTTTGGTTACTACAGGGGGTGCCCGGTATACGTCGGAGTTGCGTTCCTGGCAAGGGCAATGGATACTGAAACAACAGATACCAGGCAATTTTTGCCCATAAGAAATAGTGGCCTGCCCCCTACTCCCCCGCTCCATTCCCACCCCACCTCTCCCCACCCAGTTCCACCCCCTCCTCTGAGCACACCCTGTCCCCGCTCCTCCCCCTCCCTCCCAGCACCTCCTGCACACTGGGGGAAGCACCCAAGGAAAAGCCACGCAAAAAGTGAAGCGACAGATATGCGATTCGGAACACGTTCCCCTATTGATGAGCAACGGATACGCGAGATGACGGATAAGGGGAGACGTATACCAGGGACATGATCACAATATTGCTGCCACCTAACTGGAGTTTCAATGTCCGTTTCCAGAACTGGGGTTCACATTGGCATCAGGAGGTGAGCAGCTTTCCTGAAACTAACCTTACTCATTAACTACTGCAGCTCAGCTCAAATCTGCATAGCAGCCAGCAGGATTAATCCAAGGTTCAGGACAGATCATGACCCTTTCTTTAAGGACTGATATGATAATTGAATGGGAAACTGGGCAGCCAAATGCAGCCCTGCACATCCGGCTTCTCAGGAAGACAGAGATGAATTTCCCAGCTGTGTTTAAATTTGAAATATAACCAGGATAAGGCACAATGGAAGCCCAGGTCACAGGGTTACCATTAAACGTCGCTTGTCCACAGAAGGTTGGTGAAACATGTTCTGTGGCACTTGCATGCAGCTTTCTGAGAAGGGTCAAAGATTAGTTAGTTTTGTAAAATATTCTGAAGGTGAAGAGCATAGTTTTGATAATAAAGAAACGGCCTCCCTCTAGTTCAAACAAGTAGGTCATTCCCTCACCCTGGCTGTGCAACTAGGTTATGCCTCATGCAGGGTGGCAGGGACAGGTTTCTTTCATTTCTGTGTATGGGAAGAGAAATAGATAAACCTGTGGGAGGCAACAATGAGGATGAGTCAGAGGCAGCAGGGAAGGAGTGAAAGTAATTTTCTGGGGAGCTAATTAATGCGGTTGGAAAATGCAGATTCCGAGCATGCCTCGGTTCTTTGGAACTGAATAACTGTTCATATAGGGATGGTTTCATTAACCTCACTAATTATGGTGTAATTAATTCCTGGGGGGGGGTTATGGTGAAGCTTACCCAGACACCATATTGTCCTTTCTCCTCTCACAAGGAAGGAGCCAGTGTCTGACCATCGTGTTTGACAGGAGAAAGATGTGTCAGCATCGTGCAAAGGGATTGGCGGGGGAGGGGAGGAGCCAGATGAGCTCTTGGCTCTAATAGCAGTACAAAGCTTTCCACTAACACTGAGCTTAATGCTGAGGCTTTGCTAGAAGGAAAGGCCAGTGGAACTTTTCCTTAGCTGGGGCCTCCGATTTCAGCTAACTAATGAGTGCAGCAGCATTCCAAGGAGATCTTTTCCGCCTCCCTAGGCACATGTTTTACAACATGAATTTCCAAAGCACCATTTGCCTGCAGCATGTCATTGAAGGAGAATGGGGGATGGGAAGCTCATATTTCTCCTGAGAGAGGAAGATTTGTTTCCTCAAAGTCATACTCCATGCCTGGACAGCAGCCTGGGGCATTCCGTCAGGTTAATCATGTCCACGAAAGCGACAGTGAGGCAGGTAGAGATTTTCTGTAGGAAGAATAACCTCTGCCGCTGTCCCAGCACCAGTTCCACACTGTGCCACTACTGCAAGGTTAGCCTCCCCCTGCTACACATTAGCCAGTGGCCCCCACCCGGCAGGGACACGTACAGAGAGATGGATAGATATTAGCACACACTGGTGGTGATACATTAGGTTTTTGTTCCTGAAACATCTCCCTGCTTTTAAAAAAATCTGGCTCTCCGTGGAATCAGAATAGCGTTGACCCATAATAAAGCCAAGCGCGTTAAATAGTTGTTTGTATAAAAAGCACAAGGGGGCATTTTTCCTTGTAAAAATTAAACAGAAGATGCAAGCAGGGGCAGCTCTTGCATAGCTCCTGTTGGTATTATTAGTTGTATCCCAGTAGCACCAAGAGGCCCATGCCAAGATCAGGAGTTCCAACATATAAGATGCTGAAGAGAAATTAAATAACTTGACCAAGGTCACACCAGAAATTTGTGGCAGAGCTAGGAACCAAGCCCAGAACTTGAGGACCAAGTCCAGAGCTTTAACCACATGGCTCCTCTTCCTACCAAACAGCTGCAGTCCGTACATGAGGAGATACAGTGCAAAGGCAACTGCTACCACCACATCCTGGCATGATGAGCAAAGCATGAACTCTTTAAATGTAGGCTCACATTCAGATAACAAGATGACCCTGTGCCCTCCAGTCCCCATGTCTTATGGAATTCCCATACGCACAAAAGGATTAAGTAACTCATTGAAGGTACCATCCCATTCCCCATCTTATCCACTCTGTTGCTGCTCCCTTTCCTTCTCTCTTGCTTACAGCACCATCCCACAAAACCAGACTTCATCGTTAGCGTTCAGTGCAGCACAGGATGGTTGGAAAGTTCTCAGCTCCTAGATGGTCATTTTCAGCACAGCCACACCTCCACCAGCATGACTGGTCTTGGTATTTCCAAAGGGTCTGCAACAAGAAGAGGCCATCGGATATTACAGAAACTATTCAAGAAACTACGGGCCAGATCCTCAACAACCTGTGTAAAGCGAGAAACCTCAGCTCAGGTCAATGGAGCCATGACTAGTCATAGCAGCCGAGGACCTGGGCCTTCTGAGATAACGGCACTCTCGGCTTGCCGTGATTTGTTCTGGGCAGCTATTGGAATAAGTGGCTTCTGTCTGATGTTATTTCCCGAATTGGTTACAAAGTCCCTCACCTGAAACACACTTTTCAGCTGTGTCGTCACAATCAACGTGGTGTCAAGGTGATTGTACATCTGTCCTAAAATAGATTGCATCATTGTAATGTAGTGAGCCAGGATGGTGCTTCTAGCTCACCCCATTTTAAATGACCACTGGTGGCAAGGCCACGTTCCCATGCCGCTCATGCAGGGCCGGTGCAAGGATGTTTCGTGCCCTAGGCGAAACTTCCACCTTGCGCTCTCCCCCATCCCCGAGCCCCCATCCTGAGGTGCCCCCACCTGCAGCAGCTCCCTCCCTCTGCCAGCTCCCCACCCTCCACCCTGAGGCACCCCCACACACACCCCAGCTCACCCCTGCCCCACCTCCTCCCCGAGCACGCCGTCGCTGCTTCACTTCTCCCATCTCCCAGGCTTGCGGCACCAATCAGCTTAGGCGCCACAAGCCTGGGAGGCGGGAGAAGTGAAACAGCCACGGCGTGCTCGGGGCGGAGGCGGGGCAGGGGTGAGCTGAGGCAGGGAGTTCCCCTGCGTGCCGCCCTCCCCCCCCTTACTTGCTGCAGGCGGCCCTCCCTGCGCTCCCCTGCCCCAGCTCCCTCTGCTTAAATGCCAACGGCGACCGGGGCAGCCGAAGATCCGGCCGCTACGGTCGCTGCCGAAGAAAATGCTGCCCCCCAAATCCTAGTGCCCTAGGCAACCTCCTAGGTTGCCTAAATGATTGCACTGGCCCTGCGCTCATGTTTATGAGAGTTCATATTTGGCCCTTATAAATAGCATACAAAAGTTGTTGCACTGCACCAGGCTGTTCCAGTGAGTGGAACCCCAGAAAGGCCCACAGAGCGTGAAGCTTCCTCCAACAACTGCCAGGGTCCACCTGGAACAAGGCAGAGGCCCACCAGCGAGATGGTGTGTGCCACTGCCCATGCTCTATCTGTTCTGCACGGAGAAGACTCCAGGGGTCTTGTATTACGTGTCTTTCATCACCACTAAAAATAATGACCCACGTGCATCACGGGACTATTTTAAAATCCAGTGTGGATCCAATCAGCTCCAGGTAGTTAGTTTATTTGGAGCTAGTGTTGGGCCATCTACAGGCTGTAATTAATTTTTTAATCTGTGGGTTGCAGGGTCATTAACCCACAGGGTTTCTGGAGTGATTCAGATTAACAAACCCAGGCTGTAAATGCAATTGAGTGCATGCAAGGGCAGTTAATTGAGCAGCAAAGGCTGATTTAAATAATCAATGCGGCATCGATTTACCTCCACTTGTTGGCATCCAGCTCGAATGCTTCCACGGTAGTAACGTGCGTGACATCATCGAACCCCGGATGGCCAGTAGTTCTCCATTGGCTGCAGCAGCTTTCACCTAAACACAAGAATCCCTGGGTTTCAGAACTGAGGATGAAAGGAACAAGCCAGGGGGGGCTTAAAACTAATCTGGTCTCATGGGGCTGAAGAGCTCTAGAATATTTTCACTCTGTGGCCCACAATAAATGGAAAGGGAAGGGATGAGACCCTGAAAACTGGGCTGTTTCCATCCTTAGAGGCTCTTACAGCTGTTGATCTTCCACATTAGGATTGTCAGTGCTGTGCCCAGGATCAGCACAGCAACACACTCTGGCTTTGTTGGTATATTCGAGACTCTCTGCCCAGAAAGAAAAGAAATCATCCAAAAGCAGCTTGGCAATTTGAAAAGGAAAACAGAACAGGCTTGGCATTTGCTAGGAGTAAATGGAGTTTAATATCCCAAACCACTCAGCTCATGGAAAAAGGCACGGAAGTGACAAGGGCAGGGACTGGGATGGAGGAAAAGGGGCAGAATCTACTCGAGATCTGCCCACAGTGCCCGTGTAATCCGACATCTCTATTGAGATGATCAGCAGTGAAATAGTTAACATCAGAACTACTGGCATTCGACTCCATTGAGCAGAATAGGGCAGTTCATCCATCTCTTAGCACTGTTATATCTAGCTGCAGCCTCAGCAAAGCAGCCCTGCTTCTTCACAGACAGGTGGGCAGACCCTCTTGGTTTTTAAAAGGGAAGCTTAAATTCTGCAGAAGCTGATGAGAAGCCACCAGACAGTACCACTGAATGCCTGCCCAGCCCATCTTCTGAGCACACATGCAGAGATGCCTCTTCCCTTCCCACCCCTCACTTTTCAGATTTTTTTTTTAAATAATCAAATTCCAGCCATTGTGTAGCTCTGTAATTGCACAGAGGTTATGCTTCTTTGAAGGTGGCACTTTCAAACACAATTAACATGCAACTAGCAGAGAACACTAAGAACGCGCTCAGGAGGGTGATGCGGTGCCTATTTTCAGAACGACAAAGCCTCTCATCTTCCTTACAATACATTAATCAGAGTTTGTTTTAATTCATCACTGCATATGTTGCCATCAGCAGGGGAAGGGCAGAAGAGAAAATACACAGGAATAAATATCCTTTCCCCAGCAGGGAGAAAACCTTGAAGTAACCTCATTTGGATGAGGTAACTAATACAAAAGAAATGTATAAAAAATTAAACTCACAATATTTCTTGCTGCTTCCTCCTGGGCACTGTAATCCATGCCCAACTCTTGAGTTGCATTTCCCATTGGGAACACATTCCACCTGCCCCGTGTCCCAAACTGGCTGACCATTGTTCTCTGAATTCAATCTGAGAACTTGGGGGTTTATCTGTACCCCGAATTATTTGGGTCCAGGTTACCTGAGCTACCATGTCTCCAGATTCAATGGGAGATGAGACGGTGCCCTTGGTGAGGAGCAACCAACTCTGGAATTCATTCCTTCAGCCCCCTTGGTACACAGACCAGATCTGGAGACCTTCAGATCATGCTGCACCCCCTGTCTGTTTCCCCAGCCTTGTCCTGAGGAGGAGGGTATGTCTGGCAGGGCGGATGGAGGAGGAGGGGCCTCGGAGTTGGGTGACATTGATCCAGTTTTGTGTCTGTCTTCTTGTGTTAGTGTTACAATCGAATAGGCTGGAAACAGAGGTTCTGGTTCTGACTTTCTGTGTGGTCTTGGGCAAGTCAGTTCCCTGCTCTATGCCTTGGTTTCTCCATCTGTTGAACTTAGGTTCCTATATTGTCCCATCACTGTGATGTGGCAGGAATAATGAACTAGACCCCATGGCAAAGCACTACAGGATCCTTGGATGGAAGCTTCAGGCTTGTAAAAGACTGTTCACAAGCAATACCTTACTCCTCTTTGATTTCATGGGCATCATCGGTGACCATTCATTGGTGACTGGTTCGAACCGCTCAGCGCTACAGAGCTCTGTGAGGTCACCCCAGCCATCGAGAGCCTAGATTTTCCCTTCGAGTGTAGCACAGCCAAAATTCTCTCTGCAGGTGCCCAAGGGAGGGTAAGAGGATCATGAATCCTCCTCAGGATTGTAACGTTCCACTGGGAAAGAAACCACAAGGAAAGAGCCACAAGATCCTGGGTTCTAATCCCGGATCAGACAGCTAGGAGGCTGCCTGGCTTGGCCTTAGTTAATTGGATTGAACAGTGGAAAGGATTCATAATTGGGGAGCAGCAAAGGGTGGCCGGGTCTGAGTGTGAGCAACATGGAACCATTCTCTGGCTCCATGCTGGAGGTGTCACTGGAGGGAAGGTGGGGGTGGCACAGGGGGCTCTGCTCGCTTGGGACAGCTTCCTCATTCTCTCCAGGTGGCAGAGATCTCCCTCTACTTTGGGAGGGAAGGAAAGGGAGGCAGAGCAGTGGAGAGAGTCTAAACTGCCATAGAGCCCAAGGCCGAATATACTGGTGTGGGAATCGTACGCTCATCATTGTGCCAACTTCACTCTTCCGTTACCTGAATACGGTGGAGACTGGCCATCTGAGCCACCGATAGCACAGAGGTAGCCGTCTAGCACTGCCACCCCTAAGCCCATATGGTGGCAGGTCATGTGTGCCATCCTGCACCACCTGTTCCCACAAGGATCATACCTAAAGCCAGGCGGAGGCAGTCAGGAGTGCGGGAGAACGCCACGGACTGTCGAGGCAACGTTGAACTGAAATATTGGCAGTCCTACAGAGCACAGTCCATGAAAGTTATGTCCATCCGCACACGGGTTACGATACCTTTCCACAGTGCTGAGGCACACGCTCCCGTCACGGCCTCCTGCACAGTACAGATAGCCTCCCAGCGCCGCTACGCCCATGTCTCATTTGCCTTCACTCGGGAGGCCATGTCACGTCTCCATTCCTGCGTCCTGGGGTCATACCTTGTGCAGGGCGAAGAAGAAAGAGTTTGGATTCTGTTTTCAGATGGGAGCGACTCTCTTGCACTGACTATTCTGAGCATTGTGTAGGTGCCTGCACAGAAGGGGCATTCATGAGGAAGGATGGTCTTGGGATTAAGGCCCTAGACTGGGAGTCAGGAGCTGCAAGTTCAATTCCCAGCCCTGCCGCAGACTCCCTGTGTGACCTTGGGCAAGTCCCTTCATCTCTCTGTGCCTCAGTTTTAGATCTGAAAAACAGGGTTGGTGAGAATGATGAATTCAGTACAGCTTGCGAAGGGCTTGGGTACTGTGCCGGTTGGGAGATGGTCATGTGTACATGAAACAGCCAGTCAGTAGGTGTCCAGCTCTTTGCTATGCATACATCACTGTTTTCCACGGGGAATGTAATGTTTGTTTTAACATGTGCTGGGTATATTGCTGTCCCTAACGGTGCACCTATAATGCAGGCAGTGTTCCCTAGTGGTCAGGCCAGGGCATATTACTTAACCTGTATATGCCTCAGTTTCCCCATCTGTAAAATGGGGGATATGATACTGGCTTCCTTTGCAAAGTGCTTTTAGATCTGCTGATGAAAAGCCCTTTACAAGAGCTAGGTGGTATTATTTTATCAACAAATCCCAGTTTGATTAATTTAAAAATTCTTAATATAAGAAACGATCCTGCATTTAAAATAAGATACTTACATGGAATATAGATTTAATAGCATATGGTATGGATCTAATTTAAAGCAATGAGGAGGAAATTAGGGTGCAACGTGGGATGCTTGGTATGTTGTGGAAATTAACATAAGTGGAAAACTCTCACTGTATATCACTAGGTGGGCTGTTTTTTTGGCAAACTGATATCTCAGAAAGGAGTCAGCCCATCAGGAATAAACTCACCTTAAGGGTTTTGCAGCCTTAGAAAGACAACTGAACACATTTCTCACATGCTAGCACTCTCTCAATCCAACCTATATTTAGCAATGTGTTTCAGAAGCTGAATGTAGCACTTCTGGAATAAGCAGAGGGCTTAAAGTAGTCTTTACCAAGCGGTAACTGGTTGTCAACGCTGTCATTAAACTCAAGTAGTAACTACAACCACCAAAGATATAGAGAAGATTCTCTGTTCCCAAGAACCCTGTATGCAAAGTGCGTTAAATGCGAGGGATACGGTTATAAAAGAATGTTGTCAGCCCAGCCCTAGCTACTCATTAAACAGAAGAAATATCTCCTTTGTATATTACAAATCTCAAACTCACTTGTCTTTCATATGCCAGCACTTTTTATTAATGATACATTAAAAAAAGAGTCTTCAATTTCCATTAAAAATAATTCTAAAGATTGCAAGAGAAAGATAAATTTTGTACAAATTCAGTTAATTAAGCCATCTCCTTCCACTGTCTCCCAACCCAGCTGGAGAACTGTGTGTTCAGAATTGTTTAGAGAGGTGGTGTCACAGTTCTAAGTAAGGAGTTTACACCTTTGCTGACTACAAGTGAAATCATTTTTCACTGTCTAGTTTACTTATCACCACTGTTTTAAATGTAGCAAACAGCTTCAGACATGTCACTTTCTAAGTCCATTCCACCTACAGGATCTTATCCACTAGCAACATGCTGCCAAGTTTGGGCTGCAAGCACTGCCGGGGAAAATACATTGATTTTTAATGAGCTAGACACCCTGAGGGACTTTGGGAAGTCACTTAGTTTCTCTGTGGTTCAGCTCCCCGTGAGTAAATGGCAATAGCCCCTTCTTTCCCCTCCCTTCTGTGTCTTGTCTGGTTCAATTGTCAGTTCTTTGAGCATGGACTGTCTATTACTATGTGCATGTGGGCCCCCAATCTCAGCGGAGTGCTCTAAGGGTTATTGTAATACAAATAGATTAAAAGGTGCCGTGTAGACATACCCGAGGTGCAAAGGGATTGCTCCAGCACTGCCGCATATTAATGAGCCTACCGATCTGTTGTTAGTGGATGCAGTCACAGAGTAAAGGCTTTAGAGTTCCAGGGCAATTACATATAGCAGCTAACACCTTCCTGCCTGAGCCAAAACAACTTCCAGATTTAAATTTTATTAGAGAATATTTAAAATAAACGATACAAAGTGTTTGATGCGTCAGTTATTGTGTCATTGGGGGTTACATACAGATTGTGGGGGGATGTTAACGTTTTGGTGTTAGGCAGCACATATATATATATAGTCTGTCTGTCCCAAATGCGGGTGGTGGGTTGGTCAGTCAGCAGTACAGTAACAGTAACAGTACATCACAAACACACACAAACTACAACAAGGTTACATGCACGCAAGCACGAATAAATAAGGGGGGGGGGGGTGGTGGGGGGGGGGGGTGGGGTGGTGGGGGGTGGGTTTGGGGGGGGGGGGGGGGGGTTGGGGGGGTCACGGGGGTCACACGGGTGGGTCACAGGTCTCACTCGCTCTGTCCTGGTTGGTGGTGGTGGCGGTGATGTGTGCTGTGTAAATGTCTGTGGTCCAGCGAGCCCATTGAGACCATTAAAGCGTCTCAGCCGGCCGCCGCGCGTGCCACGCGCCCACCCCCCACCCGGGTCGGGTCCCAGGGCCAGGGCCCAGGGCCCCCCCCCCCCCCCCTCGTCTCCTCTCCCTGCACCTTATTACATCGAAACTCCACTTTGCAGGAGGAGCATTCTAAGAGATTCCGGTTCCACCTCCCCTAACCCTGAGAACCACCACAAGTGCCTCAGGCACTTAGTTAACTTGTGGGAATCGAGATTGTTCAGGCTCCAGACTGGCCTGACTTTTGTTCATTTCACAAATTAAAGTTCCCTCTCATTTCCATTAATCTTAATGGGATCAAAGTCTTTCCATTAACGCTAAAGGCTTTTCACTTTTGCAAGCTGAAAAGCAAGATGATATTGTGATAAAAAGCATGCGAGTTGCATACTCCATTAGTCAGAACCCTGGATTTGCATGCGAGATTTCAAAACTATCTAATCCTCAGAAGCCAACACTATTTGTATCATACTTCAAACACGGGTATTTTACCCTTCAGCACTCATTTCTGCTCTTCCGCAGATTTCTAACTGACTAGCTCAGCCAGACTATTTAGATAAACAGAATCGCCACATTCTAAGAGCTCAACATGTGAGCAATTGGAGCTGTAGATTCCTAGCATCATCTTTCAGCTCTGAGAAAGAGACATTTGAGAGCTGAGAAATGAACTGTACTTTAACTTCTGGTTTTCACTCAGTCAGTTGTGATGATGCCTCTTTACAAAGAGTGGAAAATATAGAAGCCAGCCAGGAAGAACCAAATGAATGTTTAAATTTCTACCTGACATGCCATGCATCAAAGTGAATTGCTACTAAGATTTTTGGGACTGCTAAATAGGGTTAAAATAAACAGAGAATAAAAGAAAGAGTTAAGAAACTCAGATGTGTTGTTATTTTATATTTTAGTAAAAAAAAGATGGTGACTTCAAACCAATAGATGACTTGGAATGTCATTTAGTGCCTGTTATGTCTGAGAGCGACACAGTTTTTGTTTTTAATTTGCAGCAGGATTTGAATTGATGACCTGTAGGGACAGACCCAGATCAAACCCCCAGATCTGAAAGTTCCACCACATTTGGGTCTGTCTGGATCAGAACTCTGTGGATGGGCCCCATTTGTGAAAGGGGCTGAACCAAGAATCAAGCATCTCTCAAACTTTGGGAAAGCTCAGGGCCAAATTTGGATGTGAACTCTGTGGCTCAAGGTTGCCTCCTTCCTGAAGTACAAACATCTTGGGTCACATTTTAAAAAGGGGCAGCCTTCCATTTTCTGGCATGATGGACACCTGCCTTTTTCCACATGCAGGTGCACTGTGGATGGCAGCCTGGGTGCTTCCTCTGCCTACCTGACCACAGGGTCAGGTGCCAGCAGGGAATCCAAGATGTACGTAGCCTGGTTTGCACCAGAAATTCATTTGCAGAATTATAGGGGCAAAATCTGCCAGGGGCCACTTGTACCTGCAAAAACAAACACCAGGCTTCAGCCCTTTGATACATTCTTTTGTGCCTAACACGGCAGATTTTCTGTTGCACAGACAAGTTTAAAACGTCTTAACCCTGCAGAACCCGAAGTTTCCTAGTCCTTCTGTTCTACTCATCTGTTTCATAGCACAGCACTTCTGCTGGATGTAGGGTTCTCTCTCCACGCTACTGAGGCAGGTTGTGCCATCATAGCCACCGACTGCATAGATGAAGTCATCAAGAGGAGCCACTCCGACACCACAGCGATGTCTAGAGACAGGTCCCAGCACTTTCCATTCATGGTCCAGGGGGTTATAACATTCCACACCACTGATATTGTCACTGGGGATCCAGCCTCCAGCTGGAAGGAGAGACATGGCACAATAGCTGCTGGAGAAATAATACTGATGGCGATTAAAAAAGTCTGAGAATTAAACAACAATCTACGCAGTGGGTGCAGGGCCTGCATGAAACCATCAAGCCCTGCATTGTAATGGATTTCCCACCCTATGTTTCACTTCCCTTTCCTCCCGCTCCCCACCTCAAAGCTCGCGCCATCATGCCGACCACTCACGGTACGGGCTATGAACATCTCATCCAAACCACTACAGTGCCGATCTGCCAATCCACGTTCCCCATTCCAAGTGAGTTCACCCTGAACCGTACAGCGTGCAATGCGCTTCACAGTCATAGCCTGTTACTGGCAGCTATCAACAGGGCACATCCATAACACACACACACACACACCAGTTCTCCATCGGGGGCTCCCCCAGGCATTTTTCACACAATGCACCACAGGGCTCCCTGCCTTCCTCACCTGGCCAGCTCCCCTGAGCAAACACTCTTCTCCTCTCCCCATACCTGTAGGCTGAGGCTGTCTCTGAGTGACTCCTGAGGGCAGAGCAGAGAGGACACTGGCTGCTGGAAGTGGAAGGAGGCTGGGCAGACCCCCAAGAGGAGCCCTGGCGCAGGAGCTGGCCCCATGGCAGAGGTGAGGAGCAGCAGTGCCGGCCACCCCACTGCCCTCTCAGATTTGGCCCAATGCTCTCCATCATGATGGGGAGCAGCAGGGCCAAAATGGAGCGAGTGTGGTTGTGATCAGGTGCACGGGAGCTGCAGCGCGGCTCTAGTTTGGCCCCATCATGACAGAGGGGCCGGGGGCCCAACCTGAGGGCCTCTGCAACCCCCATGCACCAGGTCACAATGCCACTCGCTGAATTTTGGTCCCACCACCCCATCACGATGGGCCAATGATACGCACCATGGGTACAGCTGCAGGTGCCACTCTTCTCCGTTTCTGAATGCACAGCTTGACTTCCTGGTCACCAAGCTGTCTTCTGCATTTAGAACATGCCCATCACCATGGTCTCTAGGCTCCCCATGCTCAGCTTTAAAACGTATTGTCATCAAAGAGGCCTCATGGGCTCCCAGAGGTGTTGCTGTTGTTCATAGCCGTCATGGGGATGGGTAGATCATCACCCAGGAAAATAAACCAGCACATAAAAAACTCCACAATGCAAAAATTCTCTTTCCAAAAGTCAACCAATTATTGATGCCTCAGCTGGGGAAAAGCATATAGGCAATAATACTGCTTTGATCTGAGGCTTTGGGGTGGGTTTTGCTGACTGTTATTCTGGCTCCCATCTATACAGCCAGGGACAATTCAAAGACAGGTAGGAAGCATTGTCAGTGTATTGAATTTTTACATCTACAGCATTTTCTGATGGGCCATCAGCAGCTGTTTATTGACAGGCCTAAAGCAGCATCTTCACTTGGGTTATTAAATTACTATTGCAGTGACTGTTTGGAATGATTACTACACTCACAAGGCAATTTCAAATAAATGATTTCACCACTGAGTACCGCAAACACCACATTGAGCATAATTGGAACCAATTGCAACCGGGAAGATTCAGTCGTGAGTTTGATTATTGTTTTATAAATACATAAGTTGCAGTGTCAATATTTTTTTCATGGAAATGGTTTCGAATGCTACTCTTCATTTGCTCAATAAGTAGTTTAGCAGGGGATTGGAACTTCTGCAAGGAGGAGTAGAGGTTTTCAAAATATATTCTGATTTTTTTTTTAATTGGGAAAAGATTTTCCTATTAGCTGCTTATTTTTAGCGACAGAATTTAACGGACACTTTTCATGCTGATTGCCAGCTTGCCAAGGTACAAAGTGAAACTTCTCTAACCATTATGAATGTTTTTAAGATTGAGCTGTTAGGTGCAGCCATTCCAACTCAGATGTAAATAGTATTTAGAACTAGGAAATCTCCACTTTAAAGTGGACCTTCATTGAAACAATATAGCTGCTGCATACACTTTGCCTCTTCTCAGAAAACCAAGGGGAAATGTTATATTAATAAACTTTTCACACCCTTTTGTGCTATGAGCCATCTCTCCATTCTAGAACCTGGGACACAGACAACTCTTAGAGCAGAAGAATTAGCTAGATGGGGAGAGAGTATCTTCCTGAAACCTGTTCTTTACAGTCCTTCATTTAGGATTAAAATATCTCCCAAGAGAGGTTACAGGTCCTCTGTGTGCAGAGATCTGGGCATTACCCACCGATTGGGGGATTTGTTACATCAATCAAGAAAAACACAACAAGTTCAGGCAACATCACAAGCAGAGCTTTGGAGCGGAACCCAGAGCTGGAGCGCGGAGCAGTGGAGCTGCAGGTTTTTGCCTGGAGCTGGAGCAGTCACTATTGGTGCTGGAGCGGTGCCAGAGCGAAGCAATTCAAAAATTTGATTGCTCCAAATCCCTGATCACAAGCCCACTCCTGAAGTTCATAAATAAGCAAACTCACCTGCAAACCAACTCCACCAGCACACTAATTGCACACAAGTGTTGCCTTGCAGTTAGATAAGCAGCATGAAGACTTACACGCAACACATACACTGCTTACAGAAGTTAGACACAGGACTGACCTACCTGATATTTAGATCCACAGTTGAGCTCTGGATCCAAAATCACCCCAGAATTTGGGAAGCTCCAAAGCCAGATCCGCTCTGAATGCACCCACAGTTGAGATTATGTTTATTTTGACATGCCCAGAACGATGCTGGGTGCCTGACAGTGCAAATGGCTGCATCAGGTCCCTTCCCTTACGAGCTCACAATCCAAATGGAGACAATGTTGGGATTCAGCCCTGCAGACACCAGAAACCCATTCTGTGGCCTTAGATAAATCAACACTCTGTGCCTCAGTTTCCCCAGGAAAACAAATGCCCAACTCCTCCAGAAGGGCAGGGGGAGCACTAGTCAGGTCAGAGAATCATAGACGTGTCGACTGGAAGGGACCTTGAGAGGTCACCTTGTCCAGTCCTCTGCACTCCAGGCAGGACTACGAAATAACTGGGCCATTCCTGATAGGTGTTTGTCTAACTTCTTAAAAACCTCCAGTGACAGAGATTTCACAACTTCCCTAGGCAATTTGTTCCAGTGCTTAACTACCCTGCTTAACTACCCTGACAGGAAGTGGCTATGGAGAACTTGGTACTAAATATTATTCCTGCTTTTCATGTCCAAAGTATGATTATATACAGTGCAGATTATGAGCCTCATTAGTCCCTGGTGCTCTATTTGCAGAGTTAGGGATTTATACACACTAAGATAGAAACCCCTTTCCTTATAGCACCCTGTGTCCCTAGTCCCCCTTTTCTTCTAGAACAGGGGTGGCCAACCTGTGGCTCTGGAGCCGCATGCGGCTCTTCAGAGGTTACTATGTGGCTCCTTGCATAGGCGCTGACTCCGAGGCTGGAGCTACAGATGCCAACTTTCCCATGTGCTGTGGGGTGCTCACTGCTCAACCCCCTGCTCTGCCCCAGGTCCTGCCACCACTCCCTCCCTTCCCCCAAGCCTGCCATGCCAGTCGCTCCTTCCCCCTCCCCACCAGAGACTCCTGCTCACTGCAAAACAGCTGATTGCAGCGGGCGGGAGGCGTGGGGAGGGAGGGGGAGGCGCTGATTGGTGGGGCTGCCAGTGGGTGGGAGGTGCTGGGAGGGGGCTGCTGATGTATTACTGTGGCTCTTTGGCAACGTACATTGGTAAATTCTGGCTCCTTCTCAGGCTGGTTGGCCACCCCAGTTCTAGAACGTAGGATATTTAGGACTCGGTTCAGCACCATTGACTCTGGTGGAAGCTGGATCAGGCTCTAAGAATTCAGGGTCCTTTCCCACTCTCAGAAACGCTGTACTCTGTAGCCTCACACTGACACCTCAGCTACATGCTCAGCTCTGGCTCTGCTCCAGGCCTCTTCTGTCTTTGTATGTTTAGTGCCTTCCCCAAACACCGTGGCCAACTCAACGCATCTCAGACAAATTCAACAGAAACGGAGACAGGACAAACTTACCAGCAAAAATGAGCTCGACTTGCCAGCTTGCTTTGTGGGCTCCAGACTGAGAGTCCTGGGTAACCGGTTTCCTTTGCAATTCAAGCTGCTCCCTGAGACAATGCAAATTCCCCAGTCCCAACATTATCCCAGAACAGCTCTGCAGTGGGGACAGGGCACTATCACATCCTGGGCAAGCACACAATACAGGAGAGCTAAAATAGCATTAGGAGACCTTAAAAACAGCTGCTGCATCATCCATCCTGATACAGCTTTAAGCACAAACAACCCTAATGATCCATATTGAACCAAGATGATTAGACAATTTAAAGAGAAAAATGTACATATTTCCAAGTTGAGAAATTAATCAAATCTGACTCTTTCCTGTGAAAAATTGCAGTTTCAACAAACTGGCATTTTTTATTTAAAAAATTTCGTTAAAAAAATTCCTGACCAAGCCTAGCATGAACCCACTTCTTCACATGCTGTCAGTATCTTTATAGACAGGACACTATATTGTGACACTCATGGTCTTCTCTTCCCCAACCCTTCCCCACAATAGCTGCTGTAGGTGGCGTGTAGTTTATGAATTACTGAGCAGAATCTCCACAGGATGTCACAACAGAGTCTCTGACCGTCTTCCCATCAATGGAAAAACCTCTCAGGCCTGGTCTACACTAAGAAGGGGGGGCGAACTAGGGTACGCAAATTCAGCTACGTGAATAGCATAGCTGAATTCGAAGTACCCTAGTTCGAACTACTCACCCGTCCAGACGCCGCGGGATCGAAGTCCGCGGCTCCAAGGTCAACTCCGCCACCGCCGTTTGCAGTGGTGGAGTTCCGGAGTCTACCGGAGCGCGCGGGGAGTTCGAACTATCGTGTCTAGATTAGACGCGATAGTTCGAACTCCGAGAAGTCGAACTCTCCGCGTCGACCCGGCAGGTAAGTGTAGACTAGCCCTCAGAAGCAGGATGAAGACTTTACCAATGCAGCAAAAGAGACACGTCATTTGATCTATCCCCTCTGCCCATTGAGTGTAGTGTTGTTCAGAGTAAGTTTCCTATTAAAACTCACTTGTGACAGACTTTCACCCTGTTGGGGTTTGTACTTTGCCATTTGGCTGCACTTAATCCCAAATAGTTTTTCTGATGGAAACTGAGTAAGTGCGATTAGGTCACAGGGCTAGGAATGGAGACTCCTGGGTTCTAATCCAAGCACTACCACTGCCTCCTTTTATGGATTTGGAGAAGTCATTTATCCCCTCCAAGCCTCCGTTTCCTACCACCTGTAAAATGGGGTGCCCAACATTTCTGGAAGGCTTAAGTAAAGTTTGTAGTATGCTTTGAAGCCCTCTGATGAAATGCCTCATGCAAGTACAGAATATTATCTCCGTATCAAAGACAGAGAAAGAACATTCCTGCTGCCCTAAGTAGGGCTGAGATAAGATTCTAGAGGAAAGTCACAGTGGGGTTCACTACCCAATGGTGAACGTTATTAGATACCAACAGTTTGATTCATTGCACTAAGAGGTCAGTGCAGATGATGGGCTTTGTGTCACAAGAAGAGTCAAACTGCAGCGAATGTCTCCAAAACCTCTTAACAGACAAAACCGAACATAAAATTAAATGGCATGGAATTATCTCTACTCAGCTGCTACAGAACCTTCTGTTTATGAGTGCTTCAACCTTCTGTTTATGAGTGTCATAGATCTGAATTCCAGCAAATAGATTCCAGAAGCTAAAAGCCATAAAAATCTTGGGGAATTTCCAGACCAGCTACATTAGGCTGTTTAGAAGCAGACCCTTGCAAAGCAAGTTATCACTGGACTGTATGATTAGCATCAGAACAGATCAGCCCAAGCTCTAGATAACATGATACATTGCAAAATAGGGAGAATAATTAAAGGTCAGTAGGAGGTTGGAGGTCACCAGTGCATTCCGATAGGGGAACTCACCCCTTACTGGCTGCTAAACGCGACAGGGACGTCACATTCTGATTCAGCTGAGCTACACTCATGGATTTCTGAAGCCCTCATCACCGCTTGGGTCCAAGCAGCAGGGAAGGAGCCATTTACGAGTTTTACCTTTTGCGGGCAGGAAATTGCGTTGGTTGCTCCGCTCTGAGCCCACGCTGACCCCAGTGCACCTGCCCATTAAGGGGCGCTGAGTTACTGGGGGGTGCCATCTTTCAGACCTGGCTTAAACCAGACATATTCATTTCATCCAGGCTCCACTTCCACTCCTTGTGCTAGTGACATTCCCATGCAGTTCTTGTCACCAGCAGTTCCTCAGTGGGGAGCATTGCCTACCTGGTTTGGCATCTTCCCTCCACCTCCTTTGTATTGTGTGTTAATTCCATCCGTCCTCCCGCCCCACTGCCTCTGCTATCCCTGAGAGAGAACTTTGCTGGTAGAGTTTAAGGAAATTTACTCCGATCAGGGCCATGTTTGGGAGCCAATGCCCTTCTCACTGTAAGAAATCACCTTCTCTAAACTATTATTTTACATTGTAATTAATTAAATTAAACCACTAAGAGTCAAGAGGAAAAACATGTGGGCTGGCTGACTGGCAGCATTGAAGTGAAGGACTGACAATAGGAAATGCTTCTTGCAGCACAGGTAGGCCTGGTAAGCCTCTCTCATCAAGTTCTGTGGCAGTTTAGTGCTGTGGACCCACATCCACTAGGCACTTGTGATCGGGGGGTGTTGCATGGGGGTCTTGCCTAGTGGTCATGGTTCACTATAGTGACCGTCCCACCTAGTGGCAGTAGTCCAAGGTGGCGGCAGTCCTGCCTAGTGGTTGCTGCCTGGGTGGGCGCAGGGGAAGCAGGTGAAAGTGGGCCCTCCCTACAACACCAGATTCAGACCCAGGGCCCTGTGAGGCTGCCTTGGCTGCTCACCTGTCTTCATGTGGTGTTCAGCTTCCCTGGGTCACTTCCCGCTCCCGTCCACCTCCCATCCGAGCACCGCCCGACCCTGGGGAACATTGGCTTCAGGCTTCTGGTCCGTGTCTCGTCCAGGTGCTGTGGCTTCCTTCACTCACCGGCTCGATACTGGCTCCGCTCCAGTCCTACATGAGAGTTCCCAGGGCACATCCTGCACCCTGGCTTGCCAGCCCCAAACTGAGCAGCCTGGCTGGCTTTTAAATCTCTCCTCGGCAAGGGCACGGGGCCCCTTTAGCCCATAAGTGTTACTTAACCCTGTGATCGGGGGTGCTACGGGGGCTCCTGTCTAGTAAGGGGTTCATACCCCCAATTGACAGTGAGCCCCAAAATTCATTAGGCCTTGTAAGCCTAACCAGATCCAAAGGCAGCTCTGCAGAGACCAATGGTGAATGTGGTAAACCACGAAGGCACCTGAGCCCTAGGTGTTACCCCTATAATCAGGCCAACAGAGATTCACTCCGAACTCATGGAGCTCACTTGCATAAAGCAGTAAGGGGAGATTTGTCCCTTTGCTCATTAAAGGAGTCAGATTGTTTAATCAGCCATTTACAGCAAATGCATCTGCACCCTCCCTGATGTAGCACCAGCTCATGCACCGGTAAGGTGGCCTAACATTTACACAGGGTTATCCAAGACCAAAAGAACAGCAATAGGAATCAAATATGCAATAACTCTCCGTGCCAGAAGGTGACCTGAATGGGCCATAATCCTTGATGGCCTGTATTCAAATCTAACGAGGGAAACCTGTCTCCTGAAGTGCTTCTGCTCAGATATGAAGGAGTCTGTTAAAGATACATTAAAGACCTGGCCAAGCATGTATTTAGCTATTGGCATCACTAAATTTTGGGTTGTTTGACATGTTCCCACAGCCCATTTGCAAGACCTGATGGTATGGGAGTATTATTCCTGTTACTGAACTCACCACCAGTGACAGTCGAAACATGTTGAAAGGATCAGAGGCCGAATGCCAGAAAGCATCACTATTGGGGGGTGGGGGGGAATTGTAAGCCATGTGGAGGGGCAGGAGATCCCAGACTTACCCAGATCCTTGAGAAACCCTTCCATTAGCTTGCGCAAGTTCATTGCAGCTTCACTGAAGTCTCTTGGACAAATTCAGTCCAGATTCATGCAGCAGGTAAGAGACTTCCCCAGAGCCTGGGCATGGCAGTATCCACCCATATAATCGGCAAGGAGGGCAAGTCAGGAGCCTGCCCTATGCAGCTGAAGGTGGGAAAACAAGGACTATTTTTCCTCTGCCCCACAGTACCCTCCTCGCTGCCTGAAAGCTCTACCCAGAATTGGGCAGGATATATAATGCTTATTAATATTAAATAAGGCTACTAAGCCCTCAGGTTGTGCTTTGCATGTTGACTCCAGAGATCTTGAGAAATAGACACGGGAGCATGATCAGTTTTGGGCTAGGAGCCAGCAACCCTGGGGTTCTAAGCCCACTTGTGACACTGACTGCTGCAGACTCAGACAAGTCCCTCCAGGATGCACGAGCCAGAACAGAATCCAGCTCCCTCACCTGAAGCTTTGTGGCTCTGTAGGGACAACAGGCATCACTCCCTCCCCACCTTATTTTTTATTTTTAATTGCTGAAGTCAGCGGGTCTGACCGAATGTTCCCAGGAAACGGAGCAGAGGAGTAAGGGGAGGGGCATGGTTACACTCACTTTACTGAGTATAACTGGACCTCTGTGCCTTGGTTTCCCAATCTATCAATAGGGACAGCAATACAGACGCAGTCACCTGACAGATTTTCTGGGGATTAACTAGTTAATATTTGGACAGTGCTTTGAAGACTGAACGTGCTAGGGAAATACTCAGAATTGTGAAGCTTTAGCCCAGGGGTTCTCAAACTGGGGGGTTGGGATCCCTCAGGGGGTCGCGAGCTGTCAACCTCCACCCCAAACCCTGCTTTGCCTCCAGCATTTATAATGGTGTTAAATATATAAAAAAGTGTTTCTAATGTATAAGGGGGGGTTGCACTCAGAGGTTTGCAATGTGAAAGGGGGTCACCAGTACACAAGTTTGAGAACCACTGATTTAGCCTTTTCCTTGGTTCCTTCCTCCCCTGTTCATTGTCTTGCATTTACACGCACTAGAAAGACATCCCCTGATTTAAAACACTTTCCATTTTTCACTCCTCTCCTCCCCTGCAAACTTTGCCTCACCCCACTCCTAGATTGAATACATAATAGGCCTAATTAAATAGCAATTAACAATGGGGGAACCATGAAGGAATCATTCACTAGAGCACTTTTGGGGAGATCAATCAAGCAATCAGCGCAGCTTGTGACAACATACAAACACATTTCACAAGACGTAGGTATTTTCAGACTGTGAACACCGGGCATGTCGTTCTAGCCCCACCTCCATTAGCTTGTGCCCGTCGTAACCTTAAACACCAGGGGCGCTGCTGTCAATGCCACAGGACCCCGTGCAGCTGCTGGAAAGTGCAAATCATCAAGGCTTCTGAGCACACCCAAAAAAACCCAGAGCACCTGAGGGAAAAGATCTCTTCCACATGCCAAGAGGCCTAGACGTTCTCTCCGAGCCATTCCATCCATGGAGGGATGGTGTCGAGCCATCGGAGGGGCTCTGCTAGCAACAGGGGGAATCAAGGGCACAATAAGCATTTGGTGCCCTGTGCAACTGGAGATTCCCCCCCCCCCCATTAGCATAAAGGAAGCAAAGGTTTTGCCCATCCTTCCTTGCAGGCTTTCCAGGGTGCTACTGTTGGATTTGGCTAATAGGCCAAACTTGAAGCCTGTGCAAGGATGCATTGAAGTGACCAGAGTATCAGTCACTGGGCCCCAGTGAACTCTATAGTCAAGTCAAGTCAAAGCCAACAAGGGAGGGCGGGGAAAACCCATCCGCGTATCAATTCTCTCTTACGGCTAATGGCCCCTCCAGGCCATCGTAAACAGGGCACCAGCAAGAAAAGAAGTACTGTAGACTGGAGCCCGTCTCCACTTTTGCCATAATCAGTTTTCCTCTCCGTCTCAGAGATGGTTGCAAAACAGACAAACCATTTAAAAAATACCCCCAAAAGAGTGAGGGGGGAGAACCTGACCTTTGCTAAAGGCTTTGGATACAATCCCAATGGCGCTTAACCTGGGGAGACCTTCCCAGCTCCCTCTGCAGCAATCCCAGCTATGCTGACTCGACTAGGATCCTTATAGTCTCATCTTCCCATGAGCCAAACCCTGAGTCCACAGCCTGACGCGCTCTCACATTCTCTGACCCAGGTAATTCAGCTCCACTTCACTTTCTCTTATCTCCAGCCTCACAGATCTCTGGGGGCTTCCCTTTGCTTGCCATGGAGACAGCCTTTCTGCTCTGCATTATGAAACCCTGCCCTCTGCTGGCCATGTCTCAAATCACACCACAGTTCTTTTTCTGCGTCTTCATAGTCATGGGAAGATCGTTACCCTTGTGAAAAGCATCATACAACGAGCACAAAGTGCCAAGGTTTCATTTCTATGTCTTATCAAAGAGCAGCAGCTGCAGCAGAGCCCCCTGAACACCACTCTGGGACATCGGCTCAGTATTATTCACCATTCGTCACCAGCTCCACTGTGTGTTGGAGGTGCCATCCAAGCACCGACCCGACTCAACCCAGACCACCAGCCTGTGAAGTAAGCCAGGATCACACCACCAGGTGGTAGGACAAGAACAGAAGCTGCAGCTACACGTGGACATTTATGTCAAAGGCTCCAGAGCCCAGGAATGACAGAAATTAAGAACTTCTTCACCAAGTAAGAAAACTACAACATTAAGCTGCGCTCACATTGACTTAAACTAGGAAATGAGAAGTTGGTCCCTTTCTTTCATAGATTTTGCTCTGCAGCAACAACTTCACAGAGTAAAGCGTAGAAAGCAGGTGGGCAAATCTTATTGACCACATCAACTTGTTTACAGGATCTAGCACCAACATAAAAGGATTTTCACAATGCAGCTCCACAATAGCTCTGTGTGAACAGAGGCATGGGCCTTTCATGAATTCATCCTCCACAGACCCAGTATTGATCTCAGAAACTGCAGAATAAAGTAATGTACAAGTGCCTCCCTCTAAAGCATAAAACCCACCCACATTGGGTATGTAGAACACAACTTTATTGTATTAGTACTAGTGTAGCCTAACACTGCAAAGCAGATCAATGTCAATGTTGCTTTATTCTTTTAGGAAGGGTGTCCCTTTTAGAGGGCAAATATATTTCTATTCAGGTCTCCCCTCCCTCTGTGTATCAGAAATTAATAAAGGGAATGGCTAGAATTCTAATTACTTTGGGTTTTAGGCAGCTGCAACATGCTGATTGTCCCGGATTGTATTTCCTTTCACAATCAGGGGAAGTAAAATGTGCAGTGGATCTGGTTACTAGCAGGTAACCTGAGCCTGACAGACCTACATACAACGCTGCCTCTTCAGTTTCAGACGTGGAAATATTGCTTATAAATGTAAAAAAGAAATTTCATCTAAAAAGGCTCCAGTGATCTTGACAGCACATATAATTTACTGGTACCATGCAGGTAAGTGCTTTCTATCATTTAGCTATGGTATATGGTGCGGGAGGAGACAATTTAGAATTGCAAATGTTACCTTGGGTCATCAGCTACAATAGGACTGCGCTGACTCCATCCCACTTACTAATGAATATGCCAATAGTAAAGTAACTGGAAAGTTGGTTAATTTGAGTTATTTATGCTAGAAACCATGACTACAAAAAAGCATGAAAAAGCAAGTCCATATCTACTAAATACAGCTTGTACAATTGTGTTAAACGAAGAGGTGGAAATCTAAAGTGATATTTTCCCCCAAGGTAAATAGCAGCTCAATCCCTTGGGATTTTTAAAATGAGACCAGGCAGAACATTAACAGATATACAATAGGACACAGTCCTAATTAGTAGGGAGATCATCTAGATGAAATGATCAATTTCTTCCAACTCTAATTTCTGGCATTCTGAATGAGAACGAGTCTCTATAATTAACAAGTCACAGAGACTTTCCTCTTTAATTCACAATAATTCTTCAAGTTGGGCATTTAAATATCACAAAATATCACAAGTTGGGCATTTAAATATCAAAGACTTTGCTGCATAAAGCTTTTAAAATTATCCAACTTATGCTGGAGCACATTGTGTAATCTCTTGGGTCATTAGGAAAACTGACACCAATAAATTAGACCAAATTCAGAAAATATTAGCATATTAATGTATGTTGCTACCACTTCCATATGCTGAACAGAGTAGGCCTGATAGACTAATGGACTTACCCCACTTTTCATCCATGGATCTTTTAGCCCTTCACAAAATGTGGGCATCATTCTGTGTTTAACAAATGGGGAAAGTAAAGACCAGAGAGGAAATGTAATTTGTCCAGAATAGCAGAGCAGAGAAACAGAACCAGGCTGTCCTGGCTCAACATTACCCCGTATGATCTCAAATGACAACCTTGATAATCAGTTAGAGGTAGAAGTGAATGTCCATCTCTTCTCCAGGTGATGTTCTGCAGGCTTCGGACACATCAGTGGTGTTTTATTATATTCAACATCATGCTTTTCCATGCTTTGCTGTTTGGAGGAGATTTGCTGGAGGAATACTTTCTACATTCACTACCTGTCACATACACGGACATGAAAATTCTCAAAATCAGGGAGAAGGCCAGGAAATTAGACATGGATCCCCTAAAGACCAATATGTCCAAGTCTTACATCATCAGCAGTTCAGACGTGTGCTCAGATCAAGAGGTATTTCTGCTTGTTATTGTGTGCAGCAGCCCAGAAAACCGGACAAGGCGTAACCTGATCAGGCAAACATGGGGTAATGTGACAGGCATCAGGAGGTATGCTGTACTTATTTTGTTTGCTTTAGGAAAGCCAGCTTCAGAAGCCATCCAGTTAGACATCAGTGAAGAATATCAAAAGCATGGAGACATCATTGAAGGAAACTTCCTTGACTCTTTTGAGAATCAGACACTGAAGACTGTGATGAGCATGGAGTGGACTGTAACATTCTGTTCCACCGCAAGGTTTATTCTCAAAACCAATGAAGAAATGTTTGTCAACATTCCAAGTTTGGCTGAATACTTGCTTAGCTTAAGAACACATCTCGAGGATATTTACATTGGAAGGGTCATTCATCAAGATATGCCTGACAGAGACCCTCAAAGCCAGAGCTTTGTTTCTCTCAGTCAATATCAAGAAGAGTATTACCCAGATTACTGTAGTGGAACAGCTTTTGTCATTTCTCAGGATGTTGCTCGGAAGATATACATTGTTGCCAAGGAAACACCAGTTTTGCTTCCTCCTGATGTCTTTGTTGGAATCTGTGCTAAGAAAGCTGGCATCATACCCATTCAAAGTTCTAGATTTTCTGGGAAAAAGCACATTAGATACAATCGATGTTGCTACAAATTCATTTTCACCTCTTTTGAAATTAAAGAAGATGAGCTATTTAAAGAATGGAGGGAGATAAGTGATGGAAAAGACTGCGCTTTACTGGAAACTTATTATGGGCTGGTATCCTGCAGAGTCTTGACCTACTTTGACAAGTTTAAACATTTTAACATAGAAACAATAAAAAATGAGGCTTTGCATTTTACCAACTAGGATTTAATTCCTCTACATGAAGAAACTCTGTACTTACACCTTTAACTGTCATTTTTCCTGTTAGAAAGTTCATCTTATCTTTCATCTTTTGCTTTGAACATTTCCTCTCAATGTTGGTTTTTAAATGTGAAAGTTCCCCCCACCCCACCCTGTTCTGACAGTGAATTATTCCTGACGCTAAAAAAGGATGTGTGTTTTAATTCAGTAATTTATAATGAGTGCACTGGATGTGCTTTTTTCACATAAAGAATGTAGAACTGCATGCAATTCTTATTTTCTAAGTAAAAACTGTTTTAAAGAATTTGTGTATATCCAGTTTTTTCATGTCATCTACTTCTTTGCCCCTCTATGCAGCAACTAGTTTTGATCCAATTTGACTGAGTGGTGCATCATTCAATCCCAAACTACCTTGCAAAATATGGAAATCATATCACTCTCCAGTGAAATGTAGCTATCTCTGCATCCTTTTAACAGTGTAGGACAGAATGAAGAATAGAGCACCCTGTTGAAACTACCAGGGGAACAGCTTGATAAGCAGATTTTACACAGAATACCCAACCTAACTGTCCTGT
The DNA here is from genome assembly GCF_016161935.1 of Mauremys reevesii. Classification (NCBI taxonomy): domain Eukaryota; kingdom Metazoa; phylum Chordata; order Testudines; family Geoemydidae; genus Mauremys; species Mauremys reevesii. The sequence goes on from NC_052641.1 coordinate 21,112,849, forward strand.
AGAACTGCCCTGTATTTAATGATCACAAGCAGTCATGGCCTCAGTTTATATTTCATTCAGAAGACATGGCCTGTAGCAGCCCTGAACAACATTATGTTGGCATATGGGGGTCAGCACAGAATCAGCAGTAAGAATGCCACCTGTCTGCCACCACTTCCTGTAAAGCCTTAAGTTGTCTTTGGAAGTCTCTCATCCAAGTACTCCTTTTTGGGTCAGGACCCCTACAATACAACACCATGGAATTTCAGATTTAAATAGCTTAAATCATGAAATTTGCTATTTTAAAAATCCTATGACCATGAAATTGACCAAAATGGACCGTGAATTTGGTAGGACCCTAGCGATGACCAAAGAGAGTAGCAGGATAAGTTGTGAAGCTAATGAAAGAGCTGCACTCATATCTTGGACTTAAATTGCCAGTTTTGTTACATTGGTCTTATATGATAAGTTGGTGAAAAAATTCCACTGAGACTGCTTTTTCCACAGAAAATTGGGTTGCTGTCAAAACATTTTCAAGACAAATCTGCTTTGGGCCCAAAACTTTTTTTTTTTTAAATGAAGTCAAAATTTTCTATGGATTATTTTTTCATTGATATTTTCGATGGTGAAGGGGGACCCCTCTCCTTTCAGACACACACATTTTCTGAACAGTTCTAATAAACAAGGTATAGAGTGTGTGAAAGAACACATTGTGTCCTCAGCTATTAATTCAATGCAGTTGCTCTGGCTAGCAGGAGTGCCAGAAGTTTACTTCAGAGTATTTGAAAGAAGAGGGCTGTGGGAGTTTGTGCTTTACTTAGGGCTCATTTACATGGGGACATGCCAGAAAATTAAACCCCTTTATGGACAAACTTCAAAATTAAAGTGACCTTAATTCAGTTTATTTTATTTCACTTAGAAGTGAATTAACTAAACTGAATTAAGGCCATTTTAATTCTACACTGGGGCCTAAAGCAGTTTAATTAATCACACCTTTAGTTAATTCAGTTTAACTCTCTTGAGTGTCCCTATGCAGACAAGATCTTAACCTCTGAATTTTGATTACATCATTGGTCTTTTTTTCTCTTTATGTATCTGCCACCTACTACTTTAACCACTGAGGAGAAAAAATAGTTATTTTATTTCTCATGTGTGCACATTATTGGCTATCAACAGCATGCAAGCCACATGGCTTTGAGGAAGGAGCACAGAACAGTGCTTAAGTGGCTAGCAGTAACTCACTGAAAGATCAGTCTCTGCATTTGTCAGAAGGGATAAAAATTATATTATATTATTATATATATATATATATATATATATATATATATATATATATATATATATATATATATATACACACACACACACACACACACACACACACACACACTTTTCTCAGAATTAAAGCAAGTGACAGCTTTCAGTAAAGCTCACCTAAAAAAAAATATATATAAGAAACATGAAAACACCCTCTTTGGCATTGTAAAATATTGCATTAGACAAATGTAGCATAGGCAGCCAATGTTCCCAAACACTGGCTATACATAGTAGTTTTCGTAAGTGACGATTGCACATGTTCACACTTATCACATAAAGGAAGAGACTTGCACATTGTAGAAAAGTTTAATGAAATGTCAGTACACTGCTCAGATAGCTACCAGCATACAAAAACCACTTAACATCTTAAACTAGCCAGCACAAGTGGAAGATGTTTTTACATTCTATTCAACATAATTTTTACTGTTTTAAAGTTTTTCCATGCATGCAGGATTTCTGATATTTTTAGTGCCTGCACTGTGCCAATGGAAAACAGTCATTAGCCATTCCCACATAAAAAGTGAAACATAACTAATATTGGCCAATACAGTCTGTGCAGAGGTAATGACATCTAAGTTGTTTATTGGGCACCTACAACCATAGGATTTATACGCCACTACTGGTATAATCTTGAATGAAAAAAATCTTTTTTAAAATTCCAGTTCATAAGCAAAAGTGACAGACATGTTGCATAAAAAGTTATTCTGCATTTAAATAGTATAATACTCATTACCCTTCCTCTCCCGCCCCCTAACACTCTAGATTTTCTAAGTCCTCTTGCACCTCGCCTCATCATTAAAAGGTCCTGCACCACAGCACTCATCTGGTAGCAGACAGCTGGATGTTGTTTCCTCTGCAGCCCAATGCCATTTCTCCCTGGCTCAGCCAGAGGCGTGTTGCAGTGCAACCAAGGCATCCTGTTCATTAGTCCTGATTTGGGGGGCAGGGAAATGAACAAGCTACTTCTGTACAGATATCCAACTTGACATTTTTATTAATGCTTCCTATGGTTTCCTTCATTTTCATTTAATACATTTTTTGAGTATTCCACATATTTTATTTTTTAACCTTAGAACTAAAATAATACATAATTCATGGTCTAAAATAAGACAGAAGACAAAAAAATATAATAGTCTTGATTTGTGGACCAAAATACATTACATGGCCCATCTAGTCTGAAATCCTGTCCTCCACAGTAGTCAAACTATTCTTCAGAGAGAATGTGTAAAACCTATATGGTATACCAAATTATAATAGGATATAGCAGGGACTGGCAACCTTTGGCATGCTGCTTGCCAGGGTAAGCACCCTGGCGGGCCGGGATGGTTTGCTTTCCTGCAACATCCACAGGTTCGGCCGATCACAGCTCCTACTGGCTGCAGTTTGCCGTGCCAGGCCAATGGGGGCTGCAGGAAGCAACACGGGCCAAGGGACTTACTGGCCACCACTTCCTGCGGCCCCCACTGGCCTGGAGCAGCGAACCGCAGTCAGTGGGAGCTGCGATCGGCTGAACCTGCGGATGCTGCAGGTAAACAAACCATCCTGGGCCACCAGCAGATTTCCCTAGCAGGCCGCACGCCAAAAGTTGCCAATCCCTGGGCTATAGCCATGAGTTACTTCCTCCATGGCTAAATTTATGTTCTTAAACAGAAGGCTTTATGCTCTTATCACTTTTATTCTAACTAACATCACCAAAGTTCAGATATAATTTAAAAGTGGTAACTTTTAAAATTAAGAGATCAATTTTTGATCAAAATGACAGTAAAATCTATTTAAAATTTGGTTTCTAAGCTAACAGATTGACTAACAGACTGTGGTTCATGCAATGTCCCCTTAAACAATCTTAATTGCAGTACAAAGAAAAAGGTAAAAAAAAAAAGGGGGGGGCAGCTTCCAATTTGGTTTAACACTCACTTTATCAGATAGTATTTTTAAAAACTTAAGATTTTTCATGTTCACTTTCCCCATAAGATGTAAAGAACATTCAGAACTACTGTTTGTTTATACAAGACTTATATCCAGCAAACTGGGAGCGGGCGGGGGAACAAAACAAAAAACACTAATTATTTTTGCACCATCTCCCATAGGCATGAAAGCCCCCAAAAGTAGCTAGCGTAATTTTAATAAACTAAACTGCTTAGGTCAGTCAATTAGACAATGTTATATCAAAATATTATAATAAATGTACAGGGAGCAGATTTATATACAGCATGATACTTTAAAGTGCCCTACCTCTGTTTGAGAATTACTCTCCTGACTCTTAGTTATTTTCAGATTAAAACAACTGAGTCAAATGCTTTCTAAAGTTTCTTTCATGAGGTTACAGCCCCTAAACTGTAGCCATTTTGGACCAATCACTGCTCCACTAACATTGGATTGCTAAAAAGGAAAAAAATGTGGTTACGCTGATACTATTCTGCCCCTTCCACAGCAGTAGTAGAAACAGCCTTAACATAATAAGGACCTTCATGCAGATAAGCCCTCAGCCTTAAATAGTACTGGTTTCCAAATATTTCAGCTATTGTTTTGGAATTTACAAGGGCCTTGACCAGTTCATATTTAGCATCCTTTGAAGCTTTGTCAGGTTCCACAGATCTGTCTACAATATATTCCACAAATCCTGGACTGTCAAGCATCAGTTTCTGTGCCCATGGTTGGTTTGCAATAGCCTAAACATCAAGAAAGAAGAAAAATAATCAGGTTTGGATTTTTAAATATGCTAATACATTGATTGTTAAGCAATAGTCAGGGATGAGAATACAACTGAAATCGGATATGCAGTCTGGCAACCGGAGGATGGAGCCTAGAATAAGAGACTGTGGCTCTCCAATCAAGCAGTAGTATTTTAATACTAAACACAGATTCTAGAGTTATTTTTCCCCTTTAGATTGGAAAAGGATTATGGATCATCACTTTTGTGGCACCAAACAATGAGGAGAGGCTAAAACTGAATTTATTTTTTAGTTTACAAGAGGATATAAAGTGCACACCAGACTCGTTTGGTGCCCAGTTTGGATTCAATTTGGGTTTCGGTGTGATGTATGAGGGTTGGACACTGAAGACAAGCTGAAATCTCTCTCACCATAGATTTGTATACAGAAGTCAGTCTACAAAGATAATATTTACACACATTATAACAATTTGATGCTATCACTAGGAAAGGAATTTACAACTTCTGGTCTCATTTTTTTTAAAAAAGGAAACTTACAGTAAACACTCTTAAAGCCCCACAGTGGAGATCAGGGAATGGCTGAGTACTAATACTCCTGAAGAGTTCCAATGGCTGGCTAGACAAGGCAGCAAACCAGGATTCAGTCATTCCTAGCAGGTCTTCTGTTTGCTGGTCTGGCTACACATGGAGAGAAATTATTAAAGAGGCTAGAAACATTGTAATGAATAGTTTTTGCATTTTTAATATTCGTTCTCAAGAGTCAGGAAAATTATAAAGGAAAAAAATCAATTTAAAACTAAGTCACCTAGCCAATAGCAGTTTAAACAAATAATTTTAAGTATCAAATTTACTTTTCCCCACTTATGCAGTTCGCTTTTTGTATTTCACTCAGTTTGGAGGGTAGAATTTTCTCACGGATTCTTAGGAGTTTCACTACTACTGCTGCTGAAATTCACAAGGCTGCAGGGGAAGTTTAAATGAGGATGCTTCACTCAAATGAAAAAAAATCTTGAAACGATTTCTATTTACGTTAAGTGGGGTGGGTTACACAACCTAAATATTACATTCTGGTGTTCAAGTAGTTTTACACTGTCCTTTTAAGCCGTAAGTATTAGACTACATGCACTTTCCTTTTCATTGTAAAGTTGTCCTATTCTGAGCAAAGTGACAATTTCATGGAACTTTAGAACTTTGTATTCTGAACACTGAAAACAGCTACTATTTAGCAGAAATGTTATCATATATTTGCTAAGCACACACACTTCACTTACATGAATTAAAAACTACAATCTTACTCTTCTCCTCCAGCAAATACAGTATTTTTTTAAAATAAGTTTAAAGAGTTCATTACAAAAAACAGTAAACTATTAAGAAACCTTGACTTAGCCTCTACAAAACACACAATAGTGTCATTTCTCTACATTTCAAACAACTTACTGACAAGTAAAGAAGAGATGATATGGCATCCAAACATCGAAGTCTTAGCTCTGCTGGGGGATTCTTTGCCTGGTGCCCTATTCTGTTTAACAGATGTTGAAATCTACTCCCTTTGAAAATAAAAACATTAAGAAATGTTCATTTGCCATACTAATAAAATCTCCAGTAACTTCTGTACCATGTCAAGTTATCAATATTACTTGAAACTGAATTAAATGCTAGAGAAAAGTGCTTGGATGCACAGCCTGAGCAAGAGCAGTTCTAGATATACTATATTGACAATACATATAGCTGCTATCTGTTGGTATGGACTTTCACCAAACTGGGTTAGATTTGAACCAGTAGTGAAAAAAGTTCTGTATCTCATTTCAAATCCTCTGGGCCATTTTGGTCAGCCATTTCATCTTATACTAAAAGAAGTCCTATAATCTTCAAAAACAAAGTGATGTTACCAGGAGACACACAAAAGCATATTCATCTATGCCTGTAGGCAAAAGATGTACCGTATATTCCGGCGTATAAGACGACTTTCTATATTAAAAAACAACCCCCAAAAAATCGTCGTCTTATTATACCGTATATACAGCGGCTGAGCTGCTTAAAAAAGGCTCTCCTGGCCAGCCAGGCAGGGCAGGCCCAGGCCCTCTCTGCCGCAGCCGCGGCTGGGATTTAAAAGCTCTGGCGGCCCCCGCAGCAGCCGGCCCTCTGACCGCCGCGCCGCTGGGCTGCTGGGCTCTCTCTGGGGCTCTGCGCAGCCCAGAGCCCCCAGGCCCCAGCCACTCCCAGGGCCATTAAAGGCTCGCTGCTCCCCGCCCGTCCGGGCAGCCCAGCCCCCTCTGCCCTCCTGCGCCGCTGGGGGGCTGGGCTCTGGGGCGCAGCTGGCGCGGCCAGCAGCCCCTCCTCCCCCCCTCCCCGCCGGGCTGGGATTTAAAAAGGGGGGACTCGGGGGGGGGGCTTATAGGGAAACCTATATATAGCCCTAAAACCTATATAACTCTTAAAATTAGTATCCGGCCTATACGCCGCGCCCTAATCTATATATATTACATGGCTGTATTTTCCTCATCCTTTTTAAGAAAGCATATAATCACGGAAGAAAGATGAACATCTCCTACAATTACAGTGCTGTTGTGGACTTGCATTATGCTGCTCACTGCAATACAAGGAATTCTAGCTGACAGCCCAAGCTTCAGCTCTGACACTGCCATGTGTTTCATGAACATGGTTTGATCACAGCCAGTAATGCCATACATATTAGGCTCCTCTTCAGAGCCAGCAGTACTTTCCTCTTCCCCTATTCTCCCACACCCTACCAAAATTAAAGAGAGAGACTGTGAATAGAAAATTATTATCCTGGTGCTTTGCAGCTATTAAAACAAATAGAAATCTTTGGTAAGCACATGTATTTTAAGGTCCCTTTCCCCATTCCTGAGTGTGAAAATCCCTCAGTAAGCTCTCCTTTGTCTATTAGGATATAAGGGAAAAAACTTGATGCAAACCAGCTTTCTGTAAAACCTGTTTTCCTTCCACATTTGATCCCAGGATTGCAAGCGTGTCCACAGCCACTCCAATCATGGTTGGGTCATGGCCTTCGGCCATTCCAAATACTTTTTCCATAAAGATGGGATATCGTTCACAGATCTGCTGTGGGCTGTCTACAATAGCCAGATTTCCAAAAAATTTCACAAATCCTACCAAAAGCAAAGCAAGAAACATTCAACAGAAAAGAAAAATAACTTCAGTAGCATAATTTCAAGTCAATAACCAGGAAAAGATACCAAAATACTTTTACATGAATGGCATAATTAAAGAAATGTGTTGAAGATAAAATTGTTCAGCTGTGAAAAAGTGATACGACTGTGAAAGGACACCACTAGATAAAGCCAATATTTTTAAAACAAATGTGTATAGCACAAGCAGAGGCAATGCAAGCTACTCCTACATGCTCAACAGATATCTAGACAAGGCTAAGAGATTTTAAGTGGTGGTGTTTTTTTAACCCTCTTATCCCAGCCTAGACATGCCCCCACAGTATACTTCAACTTTGCTCTACAAGAGTTCATTTTCCATCACCTCTCTGCTGAAGCTGTAACAGCACAAAGATGTCTATTTCACACAAACAAGGAAGTCAATCTACTAATAAATGGGCTGACCCAAGCACCACCGAGTTCCACATAAAAGTTACACACTTATAGGTAGTTGGATCCTGAATTTCAGATCAAATTGCAGTTGCTCAATATTCAAACAGGATGTAGTTCATTCATATTCCCCACTCTTTTCCTGACCACTACCCATTTAAAAAGACTGGTACCTCCTTTAAAAGAGACACTGTCAGGTTAAAAGTAATATTTCAAAAAATAATTTCCTTAGGTCACTAACACCTTAGATATTAAAATTATTTATGATGTTTGCTTCTCATTTCAATCACCATGGACAATGAAAACAGGACTAGTCAGTCTCATTTTCTGAGTCTCGAAAAAAAAAATCACAAAAAAATGTTTCACTCTCAATAAAAGTTCAGGAGAACATTTCTATTAAAAGGGATATCCCAACTTTAAGAGGAAACAAAATTATTTCTACCAGAAGATTTTTTTTAAAGACCTTCGTTTACTGAAAGTTACACTTCAGATTACTATAAACTGAAATATTGGAGAAAATGAAGGAGGGGTTTTTGTTTTGTTTTTTTACTGTACACCAAAATTTTGTAAGATGCAGAGTTTCTCCCACTTGTGCAGGAGTTTCACACAGCAACAGAGGTGAAAACTTACATTTTAAAAAATAGTAAAAATATAATCACTAGTTTTTGTGATTTTTCAGTCATATCTGGGCAGTGGAGTACCTCAAACGTCTTTGAATTTACATTTTTTAAACTGACTAGGTTTCAAGTTGTTGGAGTCCTTTTAATATCTTGTTTAGTGAGACAAGAGCAATTCCTCAACTGTGTGCCTACTATACCTGACAGCGTCTCTGTAACTTATCTTTTCCCAGTGCCCTTATGTAAAGAAGGCAATCACATTTTAGACCATTCATAAACATTTCAGGTACATATACATTTATAATATTCTTACTATCAAAAATACACATTTCCTCTCAGGACAAAAGGCTCAAAGCCCTTAGTCTAACAGTTCTTTAGAGGTGGACAACATTACACAATGCTGGAAACAATCAATGCACAACATCACCTGGCAAATAGAAGCCCGAGAAAGGATCAGAATCTGCCCCAATGATTATATTGGAAATTTTATCAATGATTCCTTGCTGGGCAAGATATTGACGTCCATGCTTAGTGTATGCCAATGAGGTCACCATCTCTATACTGGTAGCTCTACAGAAGATAAAGAATAAATGCTCACCTGGCCTAGTTCATAGCTTTTTTAAAGTAACCTAAATATCTACATAATCTCAAGAGATTGATAAAGAAAATATGTTTTAATCTTTCACAGTTGTCATTTTAAAAGTAACATGCTCCTAATATTTATATTGCAATAGTACCCTAAGACTGCAATCAGGAGCAGAGTTCTAATACACTAGGCACAGTACAACCACAGAAAGACATGGCCATATCCCAAAGAGTTTAAAACAGAAGTATTAGCACTTAAAAAATAAAAAATTCTTCCTACTAAATTTTTAAAAATAATTGACCTGACTTGTGAGGGTGCGGGGGGTGAGGACCTGCATGAGTCTCTGATTAAATGATCAAACTAAGATAATCAAAGTGAGACCCCCAATCCAGAATCAGAATCAACTTTACTTTCAAATTTAGTTAAAATCAATATTTTGTCAGTGTTTAATTCTCTCCAGTACAGCCTCTTGTGCTTGTTTAGACTAGCAGTACAAAATCAAATAAACTTGAACAGAGTTATGATTTCCTCTTCCCCCTCCCCAGTTAGAATACAGTTGTAATCCATATTTTTTATGGATCCTTGTCTAGAAAACAATTTGTTTTCAAAAGCAGATTGTACTTAATCTCACTGTCAACATACCTGACCAGCACATCATCTCCAGTCAGTTCTTCAATTAGCTCAGATATTAATCCACTGTTTGCACAGTAATTCAAAGAATCTGCAGACACCGAAGAAATCTCAACAACTAACTAAAACGTAAGCACAGGAAGGACAAGTGTATAAAAAGCATTTGTGTAAGACTAAGTACTTGCACACCGCATTGTTTATAAAGTTATACAGACCTATGTGTTACATATTCCAAACAGAATTTTTGCCTGAAAACATTTATTAACCCCCATCCTGCTTTAAAAGCTTATTTCACTGATAGTCTTCAGACTGCAGTATGTTCTTTTGCTTTCTTCTTACATTCTGCTTTCCGCCCCCACCCCCACTTTGCTCTGCTAAAAATGCCAGCCTCTCCACTCCCTTTGTTTCTTCCTCACACGTTTAAAGCTTTGTGACTGCTCCTTTGCCACCCACGTACCTGAAGTTATACACCTACTCTAATGTACCTAGTAGGGCAGTCAATTAATTGCCATTAACTCACGCAATTAACTAAAAAAAAAAAAATTAACTGATTAAAAAAATTGTGATTAATCACACTGTTAAACAATAGACTACCAATTGAAATTTAAATATTTTAACATTTTTTCCTACATTCAAATATTGATTTCTATACAACACCGAATACTAAGTGTACAGTGCTCACTTTTTATTTTTTTTATTACAAATATTTGCATTGTAAAAATGATAAACAAAAATAGTATTTTTTCAATTCACCTCATACAAGTACTGTAGTGCAATCTCTATCGTGAAAGCGTAACTTACAAATGTAGGGGTTTTTTTGGTTACATAACTGCACTCAAAAACAAAATGTAAAACTATTTAGAGCCTACAAGTTCACTCAGTCCTACTTCTTGTTCAGCCAATTGCTAAGACAAACAAGTTTGTTAACATTTACAGGAGATACTGCTGACCGCTTCTAATTTACAATGTCACCTGAAAGTGAGAACAGGCATTTGCTGTAACTTTTGTAGCCAGCATTGCAAGGTATTTACATGCCAGATATGCTAAAGATTCATATGCCCCTTCATGCTTCGGCCACCATTCCAGAGGACATGCTGATGCTTATTAAAAAATAATGCGTTCATTACATTTGTGACTGAACTCCTTGGGGGAGAACTGTATGTCTCCTGTTCTGTTTTACTCACATTCTGCTGTATGTTTCATGTTATAGCAATCTCAGATGATGACCCAGCACACGTTCGTTTTAAGAACACTTTCACAGCAGATTGACAAAACACAAAAGGTACCTATGTGAGATTTCTAAGGATAGCTACAGCACTCAACCCATGGTTTAAGAATCTGAGTGCCTTCCAAAATCTGAGAGGGACGAGGTGTAGAGAATGCTTTCAGAAGTCTTAAAAGAGCAACACTCCAATGCGGAAACTAAAGATCCCGAACCACCCAACCTTCTGCTGGAGGCACATGACTCAGATGATGAAAATGAACATGCGTCGGTCCACTCTGCTTTGGACTGTTATTGAGCAGAATCCATCGTCAGCATGGACGCATGTCTTCTGGAATGCTGGTTGAAGCATGAAGGGACATATGAATCTTTAGTGCATCTGGCACGTAAATATCTTGCGACCCAGCTATAGCAGTGCCATGCGAACGCCTGTTCTCACTTTCAGGTGACATCGTAAACAAGATGCGGACAGCATTATCTCCTGCAAATTATAACCAAACTTGTTTGTCTGAGTGATTGGCTGAAGTAGGACTGAGTGGACTTGTAGGTTCTAAAGTTTTAATTTGTTTTATTTTTGAATATAGTTATTTTTTGACCATAATTCTACATTTGTACGTTCATCTTTCACGATAAAGAGATTGCACAATGGTACTTGCATTAAATGAATTGAAAAATACTATTCTTGTGGTTTTTTTCAGTGCAAATATTTGTAATAAAAAATAAATATCAAGTGAGCACTGCACACTTTGAATTTTGTTTTCAGTTGCAACACATTTGAAAATGTAGAACACATGCAAAAATATTTAAACAATGGTATTCTATTATTGTTTAACAGTGCGCTTAATTGCACAATTAATTTTTTTTATTGCCTGACAGCCCTAGTGTCTAGCTCTTACCATTTTAAACCCTCTCCCCCCGCCCCAAAGAACTCATTTCCAAAAGGGCTTCAAATGTTAACCCATGGCAGTGATTTACCATCCCCACTCCCCATTCTTTTTTTTTTTTTTTTTTTTTAAAAGAGATGCACCTGTATTTTTTAATTTGATTTATAGTGATAGCTATAGGTGTCCATCCTAGGCTCTGGGCCCCCATCCACCATAATTTAAAAACAAAATATAATAGAGAACAGCCCATAAATATCCTCCAGACCTTCAGCCCACCCCATTTCAAAACGCTTTGAGGTTTGGGCAGGGGGGGAGGGGGACGAGGGACGACAACGGACTGTGATTCATAATTTCATAAAGAATTATGGTATGCTCCTTTCCCACCCACTCCCCATCTTTCTTCCCTCCGGAAATGTACAAAGTTTGCAAGTCAGTTAAAAATTACATATGTTCCATCTCACAAACACCCCATTCCGAATTACAAAGCACTAGAGTCCTGGTGCCCTGTAACAAACACCAAGAACTACATTGCTCTTACCTCATATACTCTGTATCGTACAAGATCACTTGTTGCCATGACATTTTTCAAGTCAACTAAAAAACTGCTTGCAAATAAAGCCTCCAGCCCATCTTGAGTCTGTGCTATTCTCGACAGTGATTTGATAGCCTACAAATAAAGGCAGTGGTTTGTGATAATACAGACACATACACACACACAGAAGCGGAACCAACTGTAGAATGAAAAAGCAAGACAAGAAAAGTCAGTTGAATTGTCTTATGTATTATTTAGCCTATTGGAAAAGAACATCTAGAGCTATGCTTTATCTATGGGAGAAGACTGAAAAATATTGGTCTCCCTGCTGAGACTGGCAAAAGTGCTTGTTATGCTGGTTTCTGTGATGTGAACAAATCCTTGAGGAATCAGACAAGAGATCACATCAATTCACTTCACAGAGGAGAGTTACCAGACAGCAACGACACAGGTGTGTTAGAAGATTTTATCTAGCGTGACTTCAGAGCCTAAGGGCTTGGCTACACTCGAAACTCCAAAGCACTGCTGCGGGAGCACTCCCGCGGCAGCGCTTTGGAGTTTCGAGTGTGGTCGCTGCACCAGTGCTGGGAGAGCGCTCTCCCAGCGCTGCAGGTACTCCACCTCCCCGAGGGGATTAGCTTACAGCGCTGGGGCTCTGTTTACACTGGCGCTTTACAGCGCTGTAACTTGCTGTGCTCAGGGGTGTGTTTTTTCACACCCCTGAGCGAGAAAGTTGCAGCGCTGTAAAGCGCCAGTGTAGCCAAGTCCTGAGACACTTAGATGCTTTTGGAATTTTTACCCCAAGGCTGATCCCGGTCTCCTGGGCTATCCAAGCCCCCACTTCTCTATTATCCAAAAATAATCAAGACTGCTAACTCAGACATTGTAGATACAACATAAGATACTTTGAATCTTTCAATTAGTGTGAAAAAGAAAAAAGCATTTATTGTTTGCAACACTTACCTCTTTAGCTACAGCTATTTTCTCTCCACCAATGCAATAAATGATTTGCCTTAGTAATTCAGGATTATTGAGAATTTCTCTAACAGCATCTGAATTTTCAACTATTCTTCCAACCTAAAAATTCAGTTTAACATATAGTATTAGTTTGTTTCCACCAGATGCAAAACATCAACATGAAGAATTTCAACAAGTTTACGTAGGATTTCTAATTAGAATCTATACACAAGTAGCAATACGATCCTTTTGTCCTACTTTGGTACTGGGAGGTAAAGAATTAAAGTGTAATAAAAAAAAGTGGCAATAGATTAAAACTAGCCAAGAATGGTCAAAGATCTAACCTACTATTTACTATTTGAATATAGGAGTTACGGTCCATACCTGAGCTATAGTAAGAAGTTTAACTGAATCATCAGGATGAAAGAGTCCTTTTTGAAGTTCTTCTCTGAAGTTTTGGATTACATACAATGGATCCACTGCCTGAAGAAACCGCTCCAAGATAGAAACACATAAAGCAACCTGTTCTCTGTTTGCAGAGGAAGGAAAAACAGCCCTTAGATCAGTGCTCCCCAAACATTTTAGAGTCACATCTCCTCTTACCCCTGTCTGTGTACACACACCCCCCAGGATTGGGGCCGAGGCTCCAGGGGGGAGGGAGGACGACATGGACGGGGGTAAGGGGGCCAAGGCTGTGGCTACAGCTGTGGACAGGTCTGGGAGCAGAGCCCTAGCCGGGGCCCTGGGCACATGGTCAGCAGCCAGGGCCCCGGGCTGTGAGCCAGGGCCAGCAGCCAAAGGGCACTCCACATGGGGGCTGGCCCAGGCCTCAGCTGTGCCCCCCAAATGTTCCTCCATGCTCCCTTAGGGGGGCACACCCCGTTTGGGGACCTCAGCCTTAGCTAAAGAATAATTTAATGCAAACAGAAACAACTCTGTACCACAGAAACAACCCTGTGGCTATTTCCCACCAACTAAGCTTTCTGAATATTGCAGAATAATCTAGATTTTACTACTACTACAGACCTATGCACTTGCAAAACAACTTTGTACTGTTCTGATTCTAGTTCCTGGCAGTGATAATTGCAAGTAAATAAACAGCTCCTTCCAACCACCTAATGGAGTATCATCCGCATTTTACAGATGGGGAGACCATGGCAGAGAGAAAAGATTCGCCACAGGCCAAACAATGATTCAGTGACCGAGCCGTGATCAGAGGGAGCCCCAGGATCCCAGGGCTGTTGCACTGCTGGGCTCTGCATACAGGACTATCACACAGTGACACCCAGCATCTCAGGCTGCACGAAAGCGAGGAGCAGAGCACCACCCCACTGCAACAGCACGTCCCACAGCAGCCTGGTCCCACCTCGCATGGCGCCCCCATAACAGCCCCCGACCCCCACCGCGCAGCCCCCCCCCACCGCATAGCGCCCGGGGCTCCAGGGAGGCAGCCTGAGGTGCCCCCGTACCTCAGTGATGCCGCACCGCCCACCCCGAACCCCAGCCGCCTCCTGCGGTGCCCGCCTCGCCCAGGCCTCCCCCCGCCCCGGCCAACCTGTCGTTCACGTTGAGCAGAGCGAAGAGGCTTCCGAGGCGGATGTCGGGCGCCCGCTCCCTCAGAGCGCTCAGCGGCAGGGCCTGCACGGCCACCCCCAGGGCCCGCAGCTCCTCCAAGGGCTCCTCCAGCCGGGACACGCGGGCTAGGAGCTCCAGCGCCTCCTCCGCCATCTTGGGACCCGACCCACCTGAGTCGGGTAGTGGGAGCGTGGGACTAGCAGTATCGCGAGAACTCCCCTAGCAACCGCGCTGGACGTAACTAAGAGGCTTCTTTCGCGTCCGCCAAAATGTAAACAAAATGGTGGGCCCCTGCAGCTTTCTGATTGGCTGCTGTGAGGCGAGGGGCGGGACTAGTCTAGCGAGTCCGCCCCGTGGCCTCTTGTGAGCGGGCTGGACCCGGCCCAGGGCGAAGCGGTCCGCCGGGGGGACGGCGGCGACAGAGGAGGTGGCCAGGCCAGGCCGTCTCGCAGCCACCCACTGTCACTGTGGGGTGTTAGTGACGTCACGCCGTAATGGTGTCTGGCCCCCGCCAGAGCCCGCCCCAGGGCGTGGCACAAAGGCGCCATGTAAAGACCCCAGGCTGCTGCCGGGTGGCAGCCGCCGCAGGGAGGTCACATGACACACCCGCCCTGTAACGACAGAAACATTTACCGCTCCGGAGTCGCTACTTTGGCTGCACTGAGCATGCGCACCCGAACGGAGCCTGCCCAGTGACCTCCGCTGTCGCCGCTGCCCTGACTTCTACTTACGAT
Source organism: Mauremys reevesii (assembly GCF_016161935.1). Classification (NCBI taxonomy): domain Eukaryota; kingdom Metazoa; phylum Chordata; order Testudines; family Geoemydidae; genus Mauremys; species Mauremys reevesii. The sequence goes on from NC_052641.1 coordinate 21,128,128, forward strand.
TTGCTGCCTCCTCTTGGGGGGGGGTTAAAAGGCTCAAGGGGGCAAATCGCAGCGGGGGGGCTGCCAGGGTCTGAGCGGGGGGCAGAAATTTACTGACGCGGGGTGGGGGGTCAAGCTGCTGTAGGTAGCGGCAGGAGAGAGGCTGAAGGGGAAAAATCGGGGGGGGGAGGGAGAGACGCTGCGAGACCCTCCCTGTGCGGGGACAAAACCCCCGTTTAGGGAGGGGGTGGGGGGGAACAGTGACCCCTCGGGATGAGCCACCTGCTGGGCTCGCAGGGCTGGGGGCTGGGGGCGGGGGGCACAGGCTGTTTTCAGTTCTGCTCCGTGTCAGTCCCGGAGCAGGGGGCGGGTTCCTGGGGCTCGGTCTTAAAGGCACCCGCTGCCCAATTCCCAGACTGTCAAAGCTCAGACACCGCAGCTCCTCTCTAGCCTATACAAGTGCTGCGGGGCGGTTACTGCTCCAGCCGGGAGACTGAATGCGGGGAAATATTGTACAGACGCCCCCGCCCTCCCTCCCACTCTGCCTCTCACATTTTGACTGTGGAAAAGTGTCTTCTATCATTTTCTATGTCTATATGAAATCACTGCAGCTCCTTTCTCTTCTACAACGTGCTGATTTGGTAACTCCCTCCCAGAGCCCACATGTCTGCACCCCCTCCTGTACCCGAATCCCCTGCCCCAGGTCAGAGCCTGCACCCGTCACTCAAACTCCCCATAGCCTGCAACCCTCCTGCACCGCCAACTCCATCCCAGAGCCTGCACCCCAAACAGGACCGGATTAACCTTTTGTGGGCCCGGTGCTAAACATATTTGTGGCTCCCCATGGGGGAAATGGGGACATGGGGGCAGAGTCCTCAGAGCGAGGGGCTGGCCTGGGGCAATGGGAGATGAGTCATGGCACGGCAGGGACAGCCCCACTCCACCCAGCCCAGTACAAGGGCACTGTTTACAAACCGGGAGCTGTCAGACCCATGCTGTCCAGCCCGTCCCAGCACTGCCATTGTGCTTCTTCCCCTTGTGGGTGGGCCCATGCTGCACCATGCTACCCCCTGCCCAGCACCCCTCCGACTCCCTACACCCAGTGCTGCACCACCCAGAGACCCCCACAAACCCCCTGCCCAGCACCCCTCTGACTCCCTTCGCCCAGTGCCGCACCACCCAGAGACCCCCACAAACCCCCTGCCCAGCACCCCTCTGACTCCCTTCGCCCAGTGCCTCACCACCCAGAGACCCCCACAAACCCCCTGCCCAGCACCCCTCTGACTCCCTTCGCCCAGTGCCGCACCACCCAGAGACCCCCACAAACCCCTACCCAGCACCCCTCTGACTCCCTTCGCCCAGTGCTGCACCATCCAGAGACCCCCACAAACCCCCTGCCCAGCACCCCTCTGACTCCCTTCGCCCAGTGCCGCACCATCCAGAGACCCCCACAAACCCCCTGCCCAGCACCCCTCTGACGCCCTTCGCCCAGTGCCGCACCATCCAGAGACCCCCACAAACTCCCCTGCCCGGCGCCCTCCCAGATCACTCCCCCACCCACTCAGAACCCCCCCACAGATCCTCTCACTGACCAGTGCCCCCCAGCTGAAGACCCCCCACAGTCCTCCCACAACTGCACAGTGCCCCGCACCTTCCCACCCAGAGCCCCCCTACAGATCCCCTCACTGTCCAGTGCCCCCCACCACCACAACTGCACAGTGCCCCTCACAGACCCCCAACACTTCCCAGCGGAGCGGCCAGCGGGGGGGCGGCCTGCCGATAGCCGCGGAGCTTGTTGGTGTCATCAGGCATCTGTATTAGGCCTGAATGAACCAAAGTTATTCTATGCTTGCCTAGAGGGCCCCTAATGTATCCGCTATATGGGAAATATGAGGGGGGGGTAGAGGGGGAGGAGTAGTAGGGGGTAATGGGAATGCTTAGCTGAAATCATGTATAAAGAGAGAAAGGCTGCTTGTATCTGGGTGCTTGATTTGAGACACCTCTGTCTCCTTGCATAAGCTTTGAGATCTCAAATAAACTTTGTCTGCTTCTCCACCTTGGTGTGTTTATTGGAGCGAAGCACACCGGGCAACGAACCACTGTTGCTGCCTCGAGCATTCTGTGCTGACAACAGTCAGGAACAGTCTATGAAAAAGAGAATTCAAAAAACCATCTCAGTTACAGATGTTGCAACTGGAGTTGGCTGAAGACTGAGCCCTGGGTGTAGTCTACTGATTAGGACCCAGTCACTGTGCTAAGCATATTCATATTGTGTATTCCAACTGATGTAGCTGTAGCAGGATTGCCTCACTGGATTCTACAAATATTAGTTTTCAATAACCTGCTAGTAGAGCTGGGGCAGAGTTGGGGGAATGGGATGAAATTTTTGCAAAAAAAGTTTGTGAAACATTTGTCTTGTTTTGTTGAAAATTTTCACAATTTAACTTTTTTTTTTTTGACCAACTTTATCTTCCAGTCCCTCTTTTTGGCCTGGACTTTTTCATGCATTGTCCACGTGGTGGCAGGATTGTGTACAGAGGACAGGATTCAAGTTTATTTTAGGAGTAGATTGAAGTTTAGCACTGCTGTCCTTTATCTCCTTCTTTCCTTGTCTGTGATAACCTCCATCCAAGGCTAATTGCCTGTGCTTAAGTTTTATTTCCAGAGTCCATCTGAATTTGGCCTGGGGGTGTGTTTTGATGGTTTCCCTAGTACACCTCCACTGCTACTTGGGGTGTGCCAAGGGAGAAATCTCCTTAGTGTGTCTGAGTTGTTCTAATCCAGAAGGTAGGATGTATTGGCTGTCAGTCTGTGGCTCTGACCACTAGGCTATAGCATTCTCTTGTACTGGAGTGTGCCTGTGGTTTTGCTACTGCCTGTGTGTAGCAGGTAAACTACTCTCCGCATTTTGGGAATTCTTTAAGTGGCCATAACGTGTTACTAATACACTGCATGAGATGAATCTTGCAGTTGTAACCAGGGCCGGCTTTAGGCCGATTTGCCTGATTCCCGGGAATCAGGCCCCATGCCTAAGAGGGCCCCACACCTTAGGTGCCTTTTTAACTTTTTTTACTTACCCCGGCTGCGGTCTGCTCTGGGGTCTTCCGTGGCCCCGCTCCCCTGACCAAAGCGCCGGCTGGAGCTCTAGCTGGAGCACGGCAAGCCCCGCGGCCCCGGCTGGAGCTCCGACCGGAGCACGGCAAGCCCTACCCTGCAGCCCTGCTACCCCAGGGCTCTGGGGGCTATTTAAAGGGCCTCTGCTGCCCCCCCTGCCTGCAGCCAGCTCTGCACCCTGTGCCCACAGCCAACCCCTGCCAAACCCCCTGCCCTGTCTCCAGCCAACCCCTGCCACACCCCGCTGCAGCCCTGCCCAAAGCCAGCCAGCCCCACACACATCTCTGCCTGCACTGCACGCCCTGCCCGCACCCAGCCCCGCACCCCCCTGCCCTGTCTCCAGCCAACCCCTGCTGCACCCCCCTGCCTGAAGCCAGCCAGTCCCGCACTCCTCTGTCTCCAGCCCTGCCAACCCCTGCAGCACCCCCCTGCGGCCCTGCCTGAAGCCAGCCAGCCCACCCCACACACCCCTGTCTCCAGCCAGCTCTGCACCCCTTGCCCTGCCTGCAGCCAGACCCTACCTCCAGTCAGCCCCTGCCCTGCCTCCAACCAGCCCCATGTCCACTGCTGCCCTGCAGTTCCCAGGGCAGTAACCCTGCACACCTGCTTCAATGAGTGGGGCAGGGAGCAGCTGGGATCCACACATGTGCACACCCCCAGGGAGTGGTGGAGACCCAGACATGTGAAACGGCCGTCATTAATAATCAATCAACAGCATATATGATGCAATGTGCATAATATAGAATTGTATTCTTTATCTAGCTATGGAAAGCAAATAGTACATGGAAGAAATTAGAGGCTATTTTTTTTACACTTTTTTTTAGTCACCCCTCCCAGGGCCCCGCCGAAACTGTTCGAATTGGGCCCCGCATTTCCTAAAGCCGGCCCTGCTCCTGATTTGCAACCCCATGGACCAGGCGGCAGCTAGTCCTGAGCAGGAGCCCAGATGGTTACGTTGTGCGGCAGAAACTGCAACTACCTGATCATCTCGCTTAAGCCATAGATTCAAACTAACTGCCTTTTGTTTTAACTTCCTCATTTATTTACACCTTGCACAATGTTCTTAAATAAATAAGTGATGATAAATGTAAAATGCAGATAATATTTATCCACTGCTGAGTAATTAGATGATAAATAAGCAGGCTTTGGTGCAGGAAAACTCTACAGGTGGGGGTGGCAGGAGAAAAGGGCATTCTCCCTCCACTACCATGGAGTATCAATACAGCTGCTCCCTGCTCTGCTATTTGTGGGTTTTGATTAGTAGAGTTTGGCAGTTGTAGTCCCATTGGCCTAACTTGTCCTAGGCAGCATTGCAAAGTGATGTGCAGGAGTATAGACTTTCCTTATAGGGGCTCTCCACACTTCCTTATCACATCTGTGCAGTGTAAGTCTGACAGTTCTGTTGTGCTGAGGATGGTCTGTGCCTGAAGGAGAGATCAGTGTAAGAAGAAAATGTGTTATCTTTCAACCTACAAGAAATAGACCAGGCAAATGAAGTTTAGCAGATACCTGAACATTTCCATTTTGTAAAGGGTTCTGAATGATCTATGATATTAAATATCTCTAAAAGGTCACTAACAGTAGCAGGGTAATTTGGCCTTCATCCTTTGCCCGGGAATGAGATAGTTAGCAGTACTATAATTGTAGAAAGTTTGGTCTAAAAGCTAGACTTAGATGGCTGTGCTAATAAGTTTGCAATGATCTGCTGATTAATACATTTTCTAGTAGCTTGAGAGACCTGACAGTAACATAATGCAGTGAGAGTTTGAGATAGTATGATTGTCTCTATTCATGTATCAGAGGCGTAGCCGTGTTAGTCTGGATCTGTAAAAGTAGCAAAGAGTCCTGTGGCACCTTATAGACTAACGGACTTATTGGAGCATGAGCTTTCATGGGTGAATACTCACTTGGTCGGATGCATGTCCCTATTCATGTACAGTTGAATTCTTAAAGGGACATTGTCAAAAAGTTTTAGTCCTAAAATGCCTAATACTACTTTGCACTTTTATAGCACCTGCTGAGGATGTCAAAATGCTTTAAAATATTCATGAATTAAGCCCCAGAACACTCCATTGTACAGATGGAGAAAACACGGCACAGAGGTTAAGTGACTTGCCCAAGGTCACCCAGCAATTCAGTGGCAGAGCTGGGAGAACTCAGATCTTACTTCCTGCCATTTAGCCACAACTACATGCTTCTGCCATTAAGCTTTGTGTTTAAGAAAAAAAGTTTTACAGAGCCAACTATTAGGTTTAAAATAAATCAAATTCAATTACTTTTAACATTATTTTTTAATGTAAAGCAATCCCTTGCAGCGTAAAATCCAAAACACTTTCTGACCCTTGTGCATGGGAAGGAGAAAGTGACGCTGGCTAGAGATAAACGTGGAACTATTCAGGCTAGATGTGTTGTCCCAACTGACTGAAACATTGCAGATACACAGTGTATGAAATTGTTAAACCGGAAATCACTTTTAAAACCTACAGGGTTGTTCAGGCAAAGCTGTAATTAAAAGTTAGGGAGACTTTCTTTTTAAATGCTTCTTAGTTTTTGTGCACTTTCAGCACATTTTTTCTTCACATTCAAGTATCTTATTCTGGGAGGCAGGAGCTTAAAACACCCTAGTTTTACTCACATTCAGATAGCACAGTGATGGACAGCATAGGCTTTGGCCAAGTCAGTGAACGTCAGTGTCAAGTTCCTCATCTTTGAAATGGAATAATAATAATACTTGCCTACATTATCGGGTGTTTTGAGGATTAATTAACTATCCAAACCCTGATTGATTTACTCCTGAGCAGTGTCAATGAAGCCAATAGCATGACCACTCACATAACCTACAGAAGGGAATTTTTAAAGGGGCCGAATGTCTTTTCTCAGCATGGAATATAGCCAGGACTCAGGGAAAGGACTGTGGAGTCTCCAATGACCAACGGTTAGTGATCTGTCCCTAAAACTACCAATCAAACGCTTCCCCCGTAATCAGATTCTTCTGTGTCTAAGAATGGCAACGTACATCTCCCAGGGCATCCTCAGGACCATTCCCTGAGCCAGCGGCCCCCAGCCCACCTCCCGGGCCGGTCCCTTTTATAAACCCGGCCCAGGCCGTCCCAACTTTTTGGCAAAACTGGTCATTTGTCCTGTCTGCTCTTGTCAGCTCGATCAACCCGGACAAATGTCCCTTTGTCACGAAAGTGGAGTGCGGAGGAACAGGGGGTGGGGGTGGCAGCCCCGCTGAGTGGGGGAGGCAGAGCTCGGGTGGGGGGCAGACAGGGAGCGGGGCCCCTCAGCCTAGCCCCACACAGCGTCCGGTTTTCCCGGGGGGGGGGGGGCACTGTGATGCATTCTGCAGAGTGAGGAACCGGCTGGGCAGCACATGATCCTTTCCTGCAAGGGAGCAAATCCCAGCGCTAACTTCGGGCTGCCTGAGAGCGGCTCCTGCTCCGTGCCCTCGCCTGGCCCCGCTGGGCGGCCGGTAGCCACAGCCGGGTCCCAGCCCCTCCCGGCAGCGGCGGCAGCAGCAGCAGCAGCAGGAGGCGTTTCCGTGTCCACTGCAAACCCCCCTCCCAGCCGGCCCCGCCGCCGCCGGCCCCAGCAGCTCTGGGCTGAGGCTGGACAGGTGGAGGGACGGGCTGGCGGCCCCGGCCGTGGCCCTGGACCAGGAGGGGCCTGCGGGATGAAGATGGACTGGCTACCCCAGCGCTGCCAGCTGCCGGCTGCCCAGGGCTGCTCCCGTCCGGGATGCTTCACTTTGCTGCTGGTAAGACTGAGCCCTTCGTTGCACCAGGCTGTGACCCCTGCAGGGTGCAGATCCTGTGCGGGACAGTGCCCGGGGCAAAGCGATTCCCCCTTGAATGGTCGTTTCCGCTGGTCCCTGGGGCACGCAGCTGCCCCGCATGGCAGGCAAGGAGAGCGGGGGAGCTGCTTCGGGGAAGGTGAATGTGTGGGCAAAAGCGGCATCTCATCTGAACACCCTCCCCACCCCCGTTCAACTCCCCGCCTGCTGCAGAGCAGAGAGTAAAGGAGGCAGTGTATTCCTTCCCGTTTTGTTGGGTAACTTCACAACAGGTTCACTTTTCCGGGACACTACTTGCACACCGCTGAGTGCATTTCCCAGCAAACTTCTCCCTGTCTGTTGGAAAGCTGCAAAGATGCACTTAGCAGAATACAAAATTCTCTGTCTTGGGACAATGCAGATCCCAAGACAACTTAGGCTTTCAGCGTTTAGAAAAAAGACCCATGCACATGCCAGTCTTTATATAGACCAATTCCTGATGCCCAGACATCTAATCCGGTGGGTGATTACGGAGATGCAGATGTAAAGATTGGAGGGCGGGGAAGAGGGACTTTCAAAAAATTGATCTGAGAGAAGAAACACACATATGAAAAATATTCCCCTGTGGACATTTTCAGACTTCGCGTTTGATCGGAAGGCAATTTAAAAAAGTTTCTTTCACTAGTATTGAGGAAACCTTGCTCAACTCAAGGCTGCCAGGATGGTTTCGTTTAGTGATGCATCAGCACTAGAGTTGTTTATCAAAAACATTGAATATGGGGATTTCAAACCCGGATCCAAAACCAGTCCTAGATTTTGTTTTGCAACACCTAAGTGGTGAGATTTTGCAAAATTGCAAATGTCCTGGATTTGACCATCACTTTCCAGCCTCACATTTTTCAGTGATTGTATGGCATGTTGGTGTAGCCCCATTGGTCCCAGGATATTAGAGAGATAAGGTGGGGGAGGTAATATTTATTGGACCAACTTGAGAGGGACAAGTTTTTGAGCTACACAAACCTGAAGAAGAGCTCTGTGTAGCCCAAAAGCTGGTCTCTCACCAACAGAAGTTGATCCAATAATAGATATTGCCTCACCCCCTTGTCTCTTTAATATCCTGGGACCAACCCAGCACCACAAAATTGCATATTTTTCAGTGATCTCACAGAAGTTAGGATCCCACAATGGTGATTTTTGAATCTAAGTCACTTTAAATATTGACAGCTCTGGGTGTATCCAGATTAACAACCCAGAAATCCAAAATTTTCAATCCAATTTGGCCTTCACTTCTTGGACAAATCTGAGGAAACAACAATTGCATTGTTGCATCAGATTTCTCACTTCTTGTCAGGGAAGAAACAGGAGGGTTGTAAATATTGTATTACTCTTTATTTACAAATGTTGCTTGCTGGTACAGCCTCAAGGGATGCACATATAACTTTCATGAAGGTTCATGATTGCCATGCTGAACAGAAGGGAGCGTATATATCTCCCCTAATAAGGAGAATAGAAGCACTGCTCTACTCTGGCAAATACCCATGCCAGAATTGTCTCTGTTTTGAGTTAAATGTAAATTGTCAATGTTCCTTTAACCTTAGCGTGCACACAACCAAATTCACCCATGGAGTAGCTCTATAATCAGATGTAGTTATTCCAGGGATGAATTTGACCCACAAAATTAAATACACAGCTGAGATAACAGTGGAGACTGTTAGGTTTCAGTTTTGGTGCTTTTAAATCAGTTCCTATAACAAACAGAGTATGCAAATATTGTGTGAGTGATTTATGATTTCCTTCTGTAAATATGTTTTTGCTGTACTTGTCCATAGTGGAGACAGAAAAGCAGAAATTCCTTTATCAATAAATTGGATACCAGGCTTGCATAAAAATCTGATTATCTTCAATCTCTACTGTGCAATTTCTCATAAAAACAAACTGTCTGATCAGCCAACCAAACTATACATTTTTATCTTATTTGTATATTAAGGGCCCACTCTTACAGCTTTACTTCCCTTCAGTATCAAGTCTGAAATAATAGTTTATACTGACAGTCAGTTCAGCTTGTTCATGGTTTTGTTTAACAGATGGAATGCCATTTATCCCACCAATGAAGTACTTTACGATTCTAGTTTTTTAAAAAAAAATAAATGTTTTTTATGGTTGTACAGTGGTTGTTTTTGTACATGCACGTTTTTAGCATGATGCTTGCTGAAGCAGGTGGCCCCAGACTCCTAGGTTCTGTTCCAGACTCTGAAACTGACCTATTTATGCACTAAACCCTCTGCTCTAATGTTGGATTGAACCCACTACTGGGGAATGGTTATTTGTTTTAAACATTGTTTCTCTGAACTAAAATAATAAGCTTGATTGTAATAATGGCAACACAAAGAATGGAGACTTTCTTCTTGGCTCGTACATACTGTAAACACTTGGGGTTTCTTTAAAATACAACCTAAATTTGAAGGACACACTTGACCTTGACTCACTGTTGTATTTTGCATTCTATAGGTAATAACTCTGTCTTTACTGATGTACCCAGTGCTGAAGAGTCTAGGTCTTCAGCTGCACTCTGCAGTCACTGGCACCTATATCTCGGGAACCCATTCCATTGCTTTCATTAACTGTCCCAATGAACAAGTTGCAAAGGATATTGCAAGGTACGGTGTCACTTTCATTGCTGTTGTGCATGAATAATTCAAAGCCTGGCTGCCATGAAGTAATGGGTTGTTTGTTTCATTTACAGTAGTCATTTCTAAGGAGGAGGGTTTCTCCCATTCTCTTCACATGACACACACTTTCTCTCCTACTCATGTATTAACTCTCTCCCGCAAACAGCTCCGTAGTGTAGGAACTCAACCTTCTAAAGGAAAATTGTACCAAAAATAAAAATCTATCTAGCTGGTGCAGAATGCAGCTCCCTGCCTCCTTCGAGGCCTAGGCTAATGTGAGCACATCAAGCCTCTTCTCAAATTCCTGCACTGGCTCCCAGTCTGTTTCAGATGCCAGTTTAAGGCCTTAGTCTTAATTCTCAAGGCAATTCCTGGATCAAGCAACCACCATGACAGCTGAACTTCTTGGAGACAGTGCAGGTCACAAACCTCAGCAGCAGTGCATGAGGGTGGAGGGCAAATCATTCTGGGTCAAGGGGATCTGGCTATGAACAAACTTTCAGGGGAGATTAGGTGAATCCAGAGCATGACCACGCTGAGGAAATGTTGCCAAACTTTTCTCTTTCAAAAAGCCTTATCACCATAGCAAGAATGACACTTACAACGCTGACCCCAACTATCCAAACACTCCTCCAGAAAAAAAACTCCTGTAACAATCAACCAACCAACCAACCCACCCAAAACAGAAACCAACCAAAAATAGCCCAAGCAGAGATTCTACCCTAGAAAGGGTAAAGTGTCAGAGGCTCCGATGAAGTCCACTGGGGACTTTGCTATTGCTCTTGACTTTATGTAGAAAGTGCCCAGATGCCACAATGAGAGGTGGGAGTATAAAAGCCTAAAATAGATAAAATAAAGAAAAGAAAACCAGGCCAAAAAAGGGGAGGGCGGGGGGAGAGACAAAATCTGCCACTCAATATCCCTCCCTACTCTAATGCATTTTGCAAGGGCTTCAAATACATCTAGATCTTTTTTTATTTTTAATGTACCATAGATTTGTATGATGAACACTTCACAGATTCCTAGCTACATGGCTAAATAGCTGCTCTGTTCAGAATACTGGAAATGTTTATAGTGGACCGTTAAGTTTCCTGCAACACCTCTTATGAGCTCTGTTCCCTGCTAACTCTCTGCTTGCCAAAACTCTGCCTCTCTTCGGTAATAACAGAGTGTTCCCAAACAGCTATTCAGGAAACAATGGGCTACTAAAGCATTTTCTGTCACCCTTAATACTGCAACTGTATCATGTGTGTTACCACTTGATGTGTATGAAAAAAAGAATAACTGCATTACTGGGGAGAAGACAATTAAGTCTCTGAAAATGCTTCACATTAGCAGCTCCGCAAACATTTTCTGTCTTTTGTTCTCTCTCTTCCAGGGAAGGGAGAGGAAATAAATAATTCCCTGCAGTTCATGCCCATTGCTGAGATTTACATGTATTTTGCTAACATTTTTCTTGGTATTAATGAATTAAAGTTGAGCTCAGAGGAATTTGGATTAAGTGATAATGGATTGTAGCAACTGGCTCTGTGGATGAAAGCTGATTTTCCCAAACCCATTAGCTGCTAGTATGGATGTCTTTATCATTCTAGATTGCTCACTGAGGTACTTATTCCCAGACTCCACTTGCAAGTATTTTCTTTGGTGTTTGTAAAGGCAGAAAACGGTTTCGGATTTCGAGGACTGCTCAGCTGTAAACAAATACAGTTTGGAGGCACACCAGTTAGAGCAAGTTATAACCTGAGTGACCTGCATTGCTATTAATATTGATACTTAGCAGAAGTCTCCCAGTCTTTACAAAATGGAGATTTTGCAGGTGCCTGATTTGGGAAGTTGAGTTTTGGGAGTCCAGAGGGCATGATCAGGCCCTGAAGCATTCTGGAGGTGACCTCACAAATAATCTAAACTAAAAATATTTCAGGCTAATCATTATCTTTTATGAAGATAAGACTGGGTTACACCTGAATATTCCCTCAGCCCCCAGTTTTGCCTTGTATCAGTGCAGTCTTTTTCTTTACTTTTCTGTTTATTTCATATTTCATCTGTCTAGAGTATGAAGACAAATGTGCGTTAATGCTGGGACATAGAAATACACATGAAATATCCAGCCCAAAGCCATCATGAAGTATACAGCCATTTTCAGCCATCCATCTTCATCTTGTTAATATTTGCATTTCCCTGAGGGTCCATGTGTTTCATAGATCTCAGTTCATTGGAAGGGGGGAGGGAATGGCACCAAACAATATCCCAGGAATTGTACTTTACACTTCTATGGTGCTTTAAAAACGTGAAGTCTCACAACACCTCAGAATTAAGTAATTATTATAAGCTCTGCACAGCACTGACCTCCTGCTCATTGGTAAAAATGCATAGGACACTGTTGCTACTCTTTAGAGAACAGTTCCCTTCACAGAGGAATTGCTTTACTGGATCAGACCCAGGATCCATACAGCCCAGCACTCTCTCTCCCACAGTGGCCAATACCGGCTGCTTCGGAGGAAGGTAGAAGGATTCCCATAACCTGCTCATAGGTGATGTTCCTTCTTTGCTTCCAATCAGTCAGTGGTCATGGTAGCCTGAAAGTTTATGTCCCTTTTATTTGTTATCCTGCTCCTTTGCCTGTTGTGAGGATTAACAGAGGGCTGCAGTCTCCAGGGCTCTCAATCTGGCATGCTTCACCTGCATCAATTTGATAACTTTTTTCATGTAATATATCAACCACATTCTTGATGTGGTTCTGATCGTGTCTCATGTCTGCAATCCCTGTTGACCTTAATCTCAGACCCAAGACTTTTAGAAAAAAATTAAGTATGATTTTCCTCCTAAACTCTCACACCTCTAGTAGATCATTAGGACTGGTTGAAAATTTCCTGTCAAAACATTTCTTGATGACCAATTGGGTTTGAAAAGTGAAAATTTCCCCAGGAAATATCTCAAAAAAATATTTTTTGTCAAAAAAACAAAACCCTGAACATTTTTGGTTTAGTTGATGGCTGTTTTGGGTCATAAATGTTCAGGTTTTCAATAAAAAGTTGAGATCTTCCATGGGAAAAACCTGCATTTTCTCAGCAGCTGTATAGATTATGTTACAAGTACTAGGGGTTTACAGTTGAAATTAAGAGCGTGTATGTACATCACTGAATCTGAAGACAGTGGTTTCCCCTAATATCCCTTCTTTCTCCATCCCCTGCATGCTGAGGTGGCGTGCATGCTTTATACAGTTTTCCTCTCAATTTAATTCCAATTAAAAGTATATTTTCCTAGTTATCTGGTAGTAATCTGAAATGAAAATATCTGAGTGATTATTGTCATTTGCCTTTCAGTAAGGGGCCTCTTTCAATAATTACGGAACCAGCCACTCACTCATCTCTCTTTTAAAGTAGAAACAGAGGACTTGGAATGTCTGGACATGTCACAGCCGTCAAACTGGGAACTGCTTCCTATCAGTTGCAAGGGGCTAGTTGGCTTGGCTTTCCACCATTAAAATCCTCAGCTCAGAATCTGTTCCTGCTGAAGTGTTAATGTCACCATGTCCTCATGCTTCTGTGCTGTATTTTTCCCTCTTCCAGGCAAGCTGCCAAACAAGTTTGCTCCAGAAACTGCTCCTCTCCAGGGATTGCCGTCACGGTCAGCTTTTGCCATTAAGCTGTGTTCTATGTCCCTCAGGGTGTCAGACACATGGGGCAGTGCTAATGTAATAGTAGTGCTACCAACATTCAAGTTAGAGTTTAATATAATACCTGTAGGAGACAAAAATAACATCTAGATCAGTGTAAATGTAGCATTTTTACTGCTATAAAATACACCAGCTAGAAGGCCTGAACCAAAGCCCATTGAAGTTAATGAAAGACCCCTGGGGCTTGGATCAGGCCCATAATTCAGATACAAAATCTTTGTTTGTTTTCGAACCTTAATCTGGTTTAACGGCAAAGAAATATAGATTCAAAGAGCTTGCGCTGTGCCCGGCTCTTCCCAATGGCAGCACATGTGCACAGCTTAGTTTATGTGTAGGGTCTACACAAAGTGTAACGTGTTTTCTTTTAAGCAGTAATCAGATTTTCAAGTAACTACACTTGACCAAGCAACACATTTGCAACTAGAATGAGCCACTTTAAAGCTGGAACCGAAACCTTTCGATAGCTTCTTTTTTTGGGGGGGGGGAGGCGGGGGTAGGGGTGTTGGTAAAGAAGCAAATCATTTTGCTACGTAACATGCATTTTTAAATGTCCTTTGTCTTTTGATATGTTTCCATCTCCAAGTGTTCTTGGTTTGTGCCAGTCACCAACACTTAAACATTCACCAGCAATTGCGAAAATCAAGCATGAAAAATTGTGTCATGCTGTCTGGAGACAGGTTATCACCTAGAAAAGCTTTTTGTGGCTACTTATGGATGCATAAGTACTGAACATTAAACATTTGATGTGCATGAGCCACAGTTTAAATGGCTCCCTAATGGATACTGTTTCACAAGAAGTTATATTGCATTCCCTGTCCTAGTCCGTGCTCCTCAGGGACCAATTTCTGACCTGCTAAGTTGTAGCAAAAATTCTGGATCAAATCTCTGCAGGAGGGACATAAATAGTTTCCTTAAAGGGACAGCATCAGAAGTTTCTTCTTATGCTTTCTCTGATATTTGCAATTTTCTGTTAGAAGGCTGGTGCAGACCTTGCCTTCCTGTTTTTCCTTTTTCATATGACAAAAATGGATTTTCTCTTTCCTGCTCCAGTTTATTTTGCCACATAAGTCAATATACCTTTGCTTTGTTTACATCCTTCCTTGTGTCAGGGATATTATTTATTAATTGTGCTCCCTCTGCTGGCCAACTGATTGATGCAACAAAGTGAAATATAAAATCTTGCACAAAGATTGCCTCTCTCTTTTGTCTTAAGAGATTTTTTGCAATCCAGGGGCCATTCCTCATTAGAGGAAAGCTAACATTAGCCTTCAGCATTATTGCAGAGGACTCCACAAAAGCAATATAGCTTACTGGGAGATGGTCACCCATTTCAGAGGTGTCACCTGAATACAGGAGTAGTTCCCAGGAACTCCTCGGTTCTAATCCCAGCTCTAATAGTGTCTGCCTGTGTGGTTTGGGGTATGTCATGTAATCTTTCAGGGCCAGCTTCCTCCTCTGTAAATTTGAGATGGGGAAGATAAATTCTTACCTACTTTAACTGGTTAAGAGGATTAATTAGTGTTTTTAAAGCACCTTGAGGAGAAGAGGGCTAAGCATTATTATAGCAATCAGCTGCATCTTTTGAAAACTGTCCCCTGTTCTGTAGTATGTTACTGCTTCTTCAAATCACTTAGTAAGATAAGACAGTATGACTTTGACCTAAATAGTAAAACTGAGTCAGTTTCAGCCATTCACTGGATCGCGTCATTTCTCCCCTTCTGAGATACTCTATGTTGTGTGAGATTCAGGCACTGCATGGCTAAAAACTCAGCTCCTTGGGCCACCTGCTCATAGTCTCCCCCATATTGTTCCACTGGGGAAAGAGGTCAGGTTATTTGACTATCCCGTGGGGCGTGGCTCCACTCCCATCATTGCCCATGGCTCCCTCAGAAGCTGTGCTGCCGTACTCGCTTTGGCAGTGGCTGCACCCAACCCGTTCCTCCAGGAGCTGGGAACCAGCCTAGACCCAAGAGAAGCATGGCTTGGAGAGTGACTGCACTCTGGCGTCTCGCCTCCCTGGTGCCCGTTGCTGTGCCATGGAGGGGATTTCCCAGTATCCATGGGAAGAAGGCAATGGAGCTGCTTTTCTCCCCCTCCATGGGACTGTCCCTTTTCCTTCCTGCTACTAGAGGAGAGGCCAGTGTGTGGTCCTGCATTGTGGCAGGGCGAATAGTAACAAGCCGCCTCCATTGTCTCATGGATCTGGCTGCGGAATGTGTAGACAGACAAAGCAGGTCTAATAATAAAGATGTGAAAGGAAGCTTATGAGAATCCAAATGAGAACCCAGCCTATCTAAATTGCTTTGCTTTATGGGTTAGGTGCCAGATTTGAACCTGTTACATAATTGCATACTGGTACCGTGCCTGGATGTCGACAGCTGACATGGGTTAGTTACCGTCTGTGCTGATTTAGGTTGCATCTGGGGCAGGTCACCCTGTGATGTTAAACAGTCCTCAATCTACATGTGGTATTTTCACAGCTTGTGACATGAAATCCTCTTTTAAGGATAAAAGATTCACTAGATGATATAGGTTGTTTCATAATCCCACCTAGGATATATTATCATCTGGATGTAAGGGCGGTAATTTTAATTTGCTCAGAGCCAAAGCAGGTTTGTTTTATTTTGTTTGAAGTAGCTAATAGTGTACAAACATCAGGGTTGATTTAACCATCAAACCCACTGAGGGTTAATTCCTACAGCTGGGTGGATTTATTCTTTCATTCTCTATTCACTCCTGACTCTTTGTCTGGAATTTCGAGGTCATATTTTTAACCCAAGTGTAATTGCTAGGAGCTTAAAGTTTTCATTGCCATAGCGCTCAGTACAAAACACAGGCCAGAGTTAAAGAAAAACAAATTACAAGCCTAACAGGGCCAGCCTTCAAAGAACGTTTAACACCATTTTGGGGGCAGAGGGTGCAAAAGAAACAAGCTCGACGGGCTCTCCAAAAGTGTCAAGACACTGGTGAGGTTGGTAGGCACAACCTTTGACCTAGTACTCCTAGCCATCTTCCTACCCTGGCCCACAATTGCTTCCGTGCTCACTTCTGCCGGCAGCCCAGATGTAACGCACCGGCAGCCCTGCAGTAACGAACTAGTCCTCAACCAAAGGAGGAAGATTTCAGGAAGGGACGGATTTGGGTTTCAGGTTTTGAATAACTTTCTGGTATGAAAAGGCCGATGTTGTTAAACCTTTAGTACATTCGATGATTTTTAGTCTGCTGTGCATGCAAGAAGTGGAGTCTCATGATGTGAGTTTATGACTGGGAGTCAGGGACTCCTTTGATCTAATCCCAGCTCCAATTCTTAATCTCAGCCTCAGTTTCCCCACTTGTAAAATGGGGATAAGACTGATACATCATGGGGATGGTGCAAGGTTTCATTAGCTAACATTTGAGACGTCCATCCATTCCTATGAGTCCTGCATATTACACCAGGCCAGCACTGATGCTGGGACCTTCAGGGTCTATCAGCAGCAACCTGGAGGGACCGTCCCCCTGGCTGAGCCAGTAGGAGACGCTGAGCTAATCTCAGCTGGAAACTGATTAATCGTGTCTCAGATGTCAAGGCTTGTCACTGGAGGAAACAGCTCAAGGTTAACTTCACAGCACAAGGTGGAGGAGGGTGCTGGGAGTGGAGGAAGTACAGTTTATTTACAAACTCACCTTGTCTGTTCTGTTTAGGGCCATTATGGATAAAAAGCTGGCTGCCTGCGTGAATATCCTGCCGAAGGCCTCGTCTATGTGAGTTGCACTGAACGTTCCTTGAAAGGACATACAAATGCTTGTCTGCAAATGGAAGCCTAAGCCAGGAATAGCAAACCCAAGAGGTGCCGGAGCACCCACAACTGGCTCAGCACCTCTCAGGATTAGGCCAATGAAACCATGCAATCAGGAGACCAATTTATTTGTAGAAGGCTGCACTGCTTTCCGATTGCTAGACAGGGAGATAAGAGTGACCCCTGTACTGCCACAGTGCATTAAGCATATTAATAATAGGGGGTGGATGGTAGACATGCCTGCCTGTGGCCATTTGTTTATTGGTTACTTAGGAATAGAAATCTTCGCAAAGAGGATTTTAGCCTCTTTCACCATGATTTAATGTGGGTTATTTCTTTCATGAGACCTAAACTTATAATATTAATTGATGTCTTCATACGGTAGGAAGGGGCAGCCTTTTGGCCCTGGAATATGAAAACAGCAATAATACTTATGGGCATCCTGGGCCTTACACCCACAGATCAGAAACCTTGTCATTAATGAATGACGCTCAGGACATATTAATAACCTCATTGCACAGCTGGAGAACCAAGGCATGGAAAGGTGTTGTGACTAGCGCCTGGTCCCCCCCACCCCACACCCACACCCAC
Source organism: Mauremys reevesii (assembly GCF_016161935.1). NCBI lineage: Eukaryota > Metazoa > Chordata > Testudines > Geoemydidae > Mauremys > Mauremys reevesii. The sequence continues at coordinate 21,145,711 of NC_052641.1, forward strand.
ACACCCAGGACTAGCACAAAGATCTTCCCTTTCCAGTGCCTGAGCCACTGGACCATCCTTCCTCTCCGAGGGCCGGCCCCAAAGCCCAGTGAAGCCATCCACTCCAAGGCAGACTTCTGTGGGCTCTGGATCAGGCCCCGCATGCACCACACAGCTCCCCACCAGCCACAAATCTATCTGGGACCCTACCCACCCTTTCCTAACCTGGCAGGTAGAGCCGAACAACAGCACCCCAAGCAGAGCTGGTCCAAGCAGTGCAATTCTCTAACTTTTCTCCCACTCCACTGATCCCTCAGTAGCCCTGGGCTCACCTGCCCCATCTCAGGAGGAGTCTCTGTTCCTACTTGGATCTCTCTCTGGGCAGTCTCAATCGGGGTGATGCCATTGAACTCAACTCCTGCAGAACCATCCTACAAAGGAGATCAGTTCTGGGTCCAGTTCTGTTCAATATCTTCATCAGTGATTTAGATAATGGCATAGAGAATACACTTATAAAGTTTGTGGACGATACCAAGTTGGGAGGGGTTGCAAGTGCTTTGGAGGAGAGGATTAAAATTCAAAATGATCTGGACAAACTGGAGAAATGGTCTGAAGTAAATAGGATAAAATTCAATAGGGACAAATGCAAAGTACTCCACTTAGGAAGGAACAATCAGATGCATGCATAGAAAATGGGCAATGACTGCCTAGGAAGGAGCACTGTGGAAAGGGATCTGGGGTCATAGTGGATCACAAGCTAAATATGAGTCAACAGTGTAAGGTTGTTGCAGAAAAAGCAAACATCCTTCTGGGATCTATTAGCAGGAGTGTTGTAAGCAAGACACTAGAAGTAATTTTTCCGTTTTACTCTACGCTGACTGGGCCTCAGCTGGAGTATTGTGTCCAGTTCTGGGTGCCACATTTCAGGAAAGATGTGAACAAATTGGAGAAAGTCCAGAGAAGAGCAACAAAAATGATTAAAGGTCTAGAAAACATGACCTATGAGGGAAGATTGAAAAACCTAGGTTTGTTTAGTTTGGAGACGAGCAGACTGAGAGGGAACATGAGAACAGTTTTCAAGTATGCAGAAGGTTGTTACAATGAGGAAGGAGAAAAATTCTTCTTCTTAATCTCTGAGGATAGGACAAGAAGCAATGAGCAAGGGAGGTTTAGGTTGGACATTAGGAAAAATTTCCAAACTGTCAGAGTGGTTAAGCACTGGAATAAATTGCCTAGGGAGGTTGTGGAATTTCCATCATTGGGGATTTTTAAGAGCAGATTGGACAAATACCTGTCAGGGATGGTCTAGATAATGCTTAGTCCTGCCATGAGTGCAGGGGACTGGATTAGATGACCTCTCGAGATCCCTTCCAGTCCTATGATTCTACAAATGGCTCCTCTCTGTTTTTGGAGCGGTGTGTGCTAATCCGTGTTAAGTCTGGATCCTGGTTACACTTATGCACACACAGCTGTTTTAGCCTCCTCCTTCCCAGGCCAACTGAGCCCTAGCTGCTGCTCACTAGCCACTCTGATGCCTCCAGATGACTTCTGGCCTCCGGCTCCGGGCACATGGGTGGCATGATGGAGGCATTCTGCCAAGAGAATTGTTCTAAAAGGGCACGAGTGTGATCAAGGGGATTTGCTCATTGTGAGTCAATGAGAAAGAAGCGGGGCTGGGATCAGTTACATGGTTCCAGGTGAAAGCCATTTCTGCAGGGAGTTATTCCCCAGCTGCCAGTGTGTAGGGTTCTGCCAGCTATCAAGCAATCATTTTACTTCCTTTCTAGATTTCCTGAAAGAAACACTGATACAGCCCTGGTTAGCATGGGCAGGTGCCATGCAATCTGCAGTACACAGAGCTGCTGACCTGTAGCATCCCCTGTTATTTCCAGTCCTGGGCCCCCAAACAGCCCTGGCAACACACTTTGCTGTTCCCTTGCTGGTCCACACCTCAGCATAGCTCTGCCAACTCATTCAGACTCCTCTCCTAATCTTGCCCCCACCCAGTTCTGCTGAGGCACCTCAATCCTGACCCATGGTAGCTCCAGCCGCTCCAACACTACAGACGCTCCCTCATCTACTCTGTGTAGACCTAGCACCAGGCAAGCAGCTGGACATTTTCTAGGGCGATAAATGTTCATTTTTCATAAATGCAGTGATTGCCCTCAAGACTGTCACATCCCATGGGGGTTCTGACATGGAAGTAATTTAAAATGCTGACAGTTGCCTGGTACCTCAGTGACTCTCCCCACGCTCGGCTTTTCCAGCTCGGATCAGCAACCGGCTGCCAGATTTACCCTCGCTCTGCAGACACGTGGCTCAGGCAGACAATCTACCCCTGAACACTCTACCCTTCGTACATGCTTATAAAGCCCCTTAGTGTGCTTGGGAAGTGAGCCGCTTTGCCCGTAAATGTCATCCAAGGCGTTCATTCCCTCCTGTGTCCAAACAGCCAGACTTAGTTCCCAAACTTGCAATGCGCTCTGCTTGGGCAGACCTCATGGAGGCAAGGGTCCACCTGTGCTGGACCTGGGCCTTACTGAGCACGGGAGAAAGCGTTTAGCCAGCAATCTGTCAGGTTTGTGACTCCACCTGCTCAGTCAAATCCACCGCAAGTGATTAGAAAACGTGACATTTCTAGAACGACACAGAACAAAATAAGGAAATGTGACCTTGTAGCATGCACTGACCAGGCAAAATTCAAACAGTAATAATACCTAGCTCTTACAGAGTACTTTCCTTCAGCAGATCTCAAAGCACTTCAATGTCTTTAATGGATTTTTTATGCTGAGCCGTATAAATGGGGCTGCAGGCATTTACTGTATTTATTTATTTCTTCTTCTTTTAAATCTAGGTATTTTTGGAAAGGGGAAATAGAAGAAGCCACTGAAATACTTCTAGTAAGTGTCTGGTCCTGTGTATGTAGTAGAGAGACACGTTTCTAAGAGGAGCCCCGTTTCTGACACTCACGTATGATTAATTCAATTATGAGGATTTGCGAGGACGGCTCCAGCTCAGCGCAGTAGTGGCCAAGAGCTGATACCATCTGAGGCCTGCGTGAAATGGATTCGGAGGTTCTCTCTCCAGTTCCTTGAGCACAGGGGTCCACATCACAGAAAGCCCCAGCAGAGAGACGCTGGCCTCAATGAGCCACAGTAGGCTGGACTCTCACTTTGGGAAGATTCATTCACAGCAGCAGGCAAGGAAGGGGAAACATTTACTTTACTCAGCAGGGCTGTCAGTTCAGCATTTTTCCTGCATGTACGGGGCTAGAAGCACCAGCCCCATTGTGCGGGGCACTTTCCAGACACATAGAATGATCGAGTCCCTCCTCTGAAGAGTTTACAGTCTAAGCAGACAAGGCAGGGAAATTATTCCTCTCCCTGTTCTACACACAACACCGAGCTCTTTTATAATTCATCAGTAGATCTCAAAGCACTCTACAAAAAGGAAGTAATTGTCATTATCCCCATTTTACAGATGGGAAATGGAGGCACAGAGCAGTGAAGTGACTTTTTCAAGGTCACCCAGCTAGCCAGTGGAAAAAAGCTGGGAACAGAACCAAGGTCTCCAGTCCAGTTTTCTACCCACTAGGCCACACTGTCTCTCAGATGGGAAACTGAAGCACAAAGAGATTAAATGATTTGCCAGACATTCTGCTGCAGACGGTGCTAGTGTATTTCAGACATCTCCCATGGGACTCTAGCTCAGAGTTACTTGAATAATTTGCATATGCCATAATATTGCCATGAGACTTCCTAAGTGACTTTAATTCCCTCGAGAGAACTAAAGTAGATCTTGTCAGCACTAGTGAGCAAGAATCATGTAAGAACAATTCCGCTGTCCCAGATAATATTTCTCTTTATATCGTCTCTTTTTCTTTTACAGTTAGTGAAAACCAGGACGTCAAAAATAAGTGAATTATCGGACTACATCAGGTGAGGCTCCTGCCTGTTGCAAATGATATTTTCCCCCTAAACTAAATTTGCCACCTCTAACTCAACCAGTCAGAGGGCACAGTTACTTCCTCCCAACACCCATGGGTAGTCGTTCAGCGACTTGACTGCTTCTGCAGGTGCCAGATATCACAGATATCAGATCAACTCAAACCTTACACTAACATGAAAAACTAGGTAAAGCCCAGCTGGTTTCTGGTTGAAATTGTGTCCACATACCTCAAAAAAGTCTCTAAGGTTCACCAACCTGGACGGAGCTTCAGCTTTTGTGTTGTAGCCACAGGGAATTCCCGGAATCAGTGCAAAGCTAGGTGAAACAGAGTGGTTTGGTCTTAGCCGTACCTTTGAAGGAAATATTTTTCTCACAACATGAACAATTAGCCTGTGGAACTCACTGTCACAAGAGATCATTAAATTATCAAGATCCAATTATATTGATCCACTGATATGGATAACAAGAATATCTAGAGTCATCATAGTCAATACATAAGAGCTTTGGAGAGGATATCAACCCTGATACTTCAGGGCTTAAGTCAACCTCTAACAATGGGGAGTAAGAAGGAAACTTGCCCTTAAAACAGGTGATCCTATGATTGCCTACTTCAGGGTTTCTTGCCTCTTTCTCTGAAGCATCTGGTACTGGCCATGGTTGGAGACAGGCTGCCAGGCTAGATGGGCCACTGGTCTGATCCAGTCTAGCAATTCCTGTGTGTGAGAATGATTCCCGCTCACCCCTGAGCAGCCCCGTGTGGCTGGGTGCCCAAACACAAGGGTAGGATCTCACTTCCCTTTTGGGGGCTCTACAGCAGACTCTCTTACCCCAATAATACCCCTCCTCGGGGCTGGTTTGTTACAAAGCATAGTGCAAATAATCCCTCCCAAAACACATCCATTTATCACACCCACTGCATATAGTCCCTAGAATCCCCCAACATATGGCTCATCAGTGTAACACATACCACAGTCTAGCATCTTCCACCACACCAGGCTCTTCTTCAGGCCTGTCCTGTCCTGCCAGCGTGATTTCCTGCCTTCAGCCTTCTCTGGCCCTTGGCTTCAGTTTAGAAGCTAGCAAGCAATTCCCTCTGCTGCTCTCCTGCCTTCAGTCCTTCCAGCCCTCTGGCCTTTCTTCTGGTTTGGAGAGACCCTTTGGGAAGCCTCTCTGCAGGCAGCCCACCTGCTACCCGCCTCCCATAGCTTCCATCAGGGACCTCCCATAGATGCTGCCCCATTCACTTAATTGGTCAAACTGGCAACAGCTGTACTGGCATAAAGGAGCTGGACCATCTTCATTTAAAGGGGCCAGACACCCTGTGATGCTGTGTTCACTTAAACCCCAAACTCACAGCAAAAAGCTCATGGATTTGAAGAGAAGGGCCACAGAACTGCTTTGAAGTCAGAGGCAGAGCTCTGGAGGCCTTTCTTGAAAGGTGCTCCTGTGAACTGAAAGCTCCTAATTTCTTGGGGCTGTAAATAAGATTGAGCTTGTTCCTACAGCAGAAATGATCCGCTCCCATTGGGGGTTGTGTGTGTTTTCCATTTTAGATCCATGCATCCCTTTGAGATTCCTGAATTTATCAGCCTGCCTATAGACCAAGGAAACCCCCTCTATTTAAAATGGATTGAAGAAGGTGTCCCCGATGACTAGCTGGACTGCACCATTCTGTCCTCCAGACATACCCAGCATGTCCTTCCTGCCAGGAGTAGAGGACCTTTGCTTTGGCGCTCTAGTCTTCTCTCACTGTCTAGTCTTCCCTGCACCAGGTGGGACTGGTGCATACATACGAAAGGACAATAAAACCCCAAGGGAATGTAGGTAGCACAAGCGCCTGGGATTTGGAATTTGACTCCTACTTGAAATACAGTTTAATGGACACGCCTCGTTTGTGTCAATCTACATTCTACTGAGCATTTAGCAACACATTGTAAGTGGAGCCTGAAGGAGAGAAAGGGCACAAGTTGTCCACGAATAGTTCCAAAGTTGTGAACAGCAGGGTTTGCAAAGGTGTGTGCGATGGGATGTGAGCTCCTAGGGAGACGCTATGGCTATTTTTAGGACCACAGGGTGAAAATGCACAGGATAGACCCCAGCAATACAGTCCATGGAGAACGACCAGAGTTCCAGTCCACTGGCTTTCAGGGGTTGGCTGCACTGCAGAGGAAGCATGTGCAGCCCCAGTGACCGCTGGTCTGTCTGCCTCCTGAAGAAGGGTTGCTGCAAAGTGGAGGAACCAAAGATGGGGAAGGTCCTGCCCAGCCCTCTGTCCCACCTGCCCAAATGAACGTAAATCAGGATGCAGCAAAACGTCCCATGATGCACCAGATCATGTCATCTCCTGCTGTGCGGCACTGTTTGCAGCAACATGCTGCTTTGCGTCCTGACAAGGCAGCAGAGCCAGCCATTCAGAGTGCTGCCTACTGAGCATTTGTGACAGGATCCCAGGCAGCGCAAACAAGAACCCACTGGGGTGGGGAAAAAGCTGGACTGGGGGCCGCAGCTGACAATAGCCCACTGCTTCTGGGACGAGCACAAACGGTTAATGCTCCCCAGAGCATACAGCAATGCCTAAAGGCAGCAGGGAGCCAGTGAGGGCCTGTGCCATGCTGCACAACAGTGCCAGGCTAAGGAGACATTGGTCCCAACAAAAACTTCCCTCTGGCTGAAGCAAACACTTTCTCCCTTGGCAGCATGTAACACTGCAGACTGAGGCACGGGCTTTTAATAGATTTATTTTATTATCACGTAAATTATGGACCACTATGTAGTAACTGATGTGTCCAAGACGTTAATAAACAGAAGTATTTCTTACTCCTGATGCCTGGTTTGCTCTTAGACTTTTGTGGTTATGAAAAGGCCAGTTGGGCTGAGAAGGGCAGTCCTGCTCTGGCATTGATCTTCCTGGGAATGTGGGCTGGGGAGTGGATTCTTCAGCACGCTCTGCCCTCGCGTATGCGGGCCAATGTTTGTGGTGAAGCCACCAGGAAAGAGGGTTCCCTTTGAGAAGGACTAGGCCTTTCGGCCACTGTACTGCCAAAATGTTGGGCGTAGGTTATAACTCCAGCCTGGACCTGTTCTTGCTCCCATTGGTCAGTTCTGCCAGTGGTTTATTCAGTTAATTCACGCAGGGCCTGATCTAAAGCGGAGTGAAGCCAATGAGAGTCTCTCCCTTGGCATCAGGGGGCTTTGGCTCAGGCCCATAGTGCTGCGGGTGGGTGACGCTTTGCATGTGTCAGTTGATGTCCCTGCGCTGAATGTAAAGTATACAGCTAGCACCCAGAGACGTCGCCATGCTGTGGGGTGGGATGATAAAACCGAGGGAGCAAGGGGCCAATAGGAAGGGGAAGGGGTCTGCAATGGGAGCAGAACTGGGTCACTTGAAGCTGCGTTTAAAATCAGATTAACCCTAAGGGAGCCGGACCAGGGCTGGCCTTGCTGGAACTGCTTGGCAGATGCTGTCAGGGCTGAGGCAAAGGATGCAGCGCTGGAGAATGCCTGACCACTTGAACCACCGCTGCGTGCATCTGCTAGTCAAAGAGCACTTGACATGAAGCCAGGCCCTAGACACTGGAGGCGAACCATCCCCTGCTCAGAGCCGGAGTAAAGGGGGTTTCACTCCCTTGAAGCCAAAAACATATGAGAACAAGTCGGGGAGGAAACTTGCACCGTCTGAAATTCAATGAGAGATGTGCGCAGGAGGGGTGACATCACTCTCCCTGTGCTCGTTATCACCTGCAGCCGTTCCTACCTACTGGCGTCACTCGTGATTTCTCTGGCAATTTGCTGTGGTTTTAAATGGGCCCTGGATGTGCTAGACTGTGGAATTAAAGCTAATTTGCAGAAAAAGGGTCAGCAACCAGCAAATGGGAAAGAGATTTATTAGTGGGGCTGAAGGGCAGATTGGCCAGGTCCCTTCCTTTTCTAGTATCAACTTATTTGTTAGGTGCCATGAATGTTCCAGTGCTAAACGTAATTAGTGGGATACTGGCAGAACACGTGGAGAACATCCCTGCGCCTGCAGAAAAGGAGCCATTAGCTCTTTAATGAGCACATGTGGACAAGATCGCTGTTTGACATCACAGCCAAAGGAAAAAAAGTCTGTCTATACCTGGTCAGATTTGTACCGTGAACCCTGAAAATTGCCTCAGAATTTGAAGGTGAAATGAAATGTCCTAGGGCAGGGAGATTTTAACGGGTGAGTCATTTAATAACCTGACTGTGAGAAAACACTCTGGGGCACTTAGCTGACCTAGGAGCTTTGCAGCAACTTGTGAAAGAGCTCATGGCACATTCAGGCAGCTGCCCGCCCTAGGATCCTGCACATGCCTAGGGGAGCACTGGCCTGGCCTGAGAAAGCTGAAAGGTGAGCGTGAGCCTGGCATGCCAGCCTCACAGCGTGTCAAGGAGATTGAGCAGTTCAGGATCATGGCACCAGCAGAACAAGAGGCCCTGATTGCTGCTACCTCTGCTGCCCCTGTTCTAAAGCCAGTGAGGATGTCAGACTCCAGGGCTGTCAAGCCAGCGGCCCAGAACAGAACTACTTCCCTGCTCTGTGAAGAGTCACCCTCTGCCCCGGGCTCTAGGTACATGTTAAAGAAAAGCACAGAACTGTCTGAAATAAACTGGAGTAATTCTGTCTCCCCAGCTCCTGGGTGCGAGCCTACTTTGATTTACACTCTTTACTTTCCTCCTACTCTTTAAACTCAGAGTGAAATGCTAGCGCTTTAATGGTTAAAATACCTCAGCTCCGTACAGTTCAGTGCTCCCTTGAAGCTCCTCTTGCCTAATGGTCCAGTTTAAAGGATTTTTCACATTTCTTAGCCTCTTGGACCAGAGCTATGCAGGCTAATCCTGTTACAGTACAAAGCGCATAAGTGCTGCTGTAAATCAGAGGCCTCATCTCCACAATGCTGCCAACATAAAGTATGCATGATACTGTATGATAAGCCAGGATAGGAAAAAATGCATCACTAATCTGCTCCTTTTCATCAGCTGACAGAGTTCTAGCTCACACACCGCAAGGAAACAGGGCTTTTATTTCCTTTAACAGGATATGTGATGTCACTGTTGAGTATAAACATAGAATTTCCCCAAGCTGAGAACCAGGTCTTTCCACCCTGCCCTTTGTTTTGCAGCTAGAAATTACATGAACAGCAAATTAAAACACCAGATTTAGTAATTCTGGTGACAGCCCCTTGTGTGACTGGAATCCTGTCAGATTTCACCCGGCTAAGCAGGGTCAGGCTGGGCCACAGAACTACCAAGAACCCCTTGGCGCTCCGGGGACCAGTGCTGGGAACTCAGCGAGTGGCACTCCATCTCCTGAGTCAATGCGCCATCATAGTGATAGTGAGACAGCAGGGCTGCTGCTATTCCGATGAATCGTAAAACCAAGGTCCTGACCACTTGTAATTAAAGAGCCCACAACCCTTTTTGTTCTAGCCCTAGTGTCCTAGCCAAATTCCAGTCCAAATTCCATCAGGTTTCCTAATCCCTCCGGCTGCTTCTGTTGGACTCCAGTATACTATTTTTATTTCAAAAGTCTGTATTCATGAGCGGTGGGCTGCAAATACAGGGAGACTTTTAAAAATGCCATATGGAAAAAAAATTCTAGCTACTTTTATCTCCACAATAGGATTAACACTAAGTTAATCACCTGTTTATTGCTAGAATAAACTGGTTGTTACATTCTGTCTCCCTCAATACCGCCTGTAGAATAAATTGGATATTAGTATTCTTTATATCCTAGCCTGAACAGTTGTGCAATTTATGCATTTCACCCAGAGATGGCGGCATGTCACCGTTGGGGAAGTAATTCCTCTAAGCAGTATACATAGCTTGCAGATATGCTCCCTTCACACACCTGCTTAGCTCCAAAATAAAAGTTTCCTGGGTGGGAATATAGAGAAAATTCATGAACCAGCCAACTAAATACCCCAAAAAAGCAAAGGAGGGTCTTAGCTCCATAGGTAAGTGCATTTCAATGGAGCCATGGTGCCAGGGGAGCAGTAAAAGGACCCTTCCCCCTAAGAAACAGAGGACGTCTGTGTGGTTGGCTCGGTGCCTCCAATGGATCCCTGAGAGCTGCAGGGTTTTGGGGAGGGGCTCCTTGCTTCTCCTGCAGGACTGACCCCACTCCCCAGACAGAATTAGAGGAAAGGTTTCCTCCCTCTCCCCCCCGCCCCCCAGGTCACCTCCTAAAGGTTTCTGTGGGAGAGGGTATCCGGCCTAAATTAAACCACATTGACCCGGTAACAGGCTCTGTAAGGGCAGCCCATTCTGCATTGCTACACAGAACCAGGGAGCGAGCACCAGTACCATGTGATGATCCTTCGAGGAGGGGAACGATACTGATGGACTTCAGAGGGCGCGTTCTCTGGAACAGGGCTGATCCACACACGGGCATGCAAGGCAGGGAGGGCTCAAAAGGCTCAGAGGAACGTGCAGGATCTCCAGCAGGGAGAGGTCCGGGGAGGTACCTTCTGGCCTTGTCCCATATTCAGCAGCTCTGCATCTTCTCAGAACTAGGCACGTCAGCCTTCAAATGCTACATGCCCCTGGAGGAAAGCGAGCGGACACCTGCTGAAAAGTGCCAGTCTGCACCTCAACTCCATGGTTGCCTTTCACGGTGGGTTACACTGGTGGCCGGCCTTAGAATCCCAGAGACATACAAGCTGCCACTCCTCATAAGCCAGACAGCAGAACCCATCAAGTTATGCTCGGTATGGCCCAGTTTCTAGGTTTCACAACTACATGATTAATTATGGACACGATAAAGAGCCGGTGACGTTAAAAAAGACTTTTTAATTGTACATCAGACATATTAATTACAACTTGAATATAACAAAAGTTGGTTATTAAAAGCAGCAACTTGACATCATAAATCTTTAGAAGGTGCACAGAATCGTTATAAGATCTATTAGAACTAATGCAACACATCCTCTGGAACAAAGCATTTTTAAAGGCTCCACATTCCCCTCTCTGGAACGGATGCGGGGGTGAGGAAGATTGGTTGGTTGGTTTGCAGGGCCTAAAATAAAAAGCTTACACCTGCAGCACACTGGGGCACAGACATTCCTGAAATGTGCAATGGCTTTCTGAGGACTTGGTGTCACTGCGCTGCCTATTCTGCCCATTCTGCGGCTTCCAAAGGGCGGAAACACAATTGAGAGATGAACAGAAAGGCCCCACCTGGCAAGATCAGGATTCATTCATTGTGCATCAGCCGATCACTCCACCAACACCCAGAGCAGAACAGGGAGCTGTGTCCCTCACACTGCTCTAAGCCAAGCCTGAGCCCCTGGACTCCAGCTCTGCAAACCTCTCTCAGGGACACTCACTGAAGTCAGTGGGAGTTTCAGGTCTTGGCAGGTAAGTAAAGGAGGAACTGACTTTCTGCTACTGTCTTTTCAAGGGGAGTTGCATATAATTTCAGCATGCACATCTATTCTGTTACTGATTTAAGATCTTAAATGCTAATTCCCTGATCACTTATAAGCTCCATGCAGGCAGAACCTACTGAAGTTGACAAGTGAGGCAGAGCTCATGGCAGAGTCAGGGTCTTGTCTCTTTCATTTCACCTCTGAAAGGCGATGGGTATTGACCCAACTCTAATGCCCACATTTAAAATACAGAAGGAATGGGGTGTCCCCCCTCTTCCACCCCATTCATTTCTAAGCCAAAAGCCTCAAAATCTCTTTGTTATCCTGGGGCTCCTGAATATGTGCTGAAAACAAGGAGTAGATTCAATAAAGGGTCTTTTTCATATTGCTTCGTTGGCTATAAATATGCATTCAAAGCACTTATGTATTTCCCAGAACATGTAATAGCTACAGTACTTCGAATAATTAAAAAAAAAAAAAAAGCCTAGCTTTTGGAAACAGCAAAAAAAAAAAAAACCCACTAGCTTTTGTGCTCAAAAGACGTAAAATGATATAGGGCCTGATCTGAACTCTGTTGAAGTCAATAGAAAAACTCATATTGATTCCAATGGGGTTTGGATCAGGTCCCAAGAGACCAAATCAAAAAACGTATTACCGTGCATAGAAAGACCCCAATCCTACAATTGGATCCACACAAGCAGACCCTTGGGCACATGCCCACACAGATCTGATGCAGGTTCAGGAGCCAAAGTCAGTTTCTTTTCACTCACAACCTGCGTAGTTAGGAGAGTCTTTTAATACTTTCTGTGCACGTGACTAAGGGCTTGTCTACACTGACAGTGCTGTAGAAGTGAAGCGACGCCACTGTACTCCACCTTCCTGAGAGGCACTGGCTATGTTGACAGGAGAGGCTCTCCCGGAGACACAGCCCTATCTACAGTGGGGGTTAGATCCATATAACTGCGTCGCTCCTCGGGGTGGATTTTCCACCCCCCCTGAGCGATGGGGCTATACCAACACAAGATGGTAGTAGAGACCAAGCCTCAGTGGTGAGAGGTTACTTTAACAGTAGAGATGTACTACAGATTGACTTTTAAAAGTCACGGTTTCCATTCACTGGATTCAAATCCAGTCCCAACAACAGACTCCACATTTTACAAGCAGGCGGCAGCTTTTCCATCCAGGTGTTCCTAGATCATTTCTGACAGATTAATTGAAAGGCTTCTTTTTTTAACCCCCCCCCCCAAACCTGAAAACCTGCTACAATGGATGTTCAGACTAATCTGCTTCTGCTACAGCAGCTGATAACAGGCCAGCTTCTGATCCTAGTTACTCTGGGATAATCTTGAAGAACTCAACTGAAGGCAATATAAATACTTCAAATTTACACCGGTGCATCCAGTCAGAATCTGTCCCAAAACTCTAACACTCAAAGGACAGCAAGGAGCTGTATGCATCATTCTGGGTCTCAGCCATATAATCAACTCAGGCTACAGAAATACAGAGACCTTAATTCAGATGGGGGGGGGGGGAGAAGAGGTTTAAATTAAAAACAACCCCCCACACACACCTGGATTATCCACAATGTTATGTGAAGAGTGACATCAATGGGAGTTTTACTTTGTTAAGGAATATATAATTTGGCCTTTGGTTTGTAACTTTAACCTGTTCTGTTAAGGCGATGTTGTGCCATTCATTTAGATGTCAGTGGAGAAGTGCTGCTTTTATTATGGGAGTTCTGCTTAACAATGGGAGTTTCCTCTCTCACCCGTTTTTACTCTTGCTTTACACCCATGTCAGTTAGGGGAGAATCACATGCTGAATGATTCAGGATCTTACATAAAATTTTTTCAATAAAATGAGCTTTTCAGTTCATCTTGCAACAGCTAGGTCATAAAAGCATATACACTGTTAAAACCATGTCCTTTAGGGATTATTAAAAGTGAAAGAATTTGCAAACTCTAGTTTGCTTTTTTTGCCTTTAAGAGGTTTAAATTTTTGCACTTCTCTCAGTTTGGACAATGAAAGGAGACTTGTCAGTTTCACTGTTGTTTATCCACAGTGTTGTCGTAGCCATGTTGGTCCCAGGGTATTACAGAGACAAGTGGGGTGAAGTTGTATCTTGTATCAGACCAACTTCAGGTCATCTGAAGAAGAGCTCTATGCAGCTCAAAAAAGCTTGTGTCTCACCCCCAGAAGTTGGTCCAATAAAAAGATATTACCTCCCGCACCTTGTCACTTGCTTATTGTCAGTTTCACTCTGGGTTCTCAATGACCAGGCTAGAAAGTGTGGATAACTTTTCACTGAATGTTCAAAAGAAAAACCTAACAAACATTTCTACTGATATTAGAGTTTGTAAAAGTATAGCTCTGTTTTCAAATAACCCAGATTGTGTCTTAGCTACCTGACAATATCACTTTATATTAGACAAGAGTGGCAATTTTTTATTATTAGGTAGGCAAACTGAATCCCAGAATTCAGCTTAGCAAGTCACTTTCTGAATCCCAATAATGGAAAACATGGCTCTTCCAATAATTTATTACATTCATTCTTCTGAGTCTTAAGTTACTGCATTTCCTCTCCCTTCCTTGCCCTGCAAGGCAACATCCTCTTCTTCCACTATATACGCAAGAGCAACAAAGACAGAGATCATGCAGCTAAGTAGAAAGATTTGGTTCAGCTGGTATACGTCAGGTAATACAAATAGCGATATGTATTGTTATGTATCCAAAAGCAGCAGCAACAGAAATTCCCTCCCCCTACACAAACATTTCTCTTTCATTCACAGAAATACAGTCACTTTTCCTTTGTTTTGCTGGGTTTTTTTTGGCTTGTCTACTCATTTGGCAGCATTCAACACCATGATCTTTACAAAAATAAATGCCCATGGCTCCATTTCATTTAAGATGCCATCAATGCAGAACAAGGCCCTCCTTGGTTTTAAGGCAAGCTCATGTCATTTGTCTGATTCATTCCAAGACTGTGATTGTCAAAAGAATAAGCAAATGGAGCCGCTGCATCATTTTACATCTTAATGTCATGGGACAATAGCAACCATAATGTAAATCTGTCCTGTGGCTGGAAAGGCTGGAAGTGAATGGCCTAAAAGAAAGAAAGAAAGAGAGTGTGTGTGAGTGTGAGTGTGAGTGTGAGTCATTAATGAATGAGTTTATTATGAGGAGGTAAATACACCTCTACCCCAATATAATGCCACCCAATACAACACGAATTCAGATATAACGCGGTAAAGCAGTCCTCCAGGGGGCAGGGCTACACACTCAGGCAGATCAAAGCAAGTTCAATATAACGCAGTTTCACCTATAACGCGGTAAGATTTTTTGGCTCCCGAGAACAGCGTTATATTGGGGTAGAGGTATACTATATAATTGCTTTGGCAAGAATCAGCCTGCCCAGCATTTTCTTATCAGCACAAGAATGTGATACTTGGGTGCTTACGCATTATAGAACTGGTTATGTAGGTGCTTTCTGCTTTAGTAACAAGACCAGTTGGGTCTGTTATTTAAGGCTTGTATGTGATCATAAGACACTGGTGAACTTAGATGTGGTTCTTCTGCATAACAGCATTTTTATTGTTACTAGAGGGGATGATGGTTTGAGCTCTATACAGATTGGTTTTCCTTTCTCCACTCAACCTTCCCTCTTTGCTTTCCCCTCACCACAAGAGCTGCTCCATCAGACGTGTGTGCACTATCAGCCAGATGCTGGGTGGTTCGGATGGGCCTACCATGCCTCTATGGTGCAGCAGAGTATCACAATGAAAAGCCGTATCACTAATTGCTCACTTCCACAAAGATGGCTCCCTTGGCTTAGCCAAGGGGTCCCTTGGGGAAGCCAGTTGTATATACATGACCAATAAAATAATCATCATTAAAAACAAGAACTCTATCAGTTTTAGCCACCCGATGCTGCGGCTCACAGTAAGTTTGGATGTAATCGCCGTGTCCAACTGCCTCTGCTATACCCTGTCCTAAGTCCTTCACAGCTCCCTAGAGATCCCCTGCTCCCGACGGTTAAGTGTTCCTTTCAAACCTCGCCTGCACAACTCACTGTAAGCGTAAGGAGAGCTGTCAAAGTTCTCCTGCATCGGTGTGCGGCCAGCGCAGGAGCCCTGCTCATCCACATCCCTTGCCTCCTTTGGTTTAGGTCATGGGTTTTGTATGATTGATCTATTTAATTCTAGGAGAGGTTTCCCAGGCTGGTCCAAGCCAGAGGGATCAATATGGGGTGGTGCCTTCCCATTCTACCAGATATTGGACTTTCCCCTCCGGAGTCACCCTGCGGGCTAGCACCTGGTACTTCTCCCCACACACCAGCCTGCCGGCTGCTCCAAAGTAGTTGGTGATGGAGGACTTGAGGTGGGAGAGGGAGGAGTCGTCCTCGCTGATGCTCTCCAAGGTGTGGCTGTCGATCCCGTCATCCTGGCGCTCCGGGGCACAGGCCGCCTCACTGCTCTCCGAGGCGCAGCTGTTCAGGTGCCCACCTTGTTCGATGCCTTTTCTCTTCCCCCCCACTGGGGCATAGGCTTTAGCCGCCAGCTTTCGTTTCCGGCTGCCCACGTTCCTTCTGCTAGAGGAGAGAGAGAGAGAAGGGGATGGGGATAAGAGAAATGCTGGCAAAAGGAAACTACAATGCAGCAGTGCTGGCCCTTAGACAAGACATGTGCCTGGTGATATCAAGGGCTCCTGACCCACAGGGCTCTGCACTGAGCCAGCCAAGCAGAGAGCTGGAGGATGTTTCCTAATGAAAGCAAGTTTTGGTTTTGAGTTTCCCGTCCCGTGAGACTTTACGTGCACCAGGAAGTGAAGCGCCAGGTTTCGGGCCACTAGCCACCGTCCAGGAGCTAATAATCCGAGGCTCAAATTAGTAGGAAGAGAGGCAGCTCCCCTTGTTAGGATAACTCTTGGTGAGTTACAGGACAGGAAGGTGTGGTCTAGTGGATAGACCCTGGGCTGGTTATCGGGACTCCTGGGTTCTAGTCTTGCCTCTGCCACTGACTGTTTATCGTATCAGACTCATCTCTGAATTGGGCTCACAACTTCTGTAACTCAGGCACTGGAAGAAGGTTGAAGTTACATTGTCTTAGAGTCCCAAAGGTTGGTTAAGGTTATGGCTACGTGGCACGAAAAACACCACAGCAGGAAGTCTCAGAGCCCAGGTCAACTGGCTCAGGCTCGCAGGGCTAAAAACAGCAGTATGGGTGCTCAGACTCTGGCTAGAGTCTGGAGACCCAATGAGAGGGGAGGGTCTCGGAGCCTGGGCTCCAGCCCGTGTCCGAACAGCTACACTATTTTTAGCCCTGTAGTGCGAGACTTGTGAGCCTGTTGACACAGGCTGAGAGTCACTGCCGCGGGTCTCTTTTGCTGTGTAGACATATCCTAGTACCCCTCTCGGAACATGGCCAGCTGCGCCTAGATGGACCCATTTCTGCGATGACGCTAATGCCAGCTTCCCAGGGGCTTGTGAGCTTTAATCCATTGAGCTGTGTGAGGTGCTTCAGCAGGGCTCTGCACAGCACTGACTGCAGGGCAGGAGACATCCCATGGAGATGGCTAGGCAGAGTGGATGTGTTCAGTAAAGCTGCCAGTTCATGAATAACGAGTCTTTCTGTCCCTACGAATGTAAAAGCTCCCACCAGCTCCAGGCAAGCCAAGGGTAGTTTTGCTTACCGAGGAATGCAGGGCCAGTCCTTCTGCATTAACCACAGCGCTTCCCTCGCCCCGCCAAGGAGATGGCAGGAAAATAGGCAGTTTTATTTAATGATCTCAAATAGGCACTGAACAAACTGGCCGCCAGCTGTGGGCATCAGCTGTACAGTGGGCGGAGTCCCCAAGACAAGGACACAGGCATCCTTATTGGCAGGTGCCCAAGGACCACCTGGGACCAGCTTCTTCGCAGCATATCCTTGTGAAGAGATTTAAAAAACAGAAGCTGGGTTTTCCTGCAGCCAGGCACGTATGTCTGGTGACGGTCTCCAGTTAATCAGTGTCAGGGCAGAGACAGAGAAAGATGAGCAATACTTGGAAATACTCTGGGTGCAGAGCAGTTGGGAGGCAGCATGCCCAGCCCTGAGAGAGACTGCAGGGAAGAGAGAAGTCCAGGGTAACTTCCAGAGACCAATCATTATCAAGAGCTAACTCTACCTAAGCCAAAGCTTGGAAGGACAGGGTGAATGGAGAGTTAATGAGGATCACGTCAGGGGTTGGAAAAACAAAGGGGTTTCAAAGAAAGCAGTCAAGTGCAGTCAAGATCAATGCAAAAATCAAAGGGCAAGAACCTAGTCTCAGCCCAGCCCAGCCCAGCCTCTCCCCTTACCTCGATTCATAAGACAAGCTCGTTATCGCAGAGCCAGATGTGCTGGCAGCATCTGTGGAATCCAGGTCAGAAAGAAAAGTCTGCCCTGAGCTGGCACTGAAAGGGAGAGAGACCGAAGTCAATCCTGACCAGACCTCAGCCACTGTGCGAGCCCAGCATTTCCTGCTGTGTACGTACAGGACCCAGCTCCAAACAGAATGTCAGCTAAAACATGCAGCCTGTTCGGTGACAGTCAGGAGAGCAGCAGCGTGCGTCCCTATCAGGACAGCTGGACGGCCTGCACTGCGTTAGTTAAAAGCCCAGAATTCAGACAAGAACATAGTAACCAGCACAGACCCCTAGGACTTCCAGAGCTGCCAATACGGGGCTTTCACTAGCAACCAGCAAGGGCTCCCCACCCTCCAGCTTCCATTTCCCAACAGGGCACAAGTAGATTAGCTGGTGCCCACTGAAAATCTTGATTCCTCATATAAATCTGGGACTGGAGATTTGTCCAATTAAGCTCCTCAAACATCTTTCACCTTTGGGCATCTCTCCTCTCCCCAGCACACGAGGGAGTGAAGAGGGCAACCCCCGAACCACGGTGATGGCTACCCCCGGCATGGCAAAGAGCGGAGACGCATGCACAGAAACCCGGCGTGGTTTCTTCTTACCATCAGGCATTACTGCCCCCCGGGACAGATGCGCCGTTTACCTTTTTAAGCTCTGAATTTCATCCAGTGTAAAGTCAAATATGCTGGCCAGGTGGTGGTTTGTGCTCCAAGCCGAGGTGAAGTCACTCTGCATTACAAAAAGGAGTATATTCATGAGCTGACAGCATGACTCGGTGTGAGCAATCACAGCCAGCGTTTCCTACCCCGGTTGGTCTCCTGCTTCCATCTACTGCACGCTCGGAGATGACCTGTGCTTTGGACGGTCCCTTACCCCTCTGCAAAGCAGCCATGCAGAAGGCTGCCGTTTGGAGCTGGGCGCAGCTGGAGGGTTGTGGGGAATCCCATCCATTCTTTTTCTAAAGGCACCTTTTTAATTAAAAATAATAAAATGTCCCATGCCAGCTGAGGTTCCGTTTTCCCTGGTTCTCGTCTGTAACTGAGAAGCTGTGAGGGCGTTTGGAAGGATGGGGGACAATTATACTTGATGCATCTGAGGATGTCAAAGTCCAGTTTACAATGGTTTCATCAATTTTTACACCTCATGCTGGCAGAGACCAAGTCTCACAGCAAGTCAGTGGCAAATCCTGTAACAGAACCCGAGACACCCAACTTTCATCCCAGTGCTCTAGCCACCAGAAGACACTTAAAGAGACATATTTGGAACTCCCTGCGCTGAGCCTCTTGTTACTGGCATCAGAAGGCTGGTTTGTGGCCAGCAGGGCAAACTTTCAAATTGGCACTTTGATCCTGCCTTTATTAGTCATCTCTGCCTGGGGAGTGCGCGGCCTATGCTGGATGGAAAAACAGCGAATTGAGGAAAGCATTCAAGCCTCCTAAATGTCTGTTGGTAGCAGCAGCACAGGGATCTTGCCCAGGTCCATGTTTGAAAAACAAAAAGCAAATAACTTCAATAATTCACCCCTGAAAAACACCACCACGGATAGTAACAAAAGAAAGAGTAGCGAGAAACTAACACTGGGAATAGCATCCTCCAACAAAAATTTTGATCTTTTTCTTCTAGCAACTCGCCTTTTCTGCTGTTGAAATTCATGCGGCAGCAAACTGTGAAAGCAAAGAACAAACACAAACAAAGAACAGTGAGAGTCAGACTTGCTGGGAGACTGCAAATCACGTAACAGGCCTGAGGGGGGCGTACAGAGAATGTCTGTTCTGGTTCCAAGCAGCCAGGGAGAATCCTAGGGTGGGGAGTGTGGTCTTTGGAAAACTCTAAAATTTACGAGCTGCCGTTTGAAATCCTAGTCCTGCTTGCAGCCTAAGGGGCTCTGGAGAGAAGTGAGAGACCAGGGCTTAGTAGTCAGTTTGCAAAGAGACAGTTACAATAAGGTGGTGTGAGTTGTGGCCTCTCTGTTTTATGGAGCAGCCTGGTTTGTTTCTCTCCGTTTTGGGGTTCTTGTGTGTTCTGAATTCTAAGGAATAAAATAATATTACACTGCAACTGTCCAGAAACAGTGTCTATGTTTTTAATCTAATTTCTCTGTTTGTTTGCTGTGAAACAGAGATAATTATCAAGAGCGCCTAGGAAAGCTGTTTTACTGTAGTGGCTGGGAAAGAACTGGGGAATGCTGCATAACCCAGGGGACCCCATGACTTATCATTTCTGTGTCAGAGTTTAAGACAGAAGTGGACATTCTATGGAGGGAAAGCTCAAAGGGTTTATGGGGAAGCCAGTTTTCTTAAGAGGACAGACGCGGAGGAGGAGAGGACAGTGTGAAGTGAAAGTGTGGACACAGACCCGTTTTTATGGGCGTATTTGCTTTTTCCTCTCTTCTTCAGCTCAGAAGCTCCACTCTCACCCAAACCTGGTACTTTCTCTGGCAGGAGCTTGCTTGGGGGGTTTGGCGGGACACGAATTCGCAGGCGAAAGATGCATTTCTTCTTCTTGATTTCCTTACCGCACAAAAATCTAGAGGGCAGAAGATAAAAATCAATAGATCACGAGGGGATTTGTAAGCTCTGAATGGGAGTCTTCATAGCCAACTCTTCCCCTCTCCCACCCATCCTACCTCAACACCTAAACCCTGCAAACCCAGTCATTTCAGCCCCTCCAGCTTCCCCACACCTGCTGAAGCTGAAATGTTGCATCGAACAGTCCCCTCGCCCGGGCTCACCTGCTTTTGTAGCTGTTGAGTGCATTGAGCAGGTGTGGAGCACGTTCTGAGGCCGGAGTGCTGGTCAGCTGGGATAAAGCATTGGCCAAAAGGTCATTTCAGTAACTGGAACATGTGATCAGCAAAGCACAGAGCACACGCTGGCTAGAGAGCTCGTTAGCGTCACCATGGTTATTCCGAACTTCAACAAATGGGGGAGCCCACGCTACAGTTTTCTGCTCTGGTCTGAGCAGGTTTGATCATAAAGCTCAGAAACGCTCAGCCAACAGAACCCCACAGGCCTCCGGGATGCAAACGCTCAGGCTGCGTTTATTGTTTGGACATCAGCACGCTGGGTTCCTAAGACAGTTAAAATCCCTCCTCTTGCTTTGCTCTATTTATTTATTCTTTTAAACTAATGATTGTTGCATTTACTTCCTGCACGTCACTGGGCCTGGACAGCAAAACTAGCCTTGTCCGTTTCCCTCTGGTTCTCACACACTGGTACAAGGCTGACACCGGTAGGTCAGGACTGGGGTTCTCAAACTTGTTCTTCCTGAGGCCCCCGCAACATGCTATAAAATCTCCGTGGCCCACCTGTGCCACAACATCTGGTTTTCTGCTTATAAAAGCCAGGGCCGGCGTTAAGGGGTCGCAACCAGGGCAATTGCCCAGGGCCTCATGCCACAGGGGGCACAGTGAAGCTAAGTTGCTCAGGGCCCCAGACTGAGCGTTGCAGTGGTTAAGCAGCCCTTCCCCAGCCTCTTTGGAAAGCTACCAGCAGCCCTGCCCAACAAATCAGCTGCCATGGGGACTACAGCAGGTCTACAGTCAACACCGTCCACCCATAAAACCCAGCTCCTCTGCCAGCCAGAGAGCTGCCGGATGGAATCCAGGCCAGGGAGCTGGCCAAGTGGGTGGTTACAGGGAGTGCGCCGTGGGCGGGCAGAATGAGAGTCAATCTTGCAAGCCCTGGTAATGCACCAGTCAGGTGCCCTCTGTCTCCCCGATTGCCCTGCACACAGTCATTGACTGAATGATTATCACAAACCCCGCAGTGCCCGGGCACCTTGTACCATCACTTGCTAACAATTGGCTTCTAAGCTGGCAACAAGCCAAGTCCATCCAGAGCCACAGAATCCACCCCACTGTGGCCAACCCCCCTGGGCCCCCAAGGAAGAGTCAGGCAAAGGCGGTTTTATACCTCCTACACCGAGCCCCTCAAGGAAGCGCACAGAAAGGCGACCATCCCGACCCCCTGCTCCAAGCCTTTGCAAACAAGTGCCATTAAAATGCATCCTGCGGTTTATGGGTCCTTCCCACTAATAGAGACACCCAGAGTGCAGAGACACAGCTTATCACCACGGGATTTCGCTATTAAACACACCTGAATTCACCTCCCTCTCTGAGAGACACTTGGGAGCTTCCCCTTTTGCTGTCTGAGCAGACAGGAACAGAGGCTCCCAAAGCAACCCTGGGTTTATTCTCTTTGGAGTCAGCCCGGCCTCATTCCTGGCTTTAAGGGGTGGATGGTCCATGCATCATTTCCCCTGCAGCCGCCTATCGTTCCCTCCGAGCTGCCTTCCCCCACCCCATCCCAGGCCCCAGGTCTGTACCTTTCCGAGCTGGAAAGGATCCCAGTGGTGATTTACAAAGGCGAGGATTTCCTCAAAGTCGAAGTACTTCTTTTTGCTCTGGACACCCAGATTATAGAGGGCCAGGTGGACAACGTCGACCCTGCGGGAGCAAAGGTGCAAACGCAGCTGAGACTCTGCAGGCCCCGCTTAGGCCAGGAGCTGCTTTCAGATGCACTTGCATTTACTTCAGGTTTGCAACCCTGAGCTTCCTGCTCTGGCTTTGCCATCTCCATGGCAGCTGCCTTCTCCCCACTCCCGCCATTCTCCCCTGATCCTACTCCAAGTAACCCCTTGGCTGCTCAGGGCGTCTGATGGATGGAGTCTACATGGCTGATGGCAGAGCAGGGGAAGAAAGTCACCTGTCCCTTCCCCGGAGCTGCCGTTCTTCAGGCAGTAGCAGACATGTCCTCTCAGCGAAACCCAGTGGTGCATCCTGCACTGTGGAGAGGGCTTGAGACCAGACTGTGTTAATCTGCAGCGTGGGATGCTGGCTAGGACGTGGACAATGTAGCTGCTGTGCAGGTCTGGAGGTTCCATTGTATTTGCACGTGCACAAAAGTGGATTAGAGGAATAACTAAAGGGCTGGTTTAAATCCGTCAAAGGGGAGCCAGGAAAAGGAGGATTAAGTGGCTGTTAGGTTGACCTGTTTGGCAAAATCCTGCCAGGGGCTCTGCATGCGGGGAGATTTGCCACATGCTGAAATACCTGAGCCCCACCAGGCTGGCTAACCTGCGGAGTGCCAGGATTCATGCCTAATTTCCTGGCTTTTTGTCAGTTTCAGCCATATGCTCAGTGCTACAGTGAAAGTAGTGGGGAGGGGGGATTCCTGGCTGATCTAATATTAGCTGAAAAACAAAAGTGCAGGAGGCTGGCAGCTGGCCACAGAGGCTCCTAGTCACATAAAAATAGATCCTGGCTGCATTACATCCTGCCTCCCTGGATACATATCCCCCGTTATATACGGTATCCCTCTATTCCCTGTTCTAAACCAGCTGCACAGCATGGGCATACCCTGTTAAACAGCTACTGTACTTCACCCCAGAGGTGGCTGCATTTCAGTGGCTGGTTAAACAATGTCTGTATATCCCTGATACACTTCACCGTGGGGGATTGTGGGAATTCATTAATATAAACATGTAAAGCATTCTGAGAGCCTCAGATAAGAAGCACTAGAGAAGGGGAAAGTGTTATTTATCCTCTGACCTATAATGTCTCTGCTATATAAACTTGCACTTAATTCCTTAACTAAAGAGAGAGACATGTGGCCAGATCACCTGGGTGACTTATCTGCTGGCAAATATGTACTTTGGCTCACATACAATAGGGCAAGCATGCAGCATGGATCCAGCCTCCTTAGAAATCAGTGCCACACAGCTCGACTCCCGGAGCAGGGTGGGCTCAGGAGAAGCCCCGGGCTGGCTTGCAGGTCAGAAAAAAGGCTCAGAACAGAACTAGCCAGGGCCAGTTCAGATGATGCCTCCAAAGCTGCAAAGATCCTGGCAACCTCCCTGCACCAGGGAGAGGGTGAAATGCCAGTGTGAGGCTCCTGTACTATGCAGGGAGCATAGACAAGCTGATTCCCTTTGACCTCCAGGAGCTCCATGGTTCTGGAGCACAAAGGAAGGTCAGAAGCCTCCCCATTTAGGGCACAAAACAAATCACCCTCTTTCTGCTTATCAGGAAACTTCCATCCACTAGTCCCTAACCGACTCCACAGACACATGCACCAGTTTTAGGGGCAAGGCCTGTTCCCCTATGGGACTGAACCATGCTCCAGCTTGCCTGGAACAGGCTGATCACTGAAGCTCACACATTGGATCCCTGATTAGCGTGACCTAGCCATGGAAATAAGGGGTGCTGAAGGTCAGAGTGAACTGCATCAGAGGATTGTAAGTGAGGAGCCTGGGATTGGAACAACCCGGGTAGCAGTTCTGCAGGTTGGGATTAAGGGGCGTCAGCAAAGCTGTGTGTGGAGCCCTGGGCTGGAAGAGCAGGTCAGGACAGAAGGGGCAGAAACATTTTCATGCACCCAAACTATAAAATAAATCCTGGGCCCACCAATAAAATGCAAATGGCCTCTCCACACAGATCCCCAAAGCTTGGGGGGGGGGGAAGGGGCCCTCACTCAGGGATGCTCACTAGGCTGGAACTCAGGACATGGTGAGTTGGACGTTCGGCAGGGCTGCGGCCACTCACATGGGATGGGATTGCGGCTGCTCGGCAACTTTAAGAGCCAGGCCCGTTGATTTTTAAAAACGCGTGTGAGATTGGGCTGCTGGGCCAAATAACTGCATGAAGATGCAGCTTCAGTTCAGTGTGCAGCTTAGGCGGGCATGGGGACGCCATTAACAGGGGAACCCTGGAGACTCCCACATTCAGCACTCAGCCTCCTCCACTATAAGTCCAGGCCCTGCTGCATGCAGGACTGAGGGGGAGAGCCATGAGGCCCAGGAAGGATAAATGGTTCCTGATTATCAAACTGCTGATCAGGGAGCCAGACGGGCTGAGCGGGGTTCTGTTCCCACCCCCGAACTGCACAGAAAGTTCCCAGAGGAAAGCGACAGCTGAAGACACTTCACTCTGCACTCGAAGGGGCACCAAGGGGAAAGGAATCCATTAGACACTGGCTTCTCTCTGGCCTTCTCCCCTGTGCTGAGCAGTGGCTCCCAGCCCTGTTGCTGTGTATTACACTCCATAAAGTAAAGAACCTCTCAGAGAAGCCGTCCCTCTGTCCCTCTCCATGCTGATCCGACCATTCCTGCAGCAGCCATAAATAGCGCCCCGGTATAGGAGAAAATATCAAGGCAATGACCTCGCTCTGCTGCAGCATATGCATCTGCTTGGCTACGTCTCTTCCAAGGGACAGTTACAACCCTGGGCCATGTGGAGGCGCTTCGTAGACCCTGCAGTTCCAGGAACGACTCTGAAAGTCCCTGACCGAGCGAGAGAGAAGCTCAGGGGGAGGCTGGCAGCCCAGGAGTCCGGGCTTTGCCCCGCCAGTTGGGAGCCCCAGCTTCCAGCCCTCAACTCTTGGTCCCAAAGTGACGCCAACTCTTACCATCTCAAGGGCAGGCGCTTGATGTATTCTGGCCCCTGGTTACACACCGCACAGAAAAACACATAAAACCTGGAAAAAAAAAAAAAAAAGAGAGAGAGAGAAACGCATGGTAAGGTGGGGGGCAGCTCAGAAGGAGGATGGATTTGGGCTCATCGCTCCAACAGGACAGCCCAAGGCTCAGCCCATCCTCCCCAAAGGGCAGCGGGTCTCAGCATTACAGTAGGATCCTCTGTGCCCATGTGGGGTAATGACTGCGGTAGAATCCATCCCCCTGCACGTGCCAGGCTGTGTTCTCCTCTGGCCCAGACTGGGGCCAAAGTCACTCTGCTCCCCCGGGCAATGCTTGCAGGCTTCACTCCCTCCTCCAGCCCCTGCCCCACTCCCGTCCTCAGCTGCAGAGAAGGTCACTGCAGAGCCCTTTGGGTCAGCCAGAGGGGGTTGCTAGAGAGGAACCGAAGCACCCCTCTGCCTGCTGGGCTGGGCAGGCAGAATCCAACCCCAGCATGGCACTCTCCTCTGCCTACCACCTGTGGCTGGGAGATGTGCCACCAATGCCCGGGGAGGGGACGAGAGGCTCGTGCCCCTGCCTCTGCACTGGTGTGGCGTGGCCCATGCCAGTTGCTTCAGATCAGCAGAGCAAAGCCATTCTCTCTGCTGTGCCTGGCAGCCTCCTGGCTGCAGGCTGCCTGCCAGAACGCTCCCTGACTGCACCGGGTTGGGGGTTAGAAATGAGTGAGGAGCGATCTCCCAGCTACAGACCCTCCCTGCCCACAAAGGGGCAAGGACTCCCCTCCTCCACACAGCCAGATATGCACCACCTGGGGCTTGTCCACACATGCACAGTTAGTGCGCAGCAAGCGGGGTGCAGATCTGCTCCATATTAGCCGTTCATGCTGCACACAAACAGTTCCTTGGGGTGCTTCCAAATCCCACTCGGGAACTGTTAGTGCGTGGTACCAGGGTCCCCGGGCCCGGCAGGCTAGAGCAGGGCAGACTTGCACCCCGGCTTGCCATGCTCTGAGTGTCCACGTAGACAAGACGGGGGGAGAGACTCGCTCAGTCAGTGAACTCAAACCAGCAGCTCTCTCTGGACCGCTGCTTGCTGGAATCCAGCAGCTCTCAGCCAAGCAACCAGCCAGGATTTCAGCTGAGCAGCAATTCCCAGGACACCTGAAGGAAGCCGTTAGCCTGGGATGAAGAGACCCAACCCCACTGATTCCAGCTGCTCCCAACGCAGCTGTGAGCGTGTTAACAGTCAGCTGGGGGAGGACATACAGACTGACCAATTCACAACTCGGGCTCAACCCTCAGGGATGCACGGAACAAACCGGGGTGAGCTGGGGAAGGACGTACCGGTCTCCAAACATCATGGGGTCGCTAAGGCACTGCGTGCAGGCCTCGTGGAACCACTGCCGGCAACTGTAACACTGCAGCATCTTCAGGTACCATCTGGGAAGAGAGACCAGATTTCAACACTCTCGGAGGTGGCCCGAGGCGCATTATGACCAGAATCCCTTTGCTATACATGGTGCCCTACAGGTGAATGGAGAAAATTCTCGACTGCGCAGCATGTTGGGCAGGCGTTGACACTGGGGCAAAGTAAGTGTGCAAAATGGGCGTGCAACGCTCCCCAAATGGGAATGGCAGAATTCCATACCCCCTCCACACTGGTGGAAATGAAGGCGCAAGGCGCAGGACAGTGGAGAATCAGGCCTCCTGGGTCTGGGTTTGTAATGTTGCGGGGGAAGGGCTGTCTTTGGGAAAAAAAACGCCACTGACATTTACATTAAAAAGGAGGAGCAAGGGGGGGGTCCAGATGGAGTTTTCGGAGGAGGCAAAGAAGTCAGCCAGCCCCACTGAACTGCCATGGGCGCTGGGCACTTAACCAGGGGCTCCTTGGAAGAGCCCAGGGTCTACCCAGACCTGGATTCCCCAACAATATTTTTTAATCAAATGTAAGTTCAGTAACTAAAGCTACTTGGTCGCAGCCTTTCCCGCTGGATTAGGTATGTTGGTCACACAGGTAACCTCACCCCTCAGCAGCTCGCAGGAACAGCTGGCTTTCTCAGCAGCCTCTCCCAGCTAAGCACACAGGAAGCTCACTGCAAATGCACCGTGCAGCAGCTCTCTAGATGGTTATTTTGGTTGTCCGTGACTTTCCCCAACTGGGTTATTTTTGGATGGGGGCTTCCTGCCTGCAGCTTGTTGTTACAGCAGGGGAAGCAGCTCTTGCATCCCAGAGCTGCTGAGTGAACTGCAACCCATCGCCTTCCTCCCAGGGACAGGGCACCCTGCTCAGACACATTCAGGGGGAATGGGAAATGCTGCAAAATCAAAACCTGACACATGCATGTTGGGTGAGAACCGCACCCTCAAAAAAGCCTTTCCCAGGAACTGACCTTCTATCTCACACTTGCCCTAGGGAGGAAGGATGGCCTAGTGGTTAAGGTAATGGACTGGGACACCAGTCCCAGGCTTTGTAACAGTCTTCCTCTGCATTGGTGGGCAAGCCTTCAGCTCTGTGCCCCAGTGCCCCACCTATACAGCGGGGATAATGACACGTCCTTTGCCCGTCTTGTCTATTTAGATTGGAAGCTTCACTGTGCCAGGCTCTGTCTCTCCCTATGTTTTTGTACCATGCCTGGCACAAACAGGGCCCTGATCTCAGCTGCTGCCATGATACAAAGATCAAAAACAGCCCAGGGAGTCAGTCTGTGCCAGCCAGCTCTGTCCGTCTCCCTCACCGAGCTGAGGTGGTGTTAGAGTAACACTCAACAGCCCGGCTCGTGTGGACTAAAGTGCAGTTTGAGTCTGAACAGTGACTGAAATCGAAGCGGCCCTGGTTTGCTTCCTGGGCGTATTCTGTCCCCCACACTCTGTCTCGCTCTCCCTGGCCCGGCTCAGCAAACAGTTATGGGAGAGGGAGCTGCGTTCTAGTCTGGATCATGCATCAGCCACGGAGTTGGTAAGTAAGGGCCGGATGCTGCCATCAGAGTCGCTCACATAGATCCCTGCCCACGGGGACACGGCTGTCTCGGGTATACTGGAGGAGGGGGCACGTCACACCATTAAAAGTCTGATCTTTGATCGCCACATTCAAACCCAAGTGCAGTGTAATAAGTTTGGGGCCTTACTCTCCAGGGCCGCCGCAGTAACAGTAACACTGCTGCGGATTGGTCCTGTGCAGAGAATCCCATTCCAGCTGCTCCGGGTTGTAGGACAGCACCATCTTGACGGCTTGCAGCGTCTTGGCAATGGCTCCCTTCTTCAGGGCGCCCCCTTTCTGCAGGACCAACCAGAACACAGGGTCAGCACAGCCGGGCACGAGGAAGCTTGTCACTAGAGGCGTGAGCCTGGCTCCATTGAAGGCAATGGGCATTTTGCCATCAGCCGCAAGGATGCAGGCTCAGGTCCCAGGTTTGAAAGGAGCTCGTGGTCAGAGCAGGAGGCTGAGAGTCAGGGTGCTCTGGCACTTGACTAGCCTAAAGCTGCCCAGCAGTTATGTCCCCTCTCTGTGCCTCAGTTTTCCCACCTGCAAAATGGGTGTCATACCCAGTGGAAAGCGTGGAAACAAATCCATGAGGGTAAAGCCGAATGAGCCTCTTCTAACAAAGGTGCTGAAGGAGCACTGGGCTGCTCAACTGCAACTCCTGCCAGACACTCATGCTGCTGCTCCCATAGTGTCAGTTCAGCCTTAGCTGAAAACATGTCCTCTTTCCCCAATGCTCTACTTCCAGTATGTGCAATCCCCTAGTGTTACATCAGCCTGGGGTTCATGTCGGCTGACGGTCACCAGAGTGACAACTGCAGCGGTCTCCACCTCTGGGTTCCCTAGCAAGAGATTCCTTAAAAGGGCCCGATCTGCACAGGGCAGAGGGTCAGCACTCTCTGAAAAGCAGGCCCCTTTAAAGGGCAGCAGCTGGGTGGGGCCCCCAGATCACTAGTCACTTTTGAAAATTTAGGTCTTCTCATCCAGGACCTCAGTCCCCGTGAAAGGTACTGTGTAAATCAATCCATCATGGAATACAGCCTACTGGGGCAAAGAGAAGCGAGTGCCAGGGAAAGCCTGGGAGTTGAATTTCTCTCTACACTGATACAGGCCTGGCGATGCTCCCCCAGAAGTTGGAGGGTGCAGGGCTGGGCTCTGTGGCTTAAGCCCATCTCTGCTCCATAAGCCTGACATGGGCACTAGTAGCAAGGACCTCTCAGGAGGGCTTTCTGGCCACTGACGCCCACTGGCAGGAGCTGGGGGCTGGAGTGAAAGGGAACAAAGCTGGTGTACAGGAGGCAGGGAACAAGGGGTTAAGTCCCTTTCCCCTGTTAAAATGGGCAGGTCCCAGGAGTAACAGTCACTTTTTAATGTTTTCCAGGATTTTCCCCGGTTATTTCAGCTGAGGCCTTGACCGAGCTGTGACTTCCCCCCTGCAGCACGGCTTCCTTCTGCCAGCGGGGCTGGTGCAAAGGGGCTGCCCTGCCCCCCGCCGGTAAATTCCCTCCCTGCAGCAGGGCCCCCCCGACGCACTGAGACAGCTAGGCCAGCACTGTAGGAGCTCTCTCTGCCCCATGTGGGGGGCACAGCCAAGGTGAATCCTTATGATTCTGTGCCCCGCCACGGGGCACAAGTTAGGGTGGGCTTCCAGAGGCAGCAGCGGGTGCTGAACCGGCAGCCCCCGAGCAGAGGCAATGCAAACTGGCTCCCTTCCATCCCTGCACAGAGGGGGGGATCCTGCCCCCTTGCCATCAGCTACAAAAGATTTCACCCCTCCATAGGTCCCCCTAAGCTGACCCCTGCACCAAGAGCCAGGGTAAGCCCAGCGCAGTCAGCCACTCACTGCAGAGAGTTTGCCCAGCAAACATCACCTGGCAGGGCAGGTTCCTGTTGGGGTTTGCAGCCCCCGGAAGGGAAGGAGTTAACTTGTAACTGCCACACCCCAGAACCAAAACGGACCAGAGACCTGGCGAGCAGGACGGCGAGCCTCACTCACCCGTACGGCCAGGGCAAATATACATCTCCGACAAAACCAGGGCGTCAGCACGGGGCCGTCGCTGCTGTCCACCACCGGGATGTGGCACTGCTGGTGGTAACCTAGAGGAGGGTCGGGACAATCAGTGTACAGCGAGCCAAGAGCCTCCTGGGAGCACACAGATTAGCTGGCCAATGAGAAGGCAGTGGCTGTGTGTGCACAGGTGCGGCACAGCCGCAAACACACCCAATAACCGCAGCCACTAATGGTCGTGGAAGGGGATTAAACCGTGTCCCGTAGCCCCGACTGGATAACGCCAGGTTCTCCCTGCCAGAGACAGGCCAGCCTGGAGCTCAGCACGCATCCAGCATTAACGACAGCTCCCCTGCAGCCGGCATATTAGAGCCATGGGAAACCTGGCGGGGTTTCAATGAACCAAGAGGAAACATGAGCTGCATCCCATCCCCCATAAACTTACACTCCCCACGGACACCCATTCACAGCCCCACTCATCCTGCCAATACATACACACCACACACGCCCTCCATTCATCCCCCGCAAACACCCCTGCCTGTTACCCGCCCCATGCACACTCATTCATCCTCCCCAAATGTACACGCAGCCCCATGCAGCCCACCCCGCGATCATTCCCCCAAACGTACACACACTCTGCTCACAACCACACACGAAACATCACCAAACTCCTCGGCTGCTTTCTGGGGTTCTAACCCGTCTCACAGCAGTGCTGGGACCCTGAAGCCAACGGGGATTCTGCCTTTGAGTGGCCAAGCTGGGCACCTGGCTTTCAGCGACTGCCACCCGTTTTCACTGTATGTCAGAGGGACACATGGCACCGTACTGGGGAAAGAGCTGGCTCTGCTCATCGGGTACCCCGTATTAATCAACGCTAAGTATCAGCTTAGTGTAAAAGGGGACAAGCGGATCCCCTGCCTCTCCCTCTTGATCTGCTACTCTGTGAGAAAAGTTCATTTTCTCCTTCCCTCCCGAACAATGACATTGTGGCCCTTCAGGGCCAGAAAACACAGAAAAACGAAAGCCACCGTCACTGCCAGGGTCAGCCAGAAATGTCGAAGGAAGGGAGCCGTGCTCCCTCGCAGCACAGAGCCTGCAGGAGGGGGAACCAGGCATGCTGGGCCCCTCTCCACTTTGAGAAGAGCACTGGAATCTGAAGCAGTTCCACCATCCAGGGGACATCACACTCCACCTGGAGCAGCGCTCGTTCTTACCTAGACCACATTTTCCACAGATGAGGATTTCGTTCAGGGGCCCTGATGTCTTTCCCAGGCAGATGTTACACTTTGGCTCTTCTCCGGGGACACCAGCTAAAAAGAGAGCAAGAGAGCAGCGGCTTCAGAGATGCATGATGGAAATACCAGGGAGGGGGTGGGGAAGAGGGTCCACTGGCAAAATTCTATTTCTACCCTCAAACACACACGCTCCACATTAAATGGTTAAAGGAAAGAACCTGGGCAGCTCCTAAGTTCTTCTCCTGGCTCGACCACGGGCTCACCAGCAGTTATACCCCTATGTGCAGACACGTATGCAGGCTAGAGCCTACCCCAGAACATTCTACACGGGGAACCCAACCCAGAATCCCCTTGGACACCTGCACATGCTTCTGTTCAGACACCACTTTGGGTCCTAGAGGAGAATAGTTCCCCCCAAGAAGGATGATATTTGCTTTTCAGCTAACATACGTTCCCAGGTCTGTCTGGGAGGGACATCCGTAACAAAGCGAGGCTTGCCGGCATCTGCAGAAACTCCAGCTAAGAACTGACCTGCTGGATCAGAACCAGCAGATTTTGTCTTGGCCCCTACACCCGCCAGACTTGGCAAAACTCTGAAGTGTGCATAGAGCTGAGCCAGAAAACTGGGGTGAAAAAAAACCACATCATTCCCATGACATGCACTTGTGAAGATACATCCAAGGGCAGGATAATTTATAGCTTTTTTTTGGCCTGTAGCAAAATCAAGACTTCTGTACCAAGGCAGCCCATAAATTGGCTCTTTGGGCCGGACTCTCATCTCACTCGCACCAGGGCAAATCCAAAGTACATCCATTGGGTCAATGGAATTGTACCGATGTGAGAAGAGACACAGGCTCTAGCAGCATTTATATATTCCGAGTGCAATTCCCATTCACTAAAATAGAGTCACGATTTCCCCCTTTGTCTTTGGATCAGAAATAAAGTGAAAGGTTTAAAGACTTGCTCTTGTCTCTGGGAAGTTTCAAAGTCCTCCTATTTCAAGATAATGCTGCTAAGCCACATTTCTTTCCCTCAGTTTCTTCTTGCTATGAACAGGTGCATGGAACTAGGATCTCTGTTGCACCCTTCATCCAAATGGATGGCCAAGTGCTTACCTTACTGAGCGAAAACAAACCAGAGGCTTGATTTCAGTGGAAGCTCATCCCAACCTTTACTCCTATGCGCATTCACAGCCCACCCCTCATGAGCACACAGTCCCCTGAGGGCAGATTCCATCACTTGCACACAGAGGTGAGGGACTGCTCCAGAGCAAAGGACACGTGGCCATAGTCCCAGCAGGGCACGGTCTCCTCCTTCACTCCCTATCCTAAAACTGAGGTGTACGTATTGCCAGAGGCATATCAAACACCTGCTCCATCCCCGTTTCAGTGAAGATGAAGCTATTCCTGCACATTTTGTTTAAAAAGAAAAATGGAAATGGCATTCTATGGGATGAGCAGCGCTTTATAAATGCCGCTTCTTATCCCAGAATAAGTATCCTATTATTTAACCCTCCCCAAAGGATACACTGGATCCTTTTCAGCATTTCTACTGAAGAGGGTAAACAGAGCTGCTATGAAAGGG
This sequence comes from Mauremys reevesii, assembly GCF_016161935.1. NCBI lineage: Eukaryota > Metazoa > Chordata > Testudines > Geoemydidae > Mauremys > Mauremys reevesii. Next base: position 21,178,633 of record NC_052641.1, read on the forward strand.
TTGGTCTTCTGCACAGGGCAGGGGGGAAATGTCGCCCTAGGTGAACAAAGGCACCAGCTGAGGCATCTGCTTTTTCTAGACTAGAACTATTCAGCTTCATCGTCCAGGTGACACAGACGCGTGAGGCCAGTCTGATGGGATTGGGAGTGTGGCTACCCGCTGAGCTCTGCATTGCCACACACGAGACCTAGGCTTGTTTCCTAGTTCCAGTCTCTCATTCCTTGGTCCACCAGTGGCTAAGGGTTCTCCAGGTACCAGACACACAACCCCCCCCCCCCCTCCCGAGAGCAGCAGGAGATGTGCCTCACTGAAGAGCACACCTAGCCCTTGGGAAAATGCATTGGTGGCCTCTGTTAGGACTCCTGACCCAGCCTCGACCATTAGGATGAGGAATATCCCCCTTGGGAAAAACCCAGGCACATCGGCAAAATTCACAGCTCCAAACAAATGGAGCTAAATGATCCCACAGACAGGACATAAGCCAGAGATAAGAGTCCTGCCACTGGGCATGACGCAAGCACCAGCCAGAGACAAACACAGCCCAGCGAACCACCATTAGTCTAGCCAGAACATCCAAACAGTTCTTCCTCCTCCTAACATTTTCCAGATCGCCAGTCACACAAATGGCCCCAAGGGGTTAAAGGAATGTCCACTCAGACAAACAGCTCATTTTCTGGACAGACCTGCTGCTCTGGGCAGCACTGAAAGGGTTAAAATGCCTTCTTTTTTTTTTTTTTTTTTTTTACATGCAGCGATGCAAATACATCCCACAGATCCCAGCAAGGTACATTTGGAGCCTTTATCCAGACCTGGCACATGGCACATCAGAAATATCAGCGCGTGAACAGAATGACTTTAGTGGCATTTGCACTGACCCCGTCCTCATGCAGTGCAGAGTGGGGCAGAAATCCTACAGAAAGGGAATAGGGTGCTGCAAGAAGGGGACCAGTGCCTAGGCAGTAGGTTTCCATGGGGCATTCACTAGATGAGTCTGGGTGGGGGAGGCAGAGTCAGGCTGCATCACACGTATGTTATACCAAAACCTACCATCTAACTTGGCACCCAGACCCACAGGGTAAAGATCCCAGCTCCTGCCAAATGAAGAGCCAGTGTAGGGCAGCAAAGGAGTCAGCTGGGAGCAATGGAAGAAGATGCCCCAGAGCTACCTTTGAATAAACAGCATCTAGATCTCACACAAGACAAGAGAAAATGGGAAGTTTGGGAGGCCTTCAGGTCCATCCTTAGGAGCAGAAGCTGCTGAGCCCCTGTTGGGAATTGTCCCTGCCTGTTTAAAAAACCCCAGGGCAGGAGAAGAGACCAAAGCATCACTCACCATGCTGAATATCCTTCCAAAGGACCCAGTACTTGGAGTTATCTTCAAAGGTCACAAGACAGCTCTGTTTGGAGCCACTTATCTGTGCAAACAAGAGAGACGTCAGGTGCAATTTTATCCCGTTCACTTTAAACATGTTTTTAAACTCACAACATTCTGACAGCTCTGCTGCGGGAACTCGCTGCAGCACGTAGATTTTAAAGGAACATCTAGTTGCGTTTTGCTTTGGTGAGGGATGCTAGACTAACAGCCCTGAAAACCAAAGCTGGCTGTGTTGCCACCTATCAGTCGCACAGGCAGCACCAGTGCCCACCCCTGCTGTGGAGTACCATCGAGAGATGAGAGAGTATTTGTTCCCACACTCATCCAGCCCTTGGCATCTCTGCTGAGGAGCCCACTAACATGATGATCTGCTTACCCTCTAGAAACTGGACTGAAGCTCAACTCATTTCACCAAACAGCCATCAAATGAAACGATTTCTGGTCACCACTGACATGGGCTGGATGGAAACCAGCCGCCTGAGTCCCCAAATCTGCACCCACCTGCAGAATTGGTCTTAACCCCACTAGTTGGGCTGTTTAGCATCTCAGCACAATCACTGGATGTGTCCCACTGACCCTGGATTGCTGTCACAAGCCTATTCTTCCTGTTAACACTTAGCCAGCATCTTCCACGGAGGGCTCTCAAATTACTTTACAAAAGTTGGGTGTGTGTTAAGGTTTCCCCTCATTTTACAGGTAAGTAAACTGAGGCACGGAGAGGTTATGTGTCTTCCAACATTACACAGGAAGTTGGTGGCAGAGTCAAGACTAGAACTTGTGGGAAATAAAAAGTACAAATGTTGCCATAAAATTGCACATGTAATACGTTGCTGGGATTTTTTGTTTCAGGTAGTTTGATAAAAGGCCAACTTCCAACAAAAATATACAGATGCATGGAGTGAAAGTTCCAGATGCAGGTATTATACTGTCTGTATACTAATGCCTGCATCAGTAATTTTCACTCCCTGCATCTGAAGAAGTGGGGTTTTTACCCCCAAAAGCTTATGCCCAAATAAATCTGTTAGTCTTTCACCGGACTCCTCGTTGTTTTTGTGGATACAGACCAACACGGCTGCCCCTCTGATACTTCACTGTGTAAAGTTACTCAGGGATCCCCTTCGCTTGCCTCCTCACTCCCCGCCCCCTTGCCCCAGGCAGCAGCAAGCCCTGGGAGCCTCGGGGAAGGTCAGAGCAGGTAGGGGAAGAGGCCAGAGGGGGGCGGCACCAAGGCCCAGGTGTCAGGCGGCAGGGACGGCCATGCTAGGGGAGACAACGCCTCCCCATGACTATTCTGCCTGCCGCCCATGCCCAACATATGCGAAAGAAGCTGTTCTCGGGGCTCTGGAGAGAAGGAGATAGGACTGGGGACTTGTGCGGGTGGAGGAGGAACTGCTCTTGGAGTCTGACAAACCTCCAAACAGATTTGCAGGGGTCAGTCCCCTGGGAAGCCCTTAGGAAATGAGCCCAGGAAGGTTTGCACAGGTCTAGTGTTATCAGAGAACAGGGGCTTCTGTTTAGCTCTTTGGGCGAATGCATCTGTCTCTTTTTAAACTGGGACCTGAATCCAGATTTCAAAACACCCAAAGTTTGAGGGTACTTGAAGGCAGAATTTGGGTAACTCCCGTTATTGAGATATTGGGATTAGGATCTGCTGGGAGGTTCAGATCAGGATCCAGGTTCAGATTCCAGGGCCGCCCCCGCCCCCACCCAATAAAACTTGGATCTAGGTTCTGATTCAAACACATCTCTGGTGTATAAGTAAGAAAGAGAGAACCGTGTTAGACTGCACAGAGCTTTGAATGCCTATTTTACCCTCTTGATCTTTCCAATGTAATAGAGTCCATCAGTCCACCTGCAGAGCACATACTGCCCCTCCGTCAGTTTGACCATCAGATCTCTGCAGCCACTCCCATTCGCAGAAGAGCTGACCGCTGCTTGTTGCAGGTGGCTGGCAGCTGCATAGACATCTCGGATGATTGGGTTGTGTGTGCCGTTCTCCATGAGCCTCAGCAGACACTGCCAATAAAATACACACTCAGTGACTTTTCCATCACACCATAGGGAAAAGCTAGTTTTGATCATGCAAACTCTCCAGTCCTGGGAGCCATTGGCACCAGTCTCACCATCCTTAATCAGGCAAAGCTCTCACCCACTTTTCTGGAAGTTTTGTCTCTATACGGGGGCTGATGTTGCAGACCTTATGCATATCTCAGGATTATTGCTAGTGTAACCCACTCAGTGGGGCATTCTGTTCCCCTCTAGCAGTGTCAGGGCCACAAACAGAGGTTGATGAACCTGTGTCAGCCTTGGCTAATAGCCACTCTTTTAGCTCCAGCTGTAGGGGCGTATGCCCTTAGAACCAGAGGGCTCAGTCTATAGTTGAGAAAACATAAGTTATATTAGCCTTCAGTTAACAAAACCAAGGGAAAGGGCATACAGCTAAGATCATAATGAACAAAGAGAAGAGTTCCTCTGGTACCACTCATTTCAAAGGGCTCCGTCAGGTCTGAAACACTTCGGCCAAAAGGCATGCATTTGAAGGGTTGACAGAATTTACTTTTTATTTCTGTGAATTTTAATTCAAACATTTGTCTGCACTTCTTAATAAACCCCCAAATCCAGCAGCACCGGACCAAGGCACCAGCATGAAAATTAAACTGACTATAAACAGAAAGTGATACTGACCAGCCAAGTTTCACTCCCCTAGAGAAGTGAAGAGCAAAAAGTAAACAAATGGCATCAAGTACATTTGATTTTTAAAATACTTTTCGTTTTAATCACCATCGATATCATTAGTAAACACAGCTAAGACAACATCATTGAGTGATGTACGATTTTTATCTTGATACTGTCCCTTTAATTGCAAAACATACTCCTGCCTTAGTTTATGCCCTGGAATTGATTTAAAATATAAACAACTCACTGTGTTTTACCCTGGGGACTTTCACGCAACCATGAATACACCCTGCAAACTACCAATAAGATTTACAGCTTCGATGAGACAAATTTTAGTGGTTAGTGAGTCTCTCAACTAAAGTTCAGGCAAGCCTGTCCAAATGTAGCCAAGCAAAGCAAACCCAGCAAAGATCTCTGGGCAATCACACCAGCGAGCTGCTACATGCCACTGAAAAATGCAAGTCACCCTCTGATCGGTTTTCATATTAAACCAGACTATGACATTAAGACCTCTTTCAGTTTCCCCTTAAGACAATGGGAGACACCCACTGACTTCAGTGGGAATTTGGTTTGGCCTTCAGTTTAGTAAAACAAGTACTATTCGTGTTGTTATTCTGAGACAGACGGCAGGTACTAGAGTTACAGAGACAGAAAGGCTAAAGCAGGGGAGGTCGGGGCTTTTGGAAACTCCCATCCACGAGTAGTGGGCAAGCTTCATTTTGAAGGTTTCTCTTCCCAACTATCTTAACCTCTTGAGTCCACAGAACCAGGCTGGAAATTCCTAGAAAGCAGCCTCACTCGCTCTTGGTGTCTGTGCTCTGGGACAGAACCCGGAAGTGCAGAAAACATGCAAAAAATAACATTTGAATGGGAAATAAAAGAAACTCCTTTCCCCATCCCTCACACAGAAATGTCCAGTTTCAGGGCAAAGGTTCAAGTCATGTATCCGTACCGGTTCTCCCAGCTCTAGTCTCACTGGGCCATTTGTGAAGTAAGATGCTACCCAACAGGGAGAGGATGAGAATCCCTATTATTACCAGCTAACAATCAAAGGCAGCCTTCACTCGGGACAGGATCCCTTTGACATCAGTGGGAATTTTGCCAGAACAGGGATTGGAACCCCTAATTCAGTGTAATTCTCAGGATGATCTTTTCTCACACAGGCCCCTGGCGTAGCCTGATACGCCCACGCAATGCAAGTCTTTCCTGCGGAGTCACAGGTGAGTCTAAATGGGTCTGACTTGCACACCAAGTGGGCTAGAAGAGGAGGCGACAAACACCAGTTTAGATTCCCCCCTGGATCTGGCCCTATTCAAGCAAAGCTGGGCTACTCCTGGGGAATGACATTCCCAGCTTGTTAAATATTTGCTAGAGAACAAGGCGCCTTTCCAGGCAAGAGCAAGGCAGTCAGTCCCAGACTGAAAATACCCCCCCTTGTTTTCCAGAATAATGGGTGGAATCATGTTCATTTTCTTTGCATCTCAGAGAGACTAGAACTAGGACAGGAAGAGCAGCCAGCCCAGGAACACCCGGCCTCTCCTGTCACTGACGTTAAAAAGGAGTGTTTGCATTTGGGCCCCCATCCCCAGCAGAAATAAAAGCAGAGCCTCCGCCGCTCGCGCCAGGAAGTGAATATTTGAAGATGAAAAATCGCTGCCAGCCCGAGGAACGTCAGAGACTCTCCTACATTCCAGAGACATTAATCCCCTTTTCGGGAAGGACCCTGTGGCCTCTCCAAGGAAAAGCTTCCTACGCTAATTACTCAGCCCTGCAAAGGGCAGCCTCTGCCAGTGCTCAGATGGGAATCAGACGTGCACACAACGGGGCTGTGCCCAAAGCCCAGGCTAGGGAGCAGCCCGTGCGGTGACACAAGCCAGGCCCGGGTAACCCCTTTCCCTCGCGGCTCTGCGGTGCTTTGGGAAGTGAAGTTGGCAGATCGCCAGCTCCCCGGGCTTCAGCAAGGGCAGGTTCATTCATGGGCATGGCTTGCCCCCAGCCCTCCCTCGATGGGTGGAAAAGAGCATCAGGTGGGGGTGGGTGCCACATGTCCCAGCGCTGGGGGAGAAGGGGGCAGCCCTGTGAATTGGGGAGGAGGGGGGTACACCCAGCTACACTCACACCCTCCCCACTTTCCCTTTCTCCACCAGCCAGGACCTCCCTCCCCCCCTTCTTACTCTGCAACAAAACTCCCTGCTGCATGCACTTACCTAGGAGCCGGTCGCCCACAGAGCTGTGATTGGTTGATTCAAAAACATTCAAAATTAAATCCATTTTTTTGGGGGGGGGGAGGGAAGACACACACGGTCCCGGCCAGCCGGAGTCAAGCGGCAAACGGGTCCCCAGGCAGGGCAAGGGGCGGATGCGGCACATACAAAGTGCCAGACACGCGGGGCCAAAACTCCCGTGGAATAAGGCACCGCCGCTGGGGAGGGTCCGGTTTTCTCCTCTCTCGCTAACTTTCCTGCTGCAGCCAGCAGCCGCCGAGCTGCCAACGTGCCTGAACTAACAATCGCTCTGGGGAGAGGGGGTTGCTCTAACTGGGGCTGGGTTTTTTTAATTAATGGAACACCCCCCACCCCGGAGGAAGCAGGTTCAGCCCCTGGCGAAGCCCGGCAGGGGGGGCATGTCAGGATCCGCCAAAGGACCCCCCCCCTGAAAAAAATCCAGCTAAACCTACAAAATACAAGAAGTCTGGGAGGGGGGAGCTTCCTTCTCGCCTGGATCTCCAAGCGCAGACACCCCCTCCCCGAGCCAGCGGCGGCGGGTCGGTGCAGCCCCCCCACGCACCCACCCGCGGTCACCTTGCAAACTTTGCGCGAGCCATCGCCGGGGGTCCGCGCCCCCCCGCCCCGGGCCCCCCCCTTACCGCTCCGCCGAGTCCTCGGGGCTCAGCGCCGGGCGGAGAGCGCTGCCCGCGGGCGGCTCAGTGCCTGGGGCGCGGGGTCCCCCCCATGCCGCCCCCGGCTGCTCCCCGGCTAGCAGCGCTGCAGGCGGGTGAGGCGGGGCGCCATCTTTTTCACTTTTTCCCGCGAATTATTTACGTTTTGCTTATGTAATTAGCACGGGCCCCCTCCGCCTCCTCCGCCCGCCCGGCCGGCTCCCTCCTGCAGGAAGCCAGGCAGCGCCCGGAGCCCTGACAGCTCCCGCCGGCTGCATTTAAAGGGAACGTGCCCGGCAGGGCCGCGTGTGCCACCCGCAAAGACCCGCACGGACACGCGTGCACACACCCGCCGCTGTCCCCTCGGAGGGACACCGCCTCGTGCCTCCAGAACCAGCCAGTCCACACACACACACCCCTTGCCAGCTGTGCAGGCAGCAACACACACTCAGATACACCTGTCCACATCTACCCAGAGCCGCACACAGAAACTCATGTGCACACACACACACACCTCTGAATGCTGCAAACACAGAGCAGATATTTTACACACACACAGCCAAGCAACCCAACCAAATGCACCATCTCCTCCACTCAGACCTGTTTCTCCACCTGCCCCACACTAACCCTGTGGTGTAGGATGGAGTCATGCAAACACTGGTGTTTTTTTCTTTTGGGAGAATTTCTAGACTTTCGCTTTTTTTTCTTTTCACCTTCCCTACATGTTAAAATTTAAGCTGGCCAGTCCACTGAGGATTTGAGTTCCCATCTCCTTGCACCCCCTCTTCAATACACACACGGCCTGTGAGTGGCAAGGATGTAGATAATCATAGAATCATAGGACTGGAAGGGATCTCGAGAGGTCATCTAATCCAGTCCCCTGCACTCATGGCAGGACTAAGCATTATCTAGACCATCCCTGACAGGGGTTTGTCCAACCTGCTCTTAAAAATCCCCAGTGATGGAGATTCCACAACCTCCCTGGGCAATTTAGTCCAGTGCTTAACCACTCTGACAGTTTGGAAGTTTTTCCTAATGTCCAACCTAAACTTCCCTTGCTGCAATTTAAGCCAATTGCTTTTTGTCCTATTATCAGAGGTAAAGAAAAAACAATTTATCTTCTTCCTCCTTTTACATACTTGAAAACTGTTCTCATGTCCCCTCTCAGTCTTCTCGTCTCCAGACTAAACAAACCCAATTTTTTTCAATCTTCCCTCATAGGTCACGCTTTCTAGACCTTTAATCATTTTTGTTGCTCTTCTCTGGACTCGCTCTAATTTGTCCACATCTTTCCTGAAATGTGGAACCCAGAGCTGGACACAATACTCCAGCCGAGGCCTAGTCAGCGTGGAGTAGAGCAGAAGAATTACTTCTTGTGTCCTGCTTACAACACTCCTGCTAATACATCCCAGAAGGATGTTTGCTTTTTTTGCAACAGTGTTACACTGTTGACTCATATTTAGCTTGTGAGCCACTATGACCCCAGATCCCTTTCCACAGTGCTCCTTCCTAGGCAGCCATTTCCCATTTTGTATGTGTGTAACTGATTGTTCCTTCCTCAATGGAGTACTTTGCATTTGTCCTTATTGAATTTTATCCTGTTTACTTCAGACCATTTCTCTAGTTTGTCCAGATCATTTTGAATTTTAATCCTCTCCTCCAAAGCACTTGCAAGCTCTCCCAGCTTGGTATCGTCCACAAACTTTATAAGTGTATTCTCTACGCCATTATCTAAATCACTGATGAAGATCTTGAACAGAACCAGACCCAGAAGTGAGCCCTACGGGACCGCACTCATTATGTTCTTCCAGCATGACTGTGAACCACTGATAACTACTTTCTGGGAAATGGTTTTCCAACCAGTTTTGCACCCACCTTATAAGGTTGCATTTGCCTAGTTTGTTTATGAGAAGGTCATGCGAGACAGTATCAAAAGCTTTACTAAAGTCAAACTGTACCACATCTACCACTTCCCCCCTATCCACAAGGCTTGTTACCCTGGTAAAGAAAGCTATCAGGTTGGTTTGACAGGATTTGTTCTTGACAAATCCATGCTGACTGTTACTTATCACCTTATTATCGTCTAGATGTTTGCAAATCGATTGCTTAATTATTTGCTCCATTATCTTTCTGAGTACAGAAGTTAAGCTGACTGGTCTATAATTCCCTGGGTTGTCCTTATTTCCCTTTTTATAGATGGGCACTGTATTTGCCCTTTTCCAGTCTTCTGGAATCTCTCCCGTCTTCCATGACCTGTCAAAGATAATTGCTAATGGCTCAGATATCTCCTCAGTCAGCTTCTTGAATATTCTAGCATGCATTTCATCAGGCCCTGGTGACTTGAAGAGATCTAATTTGTCCAAGTATTTTTAATTTGTTCTTTCCCTATTTTAGGCTTTTCTGATCCTACCTCATTTTCACTGGCATTCGCTACATTAGACGTCCAATCGCCACCAACCTTCTTGGTGAAAACTGAAACAAAGAAGTCATTGAGCACCTCTGCCATTTCCCCGTTTTCTGTTATTATTCCCCCCACCATGAAATAATGGGCCTACCCTGTCCTTGGACTTCCTCTTGCTTTTGCTGTATTTGTAGAATGTTTTCTTGTTACCCGTTATGTCTCTAGCTGGTTTGATCTCATTTTGTGCCGTAGCCTTTCTAATTTTGTCCCTACATACTTGTGTTATTTGTTTATATTAATCCTTTGTAATTTGACCTAGTTTCTACTTTTTGTAGGACTCTTTTTTGAGTTTTAGATCTTTGAAGATCTCCTGGTTAAGCCAGGGTGGTCTCTTGCCAGACTTCCTATCTTTCCTATGCAGTGGGATAGTTTCCTCTTGTGCCCTTAATAAGGTCTCTCTGAAAAACTGCCTTCTATTGGTTTTCCCCTTAGACAACATCAGGTAGAGGCTTGATGAGGGTGTGGGCAGCCCCCTACCTCCCCTTAGGGAGAGTAAGCGAGCAGTTGCTTTCGACAGGAAGATTACAGTGCAGGGGGCTTTGGAGATGGTCCACAAGAACTTTCCTGGAGTTGAAGGCAGGTTAAACTGCTGCCCCTTTGGGAGGTTCAGTGTAGATACACTCAGCACAGGCAGTGCAGATCACCTGCCCATTTGATTAACATCCACCCCTTTCCCCACCCCCCTCATGGTTTCATTTAACGGGTTGCTGATCTTGTTATCTAAGTCCAGTCTTGAGCACAGATTGCAGGGACATCTCAGTGCATTTCACCTACCACTAAACCAGCCTCTTCTGCACAGCTCTGTTCCCACGGTCCTAATGCAGCTGTCCACTTAGGGGACATTCCCCCCCCACCCCGTGTGTTCTGGAGGTGACTGGAACTCGTCCAATCACTTTATGGCAGGACGGGTCCGAGGATTCAGTGCGATAGATGGGCTGGGAATTCACACCTAGGTTTACAAGACCCAAAGTATCTTTAAGCTACAGGAAAGATGGCATCAGCTATAACCTAAGGCCAAACGTGCATTGATCTCACTGAAATGAGACTTCTTCCAGTTCTGTTGATTTTAAAGTATGTTAAATAAAATAATGGTTGGTTTAAGAAGTAAAGGTGCAGCAGAAGAGTGCACTGTTTCACCCGTCCCCTGCTGCGGCACCCTGTGTGGTGTTTCAATTTGTGTTTATCAGAATTCCTGGAAATAGGTTCAGCTTCCATATGAATACACAGCCCCAGACTGCTATAAATGCTATTGTTGTCAATACCGCAATGAAGTAATAAGGATTTGCTATTTAATGGAAATGGCTGCAAAAAGCAAATATTTTCAGAGACACCCAGACAGTGGCATAACACTGACCTGAGGATATGAACTTTTTGTTATTGTTACAACATTTGCTTCATGATCAGTTAACATGCAGGTATATTAAAAACTCGATTTAACACTGTGTGCAATGGATGTGAAATGCCTTCCAGCAGAAGGCTGATTCCTAACCTATGACTTGACCCAAAGCCCACTGAGGTCAGTAAGTGACTCTATTGACTTCAGTCAATGGGCGTTAGATCAGAACACATTAAGTATGTTTTTCTCCAATATTATGTATACCTTATCACATTAGCACAAACGTGTGCATTTAAAACAAAATAGTTCCTCCAGCCATGATTAAAATGACACAGGGGGAAAATGACATTTCCCCCCGCCGCCGCATTTCTGTGATCTGAGAACTAATTTATAAAAAGTCAGTTTTTCTACAAAATATTGGACTGCAAATATTACTCAATGCAGGTGTTGCCCTTTTTTACAGGTGAGTATTGAATAGTGCGTATGCAGGAAAATAACAGAACAAGCTTTGTTTAAAGTTTCATAGAACTAAGTTACAAAGCTTTACAAATATTTATGATTTCAGAAGTTATAATAAAGACTCTAACACAAAGTACAGTAATATTACAGGCCATTAAACATCTTGGCAAAGAAAGATATCAAAGGAAGAAGGGGAAAATTAAACCCAACCTTCTTAATGATTAATCACATTTTAAACATAAGGGATGTAAAAACACTAAAGTCAACAGTACAAGGGATCAAAAAGAGTAAGCATGTTATCCACCGAACTTAAACACTGCACAATAGAATTTTAAATCTAATTCAGAGACACTTCTAAGACCTCACAAACAGCCTCTTTATTGCTCTTTTGAGAGACAAAAAATTCCTTGCAGTCATTCTAATCAAAAGATAAATATTTTTATTGTCCTCAGATAGCCTAGATTTGTAGGATATAGAGACACAGAATAACCTAATGCAATAAACTCTGTCCTAAGTGTTATTAATGTCCTTCTCTAGCCAAAGTGGCCTTGGAAAGATGAGGAAAAATATGGATCCCACAATCAATTGTGTATATAAAATAATCCCGTGCTTGTTGTATAATTCTTTCCCTGTCTAACGCTGAGGCAAATAGTAAAATTACAGTGGAAGGATCACTCGTTATAGGTGGTAATGACAGCTTGTTGGGTAGCATGAGTACCACAGTGTCCAGAGAAGTGGGTAAAAATATATATGGGTTTTTACAAATAGAAATATTAATTCAGAAATGTCTTCCCCTCCAGATAGTTCAGGGAAGTGCCACTGCCCTAACAGTGATTGCTTTAAAGTCATTTTCAGAAATCCACATTCCTACATACCTAAAGGAAGTCTCTGATCTCACTAGAATTGTACATTTGTATTTTAAGTTGTTCAGATTCCAATTCTCACTTTGAATTAAGTTTTCTCCCAGCTTCTTCTGTCCTGTTTTGTCTCGTGAAAAGTTCTGTCAGAAAATGCCTCCAGCTTAGAATCAAACGCAGCTGATTCTCCCCTACGAAGTCCCTTAAGCAAAGTGAGTGCAGAGCAGGGGTGCAGTCATAGACCCTACTGCCAGAAGGACCCACCAGTGTATCTAGTTTGACCTCCTGGGTAACACAGGCCCCCAACCCCTACCAAGGGTAGGATACTACTGCTCTGACTCATTAGTGCTTCACGCTCACTTTGCAGGGGGTACATGACTGCTCACACACGGCTAAACGGTACATCCTGGCAACTGGGCAACTGCATGGAGGGAGGACTGCAGAAGGAGGAAATTCTGCCCTTCCCTACTCCAGATTGCAAACTTGTTGAGGACTCACAACATGGAGTAGCCTCCATGCTCCCTTATGCACCTATTTCATAAAGGTTGGACACTGGCCAATCTGCAAAGCAGCTCACCCAGGCCTGGCCCCCTCTTATCTCCTGTGTGCTGCCACACCAGGAGTCCCCTGGGAGCTGAACTCTGCATGACACTGTGGGGATGGTGTAGATGGGCCAACTCACCCCTGCGGCACCTCCTGCTGGTGACTCTGGGAATTAGCTCTGTCCAGCGCTGGAGCACCCTCTGCAGGCCGGTGATCCGCCTGTCTTCAGGCCCCCCATGTCCCTCCCTGGACCCGGTGCCCTCTTACATGGGGTGCTGCCCCCTGGCAGTAACCCCTTTCTCTTAGGGTCTCCCCTCCTCAGGGAACCCCCACCCTCTAGCCCCACCTTGCCTCAGTGCACGGCTACTGCCAGTCATTGTCTAGCCGAACGTCCTGGGGCAGACTGCAGTATCAGCCACTCATCATCATCACTGGCAAGGAGGGTTTGGACCTGCTGCCTTGGCCTACCCCTGGGCTGCCCTCTGCAACCCCCAGTACCTGTTAGCCCAATGCTAGGCCGCAGCCTGGGGCTTTCCTAGGCCAGAGCTCCCCAGCTCCTCTGCCTTTCCCCAGCCCTGCTCCACTCAGGTACCCGGTCTCTAGCTCCCTGCAGCTAGGCCCTTCTCTCTCTGAAGGCAGAGAGAGACTGTCTTGCTTCTGGCTTCCCTGGCCTTTTCTAGGGGCCAGCTGTGGCCCTGTTGCTCGGTTTGGGGCGTGGCCCCAGCTGCAGCCACTTCCCCAATCAGCCCAGCATAAAGGCTGCTTTCTTGAGCCTTGGCCCCTTCCCAGGGCTGTTTTAACCCCTTCAGGGAAGGAGCAGGGGTTCACCCTGCTACAGATGGCATTGCCCCATGTGCCTGCTCCCAGAATCACGCCCCACCTTTATGCCATGGTGGCAGGGCCAGGATTAACCCCTAAATGCACAGCCTCAAAATGTTCAGCCGATGATTTTGCCAGTGAAACAATAGTAAAGTCGAGGGTAAATGGAGTTTACCCACTTCTTATTTGGGGAATATGGTGTTTACCTACTTCTCATTAAGGAATAAAGCATTTACTCACACCAGCTCTCCTGTGATACGCAAATCATGGCTCCATTCATTTTTTAACAATTCTACGTAATTTACTTATATTCTGTAGAAAATGTCACCAAATCAAACATTCTGTTATTTGTTGGGAAGAAACAAAATGTCTCCTTGACGAGTTCAGATTTGATTCCTGAAGTTCCCATACCCATTGTAGTGTGTCTTCACATATTGTTGTTATTAGTATACATACAAACTAACTGATCTTGTAATGATGCGGCACACCCTTAGTGCCTACCATGCCACTGCCCAGCCTGGACCATCTAAACATTTAGTTTAGCCACTTCTTTTTTTTTACCACTACACTACTACAGTGAAACATTTGAAGAATGAGAGAGGCTCATTTCCCCTGAATTGAATGCCCCTCCTTTGGGTTCACAGGGAACCTGAAACATTAGTAAAACAGTCAAATGATTGAAATTCACAGTGAGTCATGGTATATTAGCAGTGAGTCACAGCTCTGTTAAAAATAACACTTGAACCATATTCCTCCTCATGAAGGAAACATAACTGTTACTTTTACCACATTTTGTGGTTCGTATTTTGATCAAATGCAGGAAAAACTTGGCCTATTGAAACCAATTTTGGATCAGAAATTTTACCCCAATGCTCATTTCTACATGAGCTTTGTCAAGCAATAAACAGTGTCGTTATAATACACTCCACCCTAGTTAATACACAAAGCCGCGTGTTTACAACAGCACAGTCTGTTGCCATGGATATAATTATTAATGTCACATATTCAACACTATAGACCAAATTCACCACTGGTGTAAGTGGGTGTAACTCTGTCAAAACCAATGTAACGACATCCAGTAACTCCAGCAGTGAATGACTGTAGAGTCCAGGAGATGAGGTGTTGGTTTGTACTTATGAAGATCCGTTTATGAAACACATCTCTTTGTTAAGTAGGAAAAGGGGACCTGGAGAACCCGTGTAACCCACTAGAACGGTGAGCACACTGTACGATGCGTAGTGACATTTCCCTGGAAAGAAAGCCCCTCTGTCAAGGAAAAGGACTTTGAGATACATTTTCTATTCGGTACCTTAGCCCCTAGCACAGATTCAGTGAAGCTATTATATTTGCTCCCTTTTTCTGCAGAGCTGCTTTGACCATGTCCATGGTCAGACATTCTCGTTTCACTTGAAATAATTTAGTGAAGAGCTCATAGCAATTATTGAGCAAAACACATCAGCAAAGTGCATTCTTCTCTAGCAATAAGCCTGGCTTTTCCTGCTACTCTTTTTATCAATCTGCAGTAGGGGTGCCAAACTGCTTGTTTCTTCGATGTCTGATGGAAAATAACAAGGGATGAAATTCCACCTCCTGTTACATTTAGTCCTATCTGTGACCGAGGGCAGGCTTTGTTGCTGTGGGTAAAATCCTCCTATCAGTTACACAGGCGCAACCCTAACGAAGACACTTGGCCTGATTCTCCTCTCTCAAACCAGTTTCACGCCAGTGTAATTCCATTGATTCCAATGGAGTAACCCCTGATTTACACCAGTATGAGAAGAGAACCAGTAGAGTTTTTGTAATTTATTTATGTACAAAACCTTTCCCCCCTTTAAACTGAGAAGCGAATTTGGTCCACTGAGCCTGATTCTGATCTCACACTAGAGTTATGCCTGACTTACTCCAGGGAGAGGAGAATTTGGCCCAATGAATTTTCTGTTTGAAATGGCCCTTGTTGAGCTGAAGTTGAACTGAAAGGGTTTGTTTCTCCTTTCTACTACGTCAGTGTAATTAGGAGTAACTCCAGTGAAATCAATGGAATTGCCCTGGAGACTCAGGCCCAGATCATGAGCTAAATCCTCAACTGCTGTAAATCACCAGAACTCCACTGGAATCAACAGAGCTAGGTCAGTTTACACCAGCTAATCACCTGGCCCCATACATGTATATGAAGCCAAATCAATATTCCATTTGAAGGGCTAGTGATGCTTCCATGCTGTGATACCTGGGTTTAAAAATGTTGCCTAAGAATCTTACTGTGAAAGGCTGGGTAAACAAAGATGGCGGAAGAGGAGACTTCCAGGTGGAATGGCTGGATGTCCCATGGAGTTCCAGAATAAAAAGGCATAGCCACATAGGGGTGTTGGAGATGTTAGGCATGTCAGATCAATGCATTCTTGTTGTGCCACTGCCTAGCTTCAAGGTAACACTCCATCCCAGAACCCAATAGCTTCAAGGTAACACTCCATGCTGACCTGTAGCTAGTGGAACAGTGGATGGTGGAAATGAATGAGAGGCAGAATGAAGCAGCAATTTACAAGTAGATGGGGCATTTTTTGTAAATAAATAATTTTTAAAATAACTGGCTGGCAGCTCAGCTCAGTGACACCAAAGAGATTTGCAAACTTACGATGACAAATGGATAAAACAAAGTGTTGAAAATCCCTCTTTTCTTCCCTTGCTGGTCAAATGAATAGTTGATGGTGTCAGTTGTAACCAGATTCAGAACCTGCATCCTCTGACTGTAAATTACTGGCTTGTTAGTATTGAATTTCCATGTAAAATGGTGTTTGCAAATGTTTTTGAATTAAGGGAGAGTGCATTGGAACATTTAATAAAAATTAAACATCTTGCACTGGCAGATCACTAATCAGCAAAAGAATATGGGTTGGCAGTCTTTGTGCACCTAGAATTGCCAGTGATTTGAGTGGAAGGTGTTTTGCATGAAGTAGAGTCTGCAGCCCAAGAGGTGTTGGCTCAAAATTGCCTCCAAATGTAAGTTTTATTTGAAGCTTTTCAAAATCTTCTAGAAATCAGCAAATTTCTTTTTCCTTCTTGTTTTTCTTTCTGAGTAAATGGGAGTGGGAGGAGGGTTTATACACTGGCTTGTAGTCTTGGCAACCAAAGCATTAAGAATGTTATACTAGTGAATGTAGCCCAGCTACTAAATTGACTATAAACCAAAGCCTGATTCTGAGATATGATCTGTGTAAGTAACTTCCACAGACTTCCCTGGTGCAAGATCAGTACATTGCAGAGTAAAACAGAACCCTGTAGGGTTAGCACTATATCTTATCATTTGTTCCCATTGAAGGCTGGACACAGAAAGACTGCAAGCCCATATTCTTACCCTTCACATACACCTTTCATTAATTCACACCGATTTGAAAATGCCATTTTTCTTTGGCAATTCAAGATTAACAAATTAGTAACACACACTCATTGCATGTTAATAAAACTGGTTACAGCTAATGTCATTGGCTCACCCAGACAAATGAAACATGGAGCAAAGAAACCCAGTTCTGGAAAATGGAGTTCGATTCAGTTTTCCTAGGCAGTTTGGTTCAGATCAAATAACTTATTTTGACAGTCATTTCCCCAACAAAAGTGATTTTTGTTGGATTATTTAACACTTGGCCTTGTTTTGATTTTCTTTGTAAATATAATTGGTTTCCTTATCGAGAAACTTATGAGAACTAGATGAAAATCAGGAATCTGTTCCAGGAAAACACGAGTTGGAAACACAACCTCCTGTTTGGAATGCACCACTACTCAATGCATTCCATGTGGCCAGGGTAATGCAGCAGACATTGCTTCATGTACTACAGGATAGGGTGAACTGTTTCTTGTTTGAATCCTTTCAGATCAGAGTAAGCGATATAGGGAAGGGCATATTACAGCAAAGGTATGGTTTTAATTAGATCCAATGTAGTTAAATCTGACATTCAGCTGTTTTTTGCCAGCTGTGCCTTTTTAAGGAAGACCATTTAGGCAACAGATTTCATGTCTTTTTATTGTTTATTTAATATGACTTTAATCCAGAGCCCTTTTTTTTAAGACTAACTTTCTTTGTGTGCAGTTATGCAATTGCAAAAGACATGAAGAGCTTGTAAGTGCCCTTCCAGCTGTGCAAGGTTTATATTAGTGCAGCCGTTACATAATTTTGACAGATACATTATGTACACGTCTGCAGTTCCTGTGCAAAGCTCAGAAAGCCCATTTTAAAATGAAAAAAAAAAAAACCAACAAACCCTCTTTCTGTTCCTGGAAAAGCCAGAGTAATTACTTGTGTTTAATAGGTCAAGTTTGGGAGGCTTCTTAGCCAATTCTAAGCTTGCTGTAAGCTAATTAATTAATTAATTGTATTCAAGTAGCAGTTAGAGGCCCCAACCAAGATCACGGCCCCGTCGTGCTAGGCACTGTGCAAAAGTACTTACAGTCTCTGCTCCAAAGAATTGAAAATCAGAACAGACAAGACAGATGAAGGATGGATTATGATCCCCATTTTACAGATAAGGTGCTCAGATGTGGAGAGAGAAAGTGATTCACCAAAGGTCACATGAGAAGTCTGTGACAGAGCCAAGAACTGAACACAGATATCAGGAGCCCCAGCCCACTGCCTTAAGCACAAGACCAGGCTGAATTCTGATCTCACGCCAATGTAAGTCTGGAGGAACGCCTCTGAAGCCAATGGAGTCACTCCAGATTCATGCTGACGTAAGTTAGGTCAGACTCTGTCTTAAGATGTCTTGCAGAGACACATGCTAGCACATGTGTGTCACTCAAGTAGCCATGTAGTTTGCAGGACTGGTAACGACTCAGATTTCCAGATTCTCATTCTCTTTCTGTCCTGCAAGGCCACAGAGCAAAACCTCACTGCAGGCACAACTACTACATACTCCACCTGTACCCTCATTGGCGCCCAGTCCGGCACGGCGCTGAGCATCCTCAGCTCCCAGTACCGTCAGGCTCAGACTCTCACTGGCTTCTCCTGCTGCTGAGCTCCAACATCTTCTCTAGGCAGAGCTCCATGCAGGGGAAGGGAGGTTATTTTTAGTCGAAGTGCAGCCCTGCTTTGCTTTCCCACAACAGCCAACAGCAGGTTTTTCTCATAGGCTCAGATCCTCAAAGGTATTTAGGCACCTAAATAACTCTGAGGATCTGGGCCTTAAAGCCTGCGGCTCCTAGTAACGCCCGAGACTCCTGGCCCCTCAGCGACTCTCTCTCCCAGCCACAGCTCTCCTCGCCATGAAGAACTCATCATCATACAGGCCAGCTTTGCCCAGACAGGGCCCCATCCTGCAGTCCGCACTCATGTGAGCTGCCCCAGTGAAATCCGGAGCAGCTGTTACACGTGCGAAGTTATCAGAGACCACACAAGGAATGGAGTAATTGAAGATCAGGGGCCTGCTCCTGCTCCCATTGAATTCAATGAGAGTTTCATGGTTGGGTACTGAGGCGATGGAGCAGGAGTGGCCATCTCCCTGCCTATAGCAGATCGTGCCTTATCTTACCTTTTCCAGCACCTTGTCCAGGCTGGTTTTGACTCTCCAAAGAAGTGGTGCTTCCTCCCTGTTCCCTGGGGAGAGGATTCCACCCCTCTCTTTGCCAGGCCATCCTGGCTAGAGAACGACTGTTTCCCCAGTTGTAGCAGAACAGATCTTCAGGCTGGCTAAACATGATTCTTCCCATTGAAATGGGGTGTGTCCACTAGGAGGGAGTCCAGGGGCTTTGGAAAGCTAAAGGAATGATGGACTGGAGGGGAAGCTGATCTCTGGAGGAGACATGGGAACACTGTAGGTAAAATAGGGAGGAACTTGGAAAGAACAGTTCAGTCTTCAGTAGGACCCCAGCGCTGGAGCAGGGAGAAACCTCGAGCAGCAGCTTGTGCTCTCCTGCCATTTGGTTTTAATTCATGATGATTGGATTTTTAATCTAAATTAATGATTGACCTCAGCTCGGCCTGCAGGGAGAGTCTGATCCTGCAGTAAAAGAGAGCGCGAAGCAGGGGGTGTGCCTCGCTGACTGGGCCAGCGAGGCTGGACAGAGGGTTCCTGGCAGAGCTGTGTCTGGTGTCCAAAGGCTGGACCACAGCCTGGCATTTCTCTGTCCCCAGAACTGGCCCTTGGAAGAAGCACATGATTTTCAGGTTATGTCCCATTCCCTGACCTGCAAACACAGGCAGCAGTAGAGGTGATATGGGAAAATCATGCAAAAGTGAGCCCCGAGTGACCCAGGAGAGCTTTCCTCCCTGCTCCCTGGTGTGGGGTTCCCTGGGTATGCTGCTTAGTGTTACTTATACCTGGCAGATTAGCAAAGGATGAAAAAATACTGGGGTGGGAGAAAGGAAAAGTCCATTGCACCATCACTGATCCTTGTCTTGCAAACAGATTATCCTTCCACCCCACCAGTTCTCACACGCAGAGGGGACCTCTGCTCAGGGCCGACGAGGGGCGGGGGGAACGGCCTGGCGGTCCGGAAGGGGGCCCGGGGCCCGGCTTCATCGGCCCTGTTTAGCCAGCCTGCCCTTGCTGGGGGGCCTGAAAAATTTTTTCACCAGGGCCCTATCCCGTTCTCGGCGGCCCTGCCTCTGCTCACAGCTCTCCCCTGGTACCTGCAGCCTGTTTATACCTTCCTGCTTGGTCCAAGAGCTCTCCGAGGGGCCAGGGAAGGAGCATGCTGGAAGGAGCCTGGCCAGAAGGCAAAGGGGGCAGGTGGGTAGAAAGTGCTATTAGCACTGTCTGCCCCCACCCCCTAGAAGAGGATCCCTCCTGCCCTGTGGGAACCCCTTGAGAAGGAGATCCAGGGGTAGCAGCCAGAGGTGGAAGCCCTGGCAGTGACCTATGGGTACCAACCTCCCTGGTTGTAACCTCATACCCCGCCCCGTGGAGAAGAATCCTCCCCTAACAGAGACCTCCACCCCATTAAAAGGAAGAGATACGATGGGGAAGGGCGGAGCTAGACTGGAGAGAGTTCAGTGTCTGTGAGATGAGTTTCCCTGTATAACTGTAGCAGCTGGGAGAGGCTTGAACTCACTGCCCCCGGACCGGTCCATCAAGGCAGGGCCATTCTCAATACAGGGTCTGGCAGAGCACTTCCGGGGCCTGGCGAGACCTAGCTACCTGGCCCTCTCCTGAGTGGCTGGGCGGGGTGCTCAGGGCTCGTAGGCTGGGAAGAGCATTGACATCTTTGCCCGTCTGTTTTGCACCGCAGGGTTTGAAACACCGATCGCTCAGGCGCCTGGTGCTTTGTGCTGGGCCCCTTGCACAGAGGAAGAAAATAAACTTAGCACTTCCCCTGGGTGCCTTGCCCACCCCCATCAGGTAGCCCCTTTGCAGTGAAGCAGGTGCTGCTGGCTACTCGCACCACTGCACTCCCCTGCCCCTCCAGCTGGCCTTTCCACTGCCAAGCCTCTGACTAGCAAACCTGGTGCTGAGCCGTCAGTGCCAGGGAAGAGGCCGAACGATCCCTGCCGTGTAGATTGGCCTTGCAACAGCGACCGAAGGACTGCGCCCCAGCACTCGTGGACACCGTTTCTCTGTAACTCGAAGTGCAGCCTCAAATTACCGTTGTCATGTACCTTCTCCTGTGTCGCCAGCTCACTAAGCCTTCCACTCCCACCCCTACTTCCCACCCATGATGGACTTCTCAGTCCAGAGCAAAGAGTACCCGAGCAACAGCAATATACGTCCTTGCTGGTTACATAGCTTGGATCCAGACCTGCGAGTCTCTACGCCTCGTAAAACAATCAAGCTGAGCTTTTACAGTTATTAAATTGTCTGCCTTCCCCCCATGCAACTGGGGCTGGGATTAAGTCATCAGGAAACATGTTACACGAACGGAAAGTAAAGCACCTAGGTCCAGTGAGCCAGATTCTGCGCTGATTTACACTGTGCAACTCCACAGCAGCCAAGGGCCATGGGCAGGGCACATAGGAGTGCAGGATTTTGCCCAGTGACATCTGATGGCAAGGCTCTTATGGGATTTAGCTAGATCTGGAGAGCCAGCATCTTCTTGTATGAAGCTCTCCTGACTTACGCAGCCACGTCTGCTAAAAAACATTCCCATGTCTCTGAAATTTTATATCATGCAGGGTAAAAAGGAAGCTAACCCCATCTAACTCACTATCAGTATATGATGTGGAGACTGCAAAAGTAGGCACAGTGGGAGCTGACTTCCTCCTGGATTGGGAAAAGTTTTAGCTCCTTTCTGATGGCATCAGAAAAGTATTTCCCCATAGATTGCTGAGAAGTTTCACATGTGCCCTAGAACTTCAATGTTGTGACAATTCCAGTATCTGGACAAGACAGCAGAGCTGACAAGAATAACATGTATTGGCAGAGAGGTGCAGGCGCCCTGGGTAGGACAGCAGAGATCAGAGGGTGCTGCAGGTCAGGATAGAACTGCACTGGGGGGGGGCACTGGGGGAGGCAGTGGGGAGTCCTAGAACTGGAATAGGAGGGGGAACTTCATGTCACATTTGAGGGGCACTGGCAATGTTGCTGGGGGCTACCCTGCCTAGAGAGTCATGGAAACATTCAAGTCAGGCTTGACATGAGCGGGCAGAGTTGTGCAGGGATCAGGGCTGAAACAGCAGAGGCCGTTGTGGGTCAGACTGAGAAATGCAGGTGGAGTTGGGGGGTAGGGCAGAGGGGGACTGGAGTAGAGGGGTGCTGTAGGTTATGGCTGCGTGGGGAAGCTTTCTCACAAAAGTGGGTCTGGCTCTAGCCTTCACAAGCAGCAAATTTACACCAAGAAAAGAATTGGTGGCCCATAGAAATTGGAGATGTTTAAACCCAATTAGCTCATCCCGTCCATCCCATTGCCAGTGCAGGATTCCTCCCTGCAATACATCTTCTAGTGCATTATCCAACCTAGATTTAAAGGTGCCAGCCAGGTGATGGGGCTCCCACCACTGGCATCAGCAGACTATTCTGCAGACTGATACATCTCACTGCCAAGAGGTTTTGATGCATTTGAGCTAAAATTTTCAATTCCTTTGTTTCATCCCATTACTCCTAATTCACCCCCACCCCCTCCTACATACCATTCTTAACAAGTCCTCTCCCCAGGGGTGCTTTACAGGATACAAGTATCTGTACATGGTTAGCCCTCACTTAGCCAAGTGATTCATACTTTGCTCTCTTAACCTTCCCTTCTAAATCATTCCCATCTGCCCCCTAATTAGTCATTCTTGCTTTTCTCCAATCTCCTTCTAATTCACCAATATTTTGCTAGGGCCGAGGTGCCCAGAACTGTGAGCCATGTTTCAGGAGTGCTTTCTCCAGAATCCTAGAGCACAACCAACATCTCCTCTATGCCACATGATGGGAGGTCTCAACTCATGCAGCCCCAACTCAAATTGACCCTTTCCACTGCTTATATTGCATTGCAGGTTTGTATCCCAGGTGCTTCCTCTGCAGGCCCTCATGGCTGCATTCCGGTGGCTCCCTTCCACTGAATATTTGGTTCAGAGCATTTTCCCTTGACATATGAACCTTCCTTTGTTATTTCCTGCCTGTTTCTAGCCTGTCTAGCCCCATTTTGTAATGTCTCTGTCCTCACTGGTGTTTGCACCACTGGGCTCACTCATGTTGGTAACATCTGTGAATTTCATTAAGGTGTTACGTGTCTCCTCTTCCAGATAAAGAATGTCGATCTTACCCAATTCCAGACCTAACACCAACTCCTGTGACACTGCACTGGAGGCCTCTCAAACTCCAGACGTTGCTGCTTATCATCACCTTTTGTTTATGATCCACTAGCCCTGACACTGCTCACTTCCAAGCCAACTGGAAGAAATTATGCAAGACACTAGCAAACCCGTTGCTAAAAGCCAGACATGAGACACCTACCATGCCGCCTTCCAGCCACACTCACTTTCCAATTTTGTCAAAAGTCAATTTTTTTTGAAGCCAGCCAGCAGATCTGGCAAGATTTGTTCTGAAAAAAAGTTATCACAGTCCATTAGAAAAGAAAAAATCAAAGAAATCATAAAATCATCAGGCTATTGCAACATAACCTCCCCCCACACCTCTTTGAAACATAAAAAGCCATTCCCATGCCATATTCATTTGTTTCACTATGAAAAATAAAAAATGTTCCTTTGGCACTTTTGAGTGTAACTGTGCAGAAGCTGTACGTTGTTAAGTTTGCTCTATACATCTTCCTTTCCCCAAATCATTCTATTTCTGTAATGTGTCCACCTAGCCTTTAAATGTCTATGCTATTCCTTCTGGCCTTACAAAGATCTCTATCCAAAAAGTGAAATACTAAAAGGTAACCACTTATACAAAGAAGTAAATTAGAAGCTGGTAAACTGCATGCATGTGAGAACAGTAATTCTTAGCATTTTTATAATACTTACATAGTATTTGTAACCATCAAAGAGCTGTACAACTATGTTAATGCTGTGTGGTAGGTTTTATCCCCAGATGGGAAAACTGAGACAGAAAGACTAACTGATTTGCTCAAGGCCAAAGGGCTGGAGAGCATCAGCACTAGGATTAGAATTCAGGAGGTCCCGTCCTGTGCTCATAGTAAAGTTTATGCTCCTGGAGTCTTAAAACAAACCATTAAACCAGTTCCTAAGAGCTCTAAAAAAATGTTGCTAAGATACATTGTGGTTCAGCTGCTATTTCATTCCTATGTTTTCCTTAGTGGAGTAGAGTATTTTGTGCTTCTTTGGTGTCACAGAGTGCTCACAGTCAGACTCCAAAGTTCCACATGACAAATGAGTGACAGGTCTCGACAACCATGATCTGCCTTGCCTCAAATCTATCGAAGCCAAAGAAAGAATGGACGGTTATTCCAATGATTCAGTCAAAAGGCCGACAGTGTTTGCTCTATGCTGATTTCCTTATAACGTCAAGCTATCGCTCAGCGATGTAACAGGGCTGCAGTTTCAGGGCTTGACAGTGGCAAATCCCTCATCAGTTTCTACCTTCTCTCCACCCGATTTCACAAATATTTACCCCACATGGAGATTTCTCACCTTACCACTGGGGTCAGTTCTTCAGCTGGTGTCGATCAGTGTTGCTTCACTGAAGTCAAAGGAGTTGTTACAATTTACACCCAAGGAGGGCCTGACCCACAATGTAATGAATGCCTGTTTACTATATTCTTGCAAAAGTTACCCTGAGGACCTGCATAGTCCCACAAGCATGGGATGATATTGGTCTCGTTGCTTGCGATTTTTAAATTCAGGATGCACAGGACGCATGCTGTAAAGGCCATGCTTCCACAGGCCAATATTTGCCAGCCATTAGAAGCCACAGCTTGATCAGTGCTGAGAAGTTAAACAGTAAGTACACGCTGAATACGCAGCCTGATAGCTTTTCCTATATGTTAAGTCCAAGAGCACACCCCAATTGGAAAACTGTAACTAGAAGTCAAATTAGAACTAAAATGCTTCAACAACTAACTTTTAAAATTGTTTTTAACTGATAAAAACTGAAAAATACTTTGGACATTAATTTAACCCCCCAAAATATACCGCTGGAAAATTAGCCAAAATAGACATTGAGTTTACTGAGAGAAAAACAAACACCAAAACCTAGAAGCCTTGTATAACCTATTTGTGCATTGCTTAGATGTGACAATTGAGGACATATTAAAAGTTAATCAGCACTTTATGAATGAACCTGGCATGAACTTCATTTAGTTAGAAGAAACTGGAGTCTTCTAATGTTCTCTCAGGGTTTTCATGGGCTCATCTAGGAACAGATATTACTGTGCATCTCACTCCCTTCTCCCACGCTGCAGCAATGAATTATATTGTTTCAGCCATTACAATCAGAAGTGAAAGTATTTAATTTATTTGATTTCTTGGGCCAGGCTAGTCTGCTCCTGTGGTGTGAAGCTGTGGAAATATTCATGTGGGTTTTTTTGGGGAAAACAGGTCAACATGTATCAGCTGACCATCAAATGTCCAGAACACCAGACATGTTCTCCCCCAGCTGAAGTGAGGCAGGGTTAGGTCTGGCCATGAGTGGAAAGTTTCACGCCACGTGAGACAGGCCCCCTTATATCTTGACCACCATCCTTCTAAGTGGGGAGTAGCGGCTGACGCTCCCTTGGGGACTCACCCCCTGCCCTCTCCCTACAAAAGCATGCAGAGAGCCCTGGCTGAGTGCCACACATATGGGCTCCCACGCCATGCCCCTGCCCACGTCCATTCTGTGGGACCTCCACATCCACAGAGGGGAGGGGTCAGGGTGGGAGGCAGCCGGATTTGCCTCTACAGGCAGGTTCCTTTGTCTATTCTCATTTATACACTGAAACATACGGGGTTGCTTTGTTGTGAGGGGGCAGAATGGATGGCCCCGCTCCTGCAATTTGCTCTGCTTCTGTTTGATTTAATCTCTAATCTAAAGTAATTCTAGGCTCGAAGACTCATTATTTATGTGATTTGGAAAATCAATATAATTTTTAATAATAAAATCATACGAGGCAAAGGCACAGAAATTCCAAATCATTCATTCTCTGTCCTTTAGAGTCTATTCTGTCACATGCACACGCACAGGTCACTTTGCTGTTTCTTTTCATGCTGACAGCTGTACAAGGGAAATTTTTAAAAAGCGAAGCATAAAAAGGCAGCAAATCCTCCCTGAGAAATAACTGCCAACTCTACGTAAAAGCAGCAAGAGCAGCTAATTAAAAAGCCCTGGTGCAGAAGTAGATCCCTAATCAGTGAGGGCGAAGGAAGGCTTACACAGGTATGGAGCAACTTCAACTTCCATGGCAACCAAGCAGAGCTCTGCCATTATCTTACGCTGCAGTAATTCTTGTAGGATCAACTGCTTTCCCCTCCCCCTCTGCTCCCACCACCCTTTCAGTCTGCAGCCAAGGCCTGCAGTATTCCTGCAGGCAGCACTCACGCTGGACCAGAGCAGCTATACTGATGTAGGTGGGGTTACACTGATGCACAGGAGAATGCAGCGCTTCTTGGGTGGGGAGGGGTGTTTGCCTGAGTAATGATTTGTGGACCGCCTGCTCCCCTACATGCCCGTGGCCTTCAATCTGGATAGGAGGCATACAGGGGAGACAGCCATCCGTGCAGCATGCTTTTCCCTCCCCCTCAATGGACGCCCCTCTCCAGGCTGCTGGCTCCTTGGAGTTGGAAGGGACATTGCAGGTAGCTGGGTTCTCCTGGGTTATTCACCTCCCACCAGACCTGCCGGGGGAACACGTGGAAGTCTCTACACAGTCAGTCCTGACAGAAGCTGGTTCCCCTCACACTGCTGAGTAAAAGAGAAACAGAAGCAACATATAACCCTTTGTAGCTTTCCTAGAACTGTATTAGCTTAGAAAGACACTAGATTTCTAATATTTAAATGTATCCAATATTGCAGCAAATAAAAATGTTACAGGATGGACAACACCCTCCTGCACACCAATATCCACCAGAGAGGAAAAGATGGCCTGTCATTAAGGTACTGGAATGGGACTCTGGAGATCTTCTGGGGTTCAGTTATCAACTCTGCCACTGACTTCCAGTGGGACTTTGGACAAGTCACTTCATCTCTTTGTGTCTCAATTCCCCAACTGTAAAAGGAGGACAACACCACTTCCTTTCTCCCACTGACTGTGTGTCTGGTTCCTTTAGATTTTAAGCTCTTCAGGACACAGACTTTCTGTTCGTATGTGTCTGTGCAGTGCCAAGCATAACAGGAGCCTTCCTTTGGTTGAGGCCAGTTGGGGCTACTACCATCTAAATAAATAATGACAACATGGGTGCTGAGTTGTGTCTGTAAACAAAATGCTATAATAAGAACTGTCATTCAGTTGCCACCCATTTTTTAAATCAACCCACACATTTTTTTAGATTAATTAGCTTTATTTAGGAAATAAATAAACAGCATGAAAATATGGATGGCTGATGTAAAGACTCCTCTTTCTAAAATTACACAGATAATAACAAAGAGTAATTTTTTTCCCCACATACTACTTCACAGTGGTCATATGGACTGATATTATAGGCAAAATACTTTCCCGCCCCTAAAAAACATTTTTAACATGCTTTAAAATATTAAGCCTAGGAAAGAGAGAAAGAGACAGAACACCCAACTCCTTCATAAGCAAGCCTATTCCGTTATTTGTCTGTAGTTTTTGGAAATGTGATATTTCATTACAACTAATTATTGAAAAGGGCACTGTCGAGATAAAAACAAGGGATTTGAAAAATCCACCCTGGGTCAGGAAAAACACTTTAGATTATTAAGAGTAAAAGGACTTTTCACCATTTTTGCTGCATGTCTAACTACGGTTTGTATTTCAGCTTGCACAATAAAAGCAGACTAAGAGTTTCACCTGCTTCTCGCGAATCAGACTCCGCACTGGGGGATTTGGGAAAATATTTAACCCTGTTCCTGGAAGCGGATCTAATTCAGGATTGGGGGCTATATTATGAACTCTGTGCCCTTCTGCTGCCCAAGCTCACATGTTAGGGGGCTGACAGTATCTCTTTAAATATTTTGGTTTGCATCTGAATTATCTGATAACCATTTTCTGCAAGGAGTGAATTTTAAAATAAATTTATATAAAAAGTAAATGGCTCAGATTTTCCTCACAATATTAACACAAGTTGTTTTTAATTACAAATCAGCGCTACTTTTTCTTCCACCCTTCTGCCACGTTCCTAAGCACTACCAAAAATTCCGCACTTATAGGTAGTATTTTAAAGTCCATATTTTAAAATAATCATGTCAGCCAGACTCAGTCCTTATAAATCCCATGTAACACAGTGCTGCTGGTTTACTGTGAATGAAACAGGCTATTCCACAGTGGCTCCAGAATGTCTTTTATTGTAAACTTCAAGTCTTGAAGCCCTTTAATTTACTGATTTCTCTGTGGAACTGATTCACAAGATTAACTGATAAATGCATGACAACTTCCAAGCATCCCAAGTGCAGAGATGCTACTTACCACGTGTAACGTGTTACAGAGAAGTGGAGGTTGCAAAGAGATTCCATAGGAATACTCACTGGAGTGTTTTAAAGGCTATAGTCTGATGTGCTTGGCAGTTTGTTTTCTATACTCTGTTCAAAGATCTATTGTTCTCTTAACAAACATTTATAACTCCTGTCAGTGACAAAGGCAATTATGACCCTACATCTAGGAGTGCAGTTCATACGATTATATAATTGTCGGGCTGGAAGGGACCTCGAGGAGTCATCTAGTTCAACCCCCCCGGGCTGAGGGAGGACTAAGTATAGCTAGACCACTCCTGATAGAAGTTTGTCTAACATGGTCTTAAATACCTCCAAGAACAGGAATTCTACATCCTCCCCAGTAACCTATTCCAGTGCTTAACTATCCTTCATCCTCCTTCACTTCACTAATACTGTAAATAATGCACTGTCCATTAAGGCTTATTACACTGCTCTTTACGGCGCTTGAGTGGAAACTTGACTTGCAGAGTTCAGAGGCAACAGCAACAGAAAAGATCCATTAGTTTAACTATAGTCCAGTCTCCTGCCTGTGCCAAATTGTTCACTAGAAGATATTGGTAAATGCTAGTTTCCCATGTCCCAAGCAATGGGACTTTGATATGCTTCTCTTTCTGCTTTGTGGCACAATTTCCTCTCATTCTTTGAAGATTTCAGAATCATTGGCAGATCTTTGGAATTACACTTCAGTATTCCAACATTTTCCTTCACAATTCCTGTCCGTTGGATTTCCCATGAAAGAGGGTTAAATGATGTCAGAAAGATTTTTGCAACACTTCTGACCTATATGGTAAAAATTAATTCCCACAGCCCCATGGATGTAACAGGAGTGCACTGCAGTACCAAGCAGAGACTCCTTTGCTGTGACACCAAGAGGGTCGCTTGCAGTATTTGGGCTTTCAAATAATTTGACAGGGACATGAGTTACCACTGCAATCTTGTGAGTTACAGCATCGATCCAAAAATAATTCACTGCTCTTCAACCTATTGGAGAATTGCAGTCCCTCGCCTTCTCTTCCTCATCTTACATGGAATTGTCTTCTCTGTTTTCCTGGCTAATTGCTACCATGTAGTCATTCTTCTTCCATCAGTGATGTTTTGCTCCCTCACTCTATTCTTCTCAGTGTCCATTTTATAGTTTGCTCTCAGCAGGGAGTAACTGTAGCTCTGAGAGGGTCTGTGAACCCACGACAGGATTTAATCAGCGGTTAAAGTGTATTGGGTTCAAAATCCTCTCAGTAGTCCACCAGGGCTAAACTTAAACACATGAGTAACTTTACTCATGTGAGAACTCCCATAGACTTCAAAGGGGCTATTCATGTGTAAAGTTACTCACATGCATAAGTACTGGCATAAGTCCCAAGTGCTTAGACACTATAGTGATCGGTGCTACAGAAAACCCTAAGATAAACAGGCTGCAATGCCAGCATGGTTTTGGCTGAAAGTTCAGGAACTCATGCAACAAAAGCAAAAAGAATTGCACTGAATCCACCCAGAATGGCCCGTAAGAAGGGAAAGCAGGTGATGATGAGGCTATGAGGTTAGGGGAGCAGGGATGGAGAAAGAATGGGGTAGAGACAAAGGGAGTGTTTGTAAGTTTCTCTTTGGGATAAAGGGTTGTATTTCAACCCTACATACATATTATATAATAGCTGCCAGCCTTCCCAGCTTTACAATTTTTGTTATTCATTCCTTAGCTTTATTTAAAAAAATAAATGCCACAAACTTTTCTAGTGAACATTTTCACTGCAACATTGTAAAAATTACTGTGACCCAGAGGAAGGTCCCACCATCAGAGCACATTAAAAAATAGAGAAAAAAGATAAAATAAATAAATATTGTATAATAAAGTCACTGGAGTTTCAGAAAGTGATTGAGCACTTAAAAACCCCCACAGACACAATGTATCTGCTGCTTGAACTAGTGGATGTGGGGTTCTTGATGCAAGTAGGACTGTGTTGAGGGTCACAATGGGAACTCCCTCTTCTCACCTACTAGAATCAAGCTCCTCCCTTTAGTAAGAGCAAAGACGTACTCACAGGATGCAACATCATGATTCATATGACACAATAAAATCTGGCTGAACTCAACAATCACATGGCTAATGTGCAAGAATATTTATACAGTGTATAAAATAAACACCAAAATCATATCATACAGTGCAAGGAATTCAGGTTATGAACATTCAGCCACAACCCACTGCTTTCAAAGTTACACACCCATTTATGCTAGCTGATGCGTGTGTCTCTGTGTGTGACTGACTGGAAAATCTGAATCCCAATGCAATGACAGACAGAATACAAATCCTTGGGGAGGGTACAGCATACTCATTTCTCTACAAAGGGTGCAGAGTTAAGGCTCAGCCTTCATCCCTTTCTTTCCAGAAGTTGGGCAATCACAGGCGCACGAGAAAGGAGCAGGGACTATGCTCTACCAGGAATCTGGCCAGCCCCTTGGACATGTGTGGAGAGAAAGGGGTGGGCAGGGGGGAAGAAGCAGCATGCTCCTTCTACCATCCCCACACGTGCACCTGTGCTGGGACTGACTAGAATCTGTCTCTCAGTTTGGAACTTAAGAGTATCAACTGGGTTTTTTTAAAACACTATTTTGATCATTTTCTACAACATACCACTTGCACTGGTGGCATGAGGCAATGTGCCTAGGACACTATGGAGAAAGTAAACACAATGGGTAGATCTGCAGCTGGTGTAGATGACGTCAGTGGAGCTGCAGGATCTGACTCACTGGATTTTGTGTGAGCATGAAAATACACACAAGGATTCAAGCTAAAGGCTCTCCCTAGACAGACTTTGCATGGGTGTATTGGCAAGTACCCTCATTCCAGGGTTTATGAATTTGTTTCTATAATACACTTAAGGAAAAGTGTGTCTTCTCTGACATAGGCATATTTGGGTGACTGTAATTTGCACAAAGGGAGGAACATGGGACAGCCACTTGCAACATTCATGTCGCTCACTGGCCTTTGAAATGAAGCAGAAGTCAGATCTGGACGAAAAGCATCAATTACATGCTCTCTGTTGTTTTGGTCAAGCATCATAAATGTGACCTGAAAAATAATTGAGGGAAGACAGGAACAATAATAATTTCTTGCATTTCAAAACAAACAAACAAAAATCAAAGACACAAAAGCATTCGGACTCTGTGCATTTTGACAAGTGCAAATGTGCTGCAAAAAACAGCTGGATGCTCTATCGAAAACTAAATGCAAACTAAAACGAATGTTTCCCAGCTGGCAAGGTCAGCAAATGAGAACAAGGGAGATTACAATGGTTCCCAGATCAAATGTTTAAAACTTTGCCACTTGTAAAATAAAAGGAAGTAAAAAATTCTGTCTAGATGGAGAATTACAGGATGCAAAAACTTTCCTTCTCCCCCCTCTCCTGACAATATGAACAATAACCCATGAGTTTTGTTAAGACTGTTAAAGTAACTCTATTATTGTGGTTTGGATTTGAACTAGACAGCTCAACTTGCTGTCTAGGAGGGATGAACAAAGTAAACAGTCTAGAATTTCCCCTGCTCATTATTACTTTTATTAACTTACTGTCATTTAGCTTGAAATATAAAATATAAAAACACTTTTTAAAAGTGATATGAATTCTGAACGTTTATTCATTATTCTCTTTGGCTGGTTGGTTGGCACTATGGCTATTTATATGACAGGCTTACAGAACTATTGCTACATCAGAGTCGATGTTAAAACAGGGATCAGAACCTCATTAAACTTTTTCTCTCTTTCCTTTATTATTGTTGCTGATCTTCAAGCTATCTATGCAACTCGGGAAAATAAGATACAGAGTAGGTAAGGGACGTGCCCAAGATCACCCAAGGGAGTTTATGGCACAGATGGAAACAGAAAACAGATCTCCTGACTCCAACCCCTGTGCTTTAGCCACTTCCTGTACTATTTAGATATATGGAGATATAGAAATGATAATGATACACTTTGGCTTAATCACAGACAAAGCTTTAGATATAACAAACCCAGAGTTTCAAGATATATTTGAGATTCTGGGTTCTTGCAAATGTTACAGAGCAGAAGCATGAAATCTCAATAAGAGCAAATCTTTGAGTACAATCCCAGTCTGTTTTAAGCTGAATTCTGCCCCTGGATTAGAGCATGGCTTGTCGTGATAGGAGAGGGGAATGAAGCAATGCTTCAGCTCCACTGAACTCAGTGGAAAGACTTTGCCTGACATCTGTGGGAACTTCTAATGTGGGATCAGATGTGAAGGCTGCTTTACCCTTATGTTCTATGCAGCAGAAAAAAAGCTGATATACCCCACAGCAGAAAAACCGGCAAAGGGGAATTAAGCATCTCAGCATTATGAACAAGAGAAGTATGTTCTTTTTACCTTGTGTTTGAAAGGCCATGGAAGCAAAGCATCATACTCCCCTTTCATGACAACAAAGAAGAGAGAAACATGTGTTCCTTTCCCTGTTCCGTCGCCATTCAGATAAATCCTCAGACAGACTTTGTAGCCATATTTCGCAGTGTAGAAAGCTGAAAATTAGAACTTGTGGTTAGTCAGGCCAGAGCCTACCAACAGACTCTGAAAATATCTGTATTCCTAGGCTCTCACATATGCAAAAGGGTTAAAATGCAACAGATGCTGTGAGAGCAGGGTGATGAGCATGGCAGACTAAATAGAATACCCTGTGGATTTCCAGCTGCAAGCACTGAAGGTCCAGTCCTTTTAATGACTCATAGGTTGTAATTACCCACAAGAGCGTGTTTTATCTAATCACTTCATTTCCTGGGGAGAATGACTGCAGTGGCCACTCAAGGCATTCTCGGAGTGACATCAAATGACTTCACTTGGGATGAAACAATGCAGATCCAGCAGATGTCACTAGCAGCAGTTAGAGGGCAAATAAACTGACATGAAAGCCATGTACAGCAAACAGCGCAGCAACACAAGAACTTGTGGGCAACATCAGGCTGCACAGCGTGTGTTTCACAACCACTTCTTAGATACTTTATTTGACGACATCAAATCCAGCACTGTCCATATTATTATTACCCTTTTATTTTCTGAACTAAATACTTCTACTGGGCTAGAGTGTCCTTTTATAAATAATGTCTTAGATCTGGGCACTATTTTAAAGAATCACTGGTCAAAAGAGCAGATAGGAGCATCACTCCTGAGGCATTGCTGGGTTTTCAAAAGCTGGATTTTACTAGTGTGTGTATACTTGATGTTTTTTACCTGGAGAAAACAAACTGACTCCTCTTCCAGTCACAGAGTCATGGTACTTTCTGTTGACATCTGTAATTTTCCATAAAAAGACTCCATCATAGGATGCTTGTTCGAAAGACTGGAGGCGCTTATGGAGTTTGCTCAGGCCTGCATCTTTCTGTGTCAGACATCGGTGCAGCTCTGTAATCTGAAAAAAAACCCAATCCCTGTTCAAACCCACTCTGTTGTCTCTACAGGACCTTCTGCTACAGAGGCAGTTCAATAATGCAAGGACTCTCACCTGTGCCCTCACACTATGGAGAGCTGTGTGTGTGAGTGAGCTTTTAAAAACACCTTGATAAGTAATTTTTAAAATGCACAATGTTGGCTTAAGAGGATCGTACTGTATCTGATTCAAGGTGCCTTGCTCTCTTATGACCTGAATCCAAGAAATGCTGAGCACCCATAATTCTCCATACCTTTTAGGTGCCTAAACATGGGTTTAGAGGTCTACTTTAGAAACCAAGGTTTGAAAACTTTACCAAAGCTATAGATGGAGTTTTGGAGATAGAATTAGAACTCAAGAGTTCCTGGCTCCCACTCCTGTGTTTGGACCATGCCTACCCACCCTCCATGATTTTTGTGCATATGTACTAACTACACAAACTGTACACAGACACAAAGTCATAATAAATGTTTACCTTCAATTCCAGGCTTTGTATTACATCTTGATCAACTCCACTCTTCCTCCGAAAGGCTGCGATCTCTAGGTTAGAGGTCTCCACCTCCTTGTTGAGCACCGCCACAATATTCTCAAACACGTGCAACTTGTTTTCCAGCTCAGAAATCACTTTCTCCCTTACAAGCCGTTGCAGAATTGACTCTTCCTCACAAACAGATGAGCCAGGAAAACAGTCCACTTCCAGATCTCCACTGACTTCCAGAGCCCCTTGGAGCTGGAGATCGGAGACTTTTCTTTCCAAACCCTTCACTTTAGACTCTGCTGTGGCTAAGTGTGGGATGATGCCATTTGTAGCTCCACCAGCAGGGCACAAACTAGCCCTCAGTTGCTTTATATGCTGCAGCAGCATCATTAAGTGGGTCCCCACTGCAGACTTTTCATGCTCTTTTGTCTTCTCTTTGCTGCCCTATTGGGAGGAGAAGACGCTGTCATTGAACTAAAGTAAATGACTTAGGGCCAAATCCTCATTCAGCCTTTAGTCAGGCAAAACGCCCATCAACTTCATGGGAGTTGGGAGATAAACCTAAGTAAGGCCTTCAGGATACGGGCCTGACTCCATAGCACCAGACTTCAAAGGGGAGCAACCGGCTGCCTAGCTCCTGGGCGGTTGTGTGTGTGTATGACATGTACGTATGCTACATTCACAAGAAAACAGTTGTTCAAAATCCCTCCACTTAACAAGGTGCCATGCAAATAAACAGCTAGATTCTCAAGTCGATCAATATTTAACACACGCACTGCACACAAAATATATGAGACGTATCTATTTACAAGGCAGTACGAGCACACTGAAATCCAAAGCAGATTTTAGAAACCAGTTAAGGCTGTGGGGTTGCACAGTTACCTTGCAGAGACTGTTTGATACATGGCAGAATATCAAACCTGATATAGCTGTAGAAGTATAATTACAGAACCGTCCCATTTAATCTGAGCGGAAGATACACTGCAGGGGAAAAAGTGTCCCCAGCTGAATTTCACTCCTATGAATTGTGACAGTCAAAATCCAGTTCCACACCCTTCCCTTCTTTTTTGCCAGGAGAGGTTAAGTTTTATCCCTTTACCAAAAAAAACAAAACAAAACAAAACCAACCAAATGACGCCATCCTTGGTTTAACGCCTTGGCTGGTTCATGCCAGCAGCTGGAGTGTAGAGACTGTACATTACTGGAGACCTTCCAGAATAGGAGCAGGCAGCATTTTACTCACCCTAAATGAACAGCCGATCTCAGAAAACCGACAACCGTCTTTGCTGTTCAATGGTGTTGAATGGTTCTGTTAAAAAGAGCCACAAAATAATAAGTACCAATTTCAAGGGTTTAATTATTTACTACAATCCACTAGTCCAGTTCCTCAGTTGGTGTAAATCAGGGTAGTTCCATTGAACCTCACTGAGGGTCTGGCCCCACCCTGTATAGCAACACCAAAGGTAATTCATTTAGATACTGCCGGACAAATCACCAAGTCCTGACCTGATGACCAAGTGATTTTGTCATGCACTGCCATGTGTGAGGCCTGGTTCCATCTCTAGTCACCAGTGTCCTGACATTTGAGCAGGTGGGATTGCGACCACAGCCAAGGTCATATCTAGCCCAGGCTGACAGTAATGATATTCTGTTGTGGATGCCTGTAGCAATGGCTTCTTAAGCAATGTTGATTTTATATATCACTATGAAGGGCCACTTTCTGCAGCACTCAAACCTGGGAAATCCACTAACACATGGGGCAAGAGGGATGGTGGTGGATTGCCCCCAAGACAGACTTGCGTGCAGTCAAGTGCCTATTCAAGCCCTACGTGCTGTAAACACACTAAAAACAAAACAAGGATAAATATCCTTAATACAAATACAAAGACTCCCACCCAAGTCTCAGTATAACACAGACCCTAAAATAATACAATATAATAAAACCACAATCATCAGCAGGTGACAACTCCTGTATAACACACACACACCATATTACAGAAGCCCACCACAAAGAATAAGACCTCACGCCCAGTAACCCCAAATCCTTCACTTCGCTGTTCCCAGAGAAGTACAGAGGAGGAGTGTGCCTTGCAACACACTCTAAAGCAGGGGTCTATGGGAGCAGAGTCAGGACCCCAGACCAGCAGCAGGCTGAATGGGGCCGGCAGCCGGGACCCTGGCTGGCAGGAGCCAGCGGACAGAACCCCAGACCGGCAGCGGGCTGAGCCCCCGGCCCTGCTCAGCCCGCCGCTGGTCTGGGGTCCCGCCGCACTCAGCCCACTGCCAGTCTGGGGTTCTGGCTGCCAGCCCCTTGCCAGCTGGGGTCCCGGCCGCAGCCCGCTCAGCCTGCTACCAGCCGAGGTGAATGGAACCCCAGGCCTACAGCGGGCTGAGCAGGCCAGCGGCGTAAGATCAGCATTTGAATTTAATTTTAAATGAAGCTTCTTAAACATTTTGAAAACCTTGTTTACTTTACACACAACAGTAGTTTAGTTATATAATATATAGACTTATAGAGAGAGACCTTCTAAAAAACGTTAAAATGTATGACTGGCACGCAAAACCTTAAGTTAAAGTGAATAAATGGAGACTCGGCACAGCACTTCTGAAAGGTTGCCGACCCCTGCTCTAAAGGGTGCCCCATTCTCTATCACACCAAGGGGTCTGAGATTAGAATCCAGCCCTCTCCCTCTGCATGCAAAGGTACATGTCTTTTTAAGAAGTTATTTAGTGTCGTCTGTGCTGGAACAGCCCTTGTATTGCTCACCAGGTTTCCCGAGTGTTTGAAAAGGAAGTAAACACACAAACAAAACTTCCAAGATTTTAGGAGAAATCCTAAATAAGGGGGTGGTGGGAAGGAATCAGTACAACTGATCTTAGGATGTGAAAAGCTCCCGGCTACTGTTGCCACATGGAAATGCCATGAAGTTGCCTGGGTCAGCCAGATGAAGAGCTGGCACTTCAAGGAACAGAACAAAAACAATACATTGCCCTTTCACGTTTTACCTACCTTTTCCTTTGATGGGCCTTCTATGTGCATCCGTTTTTGTTCCTTCGATGAGTTACCTTCACATGTATGCTTCTGTCGTTAAAGTAAGAGGACAAAGGGTTGGGTACAATGCTAAAATCATGATGCTTCCTTACCCAGGTCTCTATGAAATACAATCTCTTTCTGTACTACGCAATATTATCCCCATTTTACAGAAAAGTGAGCTCTGGTGAAGTTACTTGCTGAGAAGCCTCCGGTCAACTGAATCAGGTCTGAACTAGCAAATAAGAGTTGCACATTCAAACCCTGTTTCTGGAACAGATTTACTAGGAGGCCGCAGGCAAGACACTTAACCCTGCACAGCCAAATTCAGCAGCGGTTTGTCAGCAGTAACTCAGATCCCCTTGCACTCACGTAGTCTTTCCTAGACTCACCAATGTCCACGCATCTGAAGCATAAGGGGGTCTCAGGAAGTGTAATTTACATGCCAAAGAGCTGGGTGAAAAAGCATAAATTAAAATAGTATTGACCCCTATTCACTTTCACATGGTTTGAGTGGGCTAAGTAGGTCTTAAGGAAACTAAACCTTTCTCCAAAGATCAGGGAAGTCCATTGACCTTAAGAATATGCTTTCACTGCAGAATTAACCGGGGCTCTTATTTGGGTGTTGCGCCTAAGCCACCCTCCCATCCACACACAAAAGACTCTGGCTCGAGTTTAGTGGTACATTCAGCCTGAGCTAGCTGGTCCATCCTAGAGTAGGCTGAAGGCCGGGTGAGGCTCTCATTTAGACTGGTAACTTGCCCACCCACTTTGCAGAGAGAATGCAGGCTGAACCACTTAAGTGCTGATAGTCCTCCAGTGCTTGCCCACAGTTCTCCCGGGGTGCCCAGATGGACAGAAAAGTTCTTCCACAATTTACTGGAAAAGAATCAAAGAGCAGCTCATCTTACTGCAACACAAAGAACCATGGGATATTGCCCCCCCATATAGTTGTAATGTATTTCTCTCTTTCCTTGTTATAGTTTAATGGCCCTCAATCCATCAATAAAGCTCACTGGTTGTTTGCTACAGGGGGAGGGGGAGTCTTTTCTGAACAAAACTTCTTTCTAAAAGACAACCAGAAGGGAGGAGAACAGCACTAATTCCATATTATGGGAGAAAGATTTGCAAAATCTTTCTGTGGGAAGGCATTTTTTGTGCTAGGGTTTAAGAGCATTAAACTCACTTCATATAGGCCACCAAGGAGTCGGCAAATGGTAGCAACGTTTGGTTGCTACTGACCTGCATTTGACTAGGCAGAGGAGCTCCAATTTTATATTCCCTGTTGTCAATTAGGGTAAAAAATGGATTCCAGCTGCACTGAAATTGTTTTCAGTGGAAAATACTCCGGGTTATAAAAATAAAAGAGATGCAAACAGCTTCTTCTCATAGATTACATATTTGCAAAACGGAATACGGGAACTACTGATACACAGAAGGCAACGTTTCAAGGCCAATCTCCCTATCGGGTTGCCAAGATTTCCTAACAAAAAAACGTATTAGATAACAGATTAAACAGGACGAGAGAAATGAAAACAACTCTTCACCACGGGAAAAAGAAACCAAATGACCTCTGAAGGCAAACCGACTGCATCACACACATCTGAAGAGAGGAGCAAGGTGAATCAAAACACCTCGCTCAGACCTCTCTCGCCAGGTAACAGTGTATCAGTATAACCCTTCTGAAAGTGCAGTGGGCAAAGTGGTGAGATGTTCCCGCTTTCAGTTATTTTCTCTTTTTTGAAATACACACTGAAATAATAGTGGTAAAAAGTGCCGGTCTGACAGCCCAACAGGCTGAGGTCAGATATTCCCCTCCCCCTGCCACAGAACTGGTTAAAAATGAGCAGCAGCTGTGCAAGCTTCCTACACACTCTTTCCCAGCAAGTGTGCCTCATTCCTGCCATGGAGAGACCACTTCCATAGAAATGAGAGGGGAGCTGAGTCTCCATAACCGGTTCAGTTCTTGGCAAGACTGCAAAGGTGAGCAGTTAGTCACAAATGTGACATGGAAACTTGCCCATCATTAAATCCCCCCTCACTATCCTGTTGGAGCATTCCACACTACAACTCTCCCACCATCTCTGTCGAAATGGTCATCCTTCCAGGATGTAATTCCTAGCTTGACAATGATTCTCCTTAAACTACCTGGAAGGTCAACACTTTTCAGTCCTCCATCCCAACCTGGAAGCTGAGTGCTGCCTCTGCAGCATTCCTAGTCCATAGGCTAAGAGATTCAGAGTCGAAAGCTGGAGAACTGAACTGCATTTTGAGAACTTTCAACTCAAATCAAAGCAGTTACTGCAGCTTTAGCGATGATACAGGCTTAGGAGTTTTATCATGAACTTTTACAATTAAAAAGACAACGATAAGATGTGTACCAGCTAAGCTATCTCAGACAATTCATCTGTATATATCAGCAAATATTTTCCTAACCCTTTACCCAGCTATACTGTTTCCTCCTTCAGCAACACAGTGTACTATATATCAGCTAGCATATTGTCCTTAGGCCACTCGCATCAGCGCAACCTACTGTATTGTGGTGCACACACAAAAAGGATGGAATCAAAGCCAGTGGGATAATTTTTTAGAATTAAAAAGAATGCAAGAAGTCATTACAAACCCAACTCATCAGTTACGCGTCTGATATAAGGTTGCCCTATTGTAAGACATTCTAAGCAGGAAGTGAGAAATGCATTTCAATAAGAGTAATAGCAACCTGCATGGAGCTGGCAAAGTAATCAAAGAAAACAAGCGATCAGTTACCATTGGGGCAGGAAAATTTTTGTTTTGTTTTGTTTTTTAACATGGACTGACTTCAGATAGATAAATCTGGTGGGGAGTGTTGAGCTTTAGTCTTCATTTTATATGTACTGTAAGGTCCTCAGTTACAACAGTGATAAGCATAATGTAAACCTATAAACAAAATTAAATATGCCTGAACAGTCCTAAATGCTACAGATAAGAGAGAGGGTTCAGGATGAATTTACAATATATTCATTGCATTGGGCTCTGCCTGGGATCCACTGATACCATTGATTTGAAAAGTTAGTAGATTCCAAGGCCAGAGGGGACCATTATGATCATCGAGTGTGACCTCCTGTATAAGGCGGGCCATAGAACTTTCCCCAAATAAAGTTAAAGCTGATGGCATCTAGTATAAATATTGTCTGAATAAAATCTGCTGTACAAACTTGCCAATTTATTGGCCAATTTTGTATTAAGTTAAAAAAAATCTATATTCTAGATCTTTCTGTGGTTTCTCTGGTTGCATTTCTTGTCGTCTTCACACTGAGATGTGCTGGCTGAAAGGGGAGCTAGAACATGGCAAGAGGTGCTGCCCTCCCCCCAAATGAGGGCACACATATCTTCTCTCTTCTCGTAGCACCACATAAGGATGGTCAACTACACCCCATTGTTTTTCCAGCAAATACGTCATGAAACATTACACTGCAGTTGAAAAGTTAGCAAGGTCAGAAAAATGAAACATTCTCCAGCTACATAACTTTAACGAAACAAGGAGGAAATATTTAATCAGACAGCTGTGAAAGCTGTGGAGTATTCAAGATATGATCATAAAAACCCTTGTTTTGTTTTAAGGCAAATAAATCTTCTTACTTGGTACTCGTTACTGGATAACCTCCGTTTACATTTCTGGCATGTGGTCATGTTATTAACACATCCATTCTCCAAATGATCTGCAAGTTTCTTTCTCATCACCATTTGTCCACAACCGGTATGGCAAGGGATTAAAGCGTATTCACATAGGCTCTGATGGTCCTGAAAGTTGAAAGTTACAAACCAAGATGTAACCCTGCACAGATACATGTGT
The DNA here is from genome assembly GCF_016161935.1 of Mauremys reevesii. Lineage (NCBI taxonomy): Eukaryota > Metazoa > Chordata > Testudines > Geoemydidae > Mauremys > Mauremys reevesii. Next base: position 21,219,753 of record NC_052641.1, read on the forward strand.
GTCTACAAATGCCCTCCATTCTGCCTGCATGAATCTTTTTTGCACCACGTGGCCTCTGTGAATGGGCAAATTCCCCACCCCATTGTCTGACACACAGAACTGGGAGTGTGAATCCCAACTTAAGTACTAGCTCTTCTCAAGCTTGTGCACTAAAGATAGAGGTGTAGCCGCGGTATCACAGGTGGCAGTGGCACAGGCCACACCCCCAGTACAAACCCCGCTCTGACCCCAGGGGTACATACTCAGGGCAGCTAGTCCAGGCCACCACTCCCCACTGCCTGTGCTACTGTGGCTACACTTGTGCTGTTAATGAGCGACCTCGAGGCCAGCTAGCATAAGTGTGTCCAGCTCCAAGGGTTGACAGAGTCACAGCCAGGTTCAAGTCCAAAACTCACCTCGATCCTGGGGCTTTGCTTTATTCTTAATTTAAAACAACACATACACAGTTTAGCGTGAGCTCTCTCCTGAGCTGGCTCTTTTAATGGTCTTCCTTTGCAAGACCTGCTGTCTCAGCGCCAGCCTTTCTCCTTGCCTCAGAGACTCCCTGACTTTTATCTTCTCTACTCAGAGAGCAAATGAGCAATAATGAGATCAAACTGTTCTGCCTGGCAAGATGAGCCAGCAGACTAGCCCTACCCCTCTATGCAGGGTACATGAAAGGCCATCCTGTCACGGCCTCCAGTGCACAACTGGGTCATGGTTCGTAACAGCATTCAAAAGAATTCTTAAATCGAGCTTAGTTATCACTATTTGCACTTCTCTCAGCTCATACAATGAAAATCAATTACGTCTATTTAATTGTTGTCTATAGGGGAATATTTAATTGTTTAAAAAATATAATGGAAACATTTCTACTGGCCTGAAGTTCTGTAAAATCTTATTTTACAAAAATCTAAATTTTGAGGCCAAATGTGATCATCAGCATCCCTTTAACATTACCCTGATTATAACACCTCATTGCAACAATCACAATGCTTGTCCTCAGTGCATGGAGGGAAAGGGTGCAGAGTGGAAGATTTAAGTCTATAATGTAAATAGTTTGAACTACTGGAACTTTCAGTAACTATAATGGAGCGTAACAATAATTTATAAGGGGCCTTATGCCCAAGGTCTCTATAAAATCCTGTAATACTGCTCAGCTTTAAAATAATCAGTGTTTCTGAATTTAGAATCAACCTGGCTTAATTGTCTAAATCAAAAACCTTTTAGAGCCAGATCCTCCACTGATGTAAATCAGTGTAGCTGAATTGACATCAAAGGAACTATGCTGATTTCCACCAACTGAGAATCTGACCCTAAATGTTCCATACTTATACAAAACGTTTATAGTCTAGACATTAAGGCCCGGTCCAATAAGGTACCAGTGACTCCAGAGGAAGTTGGCACATTCAACACATCCCTGGACGTGCTCAGCACCTCACGGAATTGGGCCTTACACATTATTTTTCTGATACTTCATCTAGTGTTGAAGCAGGAGTAAAACTAGTTTATTACAGTCTCTTTCACGGAGGCTCTCACACTGACCGTGTCACAAATGATTTTTTTTTTAAAGCAAGATGACTGTTCCAGCAGTGAACTCAGAAATGTCAATTTTAATCACACGCCTTGTTTTCAAATCCATTTTTCTGTGTATTCATGCTGAGAGAGGTCCTGGCACCTTTTGAACTCTCCGAACTTGGCACTGAGCAAAACGGGGTAGAGTTTTCTTTAAAGGAGAACAGACAAATGGAAAATGTCTGCAAAATTAGCAAAGAAAGGAAAAATATGACAGCAGCATCTCTGCAGCTCTTCATATACAGAGACCGACTGCACACCACATTCTGCTTCTAAACTGGGTGCAAAGAGGTCCTTAGCTACAGCTCCATTTGACTATGAGGCTCTCTTTTGTCCTCAAGATTATGCAGAGAGGGGTCAAGCCCCCTCAGTGCTATTTACATATAGGCTTGAATTTTCTTTTTTGATTGTTGTACACGTAGCAGATTCTGAAACACTGTCTGTCTATTTCACCTTTATCATTTCACATCAATATTCAAAGAATGACTGTAACCTACTAAATAAACAGGAGTCAGACAGCTATATTTTTCTTTCTAAGTCTGTTTTCTGTTTCCCTTGTTGTGTCAATATCTCCATGAGCACTGCTTCCCAAACATTACCCTGGGAGATTTGTTTTTCTTACAAAAACATAGGAAGTACATTGCTCCTAATAATAGTTTGGAGATCAGGATATTATGGGCTTCACTGAAGGTTACTTACAAGGTCCTTGCCCATAATGTTATACTCAAACCTACTGGAAAAACTACAGCTAACTCATACATTTTTAGAGAGACAAGGTGGGTGAAGTCATATCTTTTGTTGGACTAACTTCTGTTGGTGAGAGAGAGAAGCTTTTGAGCCACATAAAACTCTTCTTCGGGTCTGCGAAACTTACTCAGAGTGTGACCACCAAATACAAGGTGGAACAGATTGTTTAGCATAAGTAGTTAACACATATTTCAAGGGACCATTCCAGGTGAAGGTATTACCTCACCCACTTTATCTCTCTAATATCCTGGGACTGACACCGCTACAAAAACACACAAACATGCATTTTTATAATGTATGCTACACCATCATTCAAAACACGTTGGGTCTGATCTAAACCCCATTGGCATCAATGGGAAATTTTCACTGACTTTCATTTATCACCGGATCAAAACCTCAGCTGGTATAAATTACTATAACTTTTTTGAGCTTCAATGGAGCTTCACTGACTTACACCAGCTAAGGATCTGGATTCATTCTCTTTGTGACCCCAATACAGGAAAGCACTTAAGCACATGCATGTGCTTAAGACGCATGCATTTATGCATTTAGGACCCGATTCCACAGTCCATCCTTATTCATCAAGAATAAGGATGGACTGTGGAATCAGGTCCTAAATCCCCATGTTCTTCTAACATCACCGGAACATGCCTCCCTGACACAATGTTCATCCTCACTGGCAAAACCCCACTGCACACTTATGAGACAATATGGAAGATTAAACTGTCATCTTTAAACTTACTTCAAAATTTTTCATGATACCAGACCAACTGCATCCAGGGGTCCCACAGTGCACTTTGAATTCAGAAATCTCTTTATTAATGGCAGCATCACTGAAAGCCTGGAAATTAACAAGATGAGCCGTCAAATACCGGTCAATAAAATGATTCAAACAGCAGTTATGAGATGGGAACAGGCTGGGACTTTATAGCTTCATAAACCTTGATTTTTTTCCTTTTAGGTTTAATCTTCTGCAAAAGTATTATTTAGTTTAACGAGTATACAGGAAAAGGCCAAAGGATTATGAAATCCTATTATTTGTTTCGTATAGCTCAAAAATTAAATGATTTGAGGTGATTTTAATTTATTAAAAATAAAAATATGCCCTTCCCAGTGAAAACTTTATACTGAAAGTTTTTTCCTACTCAGAAACCTGAAAACAGGTATATGCAAAGAATGTGCTGATGGAACCTTAACTATAGAGGGCACTACCTCATGCCATTCTAACGCAGGCATTTAATTAGTGGGGGGATTAGCACCTCTTTTACCTGCTGCAGAGAGGATTTAAGACTCAACCTGAATAAGGAGGGGGTGGGGGAGAACACCTTCTCAAACTCAAGCTGTTTCCATTTAGTTTGCCTAGTGTCCTAGAGAAATCCAAACCAGACACATGCATTTTTCCCAGCAATATAGTTTTTTTTCTTGCATAAACTGTGAAGAACCATGCAATAAATAAATAAAATATGAATCACTGCAGCCTTTTAATATCACATCTTGCACGAGCACAATAGCTGCAGTAGAACATAGACAAGTATTAAGAACACAATATGGAAGACTGCAGATTCCCCACAGATCAAAATATGGAAAATCCAGGGGAGGGAGTGCACATATGAAATAGCTCATCATTATGTTGAGAATAATAAGAGGCCTTCCCTGCTTTCTAGAGAAAAATACTCCTGTCAGCCTACAGCATCACTAAGAGACAGAGAAGGAAAAGTGCCACCAGTTCATCTACTTCTTCCCTCTTGATCACTATATTCAAACAGTGTTCTATCGCATCCAGGTTTAATTAACCCAAGAACAGGGCTTCCACCTCTTCCCTTTGGAAAGATCCTTAGAAAACAATATAGCACTTATAACAAAGCTCTAACCTGTGCATTATGCATGAGCCCAGGGAACAAAATGATTTGCTCATTTGGTAAAACCAATTAAAAGAAAAAAGTCACCAGTTCAGAAATGAACTAAAGAGATCTGGACTGTAAGACTGAAATGTCAAGAAAGTGTGGAAAAGGGAAAATACTGAAGGGCTCACCCCTCACACTGTAGCAATTAGTTTTCATGCTGTAATTGTACTATCCAAGCTGTGTTATAACCAGTTTTAAAAAACATGGTCCTTACACAATGTCTTTTTAGACTGGTTATAAGCCAGGTATCATTACAAAAGAGGGAATTTTGGATATTGAAGTCAGCACCAGAATAGCAAGAGTGAAAGAGATATTCTGGAAGAATAAAGATCTGATGATAAAGGACATAAATCTGAAGACTACATTCCAACTCTTAAGAACTTACATTTGGTCTGTGCGGTGGTCTGTGTTAAATTACGGCTGTGAAACATAGACAGTCAAACAATCGATGATAAAGAAATTACAATCCTTTGAATTATGGTGTTATAGAAAAATTCTGAAAATATAATGGATAGAGCATGTAACCAATGAAAAAATATTGGAGATTATTTGAACTCAGCAAATACCAGTTAGAGATTTTATGAAAAGAAAGATTTGATTTGCAGGGCACATTTTAACAGGTTCAGTGGGTAATGCATGTTTACAGGCACTGGAAGAGAAAGCTGACAGCAGAAGAACATGAGGCAGAAAAAGATGACCTGGGATGGATAAGATGGTATCCTGGATGGATCAAAAGGTCTATGCATCTACAAAGAGATTAGCAGAGGATCCTACAGAATGGGCTACCATGGCTGCAAACCTCCAGTAATGGAGATGCCATGTAAGAAGAAGATAAGATGGTTTAGTTCGTTGTACATCAACTTTGCTGACTATGAGAAAGCATTCGATAGCGTGGATCGAGAGACCCTCTGGAAGCTCCTTCGGCACTATGGCATCCCAGCAAAGGTGGTCAACCTGATCAAGAATTCATATGACGGCATACACTGTAGAGTGATCCATGGAGGGCAGCTCACAAACAGCTTCCAGGTGCGAACCGGAGTCAGACAAGGATGCTTGTTGTCACCACTTCCCTTTCTTCTCGTCATCGATTGGATTATGAAGACATCCACTTACAAGCGTAGGAATGGAATCCAATGGTCATTGTGGACCCAGCTTGATGACCTGGACTTTGCCGACGACCTTGCACTCCTTTCGCACAGTAAACAGCAGATGCAAGAGAAGACCAACGTAGTGGCAGCCACGTCATCACAGGTTGGCCTCAACATCCACAAGGACAAGACCAAGATCCTTAGGATCAATTCCATCAGTAACGACCCAGTCACACTGAATGGAAGCCCCCTGGAAGAAGTGCAGTCCTTCACCTACCTAGGTAGCATCATCGACCAGCAGGGTGGCACAGACGCAGACATCAAAGTAAGGATTGGTAAGGCAAGAGCAGCCTTCTTACAGCTCAAGAACATCTGGAGCTCCAGAGAGCTGTCTTTGGCAATAAAGATTCGACTGTTCAACTCCAACGTGAAATCAGTCTTACTGTATGGAGCTGAAACCTGGAGGACAACCAAAACAACCACCAGGAAGATCCAGACCTTCATTAATAGCTGCCTCAGAAGGATTCTCCAGATCCGCTGGCCAGACACCATCAGTAACATCCACCTCTTGGAGAGGACCCATCAACTCCCAGCAGAGGAAGAAATTAGAAGGAGAAGGTGGGGCTGGATAGGACATACGCTACGCAAGCAGCCAACCAACATCACCAGACAGGCACTGCGGTGGAACCCCCAAGGCAAGCGGAAAAGAGGCCGCCCAAGAAATACCTGGCGACGCGACCTTCAGGTTGATAGCAAAAAAATGGGCTATACCTGGAACCAGCTAGAGCGAATGGCCCAGGATAGAAGACTATGGAGATCTGTTGTTGGCGGCCCATACCCCGGTTGGGGTGACGGGCATGAATGAATGATGAATGAAGTTCGGTCTACACAGGTCAAACCAATGTTAAAGAACTATAGTCAATTTCATCGAATAGTAGCAATTACTGTTGTGAGACTCGTTTACATATAGATCTTCGTAATGATTAACATAACAGCAATGCATTGTCAGAAGTTGAAAACATTCTTAAAATATTAGTAAACTGTAAAACTATTGAGTCCTTTCATTTTAGAAAAAAATCCATTTATATTATTTTACATATAAAATATTTTTAGACTGCAGTCATAGTCAGTTCCCTTTTCTCTTTGCAGACTCTTCACCTTATCCAGCAAGCTTCCCTGAAATGCAAACACTGACAGTGTTAATCTCTGAGCTGCAGGTAGAATGTATGACGGTTGGACCCATTATCAGCTCTCACGGTCTTTTTGTTGTGGCACGGAAGGGGAATTATTTATAAGCTTGAAACAAAAATCTGAAATGGTTCCTATTCCAACATCCCTTTTTACTAATGCAGTTGATTTATGACACTTTGACAATGATGTAACTGGCAAAGTAGGATCCAATCCTGCAACCACTGCTCATGCATGTACTCCATGCAAGTCAATGAGTCTATTCGCTTGAGTAAGGCTGTAGAATCGGGTCCCAAGCTTGTTAATACTACTCAATGGCACATCATCTAGAGAACTACTTTCTGCCTCTGCTTTCACTTATAACTTCTGCAAAAGAGTGGGGAGATATTTTCTTGCTTCCTCTGAAGTTTCAGTTCCTTGGGGAAAATTACATCAAGTCTAGCACCCCTGTGTCTAGCATTTTACAGATGGGTATTATGGAACATCAGGAATTTTTCTGACTTAGCCAGGGACAGTCAGTCAGTCAATAGTAGACCTGGAAACAGAATTTAGGAACTGTAACTCCTAGTTATTTGCTCTAGAACATTTACACTAAGAATCCTGTTTCAGGGCATAAGATGATAACTAGTTGGGGTTGGAAGGAATTCTCCCTTTTGGAAAAGAGCAGTGCAATTAGGCTTATGAAGAGTGTTTTACACTTTGTCTCTGAAGCATATAGCATTAGCTGTGGTTGGAGATAGAACTCCAGACTTAATAGAAGACGGATGCTTTTTGGCATGGCTGTTCCATGTCTCTTGGATGAACAGTGCCCTCATAACTGTAACTATCTGATTAATTAGTTACATTTTCTTTGGTAGACTACTGGTTACATTATTACTGAACCCTGCAATGTCAGGCAGACAAACCAAACTTTATAAATGGGGGGAAATGGGGGGATTTAATCAGTACAAACAACCTTTCAACAACCACTTCCTTGAAAATGATATTAATTAGTTAACAAATAGTCACAGTCTTTTAAATATTCAAGAGTTCCAGTAAGGCAAAAAAAACCATTGATTAGGATATAGGGATTTTTGCATTTTGTTGAACAAACAGATTTCATGCTGTTTGTTTTGACCTTACTTGTCTGGTATATGTTCTTACACGTACGTGTATTTAAGCAAGAGAAGCAGTCTGTGCTTGGGTCTGTGTGCATCTGATGTCATAAAGTGTCCTGTAGTGGTATGGAAATCAGCCATTGCTTGGAAACAGAACTAAAAATAAAAGCCTCAGTGGAATCTATTCCATGAAAAAAAAACTAGAACATTTGTACCTTTCTTTGTACATTTAAAAATAGATGCTTACTGGTCAGTTTTCAGTCTGCTTGTAATACATAATCCAGTCTCTATTTTATAAAAAGGTGATAGCTTGCAAACTGTATGTCCAGGTTCTTAAGAACATAGTTTTTCAGTAGTAACACTTACCATTTACATAGTGTTTTTCATTTTCACAGCATTTTACATTGACTAATAAACCATCAAACCACATCCAAAGATATGTAAATATGAGTATCCCCATTTTACTTGCACAAGGGCACTGATCAAGTTATTGTCAAAAATGGAGTCAGAATTCAAGAGTTCCTGGCTCCCAGTCCCATACTCAGCACTCTAGGCCATGCCACCTTCAACAGAACTTCTATATACAAGCTGTAGTAGACTCTGCATTGCATATACACCTCTACCCCGATAGAACGTGACCCGATATAACGCGGTAAAGCAGTGCTCCGGGGGGGCGGGGCTGCGCACTCCGGTGGATCAAAGCAAGTTCGATATAACACGGTTTCACCTATAACGCGGTAAGATATTTTGGCTCCCAAGGACAGCGTTATATCGGGGTAGAGGTGTATTTAAAGCAATTGTGTGAACTGCACAGGTGTGAATGAGTGCAGAATTTGGCCCCAGTTGCTTAATGTAGATTTTAATTCAACATTACAGTACAGTGCAATTGAATACAACAGGGGTCGGCAACATTTCAGAAGTGCTGTGCCAAGTCTTCATTTATTCACTCTAATTTAAGGTTTTGCATGCCGGTAATACATTTTAACGTTTTTAGAAGGTCTCTTTCTAGAAGTCTATAATATATAACTAAACTATTGTTGTATGTAAAGTAAATAAGGCTTTTAAAATGTTTAAGAAGCTTCGTTTAAAATTAAATTAAAATGCAGAGTCCCCCCGGACTGGTGGTCAGGACCTGGCCAGTGTGAGTGCCACTGAAAATCAGCTTGCGTGCCGCCTTCGGCATCCGTGCCATAGGTTGCCTACCCCTGGAATATAATTTAGTTACTCCTCTGAATCAACCAGCACCAGCCACTGAAGTCTTTCAGTCTAGTGCACAGCTGGAAAATGACCAAAACGAAAGAAAAGAAAAAGCAGGTTAACAACCCCACCGTGGATTTTTTACTATGTAAAAACCAAAAAAACAAAAAACACAACTTCAGAATTTCCTGGCATTACAGAACAGATTATTATAAATGTATCTAACTTCAGAGGGACAGTCCTGGTGACGCATGGGTTTCTCTAATGGTATGTGTGTCCTGTGTGCTTTCTGTTTCACTCTCATATTTGTTAATCATTATGGACACAGCTCAAGCAAAGGAGCTGTGTGTGAAAGAACTGCAAAGAGCAGGGGGTTCTCACCTCTTTTTTTTTCCACCCAGGCCACTCCCTCAAATGATCATTCACTTGAACCACTAACTCTCGCCCCGCAGAACATCAATGGAAAGTCTGTCAACAGCAACACCAACGCAGAACTTCCCCACCCTTACAAAAGGGCCTGATCCAGAGCCCAATGAAGTAAATGACAAGATTCCCATTGACATCACGGGGCTCTGAATCAAGTCCAAGGAGAGAAAAACAGTATCTTCTCTCTCTATTTCATTATATTATGGTTAACCATCTCTCCTCCATCATTCTGGCCAACTGACAGCAATAATGTTCATACCCTGAAATTGCACTAAATCTTTGGTTTGACTCTAATTCTGCAGCAAAGCTCTTAATTGCCTTGACAACTCTTTCATCTCAAACATTCACATTTCTGAACACCAAATATACTGAAAAGCCAATACAACTATTCACTAGGTGAAATTCACCCTTCTGCAGGGGGATACCACAAGGCCAAAGTACCCACCATGTTCTGCATAAGGGATGACTTTCATCTTTAGAGAAGGAAAGACAGGCCTGAACCAACCTGCCCTAGACCCGAATATACTCCAGAACTTGGAGGAAGTTCTGATCCAGAGACAAATGTCACAGTTGTTCTCTTTTCTGCAATGAGTCCAAACCAAAATCCTGGACTTATTCTACGAGTCTGGCTTAATTGACTAAGCCAGCAGTTCTCAACCCTCAGGGTGGGCTGCATGCAGCCCAATTAGCACACAGCTGCGGCCCCGCTCAGCTGTGTGCTAAAGGCCGCAGGCTCCAGGCTGCCCTGCCTTGCGGTGGGATTCGGGCTCCCAGCTGCCCTGCCATCCAGCGGGCACACTCCGGACTCCTGACAGCCCCACAGTGGGGCTCAGGGTTTGGGCAGCTGGCTGCAGCCCGGCCTCCCACAGCAGGGCCCCGGCAAGGTCTGCGGGCAGGGTCCTGGCAGCCCCCCGGCCCAGCACACCAGGACTCTGTATCCAGGCAGCCGGCTGGCACCTGGTCCCATACAGCAGGTTCCAGGGGTAGGATCCTGGCTGCTGCCCGGCCCCCTGCAGCAGGGTCTGGAGTCCAGGCAGCCGGCTGCCACCTGGCCCCACAGGTCTTGAGATCTGGGCAGCTGGCTGGCAGCAGGGCTCGGGATCTGGGCAGCCAGCTACTGCCCAGCCCGCACACCAGGGCTCAGGGTCCTGGTACAGTCCGGGATTAAGGTCCTGGATGCCCCACAGCCCCCGCGGCGAGGTCAGGGATCCGGGCAGCTGGCTACCAGCTAGCACCATACAGTGGGGTCTGGGGTCCAGGGTCCTGGCGGGGTCCTGGTTGCCCCCATCCGCACGCAGCAGGGTCAGGGTTGGGGTCCCTGCCCCCCTCTGTGGAGAGGTCTCTGGGTGGAGGGCACTGAGCATCGGTGTTTGTGCAGGCGTTTAGGTGGGGGGCAATGTGGTTCTCAACCTGCGGCCCAGCTAACACTAAATAGGTTGAGAATCACTAGACTAAACCAAAATTTTAAGAGAGAAAACTCTCATCCCTGTGGGAAATTCCCACAAGGTACCGTTCAGGCTTATGTCCCCATTTTATATAAAGTCAAATTTTATTAAGAAGTAACCTATCCTATCATCTTACTTATTCCATACATTTCTTAACCATTTGATATACCTGTCACACTGAAAAATGCCTTTTATGGTTTAACAGTTGGGACACAAAGCGAAGGTGAAAAGAAAAAACAGTAATATTAAAATCTATGGGGTATATAGAACTTTAAAAATACATAGGCTATTGGGTGCTTCCTGGTACCACTCAGATAAAACACACAGGGGGCATATTTTCTCTGCATTCTCTGCACAAGAAAAATGGAAGGGTTATAAACCTTTTAACACTTTCTACTTGATGGAGAGGAGCAGATGTCACTGGACCTCTGTTGTCACATTATTCTCAAAAAAACAAACATCCTGCTAATATGTAATTTTCAGGGCAGTCACTTCCATGCCAGAGAGTGCGAACACAAATTATATTTTGAAATTACTTAAAAAAACCCCTAAGAATGCTTAGATGAGTCTCATGTCTTAGCCTGGATCCCTTCCAAATAAAGTTTTTAATTTAATGAACAATTTTGAAAAAAAAATCCAACATTGCAGCTTTTATAATTCCAGTCATGGAAAGAACAAGAAAAAAAAAATCACATTTGTATTTTAAATACTTTTGATCTTGTTTCAACATCTCCAAAGCTCTTCCCGGGACTTAGGCAAATCAAACCTAAATCAGGATTCTCTGCAGCTTGAGGTCTTCAAACCACAATCTGAGGACTTCAATAACTCAGACATAGGTTAGGGACTTGTTACAGGAGTGGGTGGGTGAGATTCTGTGACCTGCGTTGTGCAGGAGGTCAGACTAGATGATCATAATGGTCCCTTCTGACCTTAAAGTCTATGAGTCTAAATCAGAGGGCTGTTAGCACACTCACTCAGAGAAGGAAAGAAAGTTAACCAATGCCAGTCCCCAAGCTTTTTTGAGGGATGGGTCCGATTCTGCTCTCATTTACCCCTCTGTAACTGCACTGAGGATAATGGTGTTCAGAATAAGCATCTGGCTGGAGAACTGGGCCCCATATCCTTATTTCCAATCAGCATATGACCATATATTGCATGGGTGTAATCGAGAGCTAAATCTGGCCCAAGGCTTTTACAGTCAATTCTAGCCTGTTCCTATGCAGCTGACGATGGTCCCTATAGAGTGGAACCAGTGCAGTTCTAATGCATAAGGAGGGCAAGATGTGGGGGGCCAGGTGGGGGTGTGCACCTGTGATGAAGTGAGGGGGAGGTTCTTGGGGTTTTCTGTGTTTTTCAGTGGTTTGCATGCACAGGGGGTGGGACTCAGTGTCCCCGGGTGTTACTGGTTTAACGAGGTGAGGGGAGAGGGAGTTTGTTGTTACACAGAACCGGAGAGGGAACTCGGGACCCCGGCCGATAGCCTGGAGGATGGAGACCCCAGCGACTGGTGACCTGGTGACCCAGAGACCCGGCTAAGGAGACACAGCCGGTTCTGGCCAGTGAGAGGACAATGGGCTGTGAAGAGAGGACCCCGGTGACCTGACCAGCCAGTTCCAGCCAGAGAAGGGCTGAGAGGAGAGGAGACCCAGGACTTCCTGTTTACGACCCTGGTTACCTGGAGAGAAGACAATGGACAGAGGCGGGGCTTGAGGCCGGGGATATCAGAGGCCCAGCTGGGAAGCAGGGGGGCTCTGGGCTGGAGAGGGGGAGGGGCCTGACCCCGAGAGAGAGTGGACCCCCGAGAAGGGCTGTCACACTGAAAGGGGCACCCCCCACGGACCGCACGGGGCCAAGAGTGGGCACCATCTGTGAGTCCGTGACAGCACCCACGGCACAGTGTAGAAGCCTGTTCCAGGTGAGCCCCCTGCGTAGCAGTATGTAGGAGATGGCAGTGGGTATAGAGGGATTCCCTCAGATCCTCCAGCTGAATTCAATAAATCATGCAGCTGCTCAACACCTCTCAGTACCCCAGGCTCTAAGTTAGTTGTAGCACAACGAGGGTCGTCAAACAAAGGGTGCATAGGGAAAGAATCAGCCCAGGAGGCCAAAGGTTACCACAGTACCAGATCAGGGAATAAGCTATTGTTCTGTGGAAAACTTATTTTTCATATTCTATACATACATACACACACATAAACAAACTACTAGTATGAGGGAGCAAAGTCTGACAAAAACACAGGAGAGGTGGAGTGGGGGCCTTGATAATGGACAAAAGAGCCAAGCTGCTAAGGAGTCTCTATGGTTCACATTATTTACAAACCCCAGCCCTGCAAGCTGATTCACAAGCCTGTGTGAAGCCCCACTGAACTTCCGCAGGACTCAGTGCAAGCGTTAGGGTCTGCCCGCGTGGATCAGCTGACAAGACTGGTGCCTTGGTCACCACATCCCCCCTACAATTTTGCAGAAAGTTCCACTAACGGTTTTATAGAAGTCCCACGCTAGAGAAATTCCGAGGTTTTCACAGAATTGATGTATATCGTGAGCAGTACAAAACTGTTTTGTTTGTACCTAGGCTTATGCCTGGGCCCCATGTACTCTGCAATAATGTAGCTGTGGGGATTTGCTGCAGAATTTGACATTTTTCCAAGATCCTACAGAATTCAGCATTTTATCTCAAAATTATCATCATTTTGTGGGTGCCTTGTGCCCAGTCCTTTGTTTTCTTTTTCCTTTCCCCACTGAAATCTGGCTGCAGATGCCTTTTGCGCCACATCATTCTCCACAAGGGAGATTTAGTTGGATTACCGAGCATGCTTTCTTGCACTCTTCCATGAAACTAGGCGGTAGGGGATTTGGGAGCAAGAGCCAAGGTCCAGTTTATAGCCACAGTGTAGGGGAGGGAACTGCTCCCCATGGAGAATAGTGCAGCAGCTGTTATCTGGGGACTTGAACCACTGATGCCAGCTGTGAGCTCCCCCACTCCCTGGCATACATGAGGGAAAGGAGATTTTGAGCCAAGCTGTTCTGAGAAATTTTAAGGAGTCAAAACTCAAAATACAGTGAACATATTCATCATCAAAAATATTCTTAATCAAAACCCCCCTAAAAATTTGTCAGTGAATATTTTTGTCTGATTACTTTCAACAATGAGTTTTTTGTGATGTTCTTCAGGCCCCCTGGCTCCCACAGTGTTCTCCAGGCAACACACCTCACCAGTCTAGTCTAGTCTGTTCTTTTTGATATAGGTTCTCGTACCACACTCATCAGTGTATTATCGGAGCTGCCTTCCAGGAGTGTGTTAGGTAATATAACTAACATCTGTCATGTGTGGTTTGTTCTCATCCTCTCCCCAGAGGGAGAAGTGTGTGCATTGGAGTGTTTTGGTTTGATGTTGGCTTTTTTTTTTATATGTAAACATATCTGTTGTTATGTGTTTGTATTAGAGAAGGCAGGTCAAAGAAAGGCACCTTCCACTTGGAGCGGAGGGCTGGGAGTAAGTGATGGTCCCTAGTTCTCGGGGGAGTTGATTTCACAGTCTTGGATCAGCCTCAGATAAAGTTTTGTCTCCCACCTACACTTCTGCCTCCTTCTATGTCCTGGCTGGCTTTGGTTAAAGCATGGATACATTTTCGTACAGTGCCTAGCATAATGGGGCACTGAGCTGGCTGAGGTCTGTCGGTGCGACCACAATATGATGTTAAGTAATAACAACAATAATAATTGAGGCTGTGTGTTTGGGAGTGGGAAGAAGGGAGTGAAGGGTATTTCATGCCCACTGACTACGTTAACTTTGCAGCAGATTTTAGGGCTTCTTGACGCAGAACTTGGTGGAGTTCACAAGGTGCTACTTACATCCAAATACTTTTTTGATCAAGAATTGAGGGAAAGTCCAGGATGTTAAGGTATCTAGGTTAATATGCACAACTGTGGAATCAGTCACTATCACTTTCTTTACTATCCCCTCTTCTAAAAAATAATACTTTAATGACTGTAGCATTAGCCCAGAGATATAAATGAAACATTAATACAAACATGATTACATACCCTTTCTTCTGTCAATAAGCTTCCTTCATTTACAGTTCCAGGATCCTCTGCATTACATTTCTGACAAATTGGGTTTTTGTTGTTTCTGGTGGAAAAAAAAATAAAAATAAAAGAAGATTTGTGAACTGTAGTCCAGAGAGCCTCTGTTTCAAGAATAACAAATTAACAAAAACAACAGAAGTATTAATTTCAGCTCAAGGTCAACATGCTTTATGGTAAAAGGGTCAAATCTTGGTCCCACTGAAAGTCCACAATTTTTAACTATCTATCAACAAAATCTGAACCGTTGTGACTATTCTGCTCTACAAAGCCAGCAATGCTGGGAATCTACTTCTCTCAGTGAGGTAGGCACTAACTCCATGTAGTGCACAATAACCTGAAATCTGAAGTCTTTTTAATACAGAAGTGATGTCCTTTCTTCTCTGGTAGGTGGATAGGTTTTTAATTACCAGGATACATCTCAGGGCTCAATCTTCTCTTCATTCACACAGGCCACCATTGTTGTGTTGCCTTGTAAAATTGGCTATTGAGTGTACGCATAAAGGGCAACGGCATAGCTGGTGCAGGAGTGAACTCTAAAGTGGCATCACCATACTTTCCAGTAACACAGCCACAAAATGCTTTGGTTTTAATTTGAAATATTTCTTAAATTAGCATTTAAACTGTGCAATTAAAGGGAAAAAACAAAGCTTTTCAGGAAGAGGCAAGCACTTCTGTGACGCTGCTATTACCATTCAGCCGAGTCATGTATTAGCTCAGTTCAAGAAACTCGACAGAAAAGTGTCCTTATGACCAGATGAAGAGCATGACATTACTGCCTTCAGACTGTACTAACAGGTTTGCTTGGTTCAGTTTCCAGTTACATTACAAGGTTGTCATGAGAAGATATAAGCAGACAGAGAAAATTCTGTTCTTACTTTCAGGAGTGCAAGTCTCCACTGACTGCAGCAGAGTTACTCTGGATTTACACCAGTGAGCGCAAGCAGAATTTAGCCCAGTGGGCCAAATGCATTCTGTGTAAAATGCCATTACACTGTAGTGCTTTGACCTGCCAGTCACGTGGCTGGTTGGCTGACTGACGGACTCAGCTTTTTGTTACAGTTTAACCAGGATATATATTTAGGGCTTGTCTACACTGGCAATTAACAGAGCTGCAACTTTCTGGCTCAGGGGTGTGAAAAAAGCGCCGCGACCACACAAGGCATATTAAAGAGCTGCCACAGCAGCACTTTAGCATTGCCAGTGTAGACCAGCCCTTAAAGAGGAGAGGGGAGAAGCAACTAACCAATTAAGAACAATAGCCATCTATCTCCAAGCAAAAAGGCTGGCATTGTTCTGAGGGTTGGTTCCTTACTGGACATTAACCCAGATTTTACATCGTGCACATTATAATGTTCTAAAATAATGACAATATTTTAAACTTCCATAGCACCTTTCATCCAAGAATTGAAAAGCATTTTACACGTATTAAAGTAACTTCACAATAGCCTTCCTGTGAGCTTTCAATATGATTCTCTCCCTTTTAGACTGGGAAGGGAAACTGAAGTATAGAAACAGA